>NC_061794.1:1408958-2047034 GCF_021462225.1 Girardinichthys multiradiatus | reverse complement strand
AAGGACCAGTATACACGGGTTGGACAATAAAACTGAAACACCTGGTTTTAGACAACAATAATTTATTAGTATGATGTAGGGCCTCCTTTTGCGGCCAGTACAGCGTCAATTCGTCTTGGGAATGACATATACCAGCCCTGCACAGTGGTCAGGGATTTAAGCCATTCTTCTTGCAGGATAGTGGCCAGGTCACTACGTGATACTGGTGGAGGAAAACGTTTCCTGACTCGCTCCTCCAAAACACCCCAAAGTGGCTCAATAATATTTAGATCTGGTGACTGTGCAGGCCATGGGAGATGTTCAAATTCACTTTCATGTTCATCAAACCAATCTTTCACCAGTCTTGCTGTGTGTATTGGTACATTGTCATCCTGATACAAGGCACCACCTTCAGGATATAATGTTTGAACCATTGGATGCACATGGTCCTCAAGAATGGTCAGGTAGTCCTTGGCAGTGACGCACCCATCTAGCACAAGTATTGGGCCAAGGGAATGACATGATATGGCAGCCCAAACCATCACTCTGGGCATGCAACAGTCTGGGTGGTACGCTTCTTTGGGGCTTCTCCCGGATGTGGGGAAAACGGTAAAGGTGAACTCATCAGAGAACAATACATGTTTCACATTGTCCACAGCCCAAGATTTGCGCTCCTTGCACCATTGAAACCAACGTTTGGCATTGGCATGAGTGACCAAAGGTTTGGCAATAGCAGCCTGGCCGTGTATATTGACCCTGTGGATCTCCCGACGGACAGTTCTGGTGGAAACAGCAGAGTTGAGGTGCACATTTAATTCTGCCGTGATTTGGGCAGCTATGGTTTTATGTGTTTTGGATACAATCCGGGTTAGCACCCGAACATCCCTTTCAGACAGCTTCCTCTTGCGTCCACAGTCAATCCTGTTGGATGTGGTTCGTCCTTCTTGGTGGTATGCTGACATTACCCTGGATACCGTGGCTCTTGATACATCACAAAGACTTGCTGTCTTGGTCACAGATGCACCAGCAAGATGTGCACCAACAATTTGTCCTCTTTTTAACTCTGGTATGTCACCCATAATGTTGTGTGCATTTCAATATTTTGAGCAAAACTGTGCTCTTACCCTGCTAATTGAACCTTCACACTGTGCTCTTACTGGTGCAATGTGCAATCAATGAAGACTGGCTACCAGGCTGGTCCAATTTAGCCATGAAACCTCCCACACTAAAATGACAGGTGTTTCAGTTTCATTGTCCAACCCCTATGTGTGTATATATATATTCAATTCAATTCAGTTTTATGTATATAGCGCCAATTCACAACACATGTTGTCTCAAGGCACTAAACAACAGTCAGATACATACATTCCAATTAATCCTAACCATTGAACAGTGCAGTTGGAGTTAGGTTTTTATTGAAATTGGATAAAAAGTTTTTCTATCTAAGGAAACCCAGCAGATTGCATCCAGACTACATCTATATGTTTATATATGTATGTATGCATACATATGTATGTATGTATGTATATGTATACATATGTATATGTACGTATATATATATATACAGGGGTTGGACAATTAAACTGAAACACCTGTCATTTTAGTGTGGGAGGTTTCATGGCTAAATTGGACCAGCCTGGTAGCCAGTCTACATTGATTGCACATTGCACCAGTAAGAGCAGAGTGTGAAGGTTCAATTAGCAGGGTAAGAGCACAGTTTTGCTTAAAATATTGAAATGCACACAACATTATGGGTGACATACCAGAGTTCAAAAGAGGACAAATTGTTGGTGCACGTCTTGCTGGCGCATCTGTGACCAAGACAGCAAGTCTTTGTGATGTATCAAGAGCCACGGTATCCAGGGTAATGTCAGCATACCACCAAGAAGGACGAACCACATCCAACAGGATTAACTGTGGACGCAAGAGGAAGCTGTCTGAAAGGGATGTTCGGGTTCTAAACCGGATTGTATCCAAAAAACATAAAACCACGGCTGCCCAAATCATGGCAGAATTAAATGTGCACCTCAACTCTCCTGTTTCCACCAGAACTGTCCGTCGGGAGCTCCGCAGGGTCAATATACACGGCCGGGCTGCTATAGCCAAACCTTTGATCACTCATGCCAATGCCAAACGTCAGTTTCAATGGTGCAAGGAGCCCAAATCTTGGGCTGTGGACAATGTGAAACATGTATTGTTCTCTGATGAGTCCACCTTTACTGTTTTCCCCACATCTGGGAGAGTTACGGTGTGGAGAAGCTCCAAAGAAGCATACCACCCAGACTGTTGCATGCCCAGAGTGAAGCATGGGGGTGGATCAGTGATGGTTTGGGCTGCCATATCATGGCATTCCCTTGGCCCAATACTTGTGCAAGATGGGCGCGTCACTGCCAAGGACTACCAAACCATTCTTGAGGACCATGTGCATCCAATGGTTCAAACATTGTATCTTGAAGGCGGTGCTGTGTATCAGGATGACAATGCACCAATACACACAGCAAGACTGGTGAAAGATTGGTCTGATGAACATGAAAGTGAAGCTGAACATCTCCCATGGCCTGCAGAGTCACCAGATCTAAATATTATTGAGCCACTTTGGGGTGTTTTGGAGGATCGAGTCAGGAAACGTTTTCCTCCACCAGTATCACGTAGTGACCTGGCCACTATCCTGCAAGAAGAATGGCTTAAAATCCCTCTGACCACTGTGCAGGACTTGTATATGTCATTCCCAAGACGAATTGACGCTGTATTGGCCGCAAAAAGAGGCCCTACACCATACTAATAAATTATTGTGGTCTAAAACCAGGTGTTTCAGTTTCATTGTCCAACCCCTGTATGTATATATGTATATGTAATAAATATATATATAATATATATGTAAATATGTATATAATATATATGTATATATATATATATATAATATATGTATAATATATATGTAAATATATATATAATATATATGTAAATATATATATATATAATATATATGTATATATATATATATATAATATATATGTAAATATATATATAATATATATGTAAATATATATATAATATATATGTAAATATATATATAATATATATGTATATATACCCCTCCTTGAACCGTCACCTTAACGTGGTGGAGGGGTTTGAGTGCTCAAATGATCCTAGAGGCTATGTTGTCTGGGGCCTAAATGCCCCTGGTAGGGTCTCCCATGGCAAACAGGTTCTAGGTGATGGGTCAGACAAAGAATGGTTCAAGAACCCCTCATGAAGAACACAATATCGAGGCACGTGACGTCGCCCGGTACGGCGGAGCCGGGGTCCCACCCTGGAGCCAGGCCTGGGGTCGGGACTCGTCGGAGAGCGCCTGGTGGCCGGGTTGCTCCTCGCGGGACCCGGCCGGGCCAAGCCCGAACGAGAGACGCGAGGCCATCCTCCAGTGGGCCCACCACCTGCAGGGGGAACCGTGAGGGACCGGTGCAAAGAGGATTGGGTGGCGGACGAAGGTGGAGACCTCAACGGCCCGATCCCCGGATGCTTAGGCTGGCTCTAGGGACGTGGAATGTCACCTCGCTGGGGGGGAAGGAGTCTGAGCTTGTGCGGGAGGTCGAGAGATATCGACTAGAAATGGTCGGGCTCGCCTCCACGCACAGCGTGGGCTCTGGAACCCATCTCCTTGAGAGGGGTTGGACTCTCTTCTACTCTGGAGTGGCCCACGGGGAGAGGCGGCGGGCTGGTGTGGGTTTGCTTGTTGCCCCCCAGCTCAGCCGTCTCGTGTTGGGGTTTACCCCAGTGGATGAGAGGGTTGTATCCCTGCGCCTTCGGGTTGGGGAGAGGTCTCTGACTATCATTTCAGCCTACGGGCCGAGTGGTAGTGCAGAGTACCCTGCCTTCTTGGCGTCCCTGTCGTGGGTGCTGGATAGTGCCCCTCCCGGGGACTCCATTATTCTGCTGGGGGACTTCAACGCCCACGTGGGGAACGACAGTGACACCTGGAGAGGCGTGATCGGGAGGAATGGCCTCCCCGATCTGAATCCGAGCGGTGTTTTGTTATTGGACTTCTGCACTAGTCACGGATTGTCCATAACGAACACCATGTTCAAACATAAGGGTGTCCATCAGTGCACTTGGCACCAGGACACCCTAGGCAGGAGGTCGATGATCGACTTTGTTGTCGTATCATCAGACCTTCGGCCGCATGTTTTGGACACTCGGGTGAAGAGAGGGGCTGAGCTGTCCACTGATCATCACCTGGTGGTGAGTTGGATCCGGAGGAGAAAGCCGGACAGACTCGGCAGGCCCAAGCGCATAGTGAGGGTCTGCTGGGAACGCCTGGCGGAGCCCTCGGCCAGGGATGTATTCAACTCCCACCTCCGGGAGAGCTTCGACCAGATCCCGGGGGATGTTGGAGACATAGACTCAGAGTGGACCATGTTCTCTGCATCTATTGTCGATGCTGCTGCCCATAGCTGCGGCCGTACGGTCTGCGGTGCCTGTCGTGGCGGCAATCCCAGAACCCGGTGGTGGACACCGGCAGTAAGGGATGCTGTTAAGCTGAAGAAGGAGTCCTATCGGCTGTGGTTGGCTTGTGGGACTCCTGAGGCGGCTGACGGGTACCGTGAGGCCAAGCGTGCTGCGGCCCGGGCTGTGGCAGAGGCAAAAACTCGGGCCTGGGAAGAGTTCGGTGAGGCCATGGAGAAGGACTACCGGTTGGCCTCGAAGCGATTCTGGCAAACCGTCCGACGCCTCAGGAGGGGGAAGCAGTGCTCTGCCAACACTGTTTATAGTGGGGGCGGGAGACTGCTGACCTCGACTGAGGACATTATCGGGCGGTGGAAGGAGTACTTCGAGGATCTCCTCAATCCTGCCATCACGCATTCCGTGGTGGAAACAGAGGCTGGGGACTCGGGGTTGGACTCTTTCATCACCCAGGCTGAAGTCACCGAGGTGGTTAAAAAGCTCCGCGGTGGCAAGGCTTCGGGGGTGGATGAGATCCGCCATGAGTACCTCAAGTCTCTGGATGTTGTAGGGCTGTCATGGTTGACACGCCTCTTCAACATTGCGTGGCGGTCGGGGACAGTGCCTCTGGACTGGCAGACTGGGGTGGTGGTCCCCCTTTATAAGAAGGGGGACCGGAGGGTGTGTTCCAACTACAGGGGGATCACACTCCTCAGCCTCCCTGGTAAGGCCTACGCCAGGGTATTGGAGAGGAGAGTCCGACCGATAGTCGAACCTCGGCTTCAGGAGGAGCAGTGTGGTTTTCGTCCCGGCCGTGGAACACTGGACCAGCTCCATACCCTCTACAGGGTGCTCGAGGGTTCATGGGAGTTTGCCCAACCAGTTCACATGTGTTTTGTGGACCTGGAGAAGGCATTCGACTGTGTCCCTCGTGATGCCCTGTGGGGGGTGCTCCAGGAGTATGGAATCGGGGGCCCTTTATTTGGGGCCATCCGGTCCCTGTACGAGCGGAGCAGGAGTTTGGTCCGCATTGCCGGCACTAAGTCGGACCTGTTCCCAGTGCATGTTGGACTCCGGCAGGGCTGCCCTTTGTCGCCGGTCCTGTTCATAACTTTTATGGACAGGATTTCTAGACGCAGCCAAGGGCCGGAGGGGGTCTGGTTTGGGGACCAGTGGATTTCGTCTCTTCTTTTTGCGGATGACGTGGTCCTGCTGGCCCCCTCTAGCCAAGACCTACAGCATGCGCTGTGGCGGTTCGCAGCCGAGTGTGAAGCGGCTGGGATGAGGATCAGCTCCTCCAAGTCCGAGGCCATGGTACTCGACCGGAAAAGGGTGGCTTGTCCTCTTCAGGTTGGAGGGGAGTTCCTGCCTCAAGTGGAGGAGTTTAAGTATCTCGGGGTCTTGTTCACGAGTGAGGGAAGAATGGAGCGGGAGATCGACAGACGGATCGGTGCAGCTGCCACAGTAATGGGGGCACTGTGCCAGTCCGTTGTGGTGAAGAGAGAGCTGAGCCGAAAAGCAAAGCTCTCAATTTACTGGTCGGTCTACGTTCCTACCCTCACCTATGGCCATGAACTTTGGGTCATGACCGAAAGAACGAGATCACGGATACAAGCGGCTGAAATGAGCTTCCTCCGTAGGGTGGCCGGGCACTCCCTTAGAGATAGGGTGAGGAGCTCGGCCATCCGGGAGGGGCTCGGAGTAGAGCCGCTGCTCCTCCACATCGAGAGGAGCCAGTTGAGGTGGCTCGGGCACCTATACCGGATGCCTCCTGGACGCCTTCCTCGGGAGGTGTTCCAGGCACGTCCCACCGGGAGGAGGCCCAGGGGACGGCCCAGGACACGCTGGAGGGACTATGTCTCTCGGCTGGCCTGGGAACGCCTTGGGCTCCCCCTGGAGGAACTGGAGGAGGTGTCTGGAGAGAGGGACGTCTGGGCGTCTCTGCTGAGTCTGCTGCCCCTGCGACCCGGTCCTGGATAAGCGGAAGACGACGAACGAACGAACGAACGATATATGTATATATATATATATAATATATATGTAAATATATATATAATATATATGTATATATATATATGTGTATATATATATATATATATAATATAGATGTATATATATAATATATATGTGTATATATATATATATATTATATAGATGTATATATATAATATATATGTGTATATATATATATATATTATATATATGTATATATATAATATATATGTATATATGTGTGTATATATATGTATGTATGTATATATATATATATGTGTGTGTGTATACAGGACCTTCTCAAAATATTAGCATATTGTGATAAAGTTCATTATTTTCCATAATGTAATGATGAAAATTTAACATTCATATATTTTAGATTCTTTGCACACTAACTGAAATATTTCAGGTCTTTTATTATCTTAATATGGATGATTTTGGCATACAGCTCATGAAAACCCAAAATTCCTATCTCACAAAATTAGCATATTTCATCCGACCAATAAAAGTGTTTTTAATACAAAAAAACATCAACCTTCAAATAATCATGTACAGTTATGCACTCAATACTTGGTCGGGAATCCTTTGGCAGAAATGACTGCTTCAATGCGGTGTGGCGTGGAGGCAATCAGCCTGTGGCACTGCTGAGGTCTTATGGAGGCCCAGGATGCTTTGATAGCAGCCTTTAGCTCATCCAGAGTGTTGGGTCATGAGTCTCTCAACGTTCTCTTCACAATATCCCACAGATTCTCTATGGGGTTCAGGTCAGGAGAGTTGGCAGGCCAATTGAGCACAGTGATACCATGGTCAGTAAACCATTTACCAGTGGTTTTGGCACTGTGAGCAGGTGCCAGGTCGTGCTGAAAAATGAAATCTTCATCTCCATAAAGCTTTTCAGCAGATGGAAGCATGAAGTGCTCCAAAATCTTCCGATAGCTAGCTGCATTGACCCTGCCCTTGATAAATCACAGTGGACCAACACCAGCAGGTGACACGGCACCCCAGACTATCACTGACTGTGGGTACTTGACACTGGACTTCTGGCATTTCCTTCTCCCCAGTCTTCCTCCAGACTCTGGCACCTTGATTTCCGAATGACATGCAGAATTTGCTTTCATCCGAAAAAAGTACTTTGGACCACTGAGCAACAGTCCAGTGCTGCTTCTCTGTAGCCCAGGTCAGGCGTTTCTGCTGCTGTTTCTGGTTCAAAAGTGGCTTGACCTGGGGAATGCGGTACCTGTAGCCCATTTCCTGCACACGCCTGTGCACAATGGCTCTGGATGTTTCTACTCCAGACTCAGTCCACTGCTTCCGCAGGTCCCCCAAGGTCTGGAATCGGCCCTTCTCCACAATCTTCCTCAGGGTCCCGTCACCTCTTCTCGTTGTGCAGCGTTTTCTGCCACACTTTTTCCTTCCCACAGACTTCCCACTGAGGTGCCTTGATACAGCACTCTGGGAACAGCCTATTCGTTCAGAAATGTCTTTCTGTGTCTTACCCTCTTGCTTGAGGGTGTCAATAGTGGCCTTCTGGACAGCAGTCAGGTCGGCAGTCTTACCCATGATTGGGGTTTTGAGTGATGAACCAGGATGGGAGTTTTAAAGGCCTCAGGAATCTTTTGCGGGTGTTTAAAGTTAACTCGTTGATTCAGATGATTAGGTTCATAGCTCATTTAGAGACCCTTTTAATGATATGCTAATTTTGTGAGATAGAAATTTTGGGTTTTCATGAGCTGGATGCCAAAATCATCCGTATTAAGACAATAAAAGTTAGTGTACAATGAATCTAAAATATATGAATGTTAAATTTTCATCATGACATCATGGAAATTAATGAACTTTATCACAATATGCTAATATTTTGAGAAGGACCTGTATAAAGTTAGCAAAAGTTCTACCTGTATTAAAAATACTGATAACCATAGGAAAGTTCATAGACCCGTCTTCAATTTTTCACAATTCTTTTACAAACAGGGTATTTAAACTTTCATGTGGCCTAATGTCTGTGTTTGACTTTCTGTTTTTGTGAAATAAATGTCTGTTTCATGTTATGTAAAAAATTAGAGTCCTCAACATACCATAATAATATTAGGTCAGTTCTCTATGGTAAAACAAAAAGATTTTAACAGATGTTTAGACTTTTTCCGGTCAGGTTCAAAATGATCGAATTACACTCAAACTTAACATAAGATGAAATGAACCTTAACAGAATTAATGGACTGGACTGAAATAGAGAAAACTTGAGTTAGTTGAAACAAACTTTAGTTACTTCAATTAAATACAAATCTGACTGAAACTGTATGTTGTATCTATAAAACTGGGTAAGACAACCTAAGATTAAAACATATAATATGCCCTTCATTTTTTGTGTTCATCAGTGAGTGAGTTTTTATTTTTATTTTTAATAAGAACTAAACCAAGCATTATTTAAATTAATAGCAACTACCAAAAATAGTGATCTCATTTTTAAATGTAATAAGGACAGCGGCTACAATGACACATTGGGAAGACCCATGTGTCAAAGGGGGAATATGTTACATCTGGTAAAGCATTAATCCTACACTCACACATTTTTCTGACTATGCAAATAATTTTTTGCAGATCATGCATAATTTGTTGCAAACACGGGGGAAGAAGTATTGCCTAGTGGTAATAGATTAACCTAGTTACACATTTCTTCCCCACATATGGTATCCCACAGATTATAAGGTCAGATAATGGAACTCATTTTATAAATAAACTAATAGAACTAAGTTCTAAATTATTAGGGGTTCAGTTAAAGATTAAGGAAAACAATAGCTCAGGAGGCGGAGAAAAAAGAAAAGGGGAGAAAGAGCAGCTACAGAATCAGCTCCTTAAATTGCAGCTGCAAGAGGCCAAAGAGAAATTTAACTAAGAGAAAAGTGATATAACTGAAAATGTAATGCTAGCTGCAGCTCTACCTGTTCCTCCAGCAGCACACACCCCTATGTCTATGACTGATCAGTGGCAAGGAGGGGGTTACCCCCTCCTCCACCCTATCCATTTGAATAATTACAGGTACAGTGTCCCCGGTCGTGGAGGCAGATGGCATGTTGGTGGTCGGCTGGTCGCGGTGGATGGTGTGGAGCACCCAGAGGAAGGGGTGGAAGCAGCAGGGCACTGGGAGATGTGTGCTACAACTGTGCAGCGTGGGCACAGCAGATCCCACGTTGCCTGCAAAGGTGGGAGAGAACTGTCTGAATTTTTGAGTGGACACTGGAGCTACTTATTCCACCATAACACAGCAACCTCCTAAACCACTGCTCTCTACAAAGACTGTTTCTGTGATGGGCTTCTCAGGGGCTGCATAAATTCTTCCTGTTCAGATTGGGACTCAGAGAGTAACTCACCCTTTAGTGTGTTCACCCAGCACACCTGCTAATTTGCTGGGCAGAGACTTATTAGTGAAGCTGGGAGCATCAGTGTTGTGTGGTACTGATGGGTTAACGATAACGTTTCCAGATGGTTCCTCTTTGGCATGTGGACAAATGCTTCAGCATGGACAATATTTTTATAGCCAGTTGCAGAGACATATGCTGACATCTA
Source organism: Girardinichthys multiradiatus (assembly GCF_021462225.1). Lineage (NCBI taxonomy): Eukaryota > Metazoa > Chordata > Actinopteri > Cyprinodontiformes > Goodeidae > Girardinichthys > Girardinichthys multiradiatus. The sequence continues at coordinate 2,037,056 of NC_061794.1, read as the reverse complement.
CTAGACACCGTTGACCGAACCTCCAAGCAGCATCTTCTTGGTGTGTCAGCTGTGGAAACCCTGGATTCAAAGTCTCTGCCCCTACACCTCTCAGCCTGACCCGCCCCATGTCACTCTGTTCTACAACCGTTGTCACACTGAATGGTACCAGGATTTGTTTAATGAACCAGTAGAAGGTAGGACATGGTTTATTTCATCCAAAAATGTTTATGTGGCTTCTGAGGGTGTGGCTGCAACAGTTGATTTAACACCTGACCAAGCAGAATAGTATTTGCTGTCAGATGAAGCTGTTCCTCATGTTTCTCTTTCTTTGCATCCTGAGTATCAAGCTAAGGAATTGAGAGGAGTGGTAAAGCGCTCTCTGGCAGCTGGGGACTGGCAGGACACCTCAGTCCCCAACTTAGTTTTGGTTACAGAATTCTCAAAACAGGTTCAAGAGAAACCAACCGAGGGACCTCAGCCAACCACGTCCGAAGCTGAGTGGATCCTGCTGAAGGTGATCCAAAGGAAGTGGTCAAAGCCCAGGTGGACGGGTCCATTCCAGGTTACAGAAAGAACCTCACATGCGGTGAGGGTCAAGGGCAAAGGAGATACGTGGTATCTTTGGAGCCAGTGTGCAGCAGCAGAGGCACCACAGAGATCGCTGCCAGAGGTCCAGCAGAACCTGAGGGACAACACCAGCACACCAGAAGATCTTTCTCACCCAATTCAAGGGGCAGAATAATCCCCTAGGGTGAGAAAGCGTTCATTTACACCTAAAGGTCAGTCTACATCTTAGGTGCACCGTCAGATCAGTGGTCCCACCAAATAGGGGCAGAATAATCCCCTGGTGAGACCACTTAGCTCCAGGTCAGTCTATACCTGTGAGTGAAGACCAGGACATCACACAGAAGAGGCGGATGTGATTGAGCTTTCCTCTCTTTCACTGGTGGTCGTAGCTGCTCTCCCACCGAGAACTGAACTGAACACTCTGAACTTTAAAGAATAATAATAAAAAGTATTTTGTGTTTCACCATATTGTTAATCCTCATCTTCCTTTGCGGGTACCTTCGAAACGAATGGGAGGTGAAAATCTAGGACCCAGGCCCCTTAAGGGTTGGGTCATGGTAGGTATAGGTGTTTTAGCATTCTTCATTGTTACATTGATTTTTGGATTGTTCTGTGAACTACCTTTCCAAGCATGCTCCAGTCATCCAGACAATAAAGTATCAACACGCAGCGCTCCACCCATTGCCAACAAAACCAGGGCTGGCCCTTTTACCCCTCTACGGAGAAATGGCACATACACTTGCTTTAACTTCACTTCCAAAACCCTGCAGGTGAATGTTGGGGAAATTCCTCGCGATTGGTGCAACTCCACTGTGTCAGGCTCAGTGATAGGTCCTTGGGCAAGATCAGGACTTTATTATTATTGTGGAGGACACCGCCTTCTGACTAGGATCCAAAATAATACTATTGGAGTGTGTGCCATGGTTAGGTTGCAGGCACCTCTCCTCTTGTTAAGAAGAAACCTTAAGTATCTTCCTTCAACACACGCCCAAAGCACAGCTTTAACTAGGAGAAGGCGTAGACATATAATAAATCGGACCGCAAACACCTTTGACTTAAGCAAAGACTCACCCACTTACTGGAGTTTAATTGCTGTTGTCAACTCCAATATAAACGATTGTCCTTCCATTTAGCTTCCAGTTCAGATTGGGAACAAGGTATGAGTTGTTGGTTTTATTTTATTTGCTGTTCAAACAATTTTGTAGGACATGTTGATCTGTGATGTTAACTAGTCATTCAGACGCCTGTGATTACGAGCCTTGTCTTATTTTCTTTTTCTAGCTTTTATGTTGTTTTGTGAAGACACGGATCACATTAAAGGAATTTTATAAAACATCAGTACGCTTCACCTTCATTTCTGACTGGAGATAGCTACAATTACCACTTACCTAACTAAGTATGTTGAAGTAGGAAACATGCTGATAAAGTTCTATTCCTTGGTTTCCATCATCATGTAAGGGATTAATTTGCTGTAGCTCTGCATCCCATTGGTAAGTGTTGTAACCATGTTGTACATGAGCAATGGATGGTCTTTCGTGGACAGGAAGTTGGAGCATCCCAGTAGTCCACAATTGAAGTGGAGACCTATTTTCCATTGTCCTTAAGGTGTGGTGGTTCCATTGGCTTTTAAACTCAACCACGGATTTGTTTATTCTTAGAAGATAAACATGGTGAAGAGACCTAATGTGGAGGTGCTATCTAAAAGTCCAGTATTCTCCATGAAGAGGAAAAGGTCTTTGAAATAGAATGACACCACCCGGTTTAGCTCTCCCCAAAATCTTTCTATCCTTTTATTGTGAACACTACGTCCAGCCATGAAACTTCCCGTTTGCTCCTCTGTTTTCAATCATAAACCTTGCAATATCAATATTCTCACTGCCAGCATCACCCCGGACATGATGTGGCAGTCCATATTGTTCAACAGCACCCTGAAACAGTTGCAAGGAAGTGGATGCTCTGTTGTCTGTGCACATACTGGTTTGTTTCATTTCAGATGTTTTAGCAAACTGATGCAAACAGACACTACACTAAACAGAGCATCTGAGTTCAATGTTATGGATTTATGAGCATTCAATAATGCCTTATGGGAAACTCCAAGAAACAAGTTACAATAATATTCCTAAGTTGTACAACTTGCCATGCTTACATTTGTATCTTAACTTTAACTCAACCTGAAAGGGAAAGAACGGTTTTCTTCAAAGGACAAAAACACAGCAGTCCTTGGTTCATATGAACAGAGTCACTTCATTTGAAAAGGGTATTTTTTAAGGAATGGACCCTAGCAGAGCACGAGTCGATTCCAATTCCCAAGAAAAGACACTGGATTACTTCAAAAGTGTATTTTAGGTCCTTGGGATAGTTCAAGTTCAGTACATACATCAGTCCCATCAGGCCGTTAACAAAAGCCTGGAGCTCCCGAGGGAGGAGGCAAAGCAAGAGCATTGAGGCTCCAGCATAGCAGAACAGTTCAGAAACAATTTGGAATGAGGGGAAAATAGTTATATTTATAAACAGATTAAGTCATGTTTTAGACTGCCTATTGATAGCGGATCTGATCTTCTTTGCGTGCTCGTGAATTTTTTGCAGCGTAACTGGTTCTGGATGACGGCTTCATAGCAGACAGCCGTTCTTCCCTCTTCTCGATACTTTGTGCCGGCGCAGTACCGGACCATATCGGCTCACTTTCACCCTTGTGCAGCACAGGCCAAAGCAAGCACTGGACGCGAGCACTAAGCGCATTCATGAGAAGCAGGGATCAGAACCGGGCACGCGCCAGTCAGTGTGCGAGCACGAAAGAGCCGAGCACATCACAGTGCATTCAGAGCAACAGTTTATCAGAGTTGAGCGTGTGTGAGATTTAAACGCACACACCACACATTTTTGTTTGTTGATATAGATATATGCGCTCACGTTGGTGGCGCAAATATAACACCACAAAGTATTTGAGGAAAACTGTGTGAAAAGTGACGGTGTTGAACCATCTCACAATGATTACAGCTGCAACGCCCATAATCTGAGCATTTTATTTATTTTTGAATTTAAACCGTCTTTATGTCATCAGTGGGTCTAAAATACATTTATATTGTAGTTTTATCTGATTTCAATTATATTCGTACCTTTACAGTTTGTATTCTCTATATCCCTCTTGTGTCCAAGTTTTTTTCTGTCTGTCGAAGGCAGGCAGTGCAGCTAGCCGACAGCAGAGCAAGGGGAAAGCGGGAAACGGACAAAAAGCGAGCGGGATAGGAGGGGTTACCATGAAGTAAAGCTCAACGCCACGGGAAAATTACATTTTAATATTTTACTAATATTTTAAAACACTTATTAGATGTCCAGGTAAAAAATTACCTACGTTTTTTTTTGTTTTTGTTTTAAAGGTGCCCTAGCTAGCTAGTTCCCTTAAAAATTAAACATAAATATAGTATGAAATACGGAATTAAAAACATTAGACGACTGTTTAAAACAAAAAGATAGTTAAATCAAACAGTGTCCTCAAATAAATCCTATAAAGTATTGAATTAAAGTCTACTTACTCTGGAAGGATGAAAGACCCAGCGGCGAATCATTCTGAAAATTTTCTGATGAGTGTACCATGTGACCGTTGACGTTACGTAGTGGCGCATGCGTGTTCAGTGGATCACAGCTGGAACTACTTTTCATAAGTGTGCAGAATGGATTATTTGTAGTTTCTCTCTCTCTTTTTAAGTTGACGTTCTTATAACATTTTAATCAGTTCAATGAAGTAATGTGTACAGACAACTTGATTAAATAAGCTCAGCTGACAAAAACCCATAATTGTTTATTACAGTGTAACAGAAAAAAAAAAAATCTCTAAGTTTGACTTCCTGTAAACCCACCTTGTGTGAACTCTTAATTGTTTTTGATTTTTTTTCAGGAGGATAGACCACATTTCCAAATTTGAATCTCTCATCTTTTTACCTTGTAAACATTTGTAGACAAAAGCAAAATAATCTAATTCAGTCTCTACAATCAGATAAGTGAGTTTGCAGAAGGCTCGTTCTGGATAAAATCAATTGACAAACCTGTCAGGAGAAATAATTAAATGTAATAATTTTCTAAACTGCCGTAAGATGTCCACAAGCAGAGTTTGGACCTCAATCCTTTGATCTTAAGTGGTTAACATAATCCATCCATCCATCCAACCCGTTTATCTTTTTGGGGTCGCGAGGGTCTACTGGTGCCTATCTCAAGCAGTCATCGGGCGAGAGGGAGGGTACACCCTGGACAGGTCGCTAGTCCACCGCAGGGCAACACAGAGACAGGACAAACAAACGACCATGCACATACACACTCACACCTAAGGAGAATTTAGAGAGACAAATTAACCTAACAGTGATGTGTTTGGACGGTGGGAGAAAGCCGGAGTACCCGGAAAGCACCCACGCATGCACGGGGAGAACATACAAACTCCATGTAGAAAGACCCCAGGCTGAAATCTAACCCAGGACCTTCTTGCTGCAAGGGCTAACATAATATAAAGCAAAAATGTAATGCCAACCAAATTCCACACACTGCACTTGGCACTATTAAACACTTATGAACACACTAATTTTTCTTTTATTACCATCTGGTAAGCTCATTTCACATATATATAGCACAAATGTAGGAAAATGTTTTTAGTAAAAACTTTATTGGAATTACAGATACAGTCAGCAAGTACAGGGAATTGATATCTTGGATGTCAAAACATCAGCAAATAATTAAATGAAGAACATGAAGAAGTGGAGTAGACAATGTCAAGACATGAGGGTGAAGATGCCAAAAATGTTAGGAGAATAATGTGACACAAATAAAATATGTAAACTGAGTAAAAGTTTTTTAAAAATTAGGAAGAAAATCATACATTTTATAATTTGGTACTTGCAGTTATTCACCTTATGTTAAAAATGCGTACTATCTCACTTTCAGCGGCCACAAACAAAAAACAGGTAGCAAGAAATAACAGCGTGCCTATCTGAGATAAGGCAGGGATGAGAGGTGAAATCCCATTCCAACTCCGCTTAGTTTAGCTTAGCTTTGCAGGCTGACCGGCTTGTGAACTAAGCTGTGCCGCTCCCAAAACCCCAGAACATATTTCAAAGGTTGCCCAATGTTGATGAACCGACTGGTCACATAAAAATTTTTGTTATACTTCTATACTTAAAACATCTCGAAAGTTTCTGCGACAAATTCAGAAAAGTATGAAAATGCTAAGTGTCTACGCTCGCCTCCTCTGTTTACAACTATTGGTAGTGCAATGCATTGTGGGATATGATGCTGGCCCAAGTCCGCAGAAGGATGGATCCTCAATAAAATGGATGAAATAAGAATATCTATGGGTTCTTTTAGAGTACTTCGTTTGATGCGTACTCAGGGTTGGAACAGTGCTTGAGCTATTGCCGATGAAGTGTCAAAAGCACGCAAAAACACACTTACATACAAATATGCATGTTTTGAACCACATTACCCATAAGTCCTCGAGGCCAGTCCGACTTTCATTCCATATATTCAGACTTTCATTCCATATATTCAAGGTTCATTCCATATATTCAGACTTTCATTCCATATATTCAAGGTTCATTCCATATATTCAGACTTTCATTCCATATATTCAAGGTTAATTCTATATATTCAAGATTCATTCCATATATTCAGATTTTTGAATATAAATAATTTCCTGAACGGCATGCCATAACACTTATACATATATACACACACACACACACATATATATATATATACATATATATATATATATATATATATATATATATATATATATATATATATATATATATATATATATACACACATATATATATATATAAATATATATATACACACACACACACATATATATATATATATATATACACATATATATATATATGTATACACACATATATATATATATACGACATGCCGTACAGCATGCCATTATGTATATGTGTATATTCAATTCAATTCAAAGATACTTTATTGATCCCCGAGGGGAAATTAGAATTCCAGTACAACCCATTCAAACATACATCATGACACAAGACAAGGGGGGACGGGTCACCGAGGCTTTGCTGCCCACTCACAGGCGCTGCCCTTGTTAGATGAGAAAAGAGGCCACATTAGGTAAGTAGAGGAAAAAAATCATATTTCACACTTTATCCTTAGCAGGATACAGTTTGAGATTGCAAAAAACCTCAGCACAAAGAAGCAACAAGTTGACAAAACAACATCATGCCGGGAACGGTGAAGTTGGTGTGAGGGGTGCATATGTTTATCTTGAGCATGTGTGTGCAAGTGATTGTGTGCAAGTAAGTCCATGAAGCACTGTCACAGAGGCCATTGTCCTTGATGGTTCGTTGGAATGTTCATCAACCGGCCGCAAAGTTCTGAGCAGGTCCACAGGTGTCCTCAGGGAAGGGAGGGAGCAGAGGGAGCAGAGCGTCATGTTTACATAACTTCCAGGAGAAGTTGAAGATAGCCAGCCATCAAGGCCGTGCAGGGGAGCCAGATTCAGAAAAACAATAATTATTTGGGTTAGGCTGACTTTTAATTTTCCGTCAGCCTTGAGAGTCTTGCTGGTGCTTCACAAAGGCAAATCCAAATAGACAAATTCCTGGTCTTTCTGCCAGATCCGAGCGAACAACTTTCTCCAAGATTTATCCCATTTCACCCCTGAGTCCAGAAACAGCAACCTGCCTGCGATCCTAAGAATCACATCCAGTCTGCGATTCAGCTCACGTAACATCTCAGTCTGAGTGTTGATCGCCCTGAAGATCCCATCATACATGCCAGGCAGCCTCACAATTGCCAGAACAGCTGCTGACACTCCGAATTTCTCGATATGCCAGGTAACCGCTGACTCCAAAAAGCAGAAATCCTGATGTCAAACATCCAATTATATACACATCTTCCACATCCTCGACTGACATTATCGGCAAACACACAATCCTCCACTTCTGCCAGGAGTCCATTGTGTATCCAGAGAAAAACGTCCAGTCCGGAAAAGTTGGGCTCTCCTTCACCCTGTCTTCTCCTCGAGAAAATTTGATCAATTGCATTGAGAGACCATATATATATGTATATATATATATATATATATATATATATATATATATATATATATATATATATATATATGTATATATACATACATATACACATATACATAATGGCATGCCATATATATATATATATATATATATATATATGTGTTATGGCATGCCGTTCAGGAAATTATTTATATTCAAAAATCTGAATATATGGAATGAACCTTGAATATATGGAATAAAAGTCTGAATATATGGAATGAACCTTGAATATATGGAATGAAAGTCTGAATATATGGAATGAAATATATGAATATATATATATATAATATATATATATATATATATATATATAAATGTGTTATGGCATGCCGTTCAGGAAATTATTTATATTCAAAAATCTGAATATATGGAATGAACCTTGAATATATGGAATAAAAGTCTGAATATATGGAATGAAATATATGAATATATATATATATATATATATATATATATATATATATATATATATATATATATATATATATATATATATATATATATACACACACATACATACACACACATATAGGGGTTGGACAATGAAACTGAAACACCTGTCATTTTAGTGTGGGAGGTTTCATGGCTAAATTGGACCAGCCTGGTAGCCAGTCTTCATTGATTGCACATTGCACCAGTAAGAGCAGAGTTTGAAGGTTCAATTAACAGGGTAAGAGCACAGTTTTGCTCAAAATATTGAAATGGGAGACATACCAGAGTTCAAAAGAGGACAAATCATTGGTGCACGTCTTGCTGGCGCATCTGTGACCAAGACAGCAAATCTTTGTGATGTATCAAGAGCCACGGTATCCAGGGTAATATCAGCATACCACCAAGAAGGACGAACCACATCTAACAGGATTAACTGTGGACGCAAGAGGAAGCTGTCTGAAAGGGATGTTCGGGTGCCTACCCGGATTGTATCCAAAAAACATAAAACCACGGCTGCCCAAATCACGGCAGAATTAAATGTGCACCTCAACTCTCCTGTTTCCACCAGAACTGTCTGTTGGGAACTCCACAGGGTCAATATACACTGCTGGGGTGCTATAGTCAAACCTTTGGTCACTCATGCCAATGCCAAACATTGGTTTCAATAGGGCAAGGAGCGCAAATCTTGGGCTGTGCACAATGTGAAACATGTATTGTTGTCTGATGAGTCCACCTTTACTGTTTTCCCCACATCTGGGAGAGTTACGGTGTGGAGAAGCTCCAAAGAAGCATACCACCCAGACTGTTGCATGCCCAGAGTGAAGCATGGAGGTGGATCAGTGATGGTTTGGGCTGCCATATCATGGCATTCCCTTGGACCAATACTTGTGCTAGATAGGCGCGTCACTGCCAAGGACTACCAAACCATTCTTGAGGACCATGTGCATCCAATGGTTCAAACATTGTATCCTGAAGGCGGTGCTGTGTATCAGGATGACAATGCACCAATACACACAGCAAGACTGGTGAAAGATTGGTTTGATGAACATGAAAGTGAAGTTGAACATCTCCCATGGCCTGCACAGTCACCAGATCTAATTATTATTGAGCCATTTTGGGGTATTTTGAAGGAGTGAGTCAGGAAACAATTTCCTCCACCAGTATCACGTAGTGACTTGGCCACTGTCCTGCAAGAAGAATGGCTTAAAATCCCTCTGACCACTGTGCAGGACTGGTACAGTGCCTTGCAAAAGTATTCGGCCCCCTTGAACCTTTCAACCTCTTGCCACATTTCAGGCTTCAAACATAAAGATATAAAATTCTAATTTTTGGTGAAGAATCAACAACAAGTGGGACACAATCGTGAAGTGGAATGAAATTTATTGGATGTGTCAAACTTTTTTAACAAATAAAAAACTGAAAATGAGGCGTACAATATTATTCGGCCCCCTTGCATTAATACTTTGTAGCGCCACCCTTTGCTGCAATTACCGCTGCAAGTCGCTTGGGGTATGTCTCTATCAGTTTTGCACATCGAGAGACTGAAATTCTTGCCCATTCTTCCTTGCAAAACAGCTCAAGCTCAGTGAGGTTGGATGGAGAGCGTTCGTGAACAGCAGTCTTCAGCTCTTTCCACAGATTCTCGATTGGATTCAGGTCTGGACTTTGACTTGGCCATTCCAACACCTGGATACGTTTATTTGTAAACCATTCCATTGTAGATTTGGCTTTATGTTTTGGATCATTGTCTTGTTGGAAGATAAATTTCCGTCCCAGGCTCAGGTCTCTTGCAGACTCCAACAGGTTTTCTTCCATCCATCTTCCCATCAATTTTGACCATCTATCCTGTCTCTGCTGATGAAAAGCAGGCCCAAACCATGATGCTGCCACCACCATGTTTGACAGTGGGGATGGTGTGTTCAGGGTGATGAGCTGTGTTGCTTTTACGCCAAACATATCGTTTTGCATTGTGGCCAAACAGTTCGATTTTGGTTTCATCTGACCAGAGCACCTTCTTCCACATGTTTGGTGTGTCTCCCAGGTGGCTTGTGGCAAACTTTAAACGAGACTTTTTATGGATATCTTTGAGAAATGGCTTTCTTCTTGCCACTCTTCCATAAAGGCCAGATTTGTGCAGTGTACGACTGATTGATGTCCTATAAAGAGACTCTCCCACCTCAGCTGTAGATCTCTGCAGTTCATCCAGAGTGATCATGGGCCTCTTGGCTGCATCTCTGATCAGTCTTCTCCTTGTTCGAGATTAAAGTTTAGAGGGACAGCCGGGTCTTGGTAGATTTGCAGTGGTCTGATACTCCTTCCATTTCAATATGATTGCTTGCAAAGTGCTCCTTGGGATGTTTAAAGCTTGGGAAATCTTTTTGTATCCAAATCTGGCTTTAAACTTCTCCACAACAGTATCTCGGACCTGCCTTGGTCTTCATGATGCTCTCTGCGCTTTGAACAGAACCCTGAGACTATCACAGAGCAGGTGCATTTATATGGAGACTTGATTACACACAGGTGGATTCTATTTATCATCATCAGTCATTTGGGACAACATTGGATCATTCAGAGATCCTCACTGAATTTCTGGAGTGAGTTTGCTGTACCGAAAGTAAAGGGGCCGAATAATATTGCACGCCCCACTTTTCAGTCTTTTATTTGTTAAAAAAGTTTGACACATACAGGTCCTTCTAAAAAAATTAGCATATTGTGATAAAGTTCATTATTTTCCATAATGTCATGATGAAAATTTAACATTCATATATTTTAGATTCATTGCACACTAACTGAAATACTTCAGGTCTTTTATTGTCTTAATACGGATGATTTTGGCATACAGCTCATGAAAACCCAAAATTCCTATCTCACAAAATTAGCATATCATTAAAAGGGTCTCTAAACGAGCTATGAACCTAATCATCTGAATCAACGAGTTAACTCTAAACACCTGCAAAAGATTCCTGAGGCCTTTAAAACTCCCAGCATGGTTCATCACTCAAAACCCCAATCATGGGTAAGACTGCCAACCTGACTGCTGTCCAGAAGGCCACTATTGACACCCTCAAGCAAGAGGGTAAGACACAGAAAGAAATTTCTGAACGAATAGGCTGTTTCCAGAGTGCTGTATCAAGGCACCTCAGTGGGAAGTCTGTGGGAAGGAAAAAGTGTGGCAGAAAACGCTGCACAACGAGAAGAGGTGACCGGACCCTGAGGACGATTGTGGAGAAGGGCCAATTCCAGACCTTGGGGGACCTGCGGAAGCAGTGGACTGAGTCTGGAGTAGAAACATCCAGAGCTACCGTGCACAGGCGTGTGCAGGAAATGGGCTACAGGTGCCGCATTCTCCAGGTCAAGCCACTTTTGAACCAGAAACAGCGGCAGAAGCACCTGACCTGGGCTACAGAGAAGCAGCACTGGACTGTTGCTCAGTGGTCCAAAGTACTTTTTTTGGATGAAAGCAAATTCTGCATGTCATTCGGAAATCAATGTGCCAGAGTCTGGAGGAAGACTGGGGAGAAGGAAATGCCAAAATGCCAGAAGTCCAGTGTCAAGTACCCACAGTCAGTGATGGTCTGGGGTGACGTGTCAGCTGCTGGTGTTGGTCCACAGTGTTTTATCAAGGGCAGGGTCAATGCAGCTAGCTATCAGGAGATTTTGGAGAACTTCATGCTTCCATCTGCTGAAAAGCTTTATGGAGATGAAGATTTCATTTTTCAGCGTGACCTGGCACCTGCTCACAGTGCCAAAACCACTGGTAAATGGTTTACTGACCATAGTATCATTGTGCTCAATTGGTCTGCCAACTCTCCTGACCTGAACCCCATAGAGAATCTGTGGGATATTGTGAAGAGAACATTGAGAGACTCAAGACCCAACACTCTGGATGAGCTAAAGGCCGCTATCAAAGCATCCTGGGCCTCTATAAGACCTCAGCAGTGCCACAGGCTGATTGCCTCCATGCCACACCGCATTGAAGCAGTAACTTCTGCAAAAGGATTCCCGACCAAGTATTGAGTGCATAACTGTACATGATTATTTGAAGGTTGACGTTTTTTGTATTAAAAACACTTTTCTTTTATTGGTCGGATGAAATATTTTGTGAGATAGGAATTTTGGGTTTTCATGAGCTATATGCCAAAATCATCCATATTAAGACAATAAAAGACCTGAAATATTTCAGTTAGTGTGCAATGAATCTAAAATATATGAATGTTAAATTGTCATCATGACATTATGGAAAATAATGAACTTAATCACAATATGCTAATTGTTTGAGAAGGACCTGTACAATACATTTCATTCCACTTCAAGATTGTGTCCCACTTGTTGATTCTTCACAAAAAATGTGAATTTTATATCTTTATGTTTGAGCCCTGAAATGTGGCAAGAGGTTTACCAGTTCAAGGGAGCCTAATACTTTGGCAAGGCACTGTATATGTCATTCCCAAGACGAATTGACGCTGTATTGGCCACAAAAGGAGGCCCTACACCATACTAATAAATTATTGTGGTCTAAAACCATGTGTTTCAGTTTCATTGTCCAACCCCTGTATATATATGTGTATATGTATATATATATATATATGTATACATATATGTATATATATATATATATATATATATATATATATATGTATACATATATGTATATATATATATATGTATACATATATGTGTATATGTATATAGTTTGAGATCTTTGGTTGTTACCACCGTGTCTTTGTGCAGCGCAGAAGAGAACGGATGGACTCTACGTGCCTGGTTCCCACCGTGAAGCATGGAGGAGGAGGTGTGATGGTGTGGGTGTGCTTTGCTGGTGACACTGTTGGGGATTTATTCAAAATTGAAGGCATACTGAACCAGCATGGCTACCACAGCATCTTGCAGTGGCATGCTATTCTATCCGGTTTGCGTTTAGTTGGACCATCATTTATTTTTCAACAGGACAATGACCCCAAACACACCTCCAGGCTGGGTAAGGGCTATTTGACCAAGAAGGAGAGTGATGGGGTGCTGCGCCAGATGACTTGGCCTCCACAGTCACCGGACCTGAACCCAATTGAGTAGGTTTGGGGTGAGCTGGGCAGCACAGTGAAGGCAAAAGGGCCAACAAGTGCTAAGTATCTCTGGGAACTCGTTCAAGACTGTTGGAAAACCATTTCAGGTGACTACCTCTTGAAGCTCATCAACAGAATGCCAAGCGTGTGCGGAGCAGTAATCAAAGCAAAAAGTGGCTACTTTGAAGAATCTAGAATATAAGACATATTTTCAGTTGTTTCACACTTGTTTTGTTCAGTATATAATTCCACCTGTGTTAATTCATAGTCTTGATGCCTTCAGTGTGAAGCTACAATAGGCATAGTTATGAAAATAAAGAAAACTCTTTGAATGAGAAGGTGTGTATATATATATATATATATATATATATATATATATATATATATGTGTGTGTGTGTGTGTATGTATATATATGTGTATATGTGTGTATATGTATATATATGTGTATGTGTATATATATGTATATGTGTGTGTGTATATATATATATATATATATATATATATATATATACTTTTTTTCTTCCTCAATACCTCAATACTTGACGGTGCTCCTATTGCATGAATTGCTGCATCATTGTGACATGGCATGGAGGCAATCAGCCTATGGTTCTGCTGAGGCATAATTGGTCGCTTTGATAGAGGCATTCAGGTCATTGCATGATTTGGTCTAGTGTTTCTCACCATGAGTTTCAAATATTTCACAAAATTCAATTTTTTTTAGATGTAGCTGTACTCTGTTCTAATGCAGTATATGTGTTTCATCAGTCTATCTTTTAGTTTGTGTTGGGGGTATTGGGCACTCCCCGGGCTCATATGAACTGAACTGTTCTAAAGCCATAATCCTTTATTGTCTTAATACGGATGATTTTGGCATACAGCTCATGAAAACCCAAAATTCCTATCTCACAAAATTAGCATATCATTAAAAGGGTCGCTAAACGAGCTATGAACCTAATCATCTGAATCAACGAGTTAACTCTAAACACCTGCAAAAGATTCCTGAGGCCTTTAAAACTCCCAGCATGGTTCATCACTCAAAACCCCAATCATGGGTAAGACTGCCAACCTGACTGCTGTCCAGAAGGCCACTATTGACACCCTCAAGCAAGAGGGTAAGACACAGAAAGAAATTTCTGAACGAATAGGCTGTTCCCAGAGTGCTGTATCAAGGCACCTCAGTGGGAAGTCTGTGGGAAGGAAAAAGTGTGGCAGAAAACGCTGCACAACGAGAAGAGGTGACCGGACCCTGAGGACGATTGTGGAGAAGGGCCGATTCCAGACCTTGGGGGACCTGCGGAAGCAGTGGACTGAGTCTGGAGTAGAAACATCCAGAGCTACCGTGCACAGGCGTGTGCAGGAAATGGGCTACAGGTGCCGCATTCCCCAGGTCAAGCCACTTTTGAACCAGAAACAGCGGCAGAAGCACCTGACCTGGGCTACAGAGAAGCAGCACTGGACTGTTGCTCAGTGGTCCAAAGTACTTTTTTTGGATGAAAGCAAATTCTGCATGTCATTCGGAAATCAATGTGCCAGAGTCTGGAGGAAGACTGGGGAGAAGGAAATGCCAAAATGCCAGAAGTCCAGTGTCAAGTACCCACAGTCAGTGATGGTCTGGGGTGACGTGTCAGCTGCTGGTGTTGGTCCACAGTGTTTTATCAAGGGCAGGGTCAATGCAGCTAGCTATCAGGAGATTTTGGAGAACTTCATGCTTCCATCTGCTGAAAAGCTTTATGGAGATGAAGATTTCATTTTTCAGCGTGACCTGGCACCTGCTCACAGTGCCAAAACCACTGGTAAATGGTTTACTGACCATAGTATCATTGTGCTCAATTGGTCTGCCAACTCTCCTGACCTGAACCCCATAGAGAATCTGTGGGATATTGTGAAGAGAACATTGAGAGACTCAAGACCCAACACTCTGGATGAGCTAAAGGCCGCTATCAAAGCATCCTGGGCCTCTATAAGACCTCAGCAGTGCCACAGGCTGATTGCCTCCATGCCACACCGCATTGAAGCAGTAACTTCTGCAAAAGGATTCCCGACCAAGTATTGAGTGCATAACTGTACATGATTATTTGAAGGTTGACGTTTTTTGTATTAAAAACACTTTTCTTTTATTGGTCGGATGAAATATTTTGTGAGATAGGAATTTTGGGTTTTCATGAGCTATATGCCAAAATCATCCATATTAAGACAATAAAAGACCTGAAATATTTCAGTTAGTGTGCAATGAATCTAAAATATATGAATGTTAAATTGTCATCATGACATTATGGAAAATAATGAACTTAATCACAATATGCTAATTGTTTGAGAAGGACCTGTACAATACATTTCATTCCACTTCAAGATTGTGTCCCACTTGTTGATTCTTCACAAAAAATGTGAATTTTATATCTTTATGTTTGAGCCCTGAAATGTGGCAAGAGGTTTACCAGTTCAAGGGAGCCTAATACTTTGGCAAGG
The DNA here is from genome assembly GCF_021462225.1 of Girardinichthys multiradiatus. NCBI lineage: Eukaryota > Metazoa > Chordata > Actinopteri > Cyprinodontiformes > Goodeidae > Girardinichthys > Girardinichthys multiradiatus. The sequence continues at coordinate 2,021,460 of NC_061794.1, read as the reverse complement.
CACTGTATATGTCATTCCCAAGACGAATTGACGCTGTATTGGCCACAAAAGGAGGCCCTACACCATACTAATAAATTATTGTGGTCTAAAACCATGTGTTTCAGTTTCATTGTCCAACCCCTGTATATATATGTGTATATGTATATATATATATATGTATACATATATGTGTATATGTATATAGTTTGAGATCTTTGGTTGTTACCACCGTGTCTTTGTGCAGCGCAGAAGAGAACGGATGGACTCTACATGCCTGGTTCCCACCGTGAAGCATGGAGGAGGAGGTGTGATGGTGTGGGTGTGCTTTGCTGGTGACACTGTTGGGGATTTATTCAAAATTGAAGGCATACTGAACCAGCATGGCTACCACAGCATCTTGCAGTGGCATGCTATTCTATCCGGTTTGCGTTTAGTTGGACCATCATTTATTTTTCAACAGGACAATGACCCCAAACACACCTCCAGGCTGGGTAAGGGCTATTTGACCAAGAAGGAGAGTGATGGGGTGCTGCGCCAGATGACTTGGCCTCCACAGTCACCGGACCTGAACCCAATTGAGTTGGTTTGGGGTGAGCTGGGCAGCACAGTGAAGGCAAAAGGGCCAACAAGTGCTAAGTATCTCTGGGAACTCGTTCAAGACTGTTGGAAAACCATTTCAGGTGACTACCTCTTGAAGCTCATCAACAGAATGCCAAGCGTGTGCGGAGCAGTAATCAAAGCAAAAAGTGGCTACTTTGAAGAATCTAGAATATAAGACATATTTTCAGTTGTTTCACACTTGTTTTGTTCAGTATATAATTCCACCTGTGTTAATTCATAGTCTTGATGCCTTCAGTGTGAAGCTACAATAGGCATAGTTATGAAAATAAAGAAAACTCTTTGAATGAGAAGGTGTGTATATATATATATATATATATATATATATATATATATGTGTGTGTGTGTGTGTATGTATATATATGTGTATATGTGTGTATATGTATATATATGTGTATGTGTATATATATGTATATGTGTGTGTGTATATATATATATATATATATATATATATATACTTTTTTTCTTCCTCAATACCTCAATACTTGACGGTGCTCCTATTGCATGAATTGCTGCATCATTGTGACATGGCATGGAGGCAATCAGCCTATGGTTCTGCTGAGGCATAATTGGTCGCTTTGATAGAGGCATTCAGGTCATTGCATGGTTTGGTCTAGTGTTTCTCAACATGAGTTTCAAATATTTCACAAAATTCAATTTTTTTTAGATGTAGCTGTACTCTGTTCTAATGCAGTATATGTGTTTCATCAGTCTATCTTTTAGTTTGTGTTGGGGGTATTGGGCACTCCCCGGGCTCATATGAACTGAACTGTTCTAAAGCCATAATCCTTTATGAGAGTTTCTCATAAAAATTAATTGACCTGAGTTTTTTTAAACTTTTTTATTGATTTTGCATTAAATTTGAATTTCATATTAACTGCTGATTTATCAAGCTATGTTCTTATCAGAGAGGAACAAAGGCTTAAGATGGCTATCATTGTTAGCTCAATGTTTACAATATAGAACGACAGACATTTTAATATCATTGAATAATAGTTCAAAATTATCTGCATTGTAACCAACTGAGAACATCAAGGATGTACAGGGGTTGGACAATGAAACTGAAACACCTGGTTTTAGACCTCAATAATTTATTAGTATGGTGTAGGGCCTCATTTTGTGGCCAATGCAGCATCAATTCGTCTTGGGAATGACATATACAAGTCCTGCACAGTGGTCAGAGGGATTTTAAGCCATTCTTCTTGCAGGATAGTGGCCAGGTCACTGCGTGATACTGGTGGAGGAAAACGTTTCCTGACTCGCTCCTCCAAAACACCCCAAAGTGGCTCAATAATATTTAGATCTGGTGACTGTGCAGGCCATGGGAGATGTTCAACTTCACTTTCATGTTCATCAAACCAATCTTTCACCAGTCTTGCTGTGTGTATTGGTGCATTGTCATCCTGATACACAGCACCGCCTTCAGGATACAATGTTTGAACCATTGGATGCACATGGTCCTCAAGAATGGTTCGGTAGTCCTTGGCAGTGACGCGGCCAACTAGCACAAGTATTGGGCCAAGGGAATGCCATGATATGGCAGCCCAAACCATCACTGATCCACCCCCATGCTTCACTCTGGGCATGCAACAGTCTGAGTGGTACGCTTCTTTGGGGCTTCTCCACACCCTAACTCTCCCGGATGTGGGGAAAACAGTAAAGGTGGACTGATCAGAGAACAATATATGTTTCACATTGTCCAGAGCCCAAGATTTGCACTCCTGGCACCATTGAAACCAACGTTTGACATTGGCATGAGTGACCAAAGGTTTGGCTATAGCAGCCCGGCAGTGTATATTGACCCTGTGGAGATCCCGATGGACAGTTCTTGTGGAAACAGGAGAGTTGAGGTGTACATTTAATTCTGCCGTGATTTGGGCAGCCGTGGTTTTATGTTTTTTGGATACAATCCGGGTTAACACCCGAACATCCCTTTCAGACAGCTTCTTCTTGCGTCCACAGTTAATCCTGTTGGATGTGGTTCGTCCTTCTTGGTGGTATGCTGACATTACCCTGGATACCGTGGCTCTTGATACATCACAAAGACTTGCTGTCTTGGTCACAGATGCGCCAGCAAGACGGGCACCAACAATGTGTCCTCTTTTGAACTCTGGTATGTCACCCATAATGTTGTGTGCATTTCAATATTTTGAGCAAAACTGTGCTCTTACCCTGCTAATTGAACCTTCACACTCTGCTCTTACTGGTGCAATGTGCAATCAATGTAGACTGGCTACCAGGCTGGTCCAACTTAGCCATGAAACCTCCCACACTAAAATGACAGGTGTTTCAGTTTCATTGTCTAACCCCTGTAAGTTTGACTGTCTTTACATGTGTTTTGCTTTAGGCATTTGTGTTAACATTAGGCCAGAATACAGTGAAACGAGTTGTCATTGTGTGAAGATTAAGCAAAATTTAAGTAATAAAAATGATTAGATTTACAGTGTATTTTCTGGGCTTCACTAAAATAAGGTTTGCAGTTAAGTCAACTCTAACAACTAGGAGTGTAAAAGGTTCTATTAAAACAGACTTCTGTGTTTTGAGGGGCTAAATTGATATTTCTTGGTGGTTCAGTCCTTAACTGCTGTATTGCTGTATCATTCCTTAAGCAAAATACGCCACATTTCTTCCAATACGTTTATTAATGCATGATTGTATGTAATGCAAGAGAAGTACAAGTCCATTGTACCAGTTAAGTGGTAAGGCGTATTCTTCACTTCCTGTTTTCACTGTTGCACTCGGTGGATTGTTTGGTGTGTGAAGGCTCTCGTTTAATCTGATTTCTCTCTATTGTGATATCTCTTACTTGTTCTAATACATAAGCGCGTTAAAACACATACTTTCTGTTGCTGCATTTAACGTTTGGGGACTCTCCGTGTCTTACACAATTTTTCAAGTGGTGGTAAGGGGTCGCTAGCTTAGCGTTAGCTTTAACTTCCCCATGGCTACCCGTTTTGCTGTTTCTCTCTCTGAGTCTCCTCCTCTCTCCTGCTCTCTGTGTCAGATGTTCAGTTACTCCTCTGCCTCCTTTAGTGATAATGGTACGTGTAATAAATGTAGCATTTCTGTAGCTTTGGAGGCGAGGGTGTCGGAATTGGAGGCCCGGAGCCACCAAGGGTAGCTCCCCGTAGCCGTCCTTCAGCAGAGCCCGTGCAGACGGGGCCTCAGGCTGGCTGGGTGACGGTTCGTAGAAAGCATAGTCCTAGATCCCACAGGTCACCACCAACCAGTCAGCGTTTCTAACAGATTTTCCCCACTCAGCAACACACCCGCTGAGAAGCCAGCTCTGGTAATAGGCACCTCCATAGTCAGAAACGTGGCACTAGAGACACCAGCGACCATAGTCAAAGGTCTGCCAGGGGCCAGAACGGGCGAAATAAAATCCTGCCTGAAACTGCTGGCTAAGGATAAGCATAAACACAGTAAGATTGTTATTCACGCTGGCGGTAATGACACCCAGTTACGGCAATCGGAGATCACCAAAGTTAGTGTTGCTTCGGTGTGTAAGTTTGCCAAGACAGTGTCGGACCCGTAATTTTCCCTGGTCCCGTCCCTGATCTGACCAGTGATTACATGTGTAGCTGCATGCTGTCATTCAACCGCTGGCTGTCTAGTTGGTGTCCTGAAAACAATGTGGGCTACATTGATAATTGGCAAACATTTTTGGGAAAACCTGGTCTGATCCGGAGAGATCCATCCCACTTTGGATGGAGCAGCTCTTCTTTCTAGGAATCTGGCAGAATTTATCGGTTCTCCAAAACTCTGACAAACCAGGGTTCAGACCAGAAAGCAGGGTTGTAGTTTAACACTCTTCTTTGCAGCTTCTGTACTGCTACCCACCCATTACCCTATTAAGACAATGTCTTGCCCACGGCCAAAATTGAATAGATTAAAAAATAATCTAAAAGAAGGAAATGATGAAAATCTCATAAAAATAAACACAACTCAGACTAAAAATAAAAATAAAACAAATGTGGCTTACTGAACATAAGATCTCTCTCTTCAAAGACATTGCTAGTTAGTGACCTGATTTGTGACAATCAGATTGATTTAATTTGCCTCACAGATACCTGGCTGCAGCAAGAGGATTGTGTTACTATAAATGAGTCAACTCTTAGTAATTATTTAAATTTTCACATTCCTCAAAATATTGGGCGAGGAGGAGGAGTAGCAACCATCTTTCAGTTCAATTTATTGATTAGTCCCTGACCAATTAATAGCTACAACTCTTTTGAATACTTAATCTGTAATTTTACCTCATCCAAATTGCAAAACACTAAAACCACTTCTGTTCGTTGTTTTGTACTGTCCACCAGGCCCTTACTCTCAATTTTTAGATCAGTTTTCAGACCTTTTTATCTGATTTAGTGTTAAATACAGATAGTGGGGGATCTTAACATTCATGTTGACACTGAAAGTGATAGCCTAAATATAGCCTTTAATGCTAACTTAGACTCAATTGGCTTTGCTCAAAACATTAACAAATCTACCCACTGTTGTCTTCATTCTCTGGACCTTGTGCTGACATATGGCATTGAGTGTAAAGAAATAACAATATTTTCTCATAACCCTGTACTGTCTGACCATTTTTTAATAACCTTTCAGTTTAATTTAACTGAGTACTCCACACCTGAAAGACATTTTCATTATCAGACAATGCTGTAACAACCTTTAAAGAATCTGTTCCATTTTTAATTTCCTCATTATCACAGAAATACACAGTGGAGGGCAATAATTTTGTTTCTTCCCCTTCACAAATTGATTCTCTTGTTCGTAGTGTTACTTCATCATTGCGTGGTGCATTAGACAATGCAGCCCCCTTGAAATAGAAGCTAATTATTCATAGGCGGCTGACTTCCTGGTTTAATTCAGAGCTGCGTACTTTAAAGCACAACGTTAGAAAACTGGAGAGAAAATGGCACTCTATGCACCTAGAGGATTCATACTTAATCTGGAAAAATGGCCTACTGTTGCATAAAAAGACACTTCGCCAAGCTAGAACAGCTTATTTCTCATCATTAATAGAAGAGAACAAGAATAATGCTAGGTTTCTCTTTAGTACCGTTGCTAAACTTACACAGAGTCATAGCTCTGTTGAGCCATCCATTCCCTTAGCTCTCAGCAGTCATGACTTTATGGGATTCTTCTTAAATAAAATTGATTGCCCCTCCTTGAACCACCACCTTAACGTGGTGGAGGGGTTTGAGTGCTCAAATAATCCTAGAAGCTATGTTGTCTGGGGCCTAAATGCCCCTGGTAGGGTCTCCCATGGCAAACAGGCTCTAGGTGATGGGTCAGACAAAGAGTGGTTCAAGAATCCCTCATGAAGAACAAAATATCGAGGCACGTGACGTCGCCCGGTACGGCAGAGCCGGGGTCCTACCCTGGAGCCAGGCCTGGGGTCGGGACTCGTCGGAGAGCGCCTGGTGGCCAGGTTGCTCCTCGCGGGACCCGGCCAGGCCAAGCCCGAACGAGAGACGCGAGGCAATCCCCCAGTGGGCCCACCACCTGCAGGGGGAACAATGAGGGACCGGTGCAAAGAGGATTGGGTGGCGGACAAAGGTGGAGACCTCAGCGGCCCGATCCCCGGATGCTTAGGCTGGCTCTAGGGACGTGGAATGTCACCTCGCTGGGGTGGAAGGAGCCTGAGCTTGTGCGGGAGGTCGAGAGATATCAACTAGAAATAGTCGGGCTCACCTCCACGCACAGCGTGGGCTCTGGAACCCATCTCCTTGAGAGGGGTTGGACTCTCTTCTACTCTGGAGTGGCCCACAGAGAGAGGCGGCGGGCTGGTGTGGGTTTGCTTGTTGCCCCCCAGCTCAGCCGTCTCGTGTTGGGGTTTACCCCAGTGGATGAGAGGGTCGTATCCCGGCGCCTTTGGATTGCGGAGAGGTCTCTGACTATCATTTCAGCCTACGGGCCGAGTGGTAGTGCGGAGTACCCGGCCTTCTTGGCGTCCCTGTCGGGGGTGCTGGATAGTGCCCCTCCCGGGGACTCCATTATTCTGCTGGGGGACTTCAACGCCCACGTGGGGAACGACAGTGACACTTGGAGAGGCGTGATTGGGAGGAATGGCCTCCCCAATCTGAATCCAAGCGGTGTTTTGTTATTGGACTTCTGTGATCAACTTTGTTGTCGTATCATCAGACCTTCGGCTGCATGTTTTGGACACTCGGGTGAAGAGAGGGGCTGAGCTGTCCACTGATCACCACCTGGTGGTGAGTTGGATCCGCTGGAGGAGGAGAAAGCTGGACAGACTTGGCAGGCCCAAGCGCATAGTAAGGGTCTGCTTGGAACGCCTGGCAGAGCCCTCGGCCAGGGATGTATTCAACTCCCACCTCCGGGAGAGCTTCGACCAGATCCCGGGGGATGTTGGAGACATAGAGTCCGAGTGGACAATGTTCTCCGCATCTATTGTCGATGCTGCTGCCCGTAGCTGTGGCCGTAAGGTCTGCGGTGCCTGTCGCGGCGGCAATCCCAGAACCCGGTGGTGGACACCGGCAGTAAGGGATGCTGTTAAGCTGAAGAAGGAGTCCTATCGGCTGTGGTTGGCTTGTGGGACTCCTGAGGCGGCTGACGGGTACCGTGAGGCCAAGCGTGCTGCGGCCCGGGCTGTGGCAGAGGCAAAAACTCGGGCCTGGGAGGAGTTCGGTGAGGCCATGGAGAAGGACTACCGGTTGGCCTCGAAGCGATTCTGGCAAACCGTCCGTCGCCTTGGGAGGGGGAAGCAGTGCTTCGCCAACACTGTTTATAGTGGGGGCAGGAGACTGCTGACCTCAACTGAGGACATTATCGGGCGGTGGAAGGAGTACTTCGAGGATCTCCTCAATCCTGTCATCACGCATTCCGTGGTGGAAACAGAGGCTGGGGACTCGGGGTTGGACTCTTTCATCACCCAGGCTGAAGTCACCGAGGTGGTTAAAAAGCTCCGCGGTGGCAAGGCTTCGGGGGTGGATGAAATCCGCCCTGAGTACCTCAAGTCTCTGGATGTTGTAGGGCTGTCATGGTTGACACGTCTCTTCAACATTGCGTGGCGGTCGGGGACAGTGCCTCTGGACTGGCAGACTGGGGTGGTGGTCCCCCTCCATAAGAAGGGGGACCGGAGGGTGTGTTCCAACTACAGGGGGATCACACTCCTCAGCCTCCCTGGTAAGGCCTACGCCAGGGTATTGGAGAGGAGAGTCCGACCAATAGTCGAACCTCGGCTTCAGGAGGAGCAGTGTGGTTTTCGTCCCGGCCGTGGAACACTGGACCAGTTCTATACCCTCTACAGGGTGCTCGAGGGTTCATGGGAGTTTGCCCAACCGGTTCACATGTGTTTTGTGGACCTGGAGAAGGCATTCGACTGTGTCCCTCGTGATGCCCTGTGGGGGGTGCTCCAGGAGTATGGAATCGGGGGCCCTTTACTAGGGGCCATCCGGTCCCTGTACGAGCGGAGCAGGAGTTTGGTCCGCATTGCCGGCACTAAGTCGGACCTGTTTCCAGTGCATGTTGGACTCCGGCAGGGCTGCCCTTTGTCACCGGTCCTGTTCATAACTTTTATGGACAGGATTTCTAGACGCAGCCAAGGGCCGGAGGGGGTCGGGTTTGGGGACCAGTGGATTTCGTCTCTTCTTTTTGCAGATGACGTGGTCCTGCTGGCCCCCTCTAGCCAAGACCTACAGCATGCGCTGTGGCGGTTCGCAGCCGAGTGTGAAGGGGGGCTGGGATGGGGATCAGCTCCTCCAAGTCCGAGGCCATGGTACTCGACCGGAAAAGGGTGGCTTGTCCTCTTCAGGTTGGAGGGGAGTTCCTGCCTCAAGTGGAGGAGTTTAAGTATCTCGGGGTCTTGTTCACGAGTGAGGGAAGAATGGAGCGGGAGATCGACAGACGGATCGGTGCAGCTGCCACAGTAATGGGGGCACTGTGCCAGTCCGTTGTGGTGAAGAGAGAGCTGAGCCGAAAAGCAAAGCTCTCAATTTACTGGTCGGTCTACGTTCCTACCCTCACCTATGGCCATGAACTTTGGGTCATGACCGAAAGAACGAGATCCCGGATACAAGCGGCTGAAATGAGCTTCCTCCGTAGGGTGTGCTGGCACTCCCTTAGAGATAGGGCTCGGAGCTCGGCCATCCGGGAGGGGCTCGGAGTAGAGCCGCTGCTCCTCCACATCGAGAGGAGCCAGTTGAGGTGGCTCGGGCATCTATACCGGATGCCTCCTGGACGCCTTCCTCGGGAGGTGTTCCAGGCACGTCCCACCGGGAGGAGGCCCAGGGGACGGCCCAGGACACGCTGGAGGGACTATGTCTCTCGGCTGGCCTGGGAACGCCTTGGGCTCCCCCTGGAGGAACTGGAGGAGGTGTCTGGAGAGAGGGACGTCTGGGCGTCTCTGTTGAGTCTGCTGCCCCCGCGACCCGGTCCCGGATAAGCGGAAGACGACGAGTACGAGTACGAGTAAAATTGATTGTATTAAAAATAAAATCTTTGACATACTCCCGAAGATGATTACTTTATCCTCAGCAAGTGAAACAACATTTGAAGTAACTGTAGAACCTGATCTGTGTTTGAACTGTTTTGATCCTGTGGAGCTTCCCGAGTTATCAGAAATATTAACTTCATCTAAACATTCAACTTGTATGTTAGACCCAAACCCAACCAAATTATTTAACGAATTGTTCCCTCTGATTACCAGCCCCATTTTAGATATGACTAATCTATTTTTAGTAAATTGATATATACCACAAGCTTTTAAGGTAGCTGTAATTAAACCTTTACTTAAGAAACCTTCACTTGATTGAGATGACTTGAAAAATTACAGACCTATATCCAATCTTCCATTCTTATCTAAAATTCTTGAGAAAATAGTTGCTAATCAAATGTGTGAGCATTTACACAGCAATGACCTTGTTCGAAGAGTTTCAGTCAGGTTTCAGAGCTCATCATAGCACTGAAACAGCTCTGCTGAATGTCACTAATGATATTCTCCTAGCCTCAGATAATGGACTTTTGTCTGTACTTGTCCTGTTAGATCTCAATGCTGCATTTGATACAGTTGATCAAAATATTCCCTTAGAAAGGCTGGAATATGCTGGGATCAGGGGAACAGTGCTAGGCTGGTTTAAATGTTATTTGTCTGACAGATTCCAGTTTGTTCATGTAAATGATAAATCATCTCTAAACTCCAGGGTTAATTGTGGAGTACCACAGGGTTAAGTGCTTGGGCCAATTCTGTGCAATATATATATATATGCTTCCAATAGGTAAAATTATCAGGCAGCATCGGATACATTTTCACTGTTACGCTGATGATACTCAGCTTCACTTATCCTTAAATCTTGATGAGCCCAAACAGTTAGATAGACTACAAGCATGTCTTGAATACATAAAAAATCGGATGACTTAAATTTTTTGCTTTTAAATTCAGACAAGACACAAGTTGTCCTCTTTGGACCAGAGTCTTTGAAAAAGAAAACGCTTAGTCACTTAATCACTTAAATTGGATGTCATTAAATTGACCTCCACTAATAAAGTAAAAAACCTTGGTGTCATTTCTGACCAGGACATGTCATTTAAATCCCATATTAAACAGGTTTCTAGGATTTCCTTCTTTCACCTCTGGAACATTGCCAAAATTAGAAATATCCTATCCAGGAGTGACACTGAAAAACTAGTCCATGTATTTGTTACTTCAAGGCTGGACTACTACCCTTAATGATCTATCTCCATCATACATCAGAGATCTGATTGTTTCATATATTCATAACAGAGCACTTTGTTCTAAGACTGCAGGTTTACTGGTGGTTCCTAGAGTCTCTAGAAGTACAATGTGAGGTAGATCCGTTAGTTATCAGGCTCCTCTCCTGTGGAACCAGCTCCCAGTTTTAGTCCGTGAGGCAGAAAACCCTGTCAACCTTTAAGGCTACGCTTAAAACTTTCCTTTTTGATAAAGCTTATAGTTAGAGTGGCTTAGGTTATCCTGAGCTATCTCTGTTGTTATGCTGCTATAGACTTAGGCTGCTGGAGGACATTATGACCACTTTCACTTTCTCTTCTACATTCTCATACTACTCTCCAATTTTGCATTATTTGCTGTTATTTCAGCTTATAACTTTCTGTTCTCTCTCTTTTCTCTTCCTAGAAGCTACACCTGGCCTGACTCTGTATCTACCAGTGACACCTTCTTGGAGGGGGGCATTGTCCAAGCTTCTGCTGCCAACAACTTAATGCTCACCTTCTACCGATGATACACTTGGCCCTGTCTTTCAGTGTTTAACCCTATTTTTCTCCTAGACATAGCTGCTGACTGATCTTGTACTGTGACTAACTGTATGTGCTCTCTTTCATACTCTAACCTTTAAAAACTGGCTCAGAGTTTATCTGTTTTTTCTTCCTAGATGAAACGACTAATGGAGCTACATCCATTAACATTTACTTTTCCTTCCCATAGAAAGTACTCCTGGATCAGTGCTTCTGTGTTCTGCTTCTGTGTTCTTTTTCCTTCTCTGGTATGTTCTCTCAAACCCTCAGTGGGTCGTGGCCCACACTGAGCCTGGTTCTGCTGGAGGTTTCTTCCTGTTAAAAGGGAGTTTTTCCTCTTGATTGTTGCTACATGCATGCTTAGTATGAGGAATTGCTGCAAAGTCATTGCCAGTGACTGTCCACTGTCCACTGTCCCTACATGCTCATCCAGGAGGAGTGATTGCAACATGTTACTGAATCTGACTACACTGTTCAATGGTTAGAATTAATTGGAATGTATGTACCTGACTTGAAATCTATATGATTCGATTGAATTCACTTTGCCCATTTTAAAGTTACCCACCTTTCACACAATGCAACAGTAAACAACACTCTCCAATTATTTTTACCTCCATCTTCTTCCCTCCCTGTTGGATGGAGTAAGGGCAAGTCAGGTTTAGCCTACATCGACTCAGTTATGGTTAAGGTGCAAACACACCTTCCATTTCTGCTACCTGTGCGACCCCTTCTCTTTTCCAATGGTTTGTTGGAATTATGAATCTGAGAATATTATTTAATATTAATATTTTAATATTTTATCAAATAATATTTCGGTCTGTTAAGGGTTGTCCAGTGAATACCAGCCCAGTAAGGCGATGGTATTAGGACAAAATAGAAAGGTGTGAGACGAGCTCTGACATTATTGATCAGCATAACCTCTGCACATATATGGAATGAATTCACACAATTTCTTAAAATACAAGAATTTATTAACAAAAATAAGTCAACTCAAAGTCAAACATATTTCAATTAACAAACTTTACTATGCTAAAACAATCCAACTAAACTACTAAGCAGAATTAAAGAATAACGAAGACTAATGGGCTATGTACAATATAAACAAGTTGATTAAAGATGATTGGAAATTATGACCAAAAGAGTGATGCAACATTACCATGCAATGTTATTTATGTTTGAGGACCAAGGATTATCTGGAAGAATCTGGAAGTGAAGTTAAGTTAGTCTTGGAACCAACTTAAGCAATAATCAGCAAACGTTTAGACAACCACTCACAATGCAAGATCAGATAAAATATTAATAAAATAATATTTTAAATAATGATCTGCTGAATAAAACCAACCTTCTGGATGACCATTTCTCAATGGTGTCTAATCAGCTGCCTTTATTTATTGAAATAATATTTGAAGAAATATTATTAAGGGAGTATTTTGGAAAAGAGCCAAATCTTTCTGGAGAAATGGGGCTTAATGGTGTTTACTTAGTTATCAAATCTAGAAAATGATGTTCAGGGAGTAGTATTCCCTAGCTTGAAAACTAACAACCTTTCTGTTAAATACTCTTTAGTAGCAAGCACGTGTTCCTACCGGTTAGCAGTTGAGCTAATAAAGAGGCTAATAGCTTAGCACCAGAATCAACACATACCTTTAAAATACCTGGATTAATAAAAGGGTTAAAATGCATAAGCGCGGACGGTGCGTTATGATCAATGTTCTGTTTAAAATGACCCTTTAAATAAAGTTTGTCTTAACTTTAAACACATACAAAGTACACAAAACAGGGCACGTGTGCTGCAGATAGCCTGCTAGCACTAAGGTGGCCGAGTTTCACACAAACAAAACTTCATAAAATGAAAAACGTTTAGATCATTTCATCCTAACTGTTAATCTGCCCAAACCTAACCTCTGAACTGTGGTGAGGAATGTTGTCCAAAAGACGATGAAGTTTGAAGAAGGTATCCACAGTGAACAAAGGGTTAGCTTCCCGCTAACCTCAGCTTCTCCCGATCAGAAGGTGCGTTCGTTCTGTGGACAAAAGGGTTAGCTTCCCGCTGACCTCCAGCTGTGGATGAAGAACGGCTAGTTGTCCGCCAACGCCACTGCACGGTGATGGGGTCTCTGTTGTCTTCCTTCCAGACTGGGAGACCGCTCCGCTCAGCTTCATAGAGACCGCGCGTCTCTGTAGGGAACTTCTCTGGGACAATTTGCTTCACAGGCCTCAGAGGAAATAGTAAGCAACTTTTACACCTTAATTGCCCCGTTCATGAATGAAAATACCGGATACACAGACAGTATTTCATTTGTACTTATCTTTGCATGTGTGTCATTAGCAATTGTCTGATCGCAGGCACTCCTTCCTAGGAGTCACTGCCCATGTGTGCTACAAAACAAAGGATTCCTATGCACTTAAATCCTACCAGCTGGACTGTAGGCGTTTTGCAGGCAGATACACTGAAGAGCATATTGATTCTGCCTTTGAGGAGATCACAGGTATCCGTCAGAAAATAAGCTATGTCATAACAGACACTGCCACCAATATGAAATGCGCTTTCAAAGTACACATGCCCCAACACCAACCTGCCGACAGTGAGAGTGAGGAGGACAATCTAGATGATGAGCACTTGTGGGAGGACATTAATTCAGTGGACACAGAATTACCCTGGTCATCAGGTGAACATCGTTCCTGCTTTGCACACTCTCTGCAGTTAGTTGTGAATGACAGCATAAAGGACGTTAGGGGCATTTCCTGCACTATACCCTAAACATCACGGTTCACAATTCTACTACATAACAACTCACAATTCAAAGATTGGAGGTTTGGAGGATATTTTTAATTTGGAGCTAAATATTTAGTTTACAGACTAAATATTTAGCTCCAAATTAAATATTTCATTAGCAAGCTAAATATTTAGCTCCAAACTCAATATTTAGGTCATAGCTAAATATTTAGTTTGCAAATTTAATACTTAGTTTGTAAACTAAATATTTAGCTTACTAAATAAATATTTAGTTTGGAGCTAAATATTTAGCTTGTTAACTAAATATTGGACTGGCGACCTTTCCAGGTTGTACCCTGCCTCCTGCCCATAGGCTGCTGTAGATGGGCACCAGCTTCCCAGCGACCCACTATGGAAGAAGCGGTAGAAAATGACTGACTGACTTTCTGACATGTTCTCTATGATCCTAGTAAAACCACCCCAGACTTGGTTCAAAAGCTTAAATTCTATCTTAATTTTTTTATGGGCAGCTAGACTTCCATGCATAAGTTTAAAGCAAAGTTAAGGAGGACTGAAACTTCCAAACTATTATAAATATTACCCGGCTCATATATTACAATATATCTTAAAATGGATTTAAAAAAACTCCAAACAGTTTATGGATAGAAATTAAACAAATGCTTTATTTATCAGCAGCATAGCTATTTTAATAGCATCAGTTTCAGTACATCTCTCTCAGCCTGGTGGGAATATCTCAGAATGAATAGGTCTTCATTTCTCTCATGGAGATGAACACCAATTTGGAATAATGTAAATTTCCTGCAAATTAAAGGGCTCTTAAATACATGGAATAGTAAAGGCAAGGCAATTTTATCTGTATAGCACATTTAAGTAACAAGAGAATTAAATAAGGGGGTGACGGCCTAGTGGTTAGAGAGCAGCATCCCAAAGAGGCCATAAGTAACCTGGGTCAAATGCAGAGGACAATTTCTCCATTGTGAGATCAATAAAGTCTGTTATTTTTAATTCAAAGTGCTTTACATAAATAAAACATTATGGTAAATGGCCTGCACCTGTATAGCGCTTAATCAAGTCCCCAGAGACCCCAAAGTGCTTATATACTACAATCAGTAATCTACCCATTTACACATTGACAGTGGAAAGCTATATAATAACCACAGTTGCCCTGGGATACACTGACAGAAGTGAGGCTGCCATACACAGGCGCCACCACACCATGACCACCATCAGCAGTCAAGGCGGGTGAAGTGTCTTGCCCAAGGACACAACAACTGAGACAGGAGTTTGAACCAGCAATCCACCGGTACAGGACAAACCTCTACCACTGCTGCCATAGTTGCCCAATAAAGTTTATGAGGATTGCCTAATAAAAGAAAACAAACAGAAAAAGTAGCATAATAAAGGAAAGTAATGAAAAGCTGGACTACTGACTAAACTGTATGTTTTAGTTAACAGTTAAAATCAATAGAACAGTTAAAGGCAACTTGAAACAAATTGTTTTTTTGATTTAAAATAACTCAGGGTTTCTGCAATTTTACAGTCTTCTGGGAGTTTGATCCAGATAAGTAGAGCACAAGAACTGAAAGCTGCTTCTCCAAGGTTGGTTCTGGTTCTGGAGCCAGAAGACCTCTGTGGTCTGAAAGGTTGATACAATAACAAATCTGCTAGAGAGATACCAGAAGTATTTTAAAGTCTGTTCTGCGGCCTCTTTCTTAGTTTCAGTGAGGGCAGCAGCGTTCTAGATTAACTGCAGCTGTCTGATTGACTTTTTAGGCAGACCTGTAAAGACAGTGTTGTACTAATCAAATTGACTAAAGATAAATGCATGAATACCTTTTTCAAGATCCTGCTGGGACGTTAGTCCTTTAATCCTTGAAATATGCATCAGGTGATAAAAGGCTGACTTTATATGCCTGAAGCTGTGTGCTAACTCTTGATCGCTCCTCCTTTGGTTGGAAAATTTCAGTTCAGTTTTGTTTTTATCCAGCGGAAGAAAATTATGGCACATCAGCGCATTGATTTGTTCTATCTATCTACCCAGTGCTTGAATGGGATCATAGATACCAGGGCCTTTCACAAAGATTCTTAGAGTCCTCTCAGAGAGGTCCTAGCTTAAAATTCCTGCCAAGGAGACTTAGCTTAAGAATGATTCACTTCGCTGTTGAGAGTGAATGTGAACATGGAGACGACAGAAATTCCTATCCTTGGGAGGAAGTGTGGTTGAGCCCATTGCTAGGTGTGACGCTGTCTTCTAAGAGTAATGATTGCTACTTTAAAACAGCTGTGCACCTAGTAATCATTAACGTTATCTATCTATCTATCTATCTATCTATCTATCTATCTATCTATCTATCTATCTATCTATCTATCTATCTATCTATCTATCTATCTATCTATCTATCTATCTATCTATCTATCTATCTATCTATCTATCTATCTATCTATCTATCTATCTATCTATCTATCTATCTATCTATCTATCTATCTATCTATCTATCTATCTATCTATCTATCTATCTCCATCCATCCATCCATCCATCCATCCAAGGCATTTTTCCAGCCTGGAAATGCCTCGGGTCTCCTCCCAGTGGCACATGACTGGAACACCTCCTGAGGAAGGCGTCCAGGAGGCATCCGATATAGATGCCCAAGCCACCTCCACTGGCTCCTCTTGATGTGGAGGAGCGGTAGCTCTACTCCGAGCTTCTCCCAGATGGCCGAGCTTCTCAACCTATCTCTAAGGGTGTGCCCAGAAATCCTACGGAGGAAGCTCATTTCAGCCGCTTGTATCCGGGATCTCGTTTTTTCAGTCATGACCCAAAGTTCATGGCCATAGGTGAGGGTAGGAATGTAGACAGACCAGTAAATCAAGAGCTTCGCTTTTTGGCTGAGCTCTGTCTTCACCACAACGGACCGGCACGGCGTCCCCATTACTGCGGCAGCCGCTTCATTCTCCCCTCACTCGTGAACAAGACCCCAAGATACTTGAACTCCTCCACTTGAGGCAGGAACTCCCCTCCAACCTGAAGAGGACAAGCCACCCTTTTTCGGTCAAGAACCATGGCCTCAGACTTGGAGGAGCTGAACTTCATCCCAGCTGCCTCACACTTGGCTAGAGGGGGCCAGCAGGACAAAGTCATCTGCAAAAAGAAGAGATGAAATCCACTAGTCCCCAAACTCAGGTCTTACCCCCGAAGTCCTGGGACCGTGGAGCCTTTTAACCACCTCGGTGACTTCAGCCTGGGTGATGAAAGAGTCCAACCCCCAGTTCCCAGCCTCTGCTTCCACCAGGGAATGTGTGATGGCAGGATTGAGGAGATCCTCCAAGGACTCCTTCCACCGCCCAATAATGTCCCTAGTCGAGGTCAGCAGCTCCCCACCCCAATGTAAAACTGTGTTGGCGAAACACTGCTTCCCCCTCCTGAGTTGCCGGATGGTTTGCCAGAATCGCTTCGAGGCCAACTGGCAGTCCTTCTCCATGGCCTCACCGAACTCCACCCAGGCCCGAGTATTTGCCTCTGCCACAGCCCAGGCCGTGGCACGCTTGGCCTCATGGTACCCGTCAGCCGCCTAAGGAGTCCCACAAGCCAACTACAGCCGATAGGACTATCTAATATCAGTTATGTTAATTGGTGAGATTCATCACTAGTGAGGCACAGAGTCCTCTGGAGTCAGATGTACAAATATATCAACCGAAATAGAGGCTTGTATTTAAAGTTTTACCTTAACTGAAACCTTTGATTATTTTAAAAGCTTTTAATAAT
Source organism: Girardinichthys multiradiatus (assembly GCF_021462225.1). Taxonomy (NCBI): domain Eukaryota; kingdom Metazoa; phylum Chordata; class Actinopteri; order Cyprinodontiformes; family Goodeidae; genus Girardinichthys; species Girardinichthys multiradiatus. The sequence goes on along the minus strand of NC_061794.1, from coordinate 2,004,126 downwards.
AGTTAAATAATAAAAGTTAATTTTTATATAAGATCTGGTCAAAACTCTCCCGGAGGTAAGAGTTGAATACATCCCTGGCCAAGGGGACCGCCAGACACTCCCAGCAGACCCTCACTATGCGCTTGGGCCTGCCAAGTCTGTCCGGCTTTCTCCTCCTCCAGCGGATCCATCTCACCACCAGGTGGTGATCAGTGGACAGCTCAGCCCCTCTCTTCACCCGAGTGTCCAAAACATGCAGCCGAAGGTCTGATGATACGACAACAAAGTCAATCATTGACCTCCTGCCTAGGGTATCCTGGTGCCAAGTGCACTGATGGACACCCTCATGTTTGAACATGGTGTTATTATGGACAATCCGTGTCTAGCACAGAAGTCCAATAACAAAACACCACTCGGATTCAGATTGGGGAGGCCATTCCTCCCAATCACGCCTCTCCAGGTGTCACTGTCATTTCCCACGTGGGCATTGAAGTCCCCCAGCAGAATAATGGAGTCCCCAGGAGGGGCACTATCCAGCACCCCCGACAGGGACGCCAAGAAGGCCGGGTACTCCGCACTACCTCTCGGCCCGTAGGCCGAAATGATAGTCAGAGACCTCTCCCCAACCCGAAGGCGCATGGATGCGACCCTCTCATCCACTGGGGTAAACCCCAACACGAGACGGCTGAGCTGGGGGGCAACAAGCAAACCCACCCCAGCCTGCCGCCTCTCCCCGTGGGCCACTCCAGAGTAGAAGAGAGTCCAGCCCCTCTCGAGGAGATGGGTTCCAGAGCCCACGCTGTGCGTGGAGGCGAGCCCGACTATTTCTAGTCAATATCTCTCGACCTCCCGCACCAGCTCAGGCTCCTTCCCCCCCAGCGAGGTGACATTCCACGTCCCTAGAGCCAGCCTAAGCATCCGGGGATCGGGCCGCCGAGGTCTCCACCTTTGTCCGCCGCCGTATCCTCTTTGCACCTCAATCCTGCCATCACGCATTCCCTGGTGGAAACAGAGGCTGGGGACTCGGGGTTGGACTCTTTCATCACCCAGGCTGAAGTCACCGAGGTGGTTAAAAAGCTCCGCGGTGGCAAGGCTTCGGGGTTGGATGAGATCCGCCCTGAGTACCTCAGTCTTTGGATGTTGTGGGGCTGTCATGGTTGACGCCTCTTCAACATTGCATGGCGGACGGGGACAGTGTCTTTGGATTGGCAGACTGGGGTGGTGGTCCCCCTACATAAGAAGGGTGACCGGAGGGTGTGTTCCAACTACAGGGGGATCACACTCCTCAGCCTCCCTGGTAAGGCCTACGCCAGGGTATTGGAGAGGAGAGTCCAGCCGATAGTCGAACCCCGGCTTCAGGAGGAGCAATGTGGTTTTCGTCCCAGCCGTGGGACACTGGACCAGCTCTATACCCTCTACAGGGTACTCGAGGGTTCATGGGAGTTTGCCCAACCGGTCCACATGTGTTTTGTGGACCTGGAGAAAGCATTCGACTGTGTCCTCGTGATGCCCTGTGGGGGGTGCTCCAGGAGTATGGAATCGGTGGCTCTTTACTAGGGGCCATCCGGTCTCTGTACAAGTGGAGCAGGAGTTTGGTTCGCATTGCCAACACTAAGTTGGACCTGTTCCCGGTTCATGTTGGACTCCGGCAGGGCTGCCCTTTGTCACCGGTCCTGTTCATAACTTTTATGGACAGGATTTCTAGGCGCAGCCAAGGGCCGGAGGGGGTCTGGTTTGGGGACCAGAGGATTTCGTCTCTTCTTTTTGCAGATGACGTGGTCCTGCTGGCCCCATCTAGCCAAGACCTACAGCATGCACTGGGGCGGTTCGCAGCCGAGTGTGAAGAGGCTGGGATGAAGATCAGCTCCTCCAAGTCCGAGGCCATGGTTCTCGACTGGAAAAGGGTGGCTTGTCCTCTTCAGGTTGGAGGGGAGTTCCTGCCTCAAGTGGAGGAGTTTAAGTATCTCGGGGTCTTGTTCACAAGTGAGGGAAGAATGGAGCGGGAGATCAACAGACGGATCGCTGCGGCTGCCACAGTAATGGGGACGCTGTGCCGGTCCGTTGTGGTGAAGAGAGAGCTGAGCCGAAAAGCGAAGCTCTCGATTTACTGGTCGGTCTACGTTCCTACCCTCACCTATGGCCATGAACTTTGGGTCATGACCGAAAGAACGATATCCCAGATACAAGCGGCTGAAATGAGCTTCCTCCGTAGGGTGGCCGGGCACTCCCTTAGAGATAGGGTGAGGAGCTCCTCGTTAAGCAGGTCCTTCAGGTCATTGGTGATCCAGGGTTTGTATCAAACCATATTCACGTTTTAGAAAGGACAAGTCTTTTTGTGGACAATCTATAAGATTTGTTTGAGCCATTATTACATCCTCAAACTGAAAGAAACATATTGACAAAACATTTGCAGCTGTAAAGAACCCAGTGGTTCTATTAGTGTTGAATGGTGGGAGCTAAACACATATGCAGGCCACACTTTTCAGGTTTTGCTTAGTTTAACAGCAGCAAACAAAGTGTTTTTATCGTTGTACTTTGTTTTGGTCATCATATAAAACTCCACTATGAATTTTAGTGGAGTTTTATATGATGACCAAAACAAAGTACAACGAAAAAAAAACAAAATTCATAATGGCTGCACAGTGGCGAAGTTGGTAGCACTGTTGCCTTGCAGCAAGAAGGTCCTGGGTTTGATTCCCATCCTGGGGTCTTTCTGCATGGAGTTTGCATGTTCTCCCTGTGTATGTGTGGGTTCTCACCGGGTACTCTGGCTTCCTCCCACAATCCAAAGACATGCCTGTTAGGTTAATTGGTCACTCTAAATTGCCCTTAGGTGTATGAATGAGTGTGTGCATGGTTGTTTGTGTGTTGCCCTGCGATAGACTGGCGACCTGTCCAGGGTGTACCCTGCCTCCTGCCCATAGACTGCTGGAGATAGGCACCAGCTCCCCTGTGACCCACTATGGAATAAGCGGTAGAAAATGACTGACTGACTGACAAGCGGCTGAAATGAGCTTCCTCCGTAGGGTGGCTGGGCACTCCCTTAGAAATAGGGTGAGGAGCTCGGCCATCCGGGAGGGTCTCAGAGTAGAGCTGCTGCTCCTCCACATCGAGATGTGGCTTGGGCATCTATACCGGATGCCTCCTGGACGCCTTCCTCGGGAGGTGTTCCAGGCACGTCCCACCAGGAGGAGGCCCAGGGGACGGCCCAGGACACGTAGGAGGGACTATGTCTCTCGGCTGGCCTGGGAACGCCTTGGGCTTCCCCCGGAGAAGCTGGAAGAGGTGTCTGGGGAGAGGGACGTCTGGGCGTCTCTGCTGAGTCTGCTGTCCCTGCGACCCGGTCCCGGATAAAGCTGAAGACGACGAACATGAATACAAACGATTTATATAAGATCGAATTGGAGTATTTAATGTCATTTTTTAATTTTGACTGATCTCTCGATTTTTAAATTAAAGCTGGTAATACTGTTTGATTTTATTTATTTTTTTAATATGAAGTCTGTGGAAGCAGGTTGCATTAATCAAGTCTATTGAAAATAATCTTCACTGTGCGCTGCCTATTAATTAAATCGGTGTACTCCACACTTTTTTTGACTGTGCCAATCAGCTTGAAATGAACATGTTAGAGTTCATACCTCTAATGGGCTCTTTTCTGGGGGACCAGAGTCCAGTGTCCAAACATGCCCGTCATCCAGTCTTCTAACGGATTGTCTAGTCCTGAGTGCTCATGCATGGTCGCTGAAAGTGTTTTTAATCCTTCTAAAGCTTTTGAGACGGAACCATCAGGTGCAGTGTTGTCGGGAACAAAAGTGCAACACATATCCCCAAACATCGAACAGACGCCGCTTTTTCTGCTAACAACATATCTAATGCCATTCGGTTTTGCACAGCCATGAGGGAGGTTGGTGCCAATTGTTCGGACAGACCTTCTATTGCATCCCTTGTTAAGTTAGCTAGACGTAAAACATTGTAATGGATGTAGTTGATGCGGTCTACGTTTTTATTGGGAGTAACATGGAACAAAGCTGTTATAATGGGGATGTTTTCAAAGCCTGCTGAGACTTGATCCGCTAATTTGTATTCATTAGGTACGCCTTGAGGAACTCCTATTGCATCAATGTAAGTGGGTGAGTCTTTGCTTAAGTCAAAGGTGTTTGCGCTCCGTTTTATGATATGTCTACGCCTTCTCCTAGTTAAAGCTGTGCTTTGGGCGTGTGTTGAAGGAAGATACTTAAGGTTTCTTCCTAACAAGAGGAGAGGTGCCTGCAACCTAACCATGGCACACACTCCAATAGTATTATTTTGGATCCTAGTCAGAAGGTGGTGTCCTCCACAATAATAATAAAGTCTTGATCTTGCCCAAGGACCTATCACAGAGCCTGACACCATGGAGTTGCACCAATCGCGAGGAATTTCCCCAACATTCACCTGCAGGGTTTTGGAAGTGAAGTTAAAGCAAGTGTATGTGCCATTTTTCCGTAGAGGGGTAAAAGGGCCAGCCCTGGTTTTGTTGGCAATGGGTGGAGCGCTGCGTGTTGATACTTTAAAAGGCAGTTCACAGAAAAATCCGAAAATCAATGTAACAATGAAGAATGCTAAAACACCTATACCTACCATGACCCAACCCTTAAGGGGCCTGGGTCCTAGATTTTCACCTCCATACCTGCAAAGGAAGATGAGGATTAACAATATGGTGAAACACAAAATACCTTTTTATTATAATTTTTTTTAAAGTTCAGTGTTCAGTTCAGTTCTCAGTGGGAGAGCAGCTACGACCACCAGTGAAAGAGAGGAAAGCTCAATCACATCCGCCTCTTCTGTGTGATGTCCTGGTCTTCACTCACAGGTGTAGACTGACCTGGAGCTAAGTGGTCTCACCAGGGGATTATTCTGCCCCTTGAATTGGGTGAGAAAGATCTTCTGGTGTGCTGGTGTTGTCCCTCAGGTTCTGCTGAACCTCTGGCAGCGATCTCTGTGGTGCCTCTACTGCTGCACACTGGCTCCAAAGATACCACGTGTCTCCTTTGCCCTTGACCCTCACCGCATGTGAGGTTCTCTCTGTGACCTGGAATGGACCCGTCCACCTGGGCTGACCACTTCCTTTTGATCACCTTCAGCAGGATCCACTCAGCTTCGGACGTGGTTGGCTGAGGTCCCTCGGTTGGTTTCTCTGGGACCTGTTTTGAGAACTCTGTAACCAAAATTAAGTTGGTGTCTGAGGTGTTCTGCCAGTCCCCAGCTGCCAGAGAGTGCTTTACCACTCCTCTCAATTCCTTAATCTTTAACTGACCCTAATGCTTTAGAACTTAGTTCTATTAGTTTATTTACAAAATGAGTTCCATTATCTGACTTTATAATCTGTGGGATACCATATGTGGGGAAGAAATGTGTAACTAGGTTAATCTATTACCACTAGGCAATACTTCTTCCCCTGTGTTTGCAACAAATTATGCATGATCTGCAAAAATTCTTTGCATAGTCAGAAACATTTATAGTGTAGGATTAACGCTGTACCAGATGTAACATATTCCCCCCTTGACACATGGGTCTTCCCAATGTGTCACTGTAGCCGCTGTCCTTATTACATTTAAAAATGAGATCAGTATTTTTGGTAGTTGCTATTATTTTAAATAATGCTTGGTTTAGTTCTTATTAAAAATAAAAATAAAAACTCACTCACTGATGAACACAAAAAATTAAGGGCATATTATATCTTATAATCTTAGTTTATCTTACCCAGTTTTATAGATACAACATACAGTTTCAGTCAGCTTTGTATTTAATTCAAGTAACTAAAGTTTGTTTCAACTAACTCAAGTTTTCTCTATTTCTCTATATAAGGTTCATTTCATCTTATGTTAAGTTTGAGTGTAATTCGATCATTTTGAACCTGACTGGAAAACGTCTAAACATCTGTTAACATCTTTTTGTTTTACCATAGAGAACTGACCTAATATTATTATGGTAATGTTGAGGACTCTAATTTTTACATAACATGAAACAGACATTTATTTCACAAAAACAGAAAGTCAAACACAGACATTTGGCCACATGAAAGTTTAAATACCCTGTTTGTAAAAGAATTATGAAAAATTGAAGACGGGTCTATGAACTCTCCTATGGTTATCAGTATTTTTAATACAGGTAGAACTTTTGCTATCTTTATATGATTTTTCGGAAAATATTCTGGAAACCTTATTAAGATATACGTTTGGCAATGATCATCAGAACATCAGACCTTTATTAGCGCTTTTATGGTCCCTCAAAGATGCATTACAATGAAATCAGTCATTCCCATTCACACACATTCACACACTACTTACTTATTTCTCTGTCAGAGTAATTTTATTTGCAAAAATGTGAACATAATTTGACTTCTATTATTCTTAAAATGCACATCGTTTCCTCATAACCCCTTTTGTTTCCACTAGGTCTGTTTTGAACGCTTCAATTCTTTTTATTCACCAAGAATCAATAAGGTGGTCTTAGTGGGGTCCACCTTAAAGGTGTTATCTGTTGGGTGTCATGTTATCATTGTCAGGTCAGTGAGGTTCATAAGTCAGTCTGAACCTTGGTCATTTGGTCTGTGCACATAATGCTTCATAGATCCAGCCTATGATTAGTCAGCAAAACTTCCACCTATAGGAGAAAAATTGATTGTTAATGAATGAGCTGCATTTCCTAGGAACACTGTCTTCCTCCTGGATGAGCATCACCTGTGGAAAAACTTTCATCATTGTTTGTTTCACATATTTACTCAGATCTTTATATTATACCAGTAGGTGAAGTTGTTAGTATCTCATGTAGACTGACATATACTGTTGCATTTGGAGAGGATCTCAGATTAAATAAACATAGTTAGAGCTTCAATCCAGGTTCATTTTGTGTCTGCAGACTTTAGCCAATTTTTCTTTTCTTTTTTTTTTATACATAAAGAGCAAGATTCAAAACATTTTCAAAAGGCAGATTGTGGCAGAATGTAGACAAAACTGCTTATTGATTGACAAAATAACATTCAAGCACACAACCACCATATTAAAAGGCTCTACTTCTAGAGAATCACTAAACTTCTGGGGTCCAGTTTTGGCCCGCGGACCCTTAGTTTGACACATGCAGGGTAGAGTTACAATCTTTATCAAAGCTCTCAGCAGAGACAGGCTTCTGCTGTATGCAGACGTTTTTCAGGCAGCTGCATCTCTTTGTCAAGGTCGTTTCACAGAGCTGAAATTTAGCTTCTCCCAAAGAGGAAAATCAAGAATGCACACAATCTGAGCCAAATATGGAAAAATTTCACTGTAAAATGAATCTTTTGCATTTTATCTTGGTATTGTTGGTAGTATAACAATTAGCACCCTAAAGAGTTTTTACACCTTACAAAAGTATCCACACTTTCAAACGTTTTCGCACCCAAACAAGTTTTCGCACTCAAAAAAGTATTAGGACTCAGAAAAGCATTGGCATGTCTGGAACTGTCAATTAGCTTAATGGCACCAGGGAAAACTTTAAATCTAATAAATCACCAATGATTCTGTATGCAAAACTAATTCTTCAAACTGGGTTAAACTATTTCATTAACCTTTTTATAGTAAAACACATAAATCTAAATGTCATGCTACATCCTTAATTATTATACAAAAAACATGTTTTCAAGGCAACAATCACCACAAGCATTTTGACTCTATTGTCTCTTAAACGGTGTTAAAACTCAGGAAGGGAGGTGCTGAGCGTTACCATGACAACAAAGGCGTGAACCAACCTGGTAGGTGGGCGGAGACAGGCAGAACCAACCTCTGATTGGCAGCCTATGGGTGGGACCACAGTTTCTTCATTCCAACCCATCTTAGTGAACCTTAAACTACAAAACTGTTAACATGCACCTACCTCAGAAACAAGCTGCTTCTTAACTCTCCTGAAAACTCAAAGTTTAATCAATCTGGGATTTAGAAACATTATTCTAAACATGGATTATTGTCATGCAACAAATAAACAAACCTTCATTCCAACAAAGAAAGACAAAACATCAAAGACAGACAAATGGCCAAATTTGAAACTTCAAGAACTCAAAGAAATTATTAACAATCTCTTTTCAAAATATGTTTTCTCAGCCATATATTTTAATGCTGTAATTGATCAATTTTGTTATGACAATCTTCAGGATCCTTTTTAAGATGAGTGCACATAGTCCAAAGATATCTCAAAATATTTAGAAGCACAGCAACAGTTTTCTCTTAAATGAATCCAAATTCACTGATGCTGAAACCTTTTGCCAATTCTTTGTACTGTAACTCTATAATAATAATAACTACAATTCTGAGAGTTATTGTTATAATTCTCCTGTTGTTTTGCTCAATTTAATCGCTGCTGCATTCAAGAATTTATCTGCTCAGGTTAAATGCAAAGAGGTATTTTAAGCCGGCGTTGACATTTTTATGGTATACCCAAACAAAACAAAAACTGCAGTGTTTGACTTAATCAGAAATTAAGATAAGAAACTTGACTCCAACAGGACTTTTTTCCACATAATGTTTTAAAAGGAAGACACACATAATTTTCCTTAATTTGGCTATTTAAATTTTGAGAGTTGGGGAGAAAATTATTACTATAACCCCTCTTTAATAATCCAAATGCTGATAAATGTTCCAATATTTTATGATTTAGTAATCTGAAATTACTGTGTACCTTTGTACTCCTATGTATTGTTTTAATCTTTAAACCTTAAGAAATCAAACAAGGACACTGGAGTTTGAGCCGACCATCCTCTTTATTGTTGAGAGAGTCTTTATTTGTTTTTCTTTTCCTAAAATGAACAATGATGTTAACTTTCTGCAGATTGAAGAGAGGAGTGGCTAAATATTCCCAGACCTGTTAGTGTATTATTTCTGCTTGGACAATTATCAGATTTAAAAATCACTAATTCACAGCTCCTAATTTACCTCAGATCATATTTGCTCCTAACCCAGTTCATAATAAGGTTCAGACAACATTATGCTAAAAAGCCAAAAACAAAAAATACAGATCTGTTTTAAAATAAAGAAACAGCATGCTTAAAAATTTGGTACTGTGGTGGGAAATAACTCCACGGTTCTGAGAGCCTTTTCTATGCAGAGTCTTTTAGGAAACATGAGATTAGTTTAATTTTTGTGTGGTAACACTGTCCAATCAGAATCTTTCTTACCTTCAAAAATAAGCCAATTTTTTCATTCTCATTTTAAAGGTTTGTCTTGCCAAGGCAAATGTGTTTAACAAAACCAATTACTCTCAAAGTTTTAAAAGTTTTAGCTGGTGATATCTTAGAAAACAACAAGTGTTTTAATATTTCTATGCAACACAGAACTAATTAGGTGTCCTTTCCTTCTCCAAAGGGATAAAAAAGAACCTGCAGAACCAAGCCTTTCATAGTTTTTGTCAGGATTTGATATAAGGTACAGTGTAAATCAACACGCTGCATGAATCAGAAGATGGGAAGAAAAACCCTAATATAACTTCTTCCCAGCAGCTGCTGTGAAAAACAATGAATTTGTACTTTTCATAAGCGTCAGTTAACACTTGCGGACAAAAACTGCACCAAACTGTAAGTACTGTGTCAGAAACTGTATGAAGACCATCTGCAGTAGAACTAAGCCTGTTTTAATGAGGTCTCTACCCATTAGATTTATGGGATACAAACTCTGACAACAGAAAATAATGGCTGAAAGAGAAACCCATCAGGTTTTACGCATGCGCTGGGTTTTAAAAATGCTCCTTCATGAGATCTGTCCTGAGAATAACATAGAAACACATGGTTACTGCTGAGTTTTGGAGATGTTGTAACTTCCTCTGCTTTTTAATAACTTTTAATAACTAGAATAATTGACCCTGAATATTCCACGACGAAAGAGAACTTGTTTCTCTGAAAGAATTAACTGGAAAGTATCAAATGAGTTAAGTTATCACCCTTTTGAAGATACTTTTCTAACCCTAAAATAATATTTTAACCCGCTATATCTGTCAACGTCAGGCCAGCGTGTCACATTAGCAGCGGTTAATAGCATTGTTCATTGCCGAAAATAGGAAAAGATTAATGCAAATGTGTGTGTGTTTGTACGTTACCCCCATCAGTTTCTTAATCGTTCCAGAGTCAGACTGTCAGGCACACAATCCTTTATCAGTCCAAAAAAAAAAAAAAAAACAACCCGGGCCCTTCCCAGGTCTGTTGGTGAGACATTCAATCCTTCTTTGTAAGCTTTTAACTTCTCCAGGAGGGAGAAAGAACTTTGCTCCGGCCTGTTTCTCTGCATAAGATGTGCTTCCAATATAAATCCAGTGTATCACTCTTCTGGCTCTGGCAAACAGCATGGATCGTTGTCCATCTCCAGTGGGTTTGGGCCAGACTACTGAGTTTCGTTCTCGTGGAAACTCACACTGGGATTTACAGCAGCAGGCAGACAGGCAGGCAGGGTCTCTCTTTCCGGCGGTGCTGAAGAAGCGTCTCTGGTCGAGTACCCATGAGAAGGGCAGGTTTCTAAAGTCCAGACTCAAAAACGCTGATGTTACACTCAAATCCCATACATGTGTGTATGTGTATGTGTGTGTGTATGTGTATGTGTGTAAGAGGCAGATGAAAAAGTTTAGTATAAGTTCAGATTTTGCACACAGAAATATTATCAGTCAGTCAGTTGTCCACCATAACATGCACTACACTCCTTTCTTTTCCGACTGATCGCAATATTTAAGACAAACGAAACTTCCTGCAGGAAAGTTTTAACTCTTTAACACCTTAATTGATGCACTCTGTGCTTTTTAATCTTTTTCTTATGTTTCTTATTTTTCTCATCTCCATCCATCAACTGTTTTACTTGAAACTCTTTAAACTATTTAACTTATTTACCCTAAAACTTCCACTCTGTGAAAAACCAAACTTATCTTCCCAAATTAAAGCATATTTAACACAATCGCAGAGGGCCTTTAACCCTTCCACTCAGCGGGACTTTTTCAGTCTCTCCTGGTCCGACCGCTGTGATGCCAAACCCGGTTTGACACCTAGGAATCAACCCTCCGTTGACTCCCTGGAATTCCTTTTACTTAATCTTATTCTTACAGTTTCACCATTTAAGTATCTCAACTGTCTTCCCTCACCTGCCAATTCAGGGTCTTGGGGTCCTATCCCTGGCCACTTTGAGGCGTCCTCAGTCCCTCGGGGAGGCTCTTACTAACCCCAGCCTAAATACCCCAGTCCTCGTCAGGACTGAATTTGGATTGCCAAATCCGGAACTTATTTGCTTCAACACCGTCACCATTTAAGTATCTTCAGTGAAAAGTATGTTACAGCCTCAACATTCAAGTATCTCGGCTAAAATTTATCTTGTGTCAATCAACAAATATTTTTACGCAATATATCATTTCTTTACCGTAATCCATTATTTCAACCAACAAATATTTTACCCAAAACTGATCAAGACTGTAAATTTAAGAGAAAACAGATATCTATTCCACAACACCACCTACACTATTAGCAGGCAAAAGGAGAATAAATATAGATCTCCTTACCTTTTTTGATTTTGGGTCGACCCAGTGGTGTTGTAGAATGACATCCGCCTCGTAGTCAATTAATTATCCCTTAGTGCCAAATCCGGGCCACGGCACCAATTGTTGAGGTAGGAAAACTTTACTGGCCGTCAGTTAATTCTTACATTACTCCTCACCTCTCCCCGACTCTTTTTATTTGGCACCCCAAAGGACAATCCTCAGTCAGAGATCAGTTGTACGTTTCCACAAGTTTATTAAAACCAATCTGAATTCAGAGAGGGAGACACACACTTACACTGGTACCTGGAAACGTCTGTGTGCTGTCTCACTGGGGGTGCGCCACATTACATTTTATACCCCACGCTGCTATGCAGTACACATACACAATCATTCTGTCTGTGGATGTCTCCCAGCAACAGTATCAAAGAAACAGAGATACATTTCATTATTTAATTAAATAATTGTTTCCCACACGTCTTCAGGAATCTTCAGTGAGAGGAGTACCATGCCTCCCTAATCCACTGCCAGCTTCTCACGATACAGACAGAAAACACCTGCAAGCTTTAACCTTGAATAATAAACACTCCTAATAATAATCAATCTATAAGCAGCAAATCCCAAATATATCTTAGCTTTAGCTACTAATGATAAGGCATTTATATTTCCACACTGTCTTCCCAGATCTGAAGGAAGGGATTTATCTTTTGGCTTTGCATCACAAGAGGCCCAGGGAGGACTGTTGGTCGGTTTATTCTCATTTACATTAACATCTTGTTTCTTGGTGGTGCTAGGTAGTTGTCTGTCAGTCTTATCATTGTTTAGAATTGTCAATATGGTTGTATCATTTCCATACCCAGCATTTATTTCCATATTCCCTTTAAGTCAAACAATTTTCATTTCCATCACAACAATTTTCTGGAGAAGCTTGTTGAAATCTTCTGTGAAAAAGGAAGCCATCCAGGCAGGCAATTCGTGCTGATTAGCTATCGACAACTAGCCCTTCTCTCTGATACAATTAAAATAAAAGAGAAATCCTTAAAAAAAGTAATCCCCTGAGAAATCATTAAGTGTCACTCATCTAAAGTAGTTTAGTCAACCTTTTCTGGAGTTTTTAGCTAAGAGATAAAAAGTTAAGAGTAAAAAATGCAAGCAAACATGAAGGAAGGGGAGAAAACGTCTGAGCGAGCAGAGAGGCAAAAGCAAATTATGCCACTGTTTGTAAATAGATAAATTATGTTTTGTGTTTTTTTTTTTTCAACAGTGGGTAGACAGGAAAGAGGGCAAAGAGAGGGGGAGACATTCAGCAAAGGTCGTCGGGTCCGGGACAGCCGCATAGAGGACTATAGCCTCTGCACATGGTCGCGCGCTTAACCCCTACACCACCAGCACCGCACCAATCGACATATTTGATGGGAGGAATTTTATACCTTTTATTGTTTTGGATAATTCATATGGAAATCATAGAGAACAATTATTTGAATATCACCAACTAAAACATATTGAGTCCAAATGTAAGATTAAACAGATAAACCTAGAACTTCCTCTAGTAATAACACACTTCCATAAACTTCAACCCCCAAAGTTACTCTCAAAGACCTTCAATTTATTTTCAGAAGTAGATTTAACATCTCACTTCCTATCAGTAAATGGAACATTGATCTGTCTACCGGTACAGACCTCAACTGTTGCATTAAATTTGAAAAAATGCTTTTAGAATGAACCAAAATGCCAACCTTTATACAATACAAAATACTTCATAGAACACGCTGCATAAAACAAACAATATTCCAAATGGGTTTGTCACTTACTAACACATGTTGAAACTGCATGGGAAATTTACCTGATGACTATCTACATTCTCTTTCGCACTGTCCACCAGTCTATAGCTTTTGGCTAGAAGTATGTAAAGACCTATCCACATGTCACATGAGTACACAGTCCAACTCTACCCCTCTGCCTGGTGACATCATAAACATTTAATTTGGTAAATTAATAGATGACACACACTTCTTGCAGTTCAAAGCATTGCAAAAAACAATGCTTTGTACCTGGAAGAATAAAAAGAGTTTAAATAAAATGTATTTCAAAAATATTATCATATTTTGTTGTTTTGGAAAGAATATCTGCTTCTAAAATAAATCAGCAGAAGAAATTTAATTTGGTGTCCAGTAATTAAATACATCTCATACTGTATTTTCGGCATTGGGGGGTGTGGTCAAGGGTCAGCATCACTAACTAACAGTTAGTTAGTTAGAGTAAGACTACCTCCCTAGGTGGATTGGGCATTTGGGTACTGCCCTGGGGTGGTGGAGTCACTGTGCCCTCTTGCTGCCACTCTTGGCTGGTGTGGGAAGACTCAGAGCCTACGCTGGCCTTCTATGGCTGGGGCTTGCTGGGCTGGTGGTTTGGCAGCATAAGGGGGGTAGAATGGGGTCTAGGGTTGGGAGAGTGGTTAAGGGATTTTAAATATGCCCAGTCAGATATTGGGGGATTGGAGGATGGATGCACCTGCCGAGGCCCACTGGTGCGAGGGATCTTGGCTGGTCCAGCGTTTCTCTGGTCCTGGGCTGCTGGTAGTGGGATCATCTCGCTTGGTTCTCCCTATGGGCAAGGAGGAGTTGGGGAGTCCCAGGGGGATTTGTGCTGTCACCTTGGTGTGGGAGTGGGACACAAGTTATCTCCACAAGTCCATTCGCCACAGAAACAACATCGGCATGGTGTTCATGTGGTTGCTCAGGTCATTTTTCAGAGTGGTGGGCTCCTGTTGCACGGCCTATGTATCCTGTGGAAGTGTTGGGCCGGGTGTGGGTTGCAAGGGCAAAGCTGGGCTCTGGTGTGCGTCTCTCCCTTGTTGACCTCCCTGGCCAAGAAGGGCCTCTCTGCCTGCTCAGACGCTTTTCTCCTAAGCTCCCTGCTTGCTTGCATTCTTTTACTACTAACTTTTTATCGCTTAGCCAAAATTACGGAAATATTTGACTAAAACTACTTCCCAAGGATTATTATTATTTTTTCTGAAGTAATTTGATGTTTTTATAATCAAACCCGAAAGAAGGACAAGTTGACGCCAGCTAATCAGCACAAGATACCTCCCTTCACCACAGAGGACTTCGACAATCTTTTACAGAAATTGGCTTTTTTGGAGATGAAAATCCATCGACCAAAAGTGAATGTGGAGGTGAATATGGGGTACAGCGATGATTCAACTCTGCCTGTGATCCCAAGCAATGACAGCCAGCTCAACGACTCAGCCGGCAAACAGAACACTGAGTGTTCATGGTACCCGTGGAAGGTTCTCCTCCTACCGGCAGACCCCCCCTGGCATATTTGAGGTGCAGGCCCAAAAAATCAAGGTGGACAACTCACTGGAAGATCTCAGCAATTAAATAAATTAGAATGGCCAGAATTACAGAGAAATGCCCCCGTTTCCCCTGGGAAAAGGAGACTTTGACAGCGAGCCACTGTCACAACAACTGATAGGAGTCAGACATCTGGAAATAATGGAATTCCCCTCTAGAACAGATTTGCCCCACTACAGTATGAAAACCAGGAAAATAATCCATCTTCTGAGAACAATAAAAGGTTTGAGAACAATCTTCAAATCTTCATTCTAAACAGTCTTCTCCTAAGCTGCCAGAGAAAAAGCGCCCCACCGGACCCAGAACACTAATAGTGGGAAACACAGCTGTGGATGGGATTAAAAACGTCTGCAACAAGAAAAACATAGAAGTTATGATTGGTACTAATAACGTGGTGTCCTATATCTCAGAGAATATTCTGGCAATCACAGAGAAGCGCCCGTCTCTAGAAAACCTTATTATACACTGTGGAGCCATGGATGACGTGGCTAAGAAAACATCAGAAGGATTGAAGGAGGATTTCACTCGTCTGCTGAATATTGTTGGAGATCTCAATATCAAGGTGTTTCTCAGCAGACCCTGATTTTCTGTGTAGGTGAGATTTTTTGAGACTTCTGATGATTAATAAATGGTTGAAAAAAGCATGTGCTACTACATCTGTGAACTTCATTGACAACTTTAATATTTTTGGGGAAAAAAGACAACTCCTCAAGCAAGATTGTTTCTGTTTGAACAAGCCAGGGGCCAGACGTCTCACATCTAATCTCTTCTATTCAATAAATAATCTGCCAGTAGCTTCGACCTTCAGCAGAGAACATGGAGTATCAACAACAATGATAACGCTGCCTCCAACAGCTCCAGCAGAGATAGAACAGTTGGCTGAAAGAGTGAGTTCATAACAAAAGGTTTCCCCGCCGAAATCCACAGGAGAAGTGGACCACCCTGTTATACCCATCTCCCCCCAGACCCCGACCCAGACTCTGACATCTTCTCCATTCAACACCCCCCATGGCCGAGGCCCTGCTACTAAACCAACATCTTCCAAATGCCGCACAGCCCCACCACCTCCTAATCAGGACCTTCAAATCACTTCTCTGTGATACAGTCTGGGCCCCTGTGGTAACTATCAGAAATGAACATGTCCAGGAAAAACTTGGGCCCCTAATAGGAGATAGTTGTCAGTCAGTCAGTCATTTTCTACCACTTATTCCATAGTGGGTCACAGGGGAGCTGGTGCCTATCTCCAGCAGTCTATGGGCAAGAGGCAGGGTACACCCTGGACAGGTTGCCAGTCCATCACAGGGCAACACACAAACAACCATGCACACACTCATTCATACACCTAAAGGCAATTTATAGTGACCAATTAACCTAACAGGCATGTTGTTGGACTGTGGGAGGAAACCAGAGTACCCGGTGAGAACCCCCACATGCACAGGGAGAACATGCAAACTCCATGCAGAAAGACCCCTGGCTGGGAATTGAACCTAGGACCTTCTTGCTGCAAGGCAACAGTGCTACCAACTGCACCACCGTGCAGCCCATAGGAGATAGTTGTATCTATCTGAAATTGTTCTGCTACATTGGATAGATGAGGCACACCCTTTTGTATTCCATTTTAAGCATTTTTATATTTTTATGGATTTTTTTTTTGTCCAAAATTTGCATTTTTCTTCAATAGCTTCCAGGTCACCTGACCTACTGACACAAAATCTGTCTGAAATTGTTCTACTTGACTGGACAGATGAGGCACACCTTTTTTATTCCATTTTAAGCATTTTTATATTTTTATGGATTTGTTTTTGTCCAAAATTTGCATTTTTCTTCAATAGCTTCCAGGTCATCTGACCTACTGACACAAAATCTGTCTGAAATTGTTCTACTAGACTGGACAGATGAGGCACACCCTTTTGTATTCCATTTTAAGCATTTTTATATTTTTATGGATTTTTGTTTGTCCAAAATTAGCATTTTTCTTCAATAGCTTCCAGGTCATCTGACCCACTGACACAAAATCTGTCTGAAATTGTTCTACTAGACTGGATAGATGAGGCATACCCTTTTTTAAATTGGATTTTAATGCATTTTCTATTTTTTATAAATTTCTTTCATCACAAATCATGATTTGTTCAATAGCTTTTAGGTTACATGACCCAATGATACAAAACTAATGTGAAATAATTCTACAACACGGAATAGATGAGACACACTTTTTGTCATCACAATTGATCATTTTGATTAAACAGGATTATAATATATACTGTGATCGGTTGCAAGGTAATTCTCAAAGCTTAGTCAAATGTAAAACATTTATTTTAGCAGATCTCACCTGCTTTTTTTGAAACTGTCCAGCTTTACTGTATAAGTCTTCAATGCATGAACCAGTTTCTTGGTATATCTGATTGTGAGTTAACCTTACCTTGGAAAAAGAGAGGCACAGACGTTGTCCCTTCACAAATCAAGGGTTGAAGCGTTCGTCCATCATTCAGAGCTGTGCTCCTTCTGTCTACATCAGCAGTTGATAGGAGAGGTATGTGTGTGATTGTATTTTTTTAGTTCATGTTTCACTTATTTGTCAACATTTACTTCATAATTTTAAAACTGATATCAACAAATGTTCAGATTTGCTGGCAAAGACAGTTTTAGCCACTTGAAATATTTATAAATTATTATGTTGCTTATGCAGAATATTGCAAGCCTGTTTAATGTGTCTGTCCATGCTTTGGGAGAGGTGGACGCCAGTTACCTTCTAAATCCCTCCACAGCTGGTGTGATTCTGTTTGGTGACAGAACAGAGCTTCCTCCTCACAGTTAACCAAAGGTAATATATGTTTATTTATTGTGATATTGTACCAATGTAAGAAGTAGAACTCTCACACATCAGCACTGAGTTAAACATGACTGGAAATCAACAAATCTGCAATATAAACCAGTAATCCGTTAGTGAAGAGTTTTAATAATACCTCTCATTTAGAAGGTGTACTTGTCACTAAAATAAATGACATACAGTGCATCTGCAAAGTATTCACAGCACTGCACTTTTTCCACATTTAGTTCTGTTACAGCCTGATTCTAAATGGTATCAGTTTAATCTCTTTGATCAAAATTCTACACACAACACCCCATTATGACAATCTGAAAGAAGTTTATTTGAGATTGTTGCAAATTTATTAAAAATAGAAAAGGAATCACATTTCCGTAAGTATTCACGGCCTTTGCTTAACACTTTATGATCCACCTTTGGCAGCAGTTAAAGCCTCAAGCCTTTTGAATATGATGCCAAAAGCTTAGCACACTAGTTTGGCCCATTCTTCTTTTCAGAACATCTCAAGCTCCATCAAGTTGGATGAGAGAGGTGTGTGCTCAGCTATTTTCAGATCTCCCCGGATGTTCCATCAGATTCAAGTCTGGTCTCTGGCTGGGCCACTCCAGGACATTTACAGGGTGGTTCTGAGATCTTGGCTGTGGGCTTCGGGTCGTTGTCCTGCTGAAAAATGAATCATCGCTCCAGTCTGAGGTCAGAAATGCTCTGGAGAAGGTTTTCATCCAGGATGTCTCTGTACATTGCTGCATTCATCTTTCCTTCTATCCTGACTAGTCGGACAGTTTCTGCTTTGAAAAACATCCCCATAAAGTGATGCTGCCACCACCATGCTTTACTGTAGGGATGGTATTGGCCTGGTGATAAGCGGTGCCTGGTCTCCACCAAACATGACGAATCTTTGTGTAATCAGACAGGGGAATTCTGTTTCTCATGGTGTGAGAGTCCTTCAGGTGCCTTTTGGCAAACTCCAGACAGGCTGCCATGTGCCTTTTATTATGTAGTAGCTTTCATCTGGCTGCTCTACCATACAGGCCTGATTGTTGAGTTGCTGCAGAGATGGTTGTTCTTCTGGAAGGTTCTCCTCTCTACAGAGGAATGCTGGATCTTTGACAGAGTGACCATGGGGTTCTTGGTCACCTCCCTGACTAATAGCTCAGTTTAGATAACCATCCAGTTCTAGGAAGAGTCCTGGTGGTTTCAAACTTCTCCCATTTACTAATGATCAAGGCTGCTAAATGTGGTGACACATCTTTAAAATGTGGAAACCTCTAAGTGGTTTGAAAACATATTTTAAGAATCTTTCACCACACTTTTTAGTCTAGTTGTCATTCTTAAAATACTGGTAGAAGTATTCATATTCCATAGGTTGTTCCACAAGTGATGCTGCACAACCACATATTTCAATATATTTTCTCTTTATTAAGCAACACAACTTGCACTGAAAAAAACTATTCATACTTATTACATGTTTATCTGCTTTAATGCTGTGAAACCACAAATTAAAATGAATTTTAGTCAGTCATTGTCTACCGCTTATTCCATAGTGGGTCATGGGGGAGCTGGTGCCTATCTCCAGCAGTCTATGGGCGAGAGGCAGGGTACACCCTGGACAGGTCGCCAGCCCATCGCAGGGCAACACACAAACAACCATGCACACACTCATTCATACACAATTTATAGTTACCAATCAACCTAGCAGGCATATCTCTGGACTGTGGGAGGAAGCCGGAGTACCCGGTGAGAACCCACACATGCACGGGGAGAACATGCAAACTCCATGCAGAAAGACCCCAGGCTGGGAATTGAACCCAGGACCTTCTTGCTGCAAGGCAACAGTGCTACCAACTGTGCCACCGTGCAGCCATTATGAATTTTTTTTTTTTTCGTTGTACTTTGTTTTGGTCATCATATAAAACTCCACTATGAATTTTAGTGGAGTTTTATATGATGACCAAAACAAAGTACAACGATAAAAACACTTTGTTTGCTGCTGTTAAACTAAGCAAAACCTGAAAAGTGTGGCCTGCATATGTGTTTAGCTCACACCATTCAACACTAATAGAACCACTGGGTTCTTTACAGCTGCAAATGTTTTGTCAATATGTTTCTTTCAGTTTGAGGATGTAATAATGGCTCAAACAAATCTTATAGATTGTCCACAAAAAGACTTGTCCTTTCTAAAACGTGAATATGGTTTGATACAAACCCTGGATCACCAATGACCTGAAGGACCTGCTTAACGAGGAAAAAGGAGCCTTCAGAGATGAAGACAGGGAATTATTGAAGAGTATACAGAAGCAACGTAAAGTGAGGATAAGACACAGCAAAGAGGTGTACAGGAAGAACAATATCAGAGATGTGTGATCAGGGATGAAAAAGATCACAGGAGCAGAACTAAGATCAGAACAATGGAGGTCTGGACAGAACCAATGAACTGAACACATTCTTCAATAGGTTCAGTTCAGAAACAAGCTCAGCATCCTCCTCTCCTGCTCAGCCAAACACACATTCCACCCTCCTTTGACCCACAGCTTTTCTGTCACACCTCAAATGTTTTATCTTCCACCTAAGCCATGGACCCTTCTGCTTCTACATGTTTACCTTCCACCAAATCAGAAGATGCTGATTCTCCTTTGTTCCTTTCAACGTGAATAAAACAAAGGAGATGATTGTAGATTTTAAGAGAAACAGGAATAAGTAAAAAACTATTTCCATCATGGGAGAAGAAGTGGAGGTGGTGCAGGAGTATAAAGACCTTGGTGTTCACCTGGACAGCAGACTGGAGTGGAGATGCAACTGTGAAGCTGTCTACAAGAAGGGACAGAGCAGACTGTACTTGTTGAGGAGGCCTAGGACCTTCAGTGTTTGCAGCAAGATGCTGCAGATCTTCTATACGTCTGTTGTGGAGAGTGTGATCTGTTCTCCATCACCTGCTGGGGTAGCAGCATCAGAGCCAGGGACTTAAAGAAGCTCAACAAGCTGATGAAGAAAGCTGGCTCTTCTCTGGAACCTTTGAAGATCATTGTGCAAACAAGGATTCTTCATAAAATGAAGAACATTATGGAGAACGTTGAGCATCCTCTTCATGAGACTGTTGTACAACAACAGAGTGTCTTCAGTCAGAGGCTTCTTCAGATCCGCTGTAAGACAGACCGCTACAGGAAATCCTTCCTGCCCACAGCCATCAGCATCTACGATAACAGATCCAGTGTGATGACTGATAGATGGCTCCATGTCCAGTGCCTCAACACAAACAGCACAGAAAATGACAACGCAAAGAAAGGATGGAAATGTCCATCATGCAAGTAAGGTGCAAAGTGTGAAGTTTGTCCAATAATGTTAGAAATAAATAATGTTGGAATTAAATCTGTAGATCTGTTAGATTGCTTTAAGACTGTGTCTCATCTGTCATGTTTAGTAGAATGATTTAACATAAATTTTGTGAAAGGCATGTTACCTCAAAGCTATTGACAAAAAATAGAAAATGCAATTTAATCAGATAAATAGAAATGTCTCATTTATTCAGTCTAATATAATTATTTAACAATAGTTCTGTACCACTGGGTCACATGACCTAAAATCTATTGAAAAAAAAAACATGATTTGTGATGAAAGAAATGTATAAAAAATAGAAAATGCTTAAAATGGAATAAAAATGAGTGTGCCTCATCTATCCAGTGTAGCAGAACAATTTCAGACAGATTTTGTGTCAGTGGGTCACACGACCTGGAAGTTATTGAAGAAAATGGCGAATTGTAATATAAAAAATTCATTAAAAAAAATAGAAAATGCACTTAAATTCAAAATAAATTAGTGTGCCACATCTTTCTCGTCTAATATGATTATTTGACATGAATTTTGTGTCACTGGGTTACCATACATGAAAGGTATGAATTTTTGTTTCTCCCAAGTGTTTGGTTCGGACATTTATCGACGGTCATTAAGCGAACCACTGTGTGTTGGAGGATCGAGACAGCAGAGAGCAGTTGCCCGGAATCAGCCTGCTTTTGCCGGCCGACACAGGAGGCTGACGCCGCTGAATATCCAATATCCAACTTCAAACTAACTTCACCGCGGCTTTTGCTTCACTCTATTCGCTCTAAATGCGGCGTTTTAAGAGCACCCGCAGAACGCCGTAAAAAACGGCGTTTTCTCAAACTAAGCGAGGGCCTGCCCACACTCTTCTTATCCAGTAAATTTAAACTCCAGCCACCCAATAAGAGAAGTAGAACTGCAGACCCCACTAATTCGTAACAGATCAACTGTGATGAAATTATATCTGATGTTTCTTTCTGATAAATGTCATATATTCTCCAGCACTCAGTGTCAGTGTTTGCTTCTGTAATTATCTCAATATTAATTTTAATGTCTTTAAAGTCAAAAGAAGAGAAAAAATACACAATACATGAATAAATCATAGAAATAAACAGTGGGAAATAAAAAAAAGGCAAAACAAAAACCTTTATATTTCTAAAGTTGTTTATAGAAAAATAATAACACAACATACATTTCTTTTCCTGTATTTAACCAGATTATAACCAACCAAAAACAGAATAGGCCTACTTAATGTACAAGTGAGGGAATAAATGTGTAGATGAAAAGATGTCTGTACTATAGTATTGTATTTGCACTTTGAGAGACATGTATGAGTGAAGATACAGAGCGCCTGGATAATTATTTAGGGCTGTGACACGCAGAAGGAACTGCAGGTGCATGCCTTTTTGGGCTGTCTTGCTTTCATTGAAAATATATAACATGATAATTCCAGTAATGAGATATGGGAATTGGTCATTATATTAATAAAAATGAAAAAAAAAATTGTTGTGTTATTGAACATCAGATAGTTGTATTGATCTTTTTATTAGGACCTTTTCTGAGTTGTAAAAAAAACAAAATAAGAGATAGAGAATTTCTATTTTAGGATTCTTATTCATGCCAACTCATAGATTAAGAATCTTTCTAGTAATTGTTCAAAAAATAACAGCAAACACGGAATACAAGATTAATTTTTCTGTATTTAATAAGATTATAACCACCAAATGCCCACAGATTTAGACCTAGCTCCCGTGCGAGTGCCATCTGGTGAAGGAGAATACTATTACAGCTACAATTCGGATTTCAAAATTGCATGTCGATCTTCACTTGTTTCAGACAGTTATTGTATATTTTTTATCTTCTTTTGTCTTTAAAGACATTAAAATTAATATTGAGATAATTACAGAAGCAAACACTGACATTGAGTGCTGGAGAATATATGACATTTATCAGAAAGAAACATCAGATATAATTTCATCACAGTTGATCTGTTACGAATTAGTGGGGTCTGCAGTTCTACTTCTCTTATTGGGTGGCTGGAGTTTAAATTTACTGGATAAGAAGAGTGTGGGCAGGCCCTCGCTTAGTTTGAGAAAACGCCGTTTTTTACGGTGCTCTTAAAACGCCGCATTAAACACATCAAAACGCCGTTCTGATGGGATTTTTACGGCGTATTTTACGGCGTTCTGACCTTTAAACTGGCGTTTTTTGCGTGACCTTTTAACCAGACGTGTGGTAAAAGTGGCGTTTTGTGGCACAGTTGGCTTGCCATAGCGTCACTCCTGAACGTGTCTTTACATAGGGTTAACATGTAAATCACTTGCCCCTGTCGTGTCACTGGCGTTCGCTCTTAATACACCTTAAGAGATCATTTTAGCTGAGCAGCCTATCATTTTCTGCACTTGTTTATACGTTTTCCCCTCTCCAATCAACGTCTTAATCAAAGTATGCTGTTCTTCTGAACAATGCCTGGAATCACCCATTTCTTTGTCAGGTTTTCAGAGAGAAATGCATGTACATGTGCTGGCATTATCCTCAAAAAGGTCCAACTGATTGACACCTGTTTCTTCACAACATATAAGACCTCAATAATTGAACTCCACACTGCTATTTTTGAACTCTCCTCTTTAAATCAATTATTCAGTTACACAGACTCAGGGGCATGCATTAAATGAATGTTGGTTTTCTATGACTCTACTACACATACTAGTAAATAATTTGTCATGTAGTAATATCATTTCTACCAAAAACAGTGACTGATCTGTTTAGTCTAGATGGACTATTTTTTAAACACAACTGTAAGCAGAAGACACCAATGTTTAATTCCATTCCAAAAAGAAGCAGCGGGCCACAAATGTGTCAACTAAATGGTTAAATAATCTGGTACAACTGATTATATGACTCACTGTTGATTAACCTGCATCTGTATGTACAGCTGATATTTTCATCCACTGTATAAAATAAAATTCATTCTCTCTCTGAGATTAAATTAGATTAATTGTTTCCTGTTTTAGGTCAGCTCACCAAAATTGCCATGAGCAAGAGAAAATGTTGAAACAAACAAAATAAACTCTTTTACATTTATACAAGAAAAACACAACAAAATTATATCACACATCTTAAATTTATCTGTGACACATAAAGCCCATTGCTCAACAATAAATTAAGATACAGATTGGAATTTGATATAGTTCTGAATCAATTGGTTTTTAAATGCACATGCATCAGAGGTTTTCTTTGAAAAAAAAAAAGTTTACCTATTTGAATAATGAAAATAAACTTTAATGCATCGTTTTATAACTGATCATATTGAAGTTGATGTACTTGTCTTGGAATCTGTATGACTGGTCAGGTTGAAAGTATTTTTCTGTACTTAAATGGCATCTGTTTGTTTTGTAAAGTGCTTTGAAACTAAGGCAGCACAATATTGGGAAATCTTTGGCGATAATGATAAATATTGCGATCACAATAACAACTGCGATACATGTCACTTTTGTTCTTTCCTCTCTTTCTCATCTGCACTTCCATCACTCTGTGACCTTTAGCATTTTTGTGCAATGTCATTTGTGTCTGATTTGAGCATCTGCTGCAGAGAGACTCTGTCCAACTAATAAATATTACATAAGAATGAAAAATGCACGTTCATGACACTTGGAATATCTTCTCCAACAATAATTGCACTCCAAACAGTCCTTTGTAGTATGAATATTGCTCACATTGATGTTGCGATGACAATATATTTGCGATATATTGTGCAGCCCTACTTGAAAGGTTTGTTGTTAAATCAGTGCTAGAAAAATAAACTGAATGACTGCAAAGCAGATGTGCATCATGGACATTCACACATTGGTTGAGAACATGACAATTTAAGATGCTAACAGTGAATAGCAAGAACAAATTATGTATCATGTTTTCAAATAACATATGACTTATTCTACAAACATAACACATTTAAATCCCTTAGATTTACTGAATATGCTTATGTGAACATTAAAGAATACACATACAGAAATTTACAGAGGGATATTTACTTCTGTTGTCACTCAAATAGTTTTTGACATGCATACTACACAGTTTATCTCCACACAAACATCACAATTACAACAGCGCTCTGTTAACTTGTGTTTGCGTCCTCTTCTGAAAAGAACATTACAATTACATCACAAATTAGCCATGTTACATGTGTCGAGCAAACATTTCACATGTTCCCCTGATGGTGTTCAGTCTCATAAGAAGCTCCACCTTGGTCACTTTCTCTGCTGGAGGTACTGCTGGGTGAACATGTTGAGTTCACTGTCCAACCAGCCCGCCTTATTCCTAACAATCAAAAAACTGAATTCAGCTCCCCATTTATACATTACAGTCACCATCTGACAGGCAGAAAAGTAAATACCAAGGATGAACCAACTGCAGTTTCCTAAGCTGGTTCTAATTTCCATTTTCTGTAACGCTACAACCTGCTGGTTTGAGACACCAGAAAAGACACAAGATAGGAAAGCGGGAGGTGATCAAGTGAAATAAACATGTAAAAATGTGAAAACTTGGCAAAACGTTTCCATTTATATCATCCTTTTGTCTGCTGTACCACGAAAAGACTTATAGATTTTGCTACACTTCTGTAACTCTTAAATTAAGGTGATACCACTTCTGAAGAGGTTTTATTGTGTGTATTTTTAGTGTGTATTTTTTTCACATCAAAATTGCGTAGCTTGTCACTAGGAAACAATTAGGGCTGAGTCTAAAATATATTCTGTCCCAATCCTAGTTTTAAATGAATGCACATAATGCTGTGAGCTGCCCTGATGATACAATTATGGGGCTGTATATCTTACCGTAGCAGTTTAGCCTTGCTCTGTAGATTGTCTAAACGCTCGATCTTCCCGTTCATTTCATTGACCTCATCCTCAAGGTTCTGACGGGTGATGTCTACCTGCTGGCACAGCTGTGCAAATACACTTGTCAACTCTCTGTCAACAAGAGCAAAAACACAACATGTTTATGTAAAACTGCTGTGGCTACTAAACTATTAATTTCTGTCCATTTTAGGCACGTTGAAAGTTTTTTGTGTCCTATGAGACAACTGATGAAACTCACTGCTGGACTTGATGGCTGCAGTTGGATCCAGTGTAACTGACAATTAGCTGCAGCTTCTCACTGGCATAATCCACATACTGTCGCTTGAAGGCTCTCTCTTTGGCTTTGGTGGTCCATGTGAGCCGCTCATAGATGTAAAGAAGCCCATAGAGACCCAGTGATAACGCGATCAGGCGCCATCCCACTGCCTTCCAAATCTGCACACATTAACAAAGCCTCACGTTACTGTAGCTTTGGTATCTGAATACACTGAAGAAGATTGTGTGAACAATTACCACTTCAATCAATTTCGTACAATTTGATCTCGCATTGTATTCTTTTGAATATCCTGCAAATGTATTACATTTCTCTCCCTCTTTACTTCTACTATCTTAGATTTAACTCATGTAGGGAAGTAAATAGCTCTTTCTGTAATTCTCTAACTTTATTTTCAAGTTCTAATAGTTTATGCATTCTACGTTTCTCTAGTATACAGGTCCTTCTCAAAATATTAGCATATTGTGATAAAGTTCATTATTTTCCATAATGTAATGATGAAAATTTAACATTCATATATTTTAGATTCATTGCACACTAACTGAAATATTTCAGGTCTTTTATTGTCTTAATATGGATGATTTTAGCATACAGCTCATGAAAACCCAAAATTCCTATCTCACAAAATTAGCATATTTCATCCGACCTATAAAAGAAAAGTGTTTTTAATACAAAAAACGTCAACCTTCAAATAATCATGTACAATTATGCATTCAATACTTGGTCGGGAATCCTTTTGCAGAAATGACTGCTTCAATGCGGCGTGGCATGGAGGCAATCAGCCTGTGGCACTGCTGAGGTCTTATGGAGGCCCAGGATGCTTCGATAGCGGCCTTTAGCTCATCTAGAGTGTTGGGTCTTGAGTCTCTCAACGTTCTCTTCACAATATCCCACAGATTCTCTATGGGGTTCAGGTCAGGAGAGTTGGCAGGCCAATTGAGCACAGTGATACCATGGTCAGTAAACCATTTACCAGTGGTTTTGGCACTGTGAGCAGGTGCCAGGTCGTACTGAAAAATGAAATCTTCATCTCCATAAAGCTTTTCAGCAGATGGAAGCATGAAGTGCTCCAAAATCTCCTGATAGCTAGCTGCATTGACCCTGCCCTTGATAAAACACAGTGGACCAACACCAGCAGCTGACACGGCACCCCAGAACATTACCGACTGTGGGTACTTGACACTGGACTTCTGGCATTTTGGCATTTCCTTCTCCCCAGTCTTCCTCCAGACTCTGGCACCTTGATTTCCGAATGACATGCAGAATTTGCTTTCATCCGAAAAAAGTACTTTGGACCACTGAGCAACAGTCCAGTGCTGCTTCTCTGTAGCCCAGGTCAGGCGCTTCTGCCGCTGTTTCTGGTTCAAAAGTGGCTTGACCTGGGGAATGCGGCACCTGTAGCCCATTTCCTGCACACGCCTGTGCACGGTGGCTCTGGATGTTTCTACTCCAGACTCAGTCCATTGCTTCCGCAGGTCCCCCAAGGTCTGGAATCGGCCCGTCTCCACAATCTTCCTCAGGGTCCGGTCACCTCTTCTCGTTGTGCAGCGTTTTCTGCCACACTTTTTACTTCCCACAGACTTCCCACTGAGGTGCCTTGATACAGCACTCTGGGAACAGCCTATTCGTTCTGAAATTTCTTTCTGTGTCTTACCCTCTTGCTTGAAGGCCTCAGGAATCTTTTGCAGGTGTTTAGAGTTAACTCGTTGATTCAGATGATTAGGTTCATAGCTCGTTTAGAGACCCTTTTAATGATATGCTAATTTTGTGAGATAGGAATTTTGGGTTTTCATGAGCTGTATGCCAAAATCATCCGTATTAAGACAATAAAAGACCTGAAATTATTTCAGTTAGTGTGCAATGAATCTAAAATATATGAACGTTAAATTTTCATCATGACATTATGGAAAATAATTAACTTTATCACAATATGCTAATATTTTGAGAAGGACCTGTAGTAGAGATCGTAATTATCTTCCCATGCAGTACTGCTTTTATAGCATGCCAAACTATAACAGGTGAGACCTTGTCATTGTCATTGTATTCCAGATAGGATTCAATTTCAGATTTCAACTTGTCCTTGATTTCAGGGTTGTTTAAAATATTTGCATTTGATCGCCAGAGAGTAGATTTGGTTTTTTTCTTTAAGGTCAAATGTCAGATATACATGATTGTGATCCGAAAATGGACATATACCATTCTTTAACATCAAAAACATGTCAATTCTGGAATAAAGGTTATGTCCTCTAGAGTAGTCTATTCTCAGTTTAGCAGTTATTAGCAGTTATTATCTCTTCCTGTGTCTACAATTTTCATTTCTTTCATATAGTGATTATTCTTTTTATAAATTTTTTGGGGATCTGATTTAACATTAGAACTATCTACCTTAGGATTTAACCGACTATTAAAGTCACCCCCACATATTAATAAGCCTCGACTCTGTGTTGTCATAGTTTCAAGTGCTTGTTTGTAAAATGATCAGCCACGGCATGGTGGAATATAGACATTGAATAAACTCACTAAAGTTCCCTCAAACAAGTTTCAAAGGTCTCACAGACATCTTAATACCTTAACAATTAGCAATGTTTACAAACATGGCACTCTCCCCTTTTCTGTGCCGAACACCAGAACAGGAACACAAAACAGCAAACATAGGTTAAAAAACCAAATAACAAAAGTTGACTTCCTATATAGGGGTCTAAGTGCTAAACCCTGATAAGTCCAAGAGGGTGCCAAGGAAATAACCTTCAGCGCTAAACCAAGAAGGGGGTCCTTGTTGAAAAACACAGTCTCATAAAGCTCTTTCCTAAACCCATGCATTTGACTACTCACCTACTGTCTCACCATTTTCATTACACATTTGGAAATTTAATATATTGGCATGATCTAACTTTCAATCCTTTGTGGTTCCCGGAATGGTCCTCCGGAATGTGCGAAGTTTCACTTTGTAGCTGGTGTGCTGAGTGGAGTTGCGTGTGTCCGCGGCCTCTCTCCGCTCCACACGGGTCCAGAACATCTGTTTAATCCTCTTTTTCAGTGATGTCAGTGTTGGAGCTGGCATCTTCTTAAACACATATCCTCTCATAAGAAGTTCCTCTGCTGGTTCTGCCGCTGAATCGTAGATTTTAGTGGCATCATTGAAAGTCACGCACAGCCTTGCTGAATATAATGTTTGGAATTTGACCTGGTTTTTTTTTTCAACTCCCCACAGACCTCGGCATATTCCCTCCGTTTAACGATGATGGCTAGCGGGTAATGGTGGTCGATGTTAACGAGGTTGTCATTCCACCTGAATCCCTTCGATCCCCAAGCTTTGCGTAGCAACATCTCTTTCGTCCTAAAGCTCAAACGTTTGACCACGATGGAGCGATGTGCTCTCTCAATTTGCAAATCTTGTGTTTCTGGCGGTAGTTGGAGTCCTTCTCTAAGTGGTTTTTCAACAAAAGATAATATGCTCACAGAATCCTTTTGGGACTCTTCTGGAACTCCATAAATTCTAAGATTAGCTTTGGCTCTCCATTCCCACCAGCCTTCTGTCAAGTCTCTTATATAGCTTTAGCATCTCTAGGGCTACATCCTCCGTGTACATACCCTCTCAGTTCTTCGAACTGTTGCCTATTCTCTTGGCAAAATTGCCTCAGTTCTTGTAAAATTCCCGAGTCCGCTGCCATCTTTTGTTAAGTGCAAACGTTAGCTAATGTTAGCTAGCTTTCACCTCAGAGAGTGAAGCTGGTCAGCTTCGCCTCCAATATTCCATTTCGAGCAAACAAAATGCGTAAAGTGTCTTCCCCGTCACTATAAATTAGATTCTTGACATATTACTGTGCTGGCGACATAGCGGATGGTCCCAAACTCTGTCATTTTCCACTACCTGCTATCTATGGATATAAAGTGTTTAGTATTTGTTGTGAATAACTGCAAGTATCAGAATATAAAATAAATTAGTTTTCTCTGGAAATATTTGACATTTTAGGTTAATGTTGGTATTTTATAAAGTGTGTTGCCACAGTTTTTTCCTTACAATACCAAATAATTTTATTTATTTGTCTTTCTAGCTATTTTTGGCATGTAAATTCATAGTAAGAAAATAATTTCAATGGAGTACTGCTTAATGACCATACAGAGCACTTCCACTTTTCCTTGTACATAAAAAATAAACATTTCCCAAAGATTGGCTTTTCAGTGGAGTTGGAACTATTATTTTTCATTTTCTATGGTTTTATGCAGACAGCTCTGCAGGTGGGGAGACCACAGCTCCAGGTTTGGATGCAGTTTCCCAGAAGCTCCTAGTGATCCACTTCACCCTCATGTCTTGATATTGTCTACTTCGCTGTCTCCTCATGCTGTTCTACACTTTTTTATTCATATTAATATTGACTTATAATTATATTATTATATATTTTGGATATCAATTCTCTGTACTTGTCAGCTGATTATCTGTTATTCTAATAATATTTTTTCTTAAAACATTTGGTCTCTGTGTTGTGGATATCTGATAAGAGTTTACATGATAATAATAATAAAAGAGTAAAATAAGTTCGTTAATCAGTGTTTAGTAGTTATTGTAAATGAATAATGCAGTTGTATAGCAGCTATTTTGGCCAGATGTAGGTTGGTAAAAACTTAAATGTAAAATAATTATTTAAATTTTCCTTCTTATGGTTCCAATGCAAACCTAAGGAATAATAGAAGGAAATAATCATCAAAATAGCTCTGAAGCTCATCATCATCCATTTGTCAGTTGAAAAAATAATTTACATGCAAAAAACGTTTGAAGTAGACAAAGGTTTTCACTGTTTAGTGGACATTCATGCTTCACCGGTAACGAATCTGAAACAGTAATATAAAGAGGTAAACCACCACTACTTTACTTAAAGTAAAGCTTTTTAAGATCAAAAACCAAATCTTTAGCTTGTTATTTCAAAATATTTCAGTATAAACACTTATTAATTAGATATTTTTGATATTTGATAAGTGTTTTTAATACAAAAAACGTCAACCTTCAAATAATCATGTACAGTTATGCACTCAATACTTGGTCGGGAATCCTTTTGCAGAAATGACTGCTTCAATGCGGCATGGCATGGAGGCAATCAGCCTGTGGCACAGCTGAGGTCTTATGGAGGCCCAGGATGCTTCGATAGCGGCCTTTAGCTCATCCAGAGTGTTGGGTCTTGAGTCTCTCAACGTTCTCTTCACAATATCCCACAGATTCTCTATGGGGTCCAAGTCAGGAGAGTTGGCAGGCCAATTGAGCACAGTGATACCATGGTCAGTAAATCATTTACCAGTGGTTTTGGTGAATTTCACCATAAGGTTATTATAGCAGTCCAGTTTCACAGCGCACCTGCTCTCAGGTGTTCACACAGTAAAAGCGAGACTCGGCGACCTGAGAAATCAACAGTAATCAAGTTTCAATAAGATGGCATGCACATACAGGGGTTGGACAATGAAACTGAAACACCTGTCATTTTAGTGTGGGAGGTTTCATGGCTAAATTGAAACCAGCCTGGTAGCCAATCTTCATTGATTGCACATTGCACCAGTAAGAGCAGAGTGTGAAGGTTCAATTAGCAGGGTAAGAGCACAGTTTTGCTCAAAATATTGAAATGCACACAACATTATGGGTGACATACCAGAGTTCAAAAGAGGACAAATTGTTGGTGCACATCTTGCTGGCGCATCTGTGACCAAGACAGCAAGTCTTTGCGATGTATCAAGAGTCACGGTATCCAGGGTAATGTCAGCATACCACCAAGAAGGACGAACCACATACAACAGGATTAACTGTGGACGCAAGAGGAAGCTGTCTGAAAGGGATGTTCGGGTGCTAACCCGGATTGTATCCAAAAAACATAAAACCACGGCTGCCCAAATCACGGCAGAATTAAATGTGCACCTCAGCTCTCCTGTTTCCACCAGAACTGTCCGTCGGGAGCTCCACAGGGTCAATATACACGGCCCGGCTTCTATAGCCAAACCTTTGGTCACTCATGCCAATGCCAAACGTCGGTTTCATTGGTGCAAGGAGTGCAAATCTTGGGCTGTGGACAATGTGAAACATGTATTGTTCTCTGATGAGTCCACCTTTCCTGTTTTCTCCACATCCGGGAGAGTTACGGTGTGGAGAAGCCCCAAAGAAGCGTACCACCCAGACTGTTGCATGCCCAGAGTGAAGCATGGGGGGTGGATCAGTGATGGTTTGGGCTGCCATATCATGGCATTCCCTTGGCCCAATACTTGTGCTAGATGGGCACGTCACTACCAAGGACTACCGAACCATTCTTGAGGACCATGTGCATCTAATGGTTCAAACATTGTATCCTGAAGGCAGTGCCGTGTATCAGGATGACAATGCAACAATACACACAGCAAGACTGGTGAAAGATTGGTTTGATGAACATGAAAGCGAAGTTGAACCTCTCCCATGGCCTGCACAGTCACCAGATCTAAATATTATTGAGCAACTTTGGGGTGTTTTGGAGGAGCGAGTCAGGAAACGTTTTCCTCCACCAGTATCACGTAGTGACCTGGCCACTATCCTGCAAGAAGAATGGCTTAAAATCCCTCTGACCACTGTGCAGGACTTGTATATGTCATTCCCAAGACAAATTGACGCTGTATTGGCCGCAAAGGAGGCCCTACACCATACTAATAAATTATTGTGGTCTAAAACCAGGTGTTTCAGTTTCCTTGTCCAACCCCTGTACAATTCAGAACACATTAGACTATAAGTGGCGATTCTACATCGCACTAAAATCCTACTCTACCCTGCCCAAGCTATTCCTAATAAAGAAATGAAAATTACAGGGTGGATTTTACTTGTTGAAGTCTTCCTTCTGGGGCAGCAAGTGAGTGAGAAAAGTGGGGTGAAGAGTTTCTGTGCTTCCGCAGTTAAACTCCAAGAAAGCGGTCAATCTCCGTCCTTTGGCCTCCTTGGCGAAAGGGAAAAATATGATCTGAACGTCAGCAGTAGACTGGAACAAAACAAGGTGGCGAACCGTCTCCTTGAAACCTCTGTGAGGGTTTTTTCTTCTGTTACGTGTTAAACACGTCTTCGATCGGCAAAGTGAAATTTCTGGCCTTCTTATTCCAGAAACCTCTTTCATGAATTTTTCTTTTTCGTTGGCCAACGAGGAGAATAAATGAAATCCATGTGGGACCTCTTTTCCAGAATGATGCGCTTCAGTTGCTGGTCCGGTTTCCAGCGTGAAAAGCAAATGGTTGGCCGTCTCTTTTATATAGTGGACTGCGGCCTCAGAGCTGCGATGCCCCCGTCCTATCAGCCGCAGTGGCCACTGGGATTTGTAGTAACAGACTGTCTTGGGATACAAAATGGTCAAAACCGCCGGAAGGCCTGGTAGCGTCCAGCAACGTGCAAATGGTCCAATAATCAGCAAACAAGTGGTCCAACATTCCCCCTAGGTTCAA
Organism: Girardinichthys multiradiatus; assembly: GCF_021462225.1. Classification (NCBI taxonomy): domain Eukaryota; kingdom Metazoa; phylum Chordata; class Actinopteri; order Cyprinodontiformes; family Goodeidae; genus Girardinichthys; species Girardinichthys multiradiatus. The sequence goes on along the minus strand of NC_061794.1, from coordinate 1,970,583 downwards.
AGGGTGAGATGAATCGCAGTCTTTGAAACTACTGGGACCATTCTGTCCTTTGCTGACCAATCAGTCATCCGTGGTGAAGCAGAACAAAACAAAACTGTCTCTGTGTTCCTCAAAACCTATGACTGGGCAGGATAGAGGTTAGCCTGGGCAGGCCTAAAATCTGACTAACTCATACCTTTCTACGTAGTTCAATGAGAAAATACAAAACAATACATTCACATTATCATTACATTCCTTTGGTCATCAGCTTTGGTAGCCCTGAGACAAAGTGAAACAACAATAAAAAGATACAGTACATGTATATGTATATACAGGGGTTGGACAATGAAACTGAAACACCTGGTTTTAGACCACAATAATTTATTAGTATGGTGTAGGGCCTCCTTTTGTGGCCAATGCAGCATCAATTCGTCTTGGGAATGACATATACAAGTCCTGCACAGTGGTCAGTTGGATTTTAAGCCATTCTTCTTGCAGGATAGTGGCCAGGTCACCACGTGATACTGGTGGAGGAAAACGTTTCCTGACTCGCTCCTCCAAAACACCCCAAAGTGGCTCAATAATATTTAGATCTGGCGACTGTGCAGGCCATGGGAGATGTTCAACTTCACTTTATACACGGCACCGCCTTCAGGATACAATGTTTGAACCATTGGATGCACATGGTCCTCAAGAATGGTTCGGTAGTCCTTGGCAGTGACGCGCTCATCTAGCACAAGTATTGGGCCAAGGGAATGCCATGATATGGCAGCCCAAACCATCACTGATCCACCTCCATGCTTCACTCTGGGCATGCAACAGTCTGGGTGGTACGCTTCTTTGGGGCTTCTCCACACCGCAACTCTCCCGGATGTGGGGAAAACAGTAAAGGTGGACTCATCAGAGAACAATACATGTTTCACATTGTCCACAGCCCAAGATTTGCACTCCTTGCACCATTGAAACCGATGTTTGGCATTGGCATGAGTGACCAAAGGTTTGGCTATATCAGCCGGGCCGTGTATATTGACCCTGTGGAGCTCCCGACGGACAGTTCTGGTGGAAACAGGAGAGTTGAGGTGCACATTTAATTCTGCCGTGATTTGGGCAGCCGTGGTTTTATGTTTTTTGGATACAATCCGGGTTAGCACCCGAACATCCCTTTCAGACAGCTTCCTATTGCATCCACAGTTAATCCTGTTGGATGTGGTTGTTCTTCTTGGTGGTATGCAGACATTACCCTGGATACCGTGGCTCTTGATACATCACAAAGACTTGCTGTCTTGGTCACAGATGCGCCAGCAGGACGTGCACCAACAATTTGTCCTCTTTTGAATTCTGGTATGTCACCCATAATGTTGTGTGTATTTCAATATTTTGAGCGAAACTGTGCTCTTACCCTGCTAATTGAACCTTCACACTCTGCTCTTACTGGTGCAATGTGCAATCAATGAAGACTGGCTACCAGGCTGGTCCAATTTAGCCATGAAACCTCCCACACTAAAATGACCGGTGTTTCAGTTTCATTGTCCAACCCCTGTATATAAAAAAACAAAATCAAGGTTCATAGCTTATTCGTCCAACTTCCATTAGGCACTGGAACCTGACTGTGTCATTGGCAAAGGTGGTGCTATGAACTGTGGGAAAATGAATATGAGGGAATCAATCCTGACCTGTAAACGCTTGACCTGCCGTTATGCGGAGGTATCTTAATAAAAACCAATGTTTAAACAGGTTTAGGCTTAAACCATTAGCTCTTCCAAATGATGGGGTTTATTATATCTATATATCTAAACCATCTAGATGCGAAAAGAGGGAGAAAAAGAATAACTGAATTGCAGTACCTAGGCTATAAGCCAGGTGTGTTTGTGGACGTTGCAGGGTGTCTGCTGGAGTGGACTTACAGTTTAATACTGTGTCATAGAAGGTACTTATATTTTTAACTGTTTCTGTTGAAGAAAGTTGTTACTGGTTAGTGCATGTTAGTGTGAGTTTATGAAACATGCACCTATTTAACTAGTCCTACGCACTGGTTTTTCCTTTCCCGGACATGGAGACAAGCTCTGTTCTTGGAGAGGAGAGTTCGACGTAGAACTTCATCTGGTTCAGCAAAAGAGCAGCGGCTGGGATGTCAATCTTTTCTGACAAGCATCCAACCCACTTAATGAAGCTGAATGTCACGGTTAGGAGGAATTTGTTACCTCCTGCTAATTTTGGAGCTGGTTCGACCCAGTTGGTCTGAAGGTGGAACCAAGGTAATGTAACCCCCCTTCACTGAAGCGTCATACAGCTCTCTACTGGTTGATGAATCTTCCAGCCAGAATGCTAGAAGCACTTCTGGTATGAACATGGTTTCCAGGTGTACGCCTTCCACCACTTTGGGGTTGTACGTTTTCACACCTGGGTTCTTTAAAGAGCAAAGCAATGCATGACTGCATCTGGGAGGAGTTTTCTGGATGGCTGGGTGCAGCTGTGTCTCAGAGGTGCCCATGACAGGCTCTGACGAGGCGCTGAGAGGTTATTTGGGCTCCTCTAAGCTGGTGACCTGGATGGTCACAACGGATCATTCGCTGCTTGCACCCAGTGGGTTTAGCACCTCCACCTGGATTCCAGAGTTGGTCCTGGTGGCAGATAATGATTGGGGCCAGCCTGTCCAGCAGGTCCTGGCCACCAAGAAAAAGCTCTTTGTTTAATGTGCACATATAGATGGGGTGCACCAGAGTCATGTCTTCGAGTGTGATGTCCAGCTCCACCCAACTAGTGATGCATGATCGGTCTCGGGTGTGGCTGGTGATGCTTACATCACAAGCTTTGGCCTGAAATGGTTTATTCAAGGAGAGCATGGCTCTACTCACCTCCTCCAACATGATTGAGCACATCAGGTTGATCTCTGATCCTATTTTAAAATGGAAACTCAGTTGGAAACTGTTGGATGGGTGCAAAAAACGTGTTATCACTCATGTAAAAACTTTGTGTTGCAAGGCACCTGCACTATGCCTTCCTCCCTGTGTGTGTGAGATCATTGTTATCTCTGTGTGAACCAGCCTCCTTTCTGTCTCACACACATACACTTTGTCTGAACTGTCTGTTGAACTGTGCATATAAATAAAGAGATAGGGTGTCAAAAACTTTGTAGTTTCACTGCAAAGTGGGCTACCCTTGCTGCAAGTAACTATGACTGTATCGTTCTTACCTCTGAGTTGACTAAATAATACCTAACATTTATTGGTCCTTCGTAGCCGGATTAATTCAATAACCTTATTTCTCTTTGCTTTAACAGTGACTCTGGGATCCGTGGGGGAAGCCTGACGTCGAGCGAAGCACCGCTGCACAGCCTCCATTAGCCGGAGTGGCTGAAAGTCCCGGTGTGTGTGAATTCACACCTGGCCAGTGGGTTATCGCCTTCCTCGGCGCGGGGTGACTCTCACAGGGTCCAGAGAGTCACCAAGAAGTCAACTCCGAGGTGAGACAGTTTTAAAATACAGTTCATAGGAAAAGTACTTAACAGTCGTTGGTAGTGCGTCGCCGGTAAGGACGCTGCATTCGGATGGTTTTATTCCACCGTGAAAGGAATAGTGACAAATTTGGTACAATCCCGCCGTGAAGGGGATTAAAGAAAACGACTGAGGATTATTCCCCTGCGAGGGAATAGAGTAAGCGCTATATAAATAAAAGAAGAAAAGTACTTAAAAGTCGTTGGTAGTGCGTCACCGGTAAGGACGCTGCATTGGGATGGTTTTATTCCACCGTGAAAGGAATAGTGACAAATTAAGGTAGGGCCCCGCCAAGAAGGGGGCCAAATAAAACGACTAAGGGTTATTCCCCTGCGAGGGAATAGAATAAGCGCTATAAAAGTAAAAAGAACGGAGTAAACTGAGCTCATAAAATAACACCAAGTTAACTTAGAAAAATTACAAGGTACCTGAAACTAACTGTGTGACTGTGTTGTGTGTATATGGAGGACTAAGCATTTTAATAGAATCAGCAGGATTCTGCTAGTCCTGTGTTTTCTTTTGCCCAGATTAAAACTACGTACTGGTGACTTTGGAGATTCAGGTCGGATTTCATTCCAGAAAATTAACACCGCTGCGAATTAGTCGCAGTAGAAGGCCGTGTTAATGTCCTCTCCTTAAAGTCTCATGCCAGTGACCTTTTATCTGGGACATTTATACTACAATTAAACTAACATAAAACATAATGGGGAAGAAACAAAGTAAACTAATTGACTTAGAAGGGGAGGTAAAGTTTATGGAGAACTATGTAAAAGGAGCAGGTATGATCTGTCATAGATGGAATAAAAAATAAAAAACATGGGTTTTTGGGCAAATTAGATACAAAGGATGTCTTAAAATTACAAGGGGATCTAAAATTAGAAATAATGAAAACTAAAAAGAGAAAAATAACAAAGAACAATGGGGAAGGGACAGAGAAAAAGCTCTGATTTAACAGAAATATGTACACGATGGCATAAAAATACGGATTTTCAGGTAACTTAATTATCACTGAAATCCTAAAACTACACGGGGATCTTAAACTGGAGATTATGCATTCAAAAGATTCAAGAGACAATAAAAAACCTTGCCAGATTATAATTTCAAAGGGGACTTTTCAGTCCCTGAGTGCTCACAGTTGATAAACAGATTAAAACAAAAAGATGAATTAAAAAAACAACAATAAGAGCAGCTTTTAACTGACATAGCCATAATACTGAGGCTTTAAGAAAAGCACAGGAAAAACTTTCAGCTTAACTGAAAACAAATAAAGGGGGGCGGACTGCCACCCATCCCAGTTTAGAATACCAAGGTAGCCCCAAATTATAAAGACTAAGAGGTGGTTTTAGAGGACGTGGTAAAATAAGTTAAAAGAGGAGGTGACAATGTGGACAACATGGAAACTGTCCAACTGGACAACCCAGTGAACAATGACTAGAGAAGAAAGAACAGAATGTTGTTAAAGAAGTAATCTGAGAGTAAAAGATTTTGTAGGCAAGCATTAGTGAGAAACAGGTGCTTTAAAAATCATTCTATGGTGTTATACTACCAACAATATCATGATAAAATGCAAAAGATTCATTTTACAGGGAAATAATTCCATATTTGGCTCAGATTGTGTGCATTCTTGATTTTTCCTCTTTGAGAGAAGTTAAATTTCAGCTCTGTGAAACGACCTTGACAAAGAGATGCAGCTTCCTGAAAACAAAGATAAAACTTCTGCAAACAGCAGAAGCCTGTCTCTGCTGAAAGGTCTGAAAACAAATTGTAACTCTACCTCTGCATGTGTCAAACTCAAGGTCCGCGGGCCAAAACCGGACCTCAGAAGTTTAGTGATTCTCTAGAAGTAGAGCCTTTTAATATGGTGATTGTGTGCTTGAATGTTATTTTGTCAATCAATAAGCAGTTTTGTCTACATTCTGCCACAATCTGCCTTTTGAAAATGTTTTGAATCTTGCTCTTTATGTATAAAAAAAAAAAAGAAAAGAAAAATTGGCTAAAGTCTGCAGACACAAAATGAACCTGGATTGAAGCTCTAACTAAATTTATTTAATCTGAGATCTTCTCCAAATGCAACAGTATATGTCAGTCTACATGAGATACTAACAACTTCACCTACTGGTATAATATAAAGATCTGATTGAATATGTGAAACAAACAATGATGAAAGTTTTTCAACAGGTGATGCTCATCCAGGAGGAAGACAGTGTTCCTAGGAAATGCAGCTCATTCATTAACAATCAATTTTTCTCCTATAGGTGGAAGTTTTGCTGACTAATCATAGGCTGGATCTATGAAACATTATGAGCACAGACCAAATGACCAAGGTTCTGAATGACTTATGAACCTCACTGACCTGACAATGATAACATGACACTCAACAGACAACACCTTTAAGGTGGACCCCACTAAGACCACCTTATTGATTCTTGGTGAATAAAAAAAAAAAAGAATTGAAGCGTTCAAAACAGACCTTGTGGAAACAAAAGGGGTTATGAGGAAACAATGTGCATTTTAAGAACAATAGAAGTCAAATTATGTTCAAATGTTTGCAAATAAAATGACTCTGACAGAGAAATAAGTAAGTAGTGTGTGAATGTGTGTGAATGGGAATGACTGATTTCATTGTAATGCATCTTTGAGGGACCTTAAAAGCGCTAATAAAGGTCTGATGTTCTGATGATCTTTGCCAAATTTATATCTTAATAAGGTTTCCAGAATCTTTTTCGAAAAATCATATAAAGATGGCAAAGGTTCTACCTGTATTGAAAATACTGATAACCATAAGAGAGTTCATAGACCCGTCTTCAATTTTTCATAATTCTTTTACAAACAGGTTATTTAAACTTTCTTGTGGCCAAATGTCTGTATTTGACTTTCTGTTTTTGTGAAATAAATGTCTGTTTCATGTTATGTAAAAATTAGAGTCCTCAACATTACCATAATAATATTAGGTCAGTTCTCTATGGTAAAACAAAAAGATTTTAACAGACGTTTAGACGTTTTCCAGTCAGGTTCAAAATGATTGAATTAGACTCAAACTTAACATAAGATTAAATGAACCTTAACAGAATTACTGGACTGGACTGAAATAGAGAAAACTTGAGTTAGTTGAACAAACTTTAGTTACTTGAACTAAATACAAAGCTGACTGAAACTGTATGTTGTATCTATAAAACTGGGTAAAACAAACTAAGATTATAAGATATAATATGCCCTTCATTTTTTGTGTTCATCAGTGAGTGAGTTTTTATTTTTAATAAGAACTAAACCAAGCATTATTTATAATAATAGCAACTACCAAAAATAGTGATCTCATTTTTAAATGTAATAAGGACTTACTTTATAAAATATGATAAAAAAGAATAATAAGAATTTGGAAAAACAGAGGCTTTAAACCTCTGCAGGAACAGCACTGACACTGTCGACAATAGATCCTAATACAGGAATCTGGAAGCTCACTCTAGGGTGGACAGTCAAAGTCCATCCAAGGATACATTTAGATGAGGCAGAGGGACAAATACAGGGCTTAGCTGAGAGCAAAGAGAGCAACATGTATCCTGCCCTAGCTGCTGTCCCACCTGAACTGTGGTCCCAATCATCAACTGATGTAGGGCTTATAAAGGGGTTCCCACCATACAAGGTTAAACTAATATCTGAAAAAAGGCCATTAGTCCGCCAATACCCCTTAAAGCCAGAAGCTGAAGAAGGTACTAAGCCAGTAATACAAGATATGTTGAAGTCAGGAATATTAAGAGAAGCCCCTGACGCTACATGCAAGGCATATCACACTGACATCGCTATTATTATCACAGCCAAACATAACTCTAAAAAGATGTGCCCTTTAAATCCAAGTACTCTAATACCTACTGCAGAAGATGGAAAACCACATTCTTATAAAGCAAAAGTTGAAGAAGACACCAAACCCAGACAAGACATTTCTCAAACCCTTATACCAGATTCATGTGTTGTGTTTGTAGATGGCTCAGCATCTAAAGATGAATATGGAAAGAATAGAGTTGGTTATGCAATAACAACCATCGATAGGATAATAGAAGCTAAATCTCTACCCAATACATGCTCAGCCCAAACAGCCGAATTATATGCTGTAGTAAGAGCATGTGAATTACATGAGGGACAAATACTTACTATATACACAGACAGCCAATACGTTTTCGGATCAGTACATCACCATGCTAAGATTTGGCAAAATAGAGGTTTTAAAACATCATCAGGGACAGAACTAACTCATTTCAACCTATTAAAGAGAAAATGTCAGATCTGCTATTTATAGACACAGACGTGCTGAAAGACGCCCAACAGTCAGCAACCAAGACAGAAATAAAGGCCTGGCTAAAGAGAGGAGCACAGAAAAAAGATGACATCTATCAGATAGAAGATAAACCAATCCTCCCAAAAAAGTTATACAACACAGCGGCTACAGTGACACATTGGGAAGACCCACGTGTCAAGGGGGGAATATGTCACATCTGGTAAAGCATTAATGCTACACTATAAATTTTTCTGACTATGCAAATAATTTTTGCAGATCATGCATAATTTGTTGCAAACACGGGGGAAGAAATATTGCCTAGTTGTAATAGATGAACCTAGTGACACATTTCTTCCCCACATATGGTATCCCACAGGTCATAAGGTCAGATAATGGAACTCATTTAAATAAATGTAAATAAATTAATAGAACTAAGTTCTAATGCATTAGGGTTTCAGTTAAAGATTAAGGAAAACAATGGAAGAAACAGGGAGGCCATGGCCCGAATGCCTATCCCTGGTTAATTATGGATGAGAATAACTCCAAATCAAACTGGTCTTACTCCATTTGCCACCTACTGTACATCATTGTATAACTCCACCCACTATATTCTGAGTCTGAGATCACGTGACACCAAGTTGCTGATGTAAATTTGTATTCTCAAAGAAATAGTACATGGCAGACCGTTTTCTCTGCCTTCTGACATGAATGAAATAGAGAAAGCACAACAGGAAACTTCATTAGCTGAGTGGATGAATAAAATGTTGCAGACAAAAGAAGAACAAATGTCCAGTGGTCTGCCGATAATCTCTGCTCCTATCCCACAGAACGACCTGAGGCCTGGAGACCTGGTCCTGATTAAGACACTCCACCGGAAGGATTGGAGCACTCCTCGGTGGAAAGGGCCGTTTCAAATACTCCTGACAACGCCCACAGCTCTGAAAATAGCAGAGAGGCCTTCCTGGATCCATAAAAGCCACTGTAAGCCAGTTTTGCCGTTACAGGAGCCAGATCAACCGACGGGGTAGCAGAGGAAGTCCGGGTTCAAAGATGGCCCAGCGTCTCAAACCGGTGAAGAAAACAGCTGATCTGCGCCCAATTATAAAATGGCTCTCTGTAACATGTGGACAGGACTGATAAGCCTGAGCTTAATTCTGGTAGCAGGACTCTTTCTCTATCTAAAGCAGGATCCACAGGAGGTGATACCGAACCAGAAGAGATGGACATCAGACGGGACCCATCTCAGAACACTGACGGAAGAACATGACGCACATCCATTCCTACAGAATTTCTGGTATTGTTCATGGTGGCATATGCAACACTGAACCAGGTAGAAATGCACGAAAATGAAGGGGACGATTATGATGACATGTTGTAAATAAATCACATCAAAAGCCTGAGTGTACTCATACATTGTATTTCATAAAATGACCTTACAGCAGAAAATCGAAAGAAGTTGTTGCTTAAGTGAAATGAGAAAAAGTACAATGATGACATAAACAGGGCAGATTTTTAAATTCCTTTATTATGTTTCACTGTTTTCATTAAGTATTATTCTTTTATTTTTATGATTTAAAGTATTATTCTTTTATTTTTATGATTTCAAGTATTATTCTTTTATTTTTATGATTTAAAGTATTATTCTTTTATTTTTATGATTTCAAGTATTATTCTTTTATTTTTATGATTTCAAGTATTATTCTTTTATTTTTATGATTTAAAGTATTATTCTTTTATTTTTATGATTTCAAGTATCATTCTTTTATTTTTATGATTTCAAGTATTAATCAACATTTAACTTTTAATGGTTGCCGAGGGCGGCGGGGCTGTATGAGTATTTCCCACAAAATATAATCTGTTTACCGTCCGTGGGTTTTCGCTCATACAAAGTATTTTTCTTACTCGTTTTTATATTAAATGTTTTTACTTGTGATAAAAGGAGGGACTGTTGGATGGGTGCAAAAAACTTGTTATCACTCATGTAAAAACTTTGTGTTGCAAGGCACCTGCACTATGCCTTCCTCCCTGTGTGTGTGAATTATTGTTATCTCTGTGTGAACCAGCCTCCTTTCTGTCTCACACACACACACCCTGTCTGAACTGTCTGTTGAACTGTGCATATAAATAAAGAGATAGGGTGTCAAAAACTTTGTAGTTTCACTGCAAAGTGGGCTACCCTTGCTGCAAGTAACTATGACTGTATCGTTCTTACCTCTGAGTTGACTAAATAATACCTAACAGAAACGTCCTCCTATAATGATCAGATAGTATAGGCGACGTGCATGTCCATTTTGGTGTAGTTTATCTGAGAACCTTGGAAAGATGGTTTGTGGTGATTCTCCTGGAGAGGTCCCAAGGGGTACTTGGAGTTTCCCAGGTTTGTCTCCCCATCCGATCAGGTAGACTCTGATGGCTGTGGAGACTTTGTCCACGCCTAGTCATGCTGACGGGAAGTTTGGGCCTGGTTTAACTGGAGGTTCGGTTTCCTGTTTCCAGGGCTGTGGTGGCATGGTGGCCTGACGTACCGCTTCTGTCACTATCTTACGTAAGGGCTCCTCCATCTCTTTCCCCATAATTCCTTCTGCGTGTCGGTTCCATCCTTTACCATCAGGTTTACCTTTAGGCCTCACGTGATGGTCAGGTTGTCTGTTCGACCGGAAGTGGTCTGGCAACTTTGACTGTGGTTGGTATTTAGTACCATCCCCCCGGTCCAGCTGACCAAACCTGCGTTGTTCCCTGAAGCTGTTCTTATCATGGGTTCTGGTTGAAGGCATTTCCTGATCTTCCAACACAAGGCTGTTCCTTTCTGTCTGTATCTGTAAAACCCTAGCCTCGCCCTTTGATCCCTTGGTCGGGGGAGCACGTGTTTCCCACGCCATCTGAGCATATTTACGGATCTCTTGCATGCTCATGGTCTTTGTTCTGCAATACATAGTAACATCGTATCGCACACTTTCATGAAGGTTGTGGAGGAACAGGGATTTAAAAGCATGTTCCTCCTCAATGCCGGGAGCATTGCGTCCTTGGAAGTAAACAGCTCTCAAGCGCTGGTAATACTCCCTGGGTGCTTCACTTTTCTTTTGCTGGATAGTGAAAGCACCAAGTGTGGCGGAGGCCCGGTCTGTTCACTTCGGCTGCACCCAGGGTGTGTCAGTGCATCCCGCCTCATCCTCGGGGGAGGGAGTGGAGGCTGCTCAGGGTACACCGGTGGGCTTCCCGGTCTCAGGTCCTGGGCCGCGGTTGAGGGCGGTAGGAACCACCTGAATCCCAGAGGCAGCTCTCCTGTCGCCTTGGTGGAGGTGAGGGATCGTGGATGACCGTACTGCGAGTCAAGTTTGAAGGCTGCTCGCCTCTAAGCCTTGAACTATTTACTCCTGCTGGATCCCCAGCCAGGTATCGTTCATGGCTGCTGATTACTGTGGGGTGGGGCACCGCGACACTGAACCTTTTCTGACTATTTACACCTGTTCTGGCCTCGGAGGATGTATGGGGAACCCCGTGAGCCTGGAAAGGTAATCTCTGGAGAGCAGCTTCTACATTCTCCAGATCTGACCTGCAGGTTCTCTCAGGGTATCGTAGGTATGGCTCACCTTCAAAGGTTTCAACCTGTGAGGTGGGTTTCGTTTTGCCCCCCCATTCCTCCAGGGATGGGGGAGTGGCCTGGTTACACTCAATTGTCTCCAACCTATTTCCAACTTCTGTTAGTTCACCTCTAAGGACATTCCTATGGGATCCTCTAACCTACACCCATCTCTAGCTGCAGTCTGGGATGTATCCTCCATCTTTGGCTAAAATGCACAACAACAAGCTGTTCAGCTCTGAACCACCACTAAAAGCAATTAGCAGTAACGCAGCAAGTTGTTCAGTGACCAATGATTGCTAAATTAATTAGCAGCAACACAAACAGGCTAAGCTGTTCTTGTGACAAATGATAGCTAAATTAATTAGCAGCAACACACACAGGCTAAGCTGTTCTTGTGACAAATGATAGCTAAATTAATTAGCAGCAACACACACAGGCTAAGCTGTTCTTGTGACAACTGATAGCTAAATTAATTAGCAGCAACACAAACAGGCTAAGCTGTTCAGCTAGCTGTCTGATTCATATATGTATCTTGCAGGTGTATGGGTTTGCTTAAAATGGGCACACAGGTTTGACCGTTCAAACTGTGTCTTACCCAAGTCTATGCTTTAGTGGGAGTAATCAAGCAAACACACACACAAAAAGGGAAAGAGGAAAGAAGAGAAAATCTTTGAAATAATCCAAAACCAAATTCAAAATAAAATTTAAAAAATGGGAAAACGAAACTAAAACATTCAATGCTGTTCTTAGCTTCACATAAATGTTAGTGCTCTCTAATATGGATCTCTTACCTTCTAGTTAGACAACTAATTTAGTTTTATGAGTCAGATCAAAACATGCTTCACACAATAAAACCCAGCAAAAACGCTTAAATTTTATCCAAAAGTGGTAATGAATGATCTGTAACTTCAACTTTCAACTTAAGTTATGTCTTTGATCATAGCTCGTGGAATGATCTGCCTGTGTTAATGAACAAAGTGATTAAATCAAAGTAGGAAATGCAATTCTCACTAGTGACCACCAGGATGTGGGTGTTGTTCTCTACCTGACTGGGAGAATGTTGGTCACAACTGTAATTACGCCCAGCGGACACAGGGGGCAGATCAGAAACCTGTAGCAGGAATCTGGTTGCTGTGGTAACAGCTGATTGCCCCTAACAGATGCTGGGGGTGGATCCGATGCCTCTTGCTTTTACAGTAATTTAATTTTAAGTTTCACACCCCAAACTACACAACTTCCACCTTGTATCCACAAAAACACCTCTGAAAGATTATTTTATCCTCTGCAGAGCAAATTCTAGTTAAGATATCCTCTATATCACAAACGCTCTCTGCAAAACTCACCAAATTTCACAATAAAGCTTGTTAGGTGAATCCTATTTCCACCAATTATCCTTGGACTGGGCATGTGGGTGCTTAACCTGGGCCTGCATTGGATCTGCCATGTAGGGGTGGGTTGTGGGACGGAGGTGCTGTGGATGCCAACACTGAGTTGGGAACTGGCAATCCAACTCCAAAGTTTTAACAAATTTCCACTAATTTCTGTACTGGCAACTTTTTGACATGCTAGAACATATTAATAAAATCTAAACATTATCAGATTCTTGTCAGAATTACCATTTCTCCTACTTTTGTGCAAAGTAAAACGAATATTTTCACATTTTTATTTGTCTTAGCATACCAAACCATGACTTTAAAATCGAAGTATACACCAAACAGTGATTTTGGTGTACATGGACATTCTAAGATGGTATTCAAATTAACCTGGTTGTAACTAGTGGTTATTTCGTCTCAAACCTGTGTGTCCAAACACCTCTGACAACAAGGTTTATTGACACAACTGCCTCTCTTTTAATATTTTTCCCTTTTGGATCATTTTCAGTAAACCTAAGAGATGGATGTAGATCCACAGTTTCTAAAACATAAAAACTCATCTGTCAGGGAGCGACATCTATACCATGTTCAGAGTCACTGAAATCCCAGTTCTGAATCCAAGTTTGAACTTCAGGAATTCATCTTCACCATGTCTCGATATCTAAATGCAGTGTGTCACTGTCATGACATTGGCTGTTTTATCACTTGAGTTATAAAGCCATTTACAAGAAGGGACAGAGCAGACTGTACTTCTTGAGGAAGCTTAGGTCCTTTGGTGTTTGCAGCAAGATGCCGCATATCTTCTATAAGTCTGTTGTGGAAAGTGTGATCTCTTCTACCATCATCTGCTGGGGAAGCAGCATCAGAGCCAGGGACTTAAAAAAACTCAACAAGCTGATAAAAAAGGCTGGCTCTGTTCTGGGGACTCCTCTGGAACCTCTGGAGATCATTGTGGAAAGAAGGATTCTTCATAAAATGAAGAACATTATGGAGAACCCTGAGCATCCTCTTCATGAGACTGTCCTACAACAACAGAGTCAATCAGAGGATTCTTCAGATCTGCTGTAAGACGGAGCGCTACAGGAGATCCTTCCTGCCCACAGCCATCAGCATCTACAACGGCTCTTTGAGGAAACCTTCATAATATGAGCTATAACAACATTTAATTTCCCTTTGGGATTAATAAAGTATTTTTGAATTGAATTGAATTGAAGACCCCCCTGGAATGCTGACTTCTTATATACATCTAACCTACTGTATAATGTTTGTGTGTGTGTTTAAACTTACCACACCACCAACCACAAGGACACCCATGGAAGTACGTGATGTAAGGGATGCAAGACCTGTCACCATGGTGACCATCAGCTCTTCCTGAGTCAGTGAGCTTTGTGAGAATTGAGGCATGCTGGTGCTGACTGGTGTTAAGGCCATAGGCCGTGGAACCTGCAAGTTTAGCAAAAAAAAGAAAAAAAGTTCAATGCAATCTGGCACTTGTTTTTAGTTATGTTTTTCCGAATGTGGCAGTATTCCAGAGGTCAAACAAGGAAATCTTAAAAACCTGTAAATTTTGGGATTTAAATTACATATCCTCGTTAAAAATAACTCCAAGCTTCTTTACTTTATTCCCAGAGCCCAATGTAATGCTATCCAGATTAAGTAACTAAGCAGTTTATTTTTCAAAGGCTGTTCCAAAGAAAACTTCTGTCTTTATTAAAAGCTAAAAATGTAAAGCCATCCAGATTTTTATGTCTTCAAGACATGCTTGCAGTATACCTAATTAATTGGGATTTATGGATAAATGTCAGAATAACAGTAGAAATCTTATGTTGTCTGATAATTTTATTAATTGGAAGCATATGTATATATATATATATATACTATATATATATATACTTTACTATATATATACTATATATATATACTTTACTATATATATATATATATATATATATATATATATATATATATATATATATATATATATATATATATATATATATATATATAGTAAAGAGCATTGGCTCAACCACTGACCCCTGTTGTACTACACAAGTAACCCTTGAGTGTGAAGGTCCATCAATTACATGAACAAGTTGGGATCTGTCGAACAAATAAGATTTAAACCAGTCTAGTGCTGCTCCCTTGATCCCTAGAGCACATTCCAGTATTTTCAAGATAATATTGTGATCGACTGTATCACATGCAGGACTGAGATCTAACAGGACATTATCTTAAGCTATGAGAATATAATTAGTGACTTTACCAGTGCTGTTTCATAGATATGATGAGCTCTGAAACCTGGCTCAAACTCTTCAAAAAGTTAATTACTGTGGAAATGTGCATACAGTTGACGATCAACAGCTTCTTTTGTTCAATGGATTTATTTTTAATAATCAATTTTATTTATAAAGGATTCCATGAAGTCCCTGCTGAGAGCTTAGGGAATGGATAGCTTCCATAGTAGTAAGTTTGGGTACTAAAATGAAACCTAGGATTATTGTTTATTCCTCTATTAATGTTAAAAAATGTGCTGTTCTAACTTGGCAAATTGACTTTTTGTACAACAGTACATTATTTTTCCAAATTAAGTAGGACACTTCTAGAGCACCATTTTTGCACCAATTTCCTAGCATTGTTCTTTTAAGAACTCAGCTCTGAATTAAAGCAGGGAGCCAGCCTTTGAGTAATTACCTTCTTTTTCAAAAGGGGCTTCGTGGTCTAATGCACTACACAAGGAGGAAGTAACACTATTAACAAGAACAACAATTTGAGAAAGGACAGAACTTAAATTGCTGCCCTGTAATTTAATCAGTAATACTGATTAAATTAAATGGTTACAACATTGGTACAGCATTACAGCTGCAATAATTTCTTAATTATGTAAAATGAAGCAAAATTTCATGCGACACACCGTTGTTTAAAAAAAAAAACTTTGAATGTCTGAATATTTCAGTCTCAGAGTTAAATACTTTATATAACAAGCAATTCACTAACCGTCAGAAGGAGGCTATATAGTCAAATTGCCTGTTTTGTGGCCCATTATGGGAAGAAACTTGTGTCATCTGAAAATGAATTTTAATTGCTCAAACTAAATCTGTATTCGTGTAATTTGAAATTAAATGCATTGGTATGAAAATGAATTTCACTAAACTGAAACTGAATTTAATGCTTTGAAACTGAATTCATTTGATTTTAAAAAGTATTTCGTTGTATTAGAAAATCAGTTTGACTACTTTCACTTTCAGGTCTGAAATGCAATTTCAGTCCCAATTTATTTTTTTCCGTCACACGTCTGAGTCCTTGAGGATAGTCACAGATTAATCGATTTACGTTTCAAATCACATTAAACAGTGCAGCATACATGAGCTTAGCGCATGTCAATCACCAAGTCAAATGACCATCTATAAGAAGCGTCTTGTAAACAAATGAAGGACAAACAGTAACACTTATGCTACCTGTAGCTTTTAGCTAAACATGTCAGATTAGCATAGAGTGCCGGTGGTGTTACGTCGGTCTGCCCCTGCCCTTACCTCAGCGTAACTTCTGTTGCCTAGCAACCATGTTGAAGCACAGACCTGTGCAGCCGAACAAATGGAGCCTGAACGTCTCTACTGTAAATAACTACTCGTACTCGTTTTGTTTAAAATATTCTTGTTTTATGATCTTGGTCATTATTCAGCCAATTAAAATAATTTTTGTGTTCATAGATATCAAAATCTAACACTGTTGATAAAATACATTGATGATAATTACCATTTGTTTCATTTAGTTGTAAAGCTTTTAACGACTTAAACTAACATATTAACTTTAGGAACAAAGTTTTAATCAGTTTATATGTAGAGCATACTAGTAATAATAATAATAATCATTATTATTATTTTTATAATTATAATCATCTGACTGAATGATAACTATTTAACTTCCACTCATTGGGGAAACCCAGCGGGAGTCTGAAAACAATGTGCCGGGAGTCAGCTGTTCTCTCTGGGTTTAGGGCACCTCAACCGCCTGGTCAGCTGACAGCTTATGGCAAGCCCACACTTTTTTTAACCAATTCATTTAAACTCCAGCCACCCAATAAGAGAACTAGGACTGCAGACAGACTAATTCATAACAGATAAAGTGTGCTGACAAGAAATCTGATGTTTTTTACTGATGGATTTCAAACCCCAGAGGATTTCAGGCTGGTTTTGGGGACCAGAGGAGTTCGTCTCTTCTTTTTGTAGATGACGTGGTCGTGCTGACCCGCGGCTGAAATGAGCTTCCTCCGTAGGGTGTGCGGGCACTCCCTTAGAGATAGGGTGAGGAGCTCAGCCATCCAGGAGGGGCTCGGAGTAGAGCCGCTGCTCCTCCACATTGAGGAGCCAGTTGAAGTGGCTCGGGCATCTATACCGGATGCCTCCTGGACGCCTTCCTCAGGAGGTGTTCCAGGCACATCCCACCGGGAAGAGGCCCAGGGAACGGCCCAGGACACGCTGGAGGGACTAAGTCTCTCGGCTGTCCTGGGAACGCCTTGTGCTCCCCCCGGAGGAGCTAGAGGAGGTGTCTGGGGAGAGGGACGTCTGGGTGTCTCTGCTGAGTCTGCTGCCCCGGCAACCCGGTCCCGGATAAGCGGAAGACGACGACGATTTCAAAAAACACAACTCAGACTAAAAGGAAAAATTTAAAAATTAAATGTGGCTTACTGAACATAAGATCTGTCTCTCTTCAAAGATTTTGCTAGATAATGACTTGATTTGTGACAATCAGATTGATTTATTTTGTCTCACAAAAACCTGGCTGCCGCAAGAGGATTATGTTACTATAAATGAGTCAACTCCTACTAATTATTTAAATTTTCATATATTCGAAATAGTGGGCAAGGAGGAGGAGTAGCAACCAACTTTCAGTCTGATTTATTGATTAATCCCAGACCAATTAATATACAACTCTTTTTAATATTTAATCCTTGTTTTCCTCATCCAGATTTCAGTTGGCCTCGAAGCGATTCTGGTAAACCGTCCGGCGCCTCAGGAGGGGGAAGCAGTGCTTCGCCGACACTGTTTATAGTGGGGGTGGGAGGCTGCTGACCTCGACTGAGGCACCTGGACTCCACAAGAACCTACGCCAGGATCCTGTTTGTGGATTTCAGCTCTGCCTTCAACACCATCGTCCCAGCTCTGCTCCAGGAGAAGCTCTCCCAGCTGAGTGTGCCCGACTCCACCTATAGGTGGATAACTGACTTCCTGTCTGACAGGAAGCAGCGCGTGAGGCTGGGGAAGCACGTCTCTGACTCCCTGACCATCAGCACTGGTTCCCCCCAAGGCTGTGTTCTCTCTCCTCTGCTCTTCTCCCTGTACACCAACAGCTGCACCTCCAGTCACCAGTCTGTCAAGCTTCTGAAGTTTGCGGACGACACCACCCTGATCGGACTCATCTCTGATGGCGACGAGTCTGCGTACAGATGGGAGGTGGACCATCTGTTGGACTGGTGCAGCCAGAACAACCTTGAGCTCAACGCTCTAAAGACAGTGGAGATGGTTGTGGACTTCAGGCAGAACCCAGCCCCACCTGCCCCCATCACCCTCTGTGACTCCACAATTGACGATGTGGAATCTTTCCGCTTCCTGGGAACCATCATTTCCCAGGATCTCAAGTGGGAGCCAAACATCGGCTCCATCATCAAGAAAACCCAGCAGAGGATGTTCTTCCTGCGGCAGCTGAAGAAATTCAACCTGCCAAAGACTACACTACTGCACTTCTACACAGCCATCATTAAGTCCATCCTCACCTCCTCCATCACCATCTGGTACGCCGCTCCTACAGCCAAGGATAAGGGCAGGTTGCAGCGTGTCATTCGTTCTGCTGAGAAGGTGATTGGCTGCAGTCTACTGTCGCTCCAGGAACTGTACACCTCCAGGACCCTGAAGCGGGCAGGGAAGATTCTGGCTGACCCCTCCCACCCCGGTCACAGACTCTTTGAGACTCTCCCCTCTGGCAGGACGTTGCGGTCCATCCGGACCAAAACCTCACGCCACAAGAAAAAAAATTTCCCATCTGCCACCAGCCTGGTTAACAAAGCCCGGAAACCACCTTGACATTCTCCCTTTCCCCCACACCCCCCCTTTTTTGCTGACAGGACACCTGTAACCTGCAACTCTATGCGTTACATTAACGCTCAGCTTGGACTCCTGCTTTACTTGCACTGCCATACTTGCACAATGATCATCTGCACTGTTGTACTGCTCTCGCACCCAATACTGCTCTATATTTACTCTCACTCACTTAAAACTGTGCACATATATTTAGATTATATTCTAGATGTTTATACTGTTTAATTTGTACTGTATTGCACCGACTACGCCAAAACAAATTCCTTGTATGTCCAAAAACGTACTTGGCAATAAAGCTTTTCTGATTCTGATTATCGGGCGGTGGAAGGAGTACTTCAAGGATCTCCTCAATCCTGCCATCGTGCATTCTCCTAGACATAGCTACTGACTGAGCTTGTACTGTGACTACTTGTATATGCTCTTTCTCATACTTTAAACTTGAAAACTGGCTCATAGTCTATCTGTTTTTTCTTCCTAGATAAAACCACTAAAGGAGCTACATCCATTAACATTTGAAATTATTTGGGGTCAACTACATGTTAAGTGGAAAGGAAGATGTTCTCTGGTTTTACTGCTCTCCCCCATCCAGGTGATACCTGAGGCTGATTGGTCCACTTCTTTAGGGGGTGCCTTTAGGAATAATGTACGCAAGCGCTCCAGTGGACCGTTCACAGATTCCATTGTTGGATTGATTTAATAGGCATACATCAGGGTGTCCCACATAAATATAAATTGGCAAACCAAATTGTGGCAGGTTTTGAGTCAACATTTACTTCTTTAAATTATGTACATTATCATGTTCAACGCTTGTCTATTTTCACCCATGATGGTTTTCAAGATGTACACGGACAACTCTCAGCCACCTCCTTGGTTTCTTGTCAAAACAGAACAGCTTTGGATGTGTTCCTAGCAAAAAGATGGAGGCGTTGAGTAGTATTGGCGAGGTTTGTTCTTTTATTCCCAACCACACAGCACCTGACGGATCCCTCATGAAGGCCTTAAGAGGATTTAAATCACTATCCATTGAATTAAAATCACACTCAGGATTTGATGAACCATTTACAAATGTTTGAGACATTGTTTGGAAAATGGGGAAACCTATTGGTGAGTATATTCACTTCAATGATTATTGTCACTGTAGTGATTCCAGTTTGCTGTTGTACACCAAGTATTCGAGCTCTCATCCTTAAGTGCATAGATACATCCGGCGGCTCCCTTGATGCAGGAGGATTGGGAGTCCCAAAAGCCTATCAAAGGTCAATGGTAAAGTATTAAGTTCTTTATTGCATGAGGAGGAGGAAGAAGCTGTGATCAGGCTTACAGGAGTAGCAGGTGTGACCAAGAATGGCCCATGATCAAAGATGAGGATGGGATTCTGGGCTGATATCCTTTACAAAGAAGTAAAAGAGACAGAAGACTTGACTGAATGTATGAATATTTGTTTAACTTCATTACTGACTGATTATGTGAAATGTGTAAATTGAGTAAATGTCATGAACAAAAGAATGAATTAAAGCTTGCAGTATAAATTAACCAATTAGATTGCAACAGGAATTTGGAGATAAATTTTGATCAGACTCTCTAAAATGGATTACGACATCTGCAGCAATGGGGAATACTAAAATAATATGCTGATTAAATAAATTGAAATAAATAATAGAGGATATATGATTAAACTAATAGGCCTATTAACTATTACCAGTCAACCAGTTACCAGTTAACTTCAAACTAGATTGGTTTATGGTTAAGACAAAATTACTCCTTTCTGGGCATAGGAAGGTTTTTAAGGGACGTTTGGGTAGACGAAAGAGGACCATTACATCGAGGCACGCGACGTCGCCTGGTACGGCGGAGCTGGGGTCCCACCCTGGAGCCCAACCTGAAGCCCACCCTGGAGCCCAGCCTGGGATCGGTACTCGTCAGAGAGCGCCTGGTGGCTGTGTTGCTCCTAGCGGGAACCGGCCGGGCCAAGCCCGAACGAGAGACATGAGGCCATCCCCCAGTGAGCCCACCACCTTCAGGAGGAACCAGGAGGGACCGGTGCAAAGAGGATTAGGCGGCGGATGAAGGTGGAGACCTCGGCGCCCTGATCCCCGGATGCTTAGGCTGGCACTAGGGACGTGGAATGTCACCTTGCTGGGTGGGCAGGAGCCTGAGCTTGTGCTGGAGGTCGAGAGATATCGACTAGAAATAGTCGGGCTCACTTCCATGCACAGCGTGGGATCTTGAACCCAGCTCCTCGAGAGAAGCTGGACCCTCTTCTACTCAGGAGTGGCCTGTGGGGAGCTGGTGTGGGTTTGCTTGTTGCCGCCCTGCTTAGCTGTCTCGTGTTGGGGTCGTGTTGGCCCGTGGTTGATGGGGTCGCATCCCTGTGCCTTCGGATTGGGGACAGGTCTCTGACAGTCGTTTCGGCCTATGGGACGAGTGGTAATGCGGGGACTCCATTATTCTCCTGGGGGACTTCAATGCCTACGTGGGAAACAACAGTGACACCTGGAGAGGCGTGATCGGGTGGAATGCCCTCCTCGATCTGAATACGAGTGGTGTTTCATTATTGGACTTCTGTGCTATTCACGGATTGTCCATAATGAACACCATGTTCAAGCATAAGGGTGTCCATTAGTGCACTTGGCACCAGGACACCCTAGGCAGGAGGTCGACGATTGACTTTGCTGTTGTTTTGTAGGAACTTCATCCGCATGTTTTAGACACTCAGGTGAAGAGAGGGGCTGAGCTGTCCACCGATCACCACCTGGTGGTGAGTTGGATGCACTGGAAGAGGAGAAAGCCACACAGATTTGGCTGGCCCAAGCGCATAGTGAGGGCCTGCTGGAAAGCCCTTGGCCAGGGATGTATTCAACTCCCACCTTCGGGAGAGCTTTGACCAGATTCCGGGGGATGTTGGAGACATAGAGTCCGAGTGGACCATGTTCTCCCCATCTATTGTCGATGGTGTTGCCCGTAGCTGCGGCCATAAGGTCTGTGGTGCCTGTCGCGGCGGCAATACCCGAACCCAGTGGTGGACACCGGCAGTAAGGGTCAAGCTGAAGAAGGAGTCCTATTGGCTGTGGTTGGCTTGTGGGACTCCTGAGTCCGCTGACTGGTACCGTGAGGCCAAACGTGCTGCAGCCCGGGCTGTGGCAGAGGCAAAAACACGGGGCTGGGAGGAGTTTGGTGAGGCTACCGGTTGGCCTTGAAGTCAAGTCTTTGTGATTTATCAAGAGCCACGGTATCCAGGGTAATGTCAACATACCACCAAGAAGGACGAACCACATCCAACAGGATTAACTGTGGACGCAAGAGGAAGCTGTCTGAAAGGGATGTTCGGGTGCTAACCCCGATTGTATCCAAAAAACATAAAACCACGGCTGCCCAAATCACCTCAACTGTCCTGTTTCCACCAGAACTGTCCGTCGGGAGCTCCACAGGGTCAATATACACGGCCGGGCTGCTACAGCCAAAAGTTGGTTTCAATGATGCAAGGAGCACAAATCTTGGGCTGTGGACAATGTGAAACATGTATTGTTCTCTGATGAGTCCACCTTTACTGTTTTCCCCAAATCCAGGAGAGTTACGGTGTGGAGAAGCCCCAAAGAAGCATACCACCCAGACTGTTGCATGCCCAGAGTAAAGCAAGGGTTGGATCAGTGATGGTTTGGGCTGCCATATCATGGCATTCCGTTGGCCCAATACTTGTGCTAGATGGGCGCGTCACTGCCAGGGACTACCGAACCATTCTTGAGGACCATGTGCATCCAATGGTTCAAACATTGTATCCTGAAGGCGGTGCCGTGTATCGGGATCACAATGCACCAATACACACAGCAAGACTGGTGAAAGATTGGTTTGATGAACATGAAAGTGAAGTTGAACATCTCCCATGGCCTGCACAGTCACCAGATCTAAATATTATTGAGCCACTTTGGGGTGTTTTGGAGGAGCGTGTCAGGAAACATTTTCCTCCACCAGTATCACGTAGTGACCTGGCCACTATCCTGCAAGAAGCATGGCTTAACATCCCTCTGACCACTGTGCAGGACTTGTATATGTCATTCCCAAGACGAATTTACGCTGTATTGGCTGCAAAAGGAGGCCCTACACCATACTAATAAATTATTGTGGTCTAAAACCAGGTGTTTCAGGTTCAATGTCCAACCCCTTTAGTGTTGGTTTAGTATTCAGGCAAAAATTTATGACTAGGATAATGATGTTTTCAAACAGCGAGGGAACAGTGCTTATGAGTACCAGTACAAAAGGGGTTTAGAAAATAAGCCAATCTGACCTAAAATTGCTATAAATATGTGCTGCAGATTAAACCGAGCTAGACAGAATAACAGCAATAAGGATTAGGTGAGGATGTTAAAATTGGTAAATAATACAAATTTGGAGTCAAAATGAATGGAATGTGTAATGTCACTTGTAATAACGTTATTACTTTGTGTGTCGGAGTGTAGTTTGTGTGTGTATAAGAGTAGATAGGATGGGAAAGGATAAACTGGGAATTATTAAGATTTTAGTTAATGAAGGTAGATTATATATGATATCGGGGTGGTTTTATGAACATTTGCTTGGGACCCCTCAGAGCTGGTAGTGTTTAGATAGGCCAAATATGAGAAAATAGTTTTTCATTATTTATGTGTTAACCTCCTTCAACAGGACACAATGTGATAGAAGGTCATTTTTCAATTTGGTCAAAGGATAAATTGATGCTGCTTTAAAAATGACCGGAAATTTGTTTTTGTTAAATTGGACGGATGTTTATTGAATCATAATTTGCAGCTTATTAAACACAACAGAACACCTAACTCCTGGCAAATCCTTCTCGAATTCCAGCTAGCTTTTACCACTGACTGGAAGTGAAACGCACATATAATTCAGTCAGATGATATCTTACAGTTAAGGTTTATCTCAGTGTTTCATTTGTAACTGAGCAAATCACTTTGACTGAGAAGCTTAAGCTGCATAAGGAGGTAGGTTTATTTGACTTGGATGTCTTACTAGAGAGCTGGAGAGAATATTTGGAAATAAATATTTTGTTTATCTTTAGTCCTTGATGTTGATACTCGGAACATTGACTCAAATATAAGGACAAACCTGACTGAACATGTTAATGTGCTCACCATACTATGTTGTAATTGAAAATCTTTGTAAACATTAAGTACTGTTAGAAAGCTGGAAAGTCGAAAAATGTTTTTAAATACATTTGGATCTTTGACTTTTTAGCGGTAGAACATATTGCTTGTTAAAATAATTATTGTTAAAAATAAAGTCAATTAAAATAAAAATTCATATTTTATGGGTTTTTATTTGTAAAATGTTAAATGAAGGACAGTGGCAACAAAGGTACATTCACAGGTGTGGACTACAACAAGTGAGTTAAAACAATTTTACAAGTGACATTGTGACTAGTCGAATAATCTCAAATATAATCGATAGATTAGTCGACTAATAAAAAGGCAACATTAGTTGCTGCTCTATACAGCATTATCTGATAAAGATATACTATGTTGACATTTTCTCTCTCTCTTTTTTTTTTTTTATCGTGTCCTGTCTGGCAGAGTAATGCTCAGATTGTTGTCTGAGTGCCAAGAAAAATCCCACAGATTCACTTTCACAAGTGGAGCATTACAACTAATGCTTTAAAGCTTTGCTTGATCTTGATAAAAAAAAAAAACTTTATTAGAAACTGCTTTGGGATTATTTCAATTGTTACGGACACAGAGACAGAAATTAAAAGGAAAAAAATAAGAAGCATGAAAGACAGAGAGATGTGGCAAAAAGGAAAAGGGGAGAGAAGGAGGAAAGAAAGAAAGATGAAAAGAATACAAGATAACACCCAGCTTGTTTCTACACCTGCAGGAACGTTCATATTAACAGCTTTTTTACCAAAAAGTGCACGGTACTTATGAATGCAAAATGTATTTAGTGGTAAATGCGGCTCAATATAGAACATTTGTGCATCTGTTAACACCTGAATCTAAACACCTGTGGGTCTGAGTGTGAGCGTGCCTGTGTAGACAAGGTTTCTCCATAAAAATATGCAATAGCAAGTGTAAGGGGCCACAGACCTGCCCCCTGGACCTGGGACAGATATGGAGGAGATCTGAGCCACAGACATCCAAAGGCTCCCCAAAGCACGGAAACCCCAGGAGAACCACCGCCAGGACTACCACAACCCCCCCAGGGAAGAGCAGGGGAGAGTCATGTACAAAAGAGGGGTCTACATGGTCCAAACTAGCACACCAACCAGAGCCGCCACAGGATGAAATAGTCCCAACCCACCAATGAATTCTGATCCTAATCCCATGAGCCCCCCATACCCAATGAACCCCTATATGAATTTCCACACAGGCCCACCCCCAACCAGGACACAGATATCGAATACATGCCCCCAAACGCCATGAATCACCTCCTCACAGCACAGGGGCACACCCCAACAGGTGAGCTCCATCCCCGAAAAGCCGACGGAGCCACACCCACACAGCACAAGCTCCACACGCAGCCCCGCTCCAAGCAGTTGTGGTCCCACCATTCAAATAGTAACAGTCATGGGCACTCACTGAAGCCTAAGTAGAAAAGCTGGGTCACTGGTATAAAACAGTTTAGGTCCAAACTTTCAGATATTAAAAATGTTTGGCTTTCACTGGAATGATATAGTTGTAATGCAATCCTTTTAAGAAATCAAAAAATATGTGGTCATTTGTGTAAAAACAGCTTTATTACAAATTTTCAAATACTAATAATATTTGGCTTTCACTGGTAATCCTTCTGAGAAATCTGAAAATCTATGAAATCACACATTTGGTAAAGTAAGATAGGAGTAAAAAAAATCATATTTCAGACTATTCTTAACAGAATACAGTCTGAAGTAATACAAAAACCTCAGCAGGGGTAACCAATACACGCATAAGTAAGGATTTAGCAAGGGTACAGTGGAATCTTGACGGTGCGAATATATAAGTCTGAATGTGTTTGCAAGAATTAGACTGTGAACACTGATAGAAGCGCTATTGTCCTTGAGAAGAAAGGTGGAAGTTTTATCAATCGGCCGCATAGTCCTATCAGCCCACAGCTGGAAGGGGAGTGCTGGGGAAGAGCATCATGTTTATATAACATCCAGGAGATATTTTGTCAATAGCCAGCTAGCAAAAGTTGCCAAGGCCTCATTGGGGCACCAGATTTAGAAAAACAATAAATGTTGTGGTTAAGGCAGTTGTGAATTTCCAACTACCTTAAGAGTTTTACTGGTATGTCTCAATTGCGAATCCAAATAGCAAAATTTCAGGTACTTTCCGCAGATCTTGAGCGTACAACTTCTCCAAGATTAGATCATTTAACCTCTGAGTCCAACCACTGCCATGCTGTGATTCTGTTCAAGAATCGTGTCCAGCTTGTGATTTTGCTCTCTTAACATTTCAGTCTGAGTGTTGATCGCTCTGCAGACTCCATCTAACATCACAGGCAGCTCCGGAATGCTTTGAACAGCTGCCTACGTTTTGCGAACCACTCGATAAGCCAGGTAACCACCAACTCCAAAAAGCAGAAATCCTGTTATCAAAAATCCAAATATATACATATCTTCTATGTCCTCGACCGACATCGTAGTCAGGCACAGAATCTTCCACTGCTGCGAAGAATCCATTGTGTATCCAGAGAAGAACGTCCCGTCTGGACAAGAGGGTTCTCCTTTACCCTGTCTTCCTGTCAAAAAAGTTTTATCAACTACGTTGAAAGACCAGCTGACCAAATCCATAATTTACAAGTTTGGAAGAAATGCAAAGCGAGGCTCTGAGAAAAAAAACAAACAAAAAGCAGAAGCAGGGATCAGCAGGGAGGGAGGGAGAGAAAACACGTGTGTCTTCCACCGAGAGCAAGAGAAAAGACACATAGACACGTATCAAGAAATACTTTTATTTTGTCACCCCCACAAGCCATATGTCAACACAAAGTCCAGAGTATGGAGATAAGAGCGGGTAGGGCTGCGGATGTTTTGAGTAAAGCCAACTCAATCTAAGACTACATTTAGGCTGTAACTTTTAGTGTCAACACGAATGTTAAAATTCTCCATTATAAAGACCTTATCAGTATTTAACACTAAATCAGATAAGAAATCTGAAAACTGATCTAAAAACTGAGTAATGGTCAGGTGGGCGATAAGAAAGTACAAAGAGAAACAGTTTCAGTGCTTTAAAATAATAAACACTGCAGATCTGGGATTAATCAATACTTATAATTAAAAGATAATTGCTACTCCTTACCCAGTAGTTCAAGGAATTATGAAGATGTATTTGACTCATTTATACTAACATAATCCTCTTGCTACAGACAGGTTTCTGAGAGACAAAATACATTGAGCCAAAATATGAATCGAGCTGAACCCAAGGATCTAAGACTTTTTCTATGTACACAATGGCCTATTTCTCTCAAATAGTGTTCACAATTTCGTTTTAAATCTGAGTTAGTAAGCACTTCTCCTTTAATGTATTCACCTCACAGTTTTAGCATATCAAGATGCTGATTAGACTGAATGATTGTTGCAAAGGTGTGCCTTAGGCTGGCCACAATAATGGCTCTTTTCTACTAGTCCCTACTCAGTGTGGCTCTAGTAGCTTTTTAGTGTTTAGTAACAGTTCCACATAGCTGTTAATATTTTTAGTATCTATTTGGATATGGTTCCAACCATTCAGTTGTGCTGAAAACTGATTTGATCTCTCAAACTCCCAGTCGGTCATGGCAAATGGCCATGGCGCACTGAGCTTAGTTCTGTTAGCGTTTTCTTCCTTTTAAAAGGGAGTTTTTCTTTCCACTGTCATTATATGCATGCTCAGTATGAGGGATTGCTACAAAGTCAATGATATAATGCAACCAACTGTCTACTGTTGCTACATGTTCATCCAGGCGGAGTGAATACTGCGAGTCACTGGCTAAATGTAATCTCCTGTGTTTCAGTTCAATTTAATTCGAAAATACTTTATTAATCCCAAAGGTAAAGTAAATGTTGTTGAAGCTCATATTATACATGTTTTTTTACATAGCCGTTGTAAATGCTGATGACATAAATGATCTCCTCAGAGCTAGCTTTAGAGCTTCACAGAGCTTCTTTATCAGCTTGTTGAGCTTTTTTTAAGTCCCTGGCTCTGATGCTGCTACCCCAGCAGATAATGGCAGAAGAAATCGCACTCTCCACAGCAGACGTATAGCAGACATACAGCATCTTGCTGCAAACACCAAAGGACCTAATCTTCCTCAATCTGCTCTTTCCCTTCTTGTAGACAGCTTCCCAGTTGCATCTCCACTCCAGTCTGTTGTCCAGGTGAACTCCGAGGTTTGCTGGCTTTGTCCAAATGAAAGTGGGTTTATGAACCTGCTTTCAACTCCAACACCAACTCCACAGTGATAAGCAAACTGAACGGGGCCCTGATAGTTTGTTGTTGGCTTAGTCAGGTGAGCCAACATGAATTTCTCT
Source organism: Girardinichthys multiradiatus (assembly GCF_021462225.1). NCBI lineage: Eukaryota > Metazoa > Chordata > Actinopteri > Cyprinodontiformes > Goodeidae > Girardinichthys > Girardinichthys multiradiatus. The sequence continues at coordinate 1,942,326 of NC_061794.1, read as the reverse complement.
AGAACCTTCATGATGTGGGATGTCAGGGCAACAGGTCATTGAGGACGGGTGCGTTTTCTTTGGTACCGGAACAAGACAGGAGGTCTTCCACAACACTGGAACCTTTTCTGGGCCAGGCTAAGGTTTAAGAGGTGTGGCAGAATCCAACCAAGCTGCTCCAAACAGGTCTTCAGGACAGGCTGACACAATCTGGACCTGCAGCCTTGTTCAGGTTCAGTCTCTGAAGTTGCCTCTTCACCTGACTTCTTGAGACACACAGGTGGAAGGGGCGGTAAAGGGAGCATCAGCAGAAGCAGAAGGGAGTTTCCTTGGATAGAAAACTTTTTAACCAATTTGAATAATAAACTTAATGTGACTGATTTGTTGAATTACTAGGACCAATTGGAGTGTACAGGGGTTGGACAATGAAACTGAAACACCTGGTTTTAGACCACAATAATTTATTAGTATGGTGTAGGGCATGCTTTTGTGGCCAATACAGCGTCAATTCGTCTTGGGAATGACATATACAAGTCATGCTCAGGGGTCAGAGGGATTTTAAGCCATTCTTCTTGCAGGATAGTGGTCAGGTCACTACGTGACACTGGTGGAGGAAAACGTTTCCTGATTCGCTCCTCCAAAACACCCCAAAGTGGCTCAATAATATTTAGATCTGGTGACTGTGCAGGTCATGGGAGATGTTCAACTTCACTTTCATGTTCATCAAACCAATCTTTCACCAGTCTTGCTGTGTGTATTGGTGCATTGTCATCCTGATACACGGCACCGCCTTCAGGATACAATGTTTGAACCATTGGATGCACATGGTCCTCAAGAATGGTCCGGTAGTCCTTGGCAGTGATGCGCCCATCTAGCACAAGTATTGGGCCAAGGGAATGCCATGATATGGCAGCCCAAACCATCACTGATCCACCCCCATGCTTCACTCTGGGCGTGCAACAGTCTGGGTGGTATGCTTCTTTGGGGTTTCTCCACACCGTAACTCTCCCGGATGTGGGGAAAACAGTAAAGGTGGACTCATCAGAGAACAATACGTTTTACATTGTCCACAGCCCAAGATTTGCGCTCCTTGCACCATTGAAACCGACGTTTGGCATTGGCATGACTGACCAAAGGTTTGGCTATAGCAGCCCGGCCGTGTATATTGACCCTGTGGAGCTCCCAACGGACAGTTCTGGTGGAAACAGGAGCGTTGAGGTGCACATTTAATTCTGCCGTAATGTAGGCAGCTGTGGTTTTATGTTTTTTGGATACAATCCGGGTTAGCACCCGAACATCCCTTTCTGACAGCTTCCTCTAGCGTCCACAGTTAATCCTGTTGGATGTGGTCCATCCTTCTTGGTGGTATGCTGACATTACCCTGGATACCGTGGCTCTTGATACATCACAAAGACTTGCTGTCTTGGTCACAGATGCGCCAGCAAGACGTGCACCAACAATTTGTCCTCTTTTGAACTCTGGTATGTCACCCATAATGTTGTGTGCATTTCAATATTTTAAGCAAAACTGTGCTCTTACCAGGAATTGTGTACAGAGCCTTGCAACATGGGGCCGTGCATTATAATTTTTCAACATGAGGTGATGATTGTGATTGAATGGCACAACACTGGGCCTCTTGATCTTGATCTTCAAAATGCCATTAATAAAATGCACAATGTGTTCGTTGTTCATAACATACACCTGCCCATACCATAACCCTTCCACCACCATGGGCCACTCAATCAGCAAACTGCTCACCCACACAATGCCATTCTTGCTGCTTGCCATTTGACCCGTACAATGAAAACTGGGCTTCACCCCTGAAGAGAACCCCTCTCCAAAGTGCCAGATGCCATAGAATGTGAGCATTTGCACAATCAATTTGGTTACGATGACAAACTGCAGTCAGGTCAAGACCCCGATGAGGAAGATAAGCATGCAGATGAGCTTCTCTGAGACAGTTTCTGACAATTGTGTGATAGTGCAGAAATTCTTCGTCTTTGCAAACCGATTGCTGCAGCAGCTGTCTGGGTGTCTGGTCACAGACGATCTTGGAGGTGAAGATGCTGCATGTGGAAGTCCCTGGTTGGTGTGGTCACATGTGGTCTGCGGTTGTGAGGCTGGTTGGATGTACCGCCAAATTTTCTGAAACACCTTTAGAGATGGCTTATGGTAGACAAATTAACATTCAATTTATGGACAGTAGCTGTGGTGGACATTCCTGCAGTCAGCGTGCTAATTGCAGACTCACTCAAAACTTGCAACACCTTTGGCATTATGCTGTGTGATAAAACCACACACTTTTTGTGTGGCCTGTTGGACCACTTGTTTGCTGAATATTGGACCATTTGCACGTTGTTGGACGCCACTATGCCTTTCCAACGTCATCGGCCATTTTGTACCGCAGGATAGTCTGTCCTACAAAACCCAGCAGCCACTGCGGCTGATATAATGGGGCCGTCCCAGGTCTGATGTCACAGGAGGCAATATAGGAAGGCGAACGTTTGAAAGAAGCACTTTCACGTTGGATACCGGACCAACATCTGAAGCATCTCTCTCTGGAGAAGAAGAGGTCCCACGTGGATTCTTCATTTATTCTCCTTCGTTGGCCAACGTAAAATTCATGAAAGAGGTTTCTGGAATGAGAAGGCCAGAAATTTCACTTTGCCAATCGAAGACGTGAGTTTAACACGTAACCAAAACCACGGAGTTTCAAGGAGATGCAACTTTCCCTCCTTGTTTGGTTCTAGTCGACTGCTGACGGTCAGATCATATTTTTCCTTTTTACCAAGGAGGCCAAAGGACCAGTTAACTGTGGACGCATGTTAACTTCCAACTTTCTCCCTCCTCCTCTCTCCCTCTGCTCAGAAGGAAGACTTCAACAAAGTAAAACTCATCCTTTTATTATTATTATTATTTTTTTTCTTTATTAGGAATAGCCTGGGCAGGGTAGAGTAGGATTTTTAGTGCGTTTAGAGTCACCATTTAGAGTCTAATGTGTTCTGAATTGTATGTGCATGCCATTGTTTTGAAACTTGCAAGTGTGTCTTTACCGCACGAACACATGCGCGCAGGTGCGCTGTTAAACTGGACCGCTATAATAACCTTCTGGTGAAAATCAACCATTTTCTTTGTCTTAAACTTCACGTTTTACTGGTTTGCCACCAAAAGGGTTTATGATCCTTTGTGTGGGCTGAGTTTTACAACCTTGCTGGGGGAAGGTTTATGACTGCCCGTGTCCCGCTGAGCTACACTTTGGGAGAGGCGCACCCAGAGCTTCGTTCAACCATTTTCCCCTTTTATTTTGCCATAACTGCCATAACTGCTGCTTTGATCTCACTGCTGTTTTGTTTTATTTTGTTTAGTTAGATATTTTGCCCTTTTTGTGTAGAACTTTGCATGTTTGAGTAGGTGAAGATTATTAAATCGGAAGAGCGGATTGTATCAGGCTGTGATTTAATAAATATTCACATAGATAAAGAGAAGGCGTTTTGTGTTTATTTTGTGCAACTGTGATTTGTCAGTCAAAATAAGGTTAAAGTTCCACACGTTTTGGCAGACACAGTTGATTAAACAGTGACATCTCTGGTAATAGTTATCAAATATTACTGAGTATTTAACGGTTGTAATTATCAAAGGCGTTGAGCCACAATTACAACATCAGAGAACATCTCTGGCTTCGATTCATAAATGAGGATTTTGATAAAGAAATAAATTTAGTCAAATTATGATTGTTAATTATAATTCTCGATGAATATGAATTAATCAATAATCATAATACCAACAGGCCAGCCTCAGGTTTTACATAGGTTTTGTAAACTTACACAACAAAGCAACATTACTTCTTGAAAACTCTGACCGGGCATAACTGGAAGTTATTGACACCAGTGTAACAATCTTATTTCCACCAGAGCCTAGCTGCTGCTACAGAAAACATGTCACAATACAGTTGTACTATAATTTTGTATAACAGCATAGATAAGACAAGATAACAGGTTTACATACACAATTCAAACAAATTATTGATAAGTTCTAATTACAGATGTACTTGTGTTTCATGAAGAGTTTCAAAATGCAAAAAAATATACAGGACCACAAAACATGCTTTTCTCAGGAAAATTATTAAAAAATACAATTAAACTTAAATAGGCAGCTAGGTCAAAAGTTGAATACAGTAGCACTAAAAGGTTCAAATCTGAGTATAAATCTGGCTTTCAAGTCTTTTTTTTTCATCTGGTATAAACAAAAAGGTTTCCTGCTTTGAGCGTGGCAGAATTGCTGAAATGCACCAGCAAGGGCTTTTGAGAGGTGCTATCGATGCCAGGGTTGGATGCAGTCATTTCTAATTTCCTTAAAGATTCTTAGGGTTATGGAACAAAAAAAATCAATCAATCGGTAGACCCTGTGCAGAGCTGGAGGATCCAACAGGCTGTCTGTGAAGACACAGATCTAATCCTTGACCCTCAGTGAAGCTCATTGCAGCCCAATCAACATAGGACCACATCTGTGAGAGAAGAGTGGAAAATAGCATCCTTCTTTTCAACCATTTTGCATGTTCTCATGATCCAAATGTCACTGAAAATGTTTGAATGGCAAACAACGGGGTTGAATGGCAAGGGAGGTTTCCAAATAATAGGCGTCAGTCGCAGACCGTAGATGCCCTTCGTGAAGACGTTTTCACCACATTTTGTAACTCTGCCACCAGCCAACTGAAATCATTTGCATCAAAAATACCTAAATAAATTTTTAAGACAATTTGAGCTACTTTAACAAAGTCCTTTTTTGACCATTTTAATGCAGTTTTTGGCAAATTGTCCTTTGATCTGCTGATGAACTGTTTGTTGCAGTTTAAAAGTCATTTCCAATAAATGTACCCATTCTGGTTTTGTTTGGTCTCTTGCTCCTGTTATTCTGAAGCTAAACTTACAACCATGTTATAATCCTGCAAAGCAAAAATGCAAATACAACTTTTTACCATTCTTAGGATTTTGGATGTCCATTTTTGATAGTACCATTAAAACCATGTTTAAAGCAACTAATGTCAACTTTCCTATAATATTACAATTGTGAGTCTTTATCATTCACCCCTACATGATAGGACCCTAGTTTAAGTAGAAAAAAAAAGCAGATACAGCGCACAAAGAAAAAAAAAGACAAGCCACAGGAAATCTTACCTGGTCGTTATAGCCCATGAGAGCATGTCGTGTGTTCTTTGGCCCAAGGAAGCGGTTGACAAGCATAGTCCATCCAAGAGAAAAGTGGAAGCTGATGTCCTCTTGAAAGTCACTACAAAGCTTGTCACATGCCAGGTCATATGTGAGGCAGAAATACTGACAAGGACGAAGTTTGTCAACCTGCTCTCTAATAGAGTTTGGCAGCAGAGGCTTCAGGCCCTCTATGATGAAAAAAAAAAAAAAATAATAATAATTAGTTGAGGTCACCTTACATTTATTGAAACAAAACAATAATTGAAATAACAATGAAAAAGACAGCACAAAACAACTGACAACAGGGATTAATGTTAAAGAGAGTAAGCTAATTTAAACAGATGGGTTTTATGGACTAAAAAGGACAGAGTTGCAGTAATCAATCCAGGAAATGAAAAGACTATGGACGAGGATGGCAGCAGAGAATGGACTAATGTTAGGAAGGTATGAGTGCAAAACTATTCATTTTTTGGATGCTTAAGCTGGGATATTGTGTAAAACGTAACTAAAAACAAAATATGATTTGCAAATTCTTTTCAATCTATGTGCAATTGAATACACTACAAAGACAAGATATTCAATGTTCAAACTGATACAAACTTTGTTTTTTCACTAATTTTGAATTAGAATTTTAAGTTTGCAATATGTAAAAAAAATTGGGACAAGGTCAAGACTGGCAAAATTGAGCAATGCTCAAAAAACTCATTTGGAACATTCCACAGATGAACATGCTAATTGCAAACAGGTGAATGTCATGATCACATATAAAAAAAGACCATCCTCGAAAGGCTCAGTCATTTACAAGCAAAGATGTGACAACTGTGCGAGCAAATATTCCAACAGTGTAAGAACAATGTTTCCCAATGTACAATTACAAGGAATTTAGGGTTTTCTTCATCTACAGTCCTCAATATGAAAATATTCACAGAACCTTGAGAAATCTCTGCACATAAGTGGGAAGGCCAGAAAAAAACTTGAATACCTGTGTCCTTGGATCCCTCAAGAGGCATAGCATTAAAAACCAACATCATTCTGTAACAGACATTAGCACCTGGGCTCAGGAACACTTCAGAAAACCATTGTCAGTTACCACAGTTCGTCGCTACATCTACCACCGTCACAATGCTGGCAGGGGTTTGGCCTGTAAACGGTGGGTTGCTGGTTTGAACCCCTGCTTCTTCTGTTTCTATCCTGGTGTCCTTGATTAAGACACTTCACCCACCTTGCCTGCTGATGGTGGTCAGAGGCCTCGGTGGCGCCGATTGTATGGCAGGCTCACAAAGTCAGTCTGCCCTAGGGCAGGTGTGGCTACAATATAGCTTACCACTATCAATTTGTGAATATGTGTATGAATGGGTGGATGACTGATTGTAGTGTAAAGCGCTTTGGGGTCTCTGGTAACTTGATAAAAGCGCTATACAAGTGCAGGTCATTTACCATTTACAATTGTAAGTTAAACCTCTACCATGCAAAGCCAAAGCCAATATCAACACCACCCAGAATCGCGGCCGTCATCTCTGGATCCGATATGTGACGCAAAGTGGAAAAGTGTACTGCTCTCTGACAAGTCCACATATCAGATTGTTTTTGATAATCATGGACTTCGTGTCCTCTGGGCCAAAGAGGAAAAGGACTATCCAGATTGTTAATGCAAATTTCAAAAGTCAGTATCTATAATGGTATGGGGTTGTGTCAGTGCTCATGGCATGGGTAACTTGCACAGCTGTGAAGGTACCATTAATCAGAATCAGAATCAGCTTTATTGCCAAGTTCGTACATACAAACAAGGAATTTGACTCCGGTACACTTTGCTCTTGCTGAATGGTACATGCAGGATTTGGTACAACATATGCAGCCATCAAAGCAACGTCCTTTTTAGGGACATCTCTGCTTATTTCAGCAAGACAATGCCGAGCCACATTCTGCACGTGTTACAAGCATGGCTTCATAGTAAAAGAGTGCAAGTACTAGACAGGCTTGCCTCCCATTAAAAATATGTGGCGTATTATGAAGGAGACCTCGGACTGTTAAGCAGTTGAAGTTGTATCTCAAGCAAGAATGGGAATGGATTCCGCCTACAAAGTTTAAAGAAATCAATTCATTTTTATTTATATAGCGCCAATTCACAACACATGTCGTCCCAGGGCACTTCACAAAGTCAATTCAATCGAATTATATAGTTTTCAAGTCAGGTACATACATTCCAATTAATCCTAACTATCGAACATAGCAGTCAGTTTATAATTCAAATTGGTTAAAAAGTTTTTCTATCTAAGGAAAAACCCAGCAGATTGCATCAAGTCAGTGACTTGTAGCAGTCACTCCTCCTGGATGAGCATGTAGCGACAGTGGACAGTCACTGGTGTTGACTTTGCAGCAATTCTTCATACTGGGGATGCATGTAGCGACAGTGGAGAGGAAAAACTCCCTTTTAACAGGAATAAACTTCCAGCAGAACCAAATACAGGCTCAGTGTGAGCGGCCATCTGCCACGACCGACTGGGGGTTTGAGAGAACAGAGCAGAGACAGAAAAAGAACACAGCATTGACCCTGGAGTACTTTCTATGGGAAGGAAAAGTAAATGTTAATGGATGTAGCTCCTTTAGTGGTTTCATTTAGGAAGAAAAAAACAGATCAACTCATAGCCAGTTTTCAGGTTTAGAGTATGAGAGAGAGAACATACAGTTATTCACAGTAAAAGCTCAGTCAGTAGCTATAAACACTGAAAGACAGGGCCAAATGTGTCATTGGTAGAAGGTGAGCAATAAGTTATTGGCAACAGAAGCTTGGAATTAGTGTCCTCAGTTCTGAAATGCTTATTGAGTGTTGTTAAAAGGAAAGGTGATGTAACACAGTGGTAAACTTGCCCTCCTCCGGGCTTTTTTGGAACGTGTTGCAAGCATCAAATTCAAAATTTGTGAATATTTGCAAACAAAGTTTAACAGGTTAAACATTAAATGTCTTGTCTTCATCATGTATTCATTTGCATATAAGTTGAACAAGATTTGCGAATCAATGTATTACTTTTTTATTTTCGTTTTACACAACATTGCAACTTCATTAGAATTGAGGTTGTAGTACAGTCGAAGCTAACACAGGGTCATCATTTGAGAGGATGAAGCATGAAATTAATAAGTGGCACCAACACTGAGCTTTGGGGGACACCAGTATAGTCAGGGAAATAATAATTTAAATTAAAAAGAAGGTTTTATTTTGGACCCAGGTTAAAATTGTTGGGGTTTCCATCAGGGTTTTTAAGAACTGTGGTAAATGATACAGTCCGAAATGATATAGAAACAGTTCCAGTGTAAAGAGAAGAATAAATCATAGTGATAAAGAGGAGGGAAGGGGGCAGCAATGAAGCCCCCTTAACAGGCTTTAGTTAGAATAGTGGGGAGAATCATCTATGGGAGGGAATAATCATCTACGGAAGGGAGATCCTTAGGCCACACCCTCCCTCTCATTACATAAGGGCTGCGGTATATGCCTAACCCGATAAGCATTTAGAGTTTATACAGACTGGACTTGGAAAATACAGGTCCTTCTCAAAATATTAGCATATTGTGATAAAGTTAATTATTTTCCATAATGTAATGATGAAAATTTAACATTCATATATTTTAGATTCATTGCACACTAACTGAAATATTTCAGGTCTTTTATTGTCTTAATACGGATGATTTTGGCATACAGCTCATGAAAACCCAAAATTCCTATCTCACAAAATTAGCATATCATTAAAAGGGTCTGTAAACGAGCTATGAACCTAATCATCTGAATCAACGAGTTAACTCTAAACACCTGCAAAAGATTCCTGAGGCCTTTAAAACTCCCAGCCTGGTTCATCACTCAAAACCCCAATCATGGGTAAGACTGCTGTCCAGAAGGCCACTATTGACACCCTCAAACAAGAGGGTAAGACACAGGAAGAAATTTCTGAACGAATAGGCTGTTCCCAGAGTGCTGTATCAAGGCACCTCAGTGGGAAGTCTGTGGGAAGGAAAAAGTGTGGCAGAAAACGCTGCACAACGAGAAGAGGTGACCGGACCCTGAGGAAGATTGTGGAGAAGGGCCGATTCCAGACCTTGGGGGACCTGCGGAAGCAGTGGACTGAGTCTGGAGTAGAAACATCCAGAGCCACCGTGCACAGGCGTGTGCAGGAAATGGGCTACAGGTGCCGCATTCCCCAGGTCAAGCCACTTTTGAACCAGAAACAGCGGCAGAAGCGCCTGACCTGGGCTACAGAGAAGCAGCACTGGACTGTTGCTCAGTGGTCCAAAGTACTTTTTTCGGATGAAAGCAAATTCTGCATGTCATTCGGAAATCAAGGTGCCAGAGTCTGGAGGAAGACTGGGGAGAAGGAAATGCCAAAATGCCAGAAGTCCAGTGTCAAGTACCCACAGTCAGTGATGGTCTGGGGTGCCATGTCAGCTGCTGGTGTTGGTCCACTGTGTTTTATCAAGGGCAGGGTCAATGCAGCTAGCTATCAGGAGATTTTGGAGCACTTCATGCTTCCATCTGCTGAAAAGCTTTATGGAGATGAAGATTTCATTTTTCAGCACGACCTGGCACCTGCTCACAGTGCCAAAACCACTGGTAAATGGTTTACTGACCATGGTATCACTGTGCTCAATTGGCCTGCCAACTCTCCTGACCTGAACCCCATAGAGAATCTGTGGGATATTGTGAAGAGAACGTTGAGAGACTCAAGACCCAACACTCTGGATGAGCTAAAGGCCGCTATCGAAGCATCCTGGGCCTCCATAAGACCTCAGCAGTGCCACAGGCTGATTGCCTCCATGCCACGCCACATTGAAGCAGTCATTTCTGCAAAAGGATTCCCGACCAAGTATTGAGTGCATAACTGTACATGATTATTTGAAGGTTGACGTTTTTTGTATTAAAAACACTTTTCTTTTATTGGTCGGATGAAATATGCTAATTTTGTGAGATAGGAATTTTGGGTTTTCATGAGCTGTATGCCAAAATCATCCGTATTAAGACAATAAAAGACCTGAAATATTTCAGTTAGTGTGCAATGAATCTAAAATATATGAATGTTAAATTTTCATCATGACATTATGGAAAATAATTAACTTTATCACAATATGCTAATATTTTGAGAAGGACCTGTATGCATGAAAATGATGATCAAAATTCTTACCTTCCTAATAATGTACAAAGTGTATAGGCATTCAATTTTTTCTTTATTTTGTGGCACAAATGGCACAAATTTGGCAGTATATGCACAGGAAATAAGCAGAGAGAGAAGGGGGAATATATGCAGCAAAGGTCCCAGGGTCAAGAATCGAACCCCGGAAGGCTGCATCAAGGACTCGTAACCTCTATGAGCCCAATCTACCACTACACCATGCACCATGCCCAAAACAATCAAGTTTTTCTGAGAAGATGCTCTAGCTTATGTATGTTAGTCTTGAGATGGTGTATAGTAGGCGAAAACCATAAAGCTAAATGGAGACAGATCGGGATTCAAGTGGGACAAATGTATCTAAAAAAGTAGTGTATTTTGGTATAGTAGCAGAAGACCAGATCATCAGGGGTCGAAGCACTTATCAATCAGAACACATTCTTGTTCACCTTCCCTTATTTGTATCTCTTTTCTTTCTGAAAGACATTACGAGAAGTGAAAGTTTGGGACAGTGTGAGATTTATATCTAAGCTGATAAATAGGTGATCATTGGGTGGAATAAATTGATTTAATAGTTATAGGGAAGGGCGCTAGAACATTAATCAAGATCATGTATATGTAGATCACATACAGGTCCTTCTCAAAAAATTAGCATATTGTGATAAAGTTAATTATTTTCCATAATGTAATGATGAAAATTTAACATTCATATATTTTAGATTCATTGCACACTAACTGAAATATTTCAGGTCTTTCATTGTCTTAATATGGATGATTGTGGCATACAGCTCATGAAAACCCAAAATTCCTATCTCACAAAATTAGCATATTTAATCTGACCAATATAAGAAAAGTGTTTTTAATACAAAAAACGTCAACCTTCAAATAATCATGTACAGTTATGCACTCAATACTTGGTCGGGAATCCTTTTGCAGAAATGACTGCTTCAATGCGGCGTGGCATGGAGGCAATCAGCCTGTGGCACTGCTGAGGTCTTATGGAGGCCCAGGATGCTTCGATAGCGGCCTTTAGCTCATCCAGAGTGTTGGGTCTTGAGTCTCTCAACGTTCTCTTCACAATATCCCACAGATTTTCTATGGGGTTCAGGTCAGGAGAGTTGGCAGGCCAATTGAGCACAGTTATACCATGGTCAGTAAACCATTTACCAGTGGTTTTGGCACTGTGAGCAGGTGCCAGGTCGTGCTGAAAAATGAAATCTTCATCTCCATAAAGCTTTTCAGCAGATGGAAGCATGAAGTGCTCCAAAATCTCCCGATAGCTAGCTGCATTGACCCTGCCCTTGATAAAACACAGTGGACCAACACCAGCAGCTGACACGGCACCCCAGACCATCACTGACTGTGGGTACTTGACACTGGACTTCTGGCATTTTGGCATTTCCTTCTCCCCAGTCTTCCTCCAGACTCTGGCACCTTGATTTCCGAATGACATGCAGAATTTGCTTTCATCCGAAAAAAGTACTTTGGACCACTGAGCAACAGTCCAGTGCTGCTTCTCTGTAGCCCAGGTCTGGGGAATGCGGCACCTGTAGCCCATTTCCTGCACACGCCTGTGCACGGTGGCTCTGGATGTTTCTACTCCAGACTCAGTACACTGCTTCCGCAGGTCCCCCAAGGTCTGGAATCGGCCCTTCTCCACAATCTTCCTCAGGGTCCGGTCACCTCTTCTCGTTGTGCAGCGTTTTCTGCAACACTTTTTCCTTCCCACAGACTTCCCACTGAGGTGCCTTGATACAGCACTCTGGGAACAGCCTATTCGTTCAGAAATTTCTTTCTGTGTCTTACCCTCTTGCTTGAGGGTGTCAATAGTGGCCTTCTGGACAGCAGTCAGGTTGGCAGTCTTACCCATGATTGGGGTTTTGAGTGATGAACCAGGCTGGGAGTTTTAAAGGCCTCAGGAATCTTTTGCAGGTGTTTAGAGTTAACTCGTTGATTCAGATGATTAGGTTCATAGCTCGTTTACAGACCCTTTTAATGATATGCTAATTTTGTGAGATAGGAATTTTGGGTTTTCATGAGCTGTATGCCAAAATCATCCGTATTAAGACAATAAAAGACCTGAAATATTTCAGTTAGTGTGCAATGAATCTAAAATATATGAATGTTAAATTTTCATCATGACATTATGGAAAATAATTAACTTTATCACAATATGCTAATTTTTTGAGAAGGACCTGTATACAGGGGTTGGACAATGAAACTGAAACACCTGTCATTTCAGTGTGGGAGGTTTCATGACTAAATTGGACCAGCCTGGTAGCCAGTCTTCATTGATTGCACATTGCACCAGTAAGAGCAGAGTGTGAAGGTTCAATTAGCAGGGCAAGAGCACAGTTTTGCTCAAAATATTGAAATGCACACAACAATATGGGTGACATACCAGAGTTCAAAAGAGGACAAATTGTTGGTGCACGTCTTCCTGGCGCATCTGTGACCAAGACAGCAAGTCTTTGTGATGTATTAAGAGCCATGGTATCCAGGGTAATGTCAGCATACCACCAAGAAGGACGAACCACATCCAACAGGATTAACTGTGGACGCAAGAGGAAGCTGTCTGAAAGGCATGTTCGGGTGCTAACCCGGATTGTATCCAAAAAATGGCTGCCCAAATCACGGCAGAATTAAATGTGCACCTCAACTCTCCTGTTTCCACCAGAACTGTCCGTCGGGAGCTCCACAGGCCACATGGCCGGCTGCTATAGCCAAACCTTTGGTCACTCATGCCAATGTCAAAAGTCAGTTTCAATGGTGCAAGGAGCACAAATCTTGGGCTGTGGACAATGTGAAACATGTATTTTTCTCTGATGAGTCCACCTTTACTGTTTTCCAGGAGAGTTACAGTGTGGAGAAGCCCCAAAGAAGCGTACCACCCAGAATGTTGCATGCCCAGAGTGAAGCATGGGGGTGGATCAGTGATGGTTTGGGCTGCCATATCATTGCATTCCCTTGGCCCAATACTTGTGCTAGATGGGTGCGTCACTGCCAAGGACTACCGAACCATTCTTGAGGACCATGTGCATCCAACGGTTCAAAAAATCCCTCTGACCACTGTGCAGGACTTAATATTATTGAGACACTTTGGGGTGTTTTGGAGGAGCGAGTCAGGAAACGTTTTCCTCCACCAGTATCACGTGGTGACCTGGCCACTATCCTGCAAGAAGAATGGCTTAAAATCCCTCTGACCACTGTGCAGGACTTGTATATGTCATTCCCAAGACGAATTTACGCTGTATTGGCCGCAAAAGGAGGCCCTACACCATACTAATAAATTATTGTGGTCTAAAACCAGGTGTTTCAGTTTCATTGTCCAACCCCTGTATATGCATATATACATACATACATATATATATATATATACACACATATATACATACATATACACACACACACATTAAAACAGGTGAATATAGGTGTGACCTATTCCTGTTTCTTCTGAAATGTAAAATAATGTTCTTTGTTTCGTTCAAAGTCAAGATGAGATGATTGTTATTACACCATGCCACAAAGTGGTCTACCAACTCTCTGAACTCAGCTTTTTGTCCCTCTGATACACCCGAATGGTGGCATATCTCGCAAGCGTAAATGAGATCCACGCAAGTGTGAATAGAGTTCTGCATAAATAAGACCTGTGCGTGTACAAGCGACAGCTGCACGCAGGCGCATAGTATTCATCTGCTTCCTTCTTGAGAAACTTCAACCTGCTTGCTCGCAGATGCGTGAAGCTGACACCGCACCCACGTATAAAATTCCAGCAAATAGATTGAGCAGTTAGTGCTCCGATTGTACTGTTGAAATTTTCGTTTGTGCTGCTTTGGTTTCTGAGATATTGAAGATTATTTTTTAGGTCATCCAAACGTCACCGTCCCTCCATTTTGCTCCAAAACAAATCAGAATGGTCTACTTTTTTAGTGCTCCGTTTGTGCTGCTAAAACTGTTGTTTGTGCTGCTTTCTTCTTCTTTTTTGATTTAGTTTATTGATGGTTGGCAAGGAAATTGGTGCTTTACCGTCATCGACTGGTATGGAGTATGGACCAGAATGTCATTCAAGGGTTATATGTGTTAATTTTGGATAACAAAATACTCTCTGATAACTTTTCATTTTTGAGATTTTTCCAAATATATCAACAAAATCTAGTTTTACTTGAATTCTCTTGTGCTGCTTACCGGTCAGTGATATGTTTTACTTTCAGGCGATCACATGATTTCACATAAATAGGACACAATGAATTTCACCTGCTGCAGGCTGTAATTACTGTTTAAGTTCTGCGTCGAATGTGTCCAGCACTTTCGTGTCACTAATTCAGTCAGAGTGAAGTTGTCGGATGTTGTCAACGCAGGAAAGGACATACAGTAAGTCTTTTATTTCTCTTCACTAAAAAACAGTGACATTACAACTTTTTTTGGTTCGTTTTTTTTTGGTGAAATTAACTATTACTAAACTTTATTGATATAGATTTTTTCTGAGAAATGTTCCTTCTAAAATAATTTGTTTCAAGTGTTATGAGTAGTCTCTGCCTTTTCTATGCAATGGAGGTTGCCACATGCGTGCAGAAAAGGGAACATTCCACAATTGCATGGCATGAAGTCGGCACATGACCAATATATTCATAGTTGGACAATATTTGACACCCCATGCATGAAGCTAGTAAAGAACTGGAGAGGTTCGTCAGCCTAAGGGAAGCTTCACCTTAAGTGGACAAAGGAACGTTTTTGCAGATCATTCCTTATAGCTGCTGTTATACGTTATAGGCTAACCATCACTGCTCCCAACAAACAATAGCTCTACATTAATGCCAATATTGCAGTTTATATCTGATCAAGTGTTTACATAAATGCTGTCACCTGATTGTTCTGCACATCTAATTTAATATATATAGCCTATACCTTTTTGATAACTGCACAGGATTGTATTTTTCCACTTCTTTAATGTAAATCCTATTCAGCCTTTTTGTGATTGTTTTTCGCAGTTTGTTTCTTATAGCTTTTAGTTTGGGTACGTTTTCTAATTTTTTAGAGATATATGAACCTGTACACTTTCATTGCCTTATGGTTTGGTGCTAACGCACCCAAAATTCCCTATTGTGGAGCAACAAAGGTTTTCTATTCTAATTAATTGAGAGAAGTAATTAACCATGACATCAAAGATCACGCATAACCAAGTTACAGTTTGAAAATGTAATATATATTATACTTTCAAAGAAGAATAAACACATCTGATTTGGAAAATTAACTTTATGTTAACAATTGATCATTCTGATATCCAAAAATGAAAATGCCTTTTTTCACACTGCTATATGGTCACAACAAAAGGAAAAAAAGTGACTTGATAATGATTGGAAATTAATATCTACTGTTTTGTATACAACAGGTATACAAACTTCCTTTTTGTGAGATGTAGTTGAAAAAGCATCTCAAACAAAAACATTTCCATAAATCACCACATGTAAAACTTTGCCATCTAAGAACATGTCACAAAAAAAACATCAAAACAGAACCGATTTCTGGTCAGGAATATTAAACCATGGCAAAAAGTATTTGTCTTTGATCTGGGCTTCTCAAAACATGGAGCTCTTTGGCAGTGTAATGTCCTAGACCATCTTTAGTCAAGCTTCCATTGAAAGCAACGACTCCTCTCAAAGTGAATGTCTTTCCTTGGAGAGCCACAATGGAGAGAAATTCACTTAAAGGAAATTGATTTGGTTAGCAAGGTCAGTGTCAATCCATAATATTTCTCCAATGCTATAGCTGTGAGTAACAGTTCCAGCACAGAGCATTTTTCCTGAGGTGCTGGCTTCTGTTTTGAATTCAACTGGACATTCTGATTCATTCTGTAGTGGGCAAAGGCAGGGAGACTCCGGAAGAAAGAATCCGGACAGGACAGAAATGTCAGGAGAAACAAATGGTACTACCCTTGTTCCTTTGTTTAGCTGCCAGTACTGTGAAGAACAGTGTTTCGAGAGGTAAACGCTTGATACATTTTTCATTGTTTTTTCCGATGACCATGGAGATATTGCACTGCGCATTGATTTGGTGGGCACCCGACCTCAACTGGAGTTTTTCAAACATTGCACTAAGCAGCTCTGCCCTCTGTGAATATATCTTTGTTGTCACACCATCTGTAGCAATGGCTTTCACCAGCTGCAAGATGGGGTTGTCACTGTTGTTCCTGACAACATTTTGAAATGCTGAGCTGTCACAGAAAGCACAGCATAAGCACTGACAAAACAAATCAAATGCGCACGTGTTCAGCATAGAGATTGTTGATTTCCCAACTCTAATGGGTTGATGCAGGTTTCCATTTTTAAATAGTCCCACTTTCACTCTTTTTGCCCCAAAAGATCTGCATGGAGCCATTCAGTGTAGGAAGTGAGATAAGAAGTCCTCTTCCTTTTTTGGGGTGGAATAATTAGTCCCCTCCAGTTTTCAATCATCTGCTGGAGGAATGTTTGTGGCTTCATCGGTTCCACAGAATGGTGAGAATCCATTCTTCTCTTGGCTTCAGCACTGTGGGTAGTCATGGATGCAAAGTTTGTTTCGTCATTATTTTTTGCTTTTGCAGAACAAATAATTCCTTCGATGAAGGAAAGATAACAAGAAATAAAGCAATCAACTTGAATGGGTAAGTTCTCATGTTTAAAAAGGCCATGTTTTACATTTTTGAAATCTGCTTCAACAGTGGCTGAACTTGCTGTGAGGCTGGTGCTTTTGAAGAGGGGGACCATTGCTCTAGTCCAAAGTGGTAAGTAACTTGCAAGTCTTATGTGTGGAACAATATCAGGGAGGAAATGGATGTTATCCCTATCCCCATTGGCTGCAGCAAGTGACCTGCTCTCCTCGCATATGTTTGATACCCAGTCTCGTAAAAGGATCCACTTGACGCGCTTCGTTTGTGTCTTCAGCTGGAATGATGATGATGGAGTCTTCTGTGATCTGAGTTTTTAGATATGTTTTGCACCTGTCTGATTCAAGAGGGACTCCAGAACTATCATCACCCTCTGCCTCACTGAGGGCCACAACAGTGATGGCATGTATTAGCTGTTGTGCATGGTCCAAGCACTGTGATTGATGAAGCTTTGCTATTGCCCTGACAAAGAAGTCTGACACGGCATGATTTGTTTTTCAGGCAGTCCCACTGACAGATCATCTTTATGCAGTGTGCCACATCAACCCTGATGACACAAGGAGGAAGTTTTGCAGACTGGTTCCCGAGTAGCACAAGGAAGCATTCGTTAATGTATGTCTTCAGATTGGGGTAAGGAGTGAAGGCCTTCACCAGAGCATCAAGAATAGCCAGAGAAAAGTCACTCGCTGCTTCTATTGGTACAGCAGCACCTGTACGAAGCCATTCTGTCAGCCATGTTGCAATTGCATTAATGTCGTGTCTCTCTGACAGAATTTGCATAACTGGGAATGAGCAGTTGTCCCATGTCAGAATGCCTTGATATAAGAAGATGTGGCCAGATGTACCATTTGGTCTCACCAGTCTTCTCACAACTGAGCCACTCGCATCAAGCTACTGAGTGGGACTTCAATAGTGGCAGAAGAAATTGTCCAGACTTATGTCTCTTATACTACCACTGTGAGGTGTGCTATATTTTAATAACTGCAAAGACAAAATGGGCGCTTTGTCACCTAATTCCAAATCTCTTCTCTCCTGCTTGGCATTTCGTAGGGTGGCCAAATTTGGAAGGTGACTAGGCTCTGGATCTCCAATATCCATCAAATCTGATACCTTCACCGACTTCCATACAGCCGGCCCCATCTTGCCCTCTCACAGCTCTTTTGAAATCTGTGCATGAAGGTTTCTAGACATGAACCTCTTGGGTTGCCCAGTGTGCAGGGAGATATCAGTGTCTTCGATGGAAGACTGGAGCACCATTGAGCTGTTGACTGTTGGCTCTCTGGCACGTCATTTTAACATGGCCTTGACGCTCTTTACAGAAGCCTTTGATATTTATGTAGTTGCTTGTGACAGTTGGATAAACGTTTGCTCTCTGGAACACAAATGTACTTTTGATCTTTTTCCAAATCAGATGGTTAATTGACTCCAAGTGCCAGGCTTAAAATCATATATTCATTTTTGCCAGATGATGAAAACTTTCATTATATTCCACTTTCTCAGGTACAAATTTGATCCATTCCTCAAATGGAATTTCAAGCTGAAAACCTGAGCAGTTGTCTTGTCCAGGAAAAATGGAGTCAAACTCTGTGTCTACACTGCTCTCAGGATCACTTTCCTGCTCAATGATCTCCATACATGACCAGATATTGTGTCTGTTTGACTATACAAAAGTGTACAGGGCTTTTGGAGAGATCTTGTTTTCCAGCTGTTTACTTAATTATGTCCAAATAGTGGTAGCTTGAGTGGCTAGTTTGCCATTTAGAAGGATACCCTCTTTTGAAGTGCAGAGAACAGCAAAAAGGGAATCCCTGTCTACTGATGACTGCCAAAGCATCTAGTTATAGAATAAAAAGGCTTTGATTAGCATTAATCAAAATATTATTCTGGCCTATATAATCTCCCAGAAGCCACAAAACATTGATATTCCAGCATTCTATCACAACTTAAAACTTATGTTTAAAGTAGTCTTCTTACTTAAATCTGTATGCCATGTATGCTGGATTGTAATTATAGTGTGTTTTTTTGTTTTATTACTACTTGTCTTGTGAATTTTCAATTGAAGTATCTGTTCAACTTTAAAAATGTGTTTTAGCCCTGTGGAGTCTACAGATGTGCCTAACTATCAATGACTGAATATGAATGTAAAACCTGCAAAATGAAGCCTTGCAGAATCTTTGTTTCAACATGTTTAAAAAGTCTGGACTTAAAATGTAATTGAATTATGGATTTACAGAAATACATATGTCAGGCGTTCAACCATGCATCCCTCTCTGCTAATCGGGGGCTGGAATGCTGTGGCAGCAGTGAGTCAGTGTTTTATCTAAAACCTCAACATTATTAGTTTACTTACCTTGTACAAAAATTTGACAGAGGGTTGGAAAAATTCTAACGATGTACATTTTTCATAAACACTATTCAAAAAGGAAGTTTAGGCAGGGGCTGCGCGGTGGCGGAGCTGGTCGCATTGTTGCCTTGCAGCAAGAAGGTCCTTTGTTCAACTCCCGGTCAGGGGTCTTTCTGCATGGAGTTTCCAGGTTCTCCCCGTGCATGCGTGGGTTCTCTCTGAGTACTCAGGCTTCCTCCCACAGTCCAAAGACATGCCTGTTAGGTTAACTGGTCTCTCTAAATTGCCCTTAGGTGTGTGAATGAGAGTGTGCTTGGTTGTTTGTGTGTTGTCCTGCGACCGACTGGCGACCTGTCCAGGGTGTACCCCGCCTCCCGTCCATTGACTGCTGGAGATAGGCACCAGCTTCCCCGCGACCCACTATGGAAGAAGCGGTAGAAAATGACTGACTGATGTTTAAATTACTCTTCCTCTACCGCCAAAACAAGGTCACTGGCTCACTGTGGTGGGGGTCATTACGTGGGTGACGCCAATCCCTATGGCATTGTGTGAGAACTTCATATATCAAAGTTGCCAAACACTCAATGCTCTTTTAGAAATTCTTACATTTATTGACAGAAATTAGAAACTAAAGCTTGATGTATTTCAAATTTTATTTAAAGAAAAGTAAATTAATTTGAGCCAATGCACTTACGGTTTTGTCTAGCGTATGCAAGCTTATCAGATTTTTTATTTATTTGTTTTTACCTGTTTGCTGCAGACTCTGCCGAAAATAACAGTGAACGATGTGAATCTTTAAATGAGACAAAAAAATTCACAATCTTTATTAAGGAATAAATTGCCAAACAATATAAGAAGGCACACAACAGTGGCTAAATCAAAATATAACCTGCAAGATAAAAGATAAATACGAAATTAATAACTGCTTGCTTTGTGGTGTTGATGTCCAGTGCAGACCATAGACGTCATCAATTTAAGTTGTTGGTGATGGCCTGAAAGAAAATTATATATCTCATAAATAAAAGCGGCACAAACAGAGCACTAAAAAAGTAGACCACTAGTTTGATGGTGACGTCATTGGCCGAAATTATAATTCATAATATCTCAGAACTGAATGCAGCACAAATGACAGTTTTAACAACACAAACGGAGCACTAAAAAAGACCACTCTGGTTTGTTTTGGAGCAAGATGGGGGCATGGTGACCTTTGGATGACCTAAAAAATAATCTTCAATATCTCAGAAACCAAAGAAGCAAAAACGGAGGACTAACCGCTCAATCTATATGCTGGAATTTTTCACGTGGGTGGGGTGTCGGCTTCACGCAGCTCTTGCTCGTAGTTAATCTTTTTGGCGGTAGACGGGCAGATACAGTTGGCATCATATCACTACACAGGACTGGTTACAGTCCCCGTCCTCAGTAAAAATAAAAATAAAATGACAATCAGGAGGTATGTTATGTATGTCTTACAGTGCATAACATTCTTTCCATATTGGGTGTAACCCAGCTCATGATTTTCTTAGTGCAACATTCCCCTGAAATATTTTAGTAATTTACCTTACATTGCCACCTATCTGCCAGTAGCATGTACAGGTCCTTCTCAAAATATTAGCATATTGTGATAAAGTTAATTATTTTCCATAATGTCATGATGAAAATTTAACATTCATATATTTTAGATTCATTGCACACTAACTGAAATATTTCAGGTCTTTTATTGTCTTAATACGGATGATTGTGGCATACAGCTCATGAAAACCCAAAATTCCTATCTCACAAAATTAGTACATTTCATCCGACCAATAAAAGAAAAGTGTTTTTAATACAAAAAACGTCAACCTTCAAATAATCATGTACAGTTATGCACTCAATACTTGGTCGAGAATCCTTTGGCAGAAATGACTGCTTCAATGCGGTGTGGCATGGAGGCAATCAGCCTGTGGCACTGCTGAGGTCTTATGGAGGCCCAGGATGCTTCGATAGCGGCCTTTAGCTCATCCAGAGTGTTGGGTCTTGAGTCTCTCAACGTTCTCTTCACAATATACCACAGATTCTCTATGGGGTTCAGGTCAGGAGAGTTGGCAGGCCAATTGAGCACAGTGATACAATGGTCAGTAAACCATTTACCAGTGGTTTTGGCACTGTGAGCAGGTGCCAGGTCGTGCTGAAAAATGAAATCTTCATCTCCATAAAGCTTTTCAGCAGGTGGAAGCATGAAGTGCTCCAAAATCTCCTGATAGCTAGCTGCATTGACCCTGCCCTTGATAAAACACGGTGGACCAACACCAGCAGCTGACACAGCACCTCAGACCATCACTGACTGTGGGTACTTGACACTGGACTTCTGGCATTTTGGCATTTCCTTCTCCCCAGTCTTCCTCCAGATTCTGGCACCTTGATTTCCGAATGACATGCAGAATTTGCTTTCATCCGAAAAAAGTACTTTGGACCACTGAGCAACAGTCCAGTGCTGCTTCTCTGTAGCCCAGGTCAGGCGCTTCTGCCGCTGTTTTTGGTTCAAAAGTGGCTTGACCTGGGGAATGCGGCACCTGTAGCCCATTTCCTGCACACGCCTGTGCACGGTGGCTCTGGATGTTTCTACTCCAGACTCAGTCCACTGCTTCCGCAGGTCCCCCAAGGTCTGGAATCGGCCCTTCTCCACAATCTTCCTCAGGGTCCGGTCACCTCTTCTCGTTGTGCAGCGTTTTCTGCCACACTTTTTCCTTCCCACAGACTTCCCACTGAGGTACCTTGATACAGCACTCTGGGAACAGCCTATTCGTTCAGAAATGTCTTTCTATGTCTTACCCTCTTGCTTGAGGGTGTCAATAGTGGCCTTCTGGACAGCAGTCAGGTCGGCAGTCTTACCCATGATTGGGGTTTTGAGTGATGAACCAGGCTGGGAGTTTTGAAGGCCTCAGGAATCTTTTGCAGGTGTTTAGAGTTAACTCGTTGATTCAGATGATTAGGTTCATAGCTCGTTTAGAGACCCTTTTAATGATATGCTAATTTTGTGAGATAGGAATTTTGGGTTTTCATGAGCTGTATGCCAAAATCATCCGTATTAAGACAATAAAAGACCTGAAATATTTCAGTTAGTGTGCAATGAATCTAAAATATATGAATGTTAAATTTTCATCATGACATTATGGAAAATAATGAACTTCATCACAATATGCTAATATTTTGAGAAGGACCTGTAGTTGTTAATATGACATAAGGTAATGCTATCTGACTAGCATGCCTCTTTTGTTGTATTTTTGTGTCAGTTATAAAAATTATAAAAGGCTGCCAGGTAGGTGGTTGCCTTGCTAAGACCTGCCCTGGCTAATGGAGATGAACCATCTTCACAAAACCGTCAGTGTGCTGTAAACATTATCCAAGATTATTTGGAATTATTGTGGAATTCCATCAAGACACTGTTTTACTGTTTCCAATGGGTGCACAGTTTCAATAAAAACACTGAAACTGCAAACACTTATGAACGGATTCCAACCCTCTCCCAGCAAGTCCCCGGCCCCGTCCCTCCAAGCATGCCATGTCATGCTAACCCAGCACACAATCATTATTTAGTATGATCACATTTTCCATAGGGTCAGCTTAGAACTTGCTTCCAGAATCTAGTGTCTCCCTTTCTTTTCACCTAGTGTTGTGCCTTTAATATTATATTTTCAAGAAAAAAGTGTTAACATTCTCAATCCCCTGTCCGTTCTGAGAAAATTTGTCCAAGAATGACGTCGATAGCCCTTACGGTTTCCAAGTTATGGGCGATAGTTCGGGAGTATGCGCCTCCATGTTAAAAGCCCATGGAAAGGGGAGACGAAAGTGAGGTGCTGCATTAGAAATGCTGCAGATGTCAAGTTACACTGACACTCTTTGCTGATTGGCTGATTCATTCCTTACTGTTCTATTTATAGCTCTGTGTATCTTGCACTGTATATGTCTGTATGTGACTGTGACTTTCTTTTCTCCCTGTCTCCTACTCAGACACACACAAGAGCCCTGACACGCACACACAAACGCACGTGTGAGGAGTTTGCATCGACTTCCATTCATTTTCATACATTTCTATAGCCTAAACCTGACCCGACCCCTAACCCTTTGACCATCTTCATAGGAGGCAACTACATGGCAGCCATTTTGTGTTGAGTACTTAAACAGCATGTACTACTGTTCCAACAGCTAGACAACAGTGATTAAATTTAAAAGGCAATTTCATAGACTTTTGCATATAGGCTGTTCGCACATCAGAACCTGGAACAAGTCTCTGTCAGAACCAGACACAAACTCCGTCAAAACCAAGAGGAAATCTCCATCAGAACCAGTTAAGAACCTTCCATCAGAACTAGGTCCAAAATCTGTCAGAACCAGGAAGAACCTCTATCAGAACCTCATCCAATATCCATCAGAACCTGGAAAAAATCTCTATCAGAACCAGATCCAACCTCTATCAGAACCTGGTACAAATCTTCATCAGAACCATGTACAAACCTCCATCTGAACCAGGGCCAAAGTCTATCAGAACCAGGTAAAACCTATCAGAACCAGGAAGAAAACTCCACCAGAGCCAGGTCCAAATCTCCTTCAGAAACTGGGGGTCCCTTCTATCAGAACCAGTTCAGAAATCCATCAGAACCTGGAGAAAATCTCCATCAGAACCTGTTAGGGACACTCCACCAGAACCAGGTCCAAATTGCCTTCAGAACCAGGAGGAACCTTCTATGAGAACCAGGTCCAAACTCCATCTGTTTTTTCTGTCTATATTTTCCATACGTTTTTCGGCGCGTAACTAGTCCTACATTTTTCAACCGATTTCAACAATTCTGGTATCAAAATGTTCGGCTCGTTCTGGAGAATTATGCTATGACTTTTAGTAACTTCAGCTATTATAATTTTTCAAATATTCAGCTTTTTATGCCAATTTTTGTCCCATTGAAATGAATGAAGATTCAGCAAAATTCAGCTAAAACTTTGCGCTCTTTCACAGCTTACTACTTCTGCATACTTTCAGCTAGAAACACCATTCAACTTTTAAAATGTTCACAAGACATTAAGCTATCTTCAAATGATTCAGCTGTTTGATATCTTTTACGGTTTTTCTACAATCGCGATTCAAATTTTATGCACATTTTTTGACATTTTCAATTTTAAAATGTAATCCTATGGCGGAAATCGTCAGCTGCTAGAGTGTACACTCTAGGTTTTTGAATAACCTGAGAAAGAACGAAGAAACTCTCCTCACTTGCTCAATTTTAACCCTACTGGCACAAATTATGTATCAAAACGTAGGATGCTCTTTTGCGATTCAGAAAATGTCACCCTCATTGATGTGGGACTAACGGATTTCACGCAACACGCCGGGGAGCAACGCAAAGTTAACACACCCTGAATGGAAAACCTATAGGAATTTCAGAAAAAAATCAGAGCACAAAAAAATCCTTAAACTCACATGTTTCCGAATCGCCACCTCTCGTAAACCGTTCAAGTTAGAGACATGAGCTTTGCACCAATTCATCTTCAGACTTTGCTGGCGCTCACAGTGAAGGAAGTTTTTTGATACCTTTTACTGTTTTGTCATAAAAAATGTTTGTTTAGGAGTACCAAATCTGTCCTTCCAAAAATCGCTTAAAATTGAAAAATTTCACAATTATCCACTTTCTACACTGTCACATCTCCTACACGGATTTATGTAGACAAACGAAAATCTCCAGTATTGTTCACCGATTCCTGATGATACCTACGGTCCAAAAAATATTTGTACAGGTCCTTCTCAAAAAATTAGCATATTGTGATAAAGTTCATTATTTTCCATAATGTCATGATGAAAATTTAACATTCATATATTTTAGATTCATTGCACACTAACTGAAATATTTCAGGTCTTTTATTGTCTTAATACGGATGATTTTGGCATACAGCTCATGAAAACCCAAAATTTCTATCTCACAAAATTAGCATATCATTAAAAGGGTCTCTAAACGAGCTATGAACCTAATCATCTGAATCAACGAGTTAACTCTAAACACCTGCAAAAGATTCCTGAGGCCTTTAAAACTCCCAGCCTGGTTCATCACTTATAGTTTCCGAGTTATTAGTTGTTTGAGAGCATGTTCAGGCAGTTGTCTTTTTTTCCATTTATCTCTTTCATTTCACCTAGTGTTGTGCCTTTAATATTATATTTTCAACAAAAAAAGATTTATATTCTTGTTCCCCTGTCCATTCTGAGAAAAACTGCCCAAGAATGACGTCAATAGCCCTTACGGTTTCTGAGTTATGGGCGGTAGTTCAGGAGCATGCACCTCCATGTTAAAATGTCAGGCCATTATGAGACGATAGTAGGGTGATAGTGAGGTGCTGCGTTAGAAATGCTGCAGGTGTCATGTTACACTGACACTCTTTGCTGATTGGCTGATTCACTCCTCACTGTTCTATTTATAGCTCTGTGTATCTTCCACTGTATGTGTGTATGTGACTCTGTCTTTCTTTCTGCCTTTCTTCTCTCCCTGTCTCCCACTTAGACACACACACACACACATCCATAGATTACATTCATTATTCAGAACCAAGTAGAAACTCTATCAGAACCTGGTCCAAACGACAACAAAAACGGGAAGAAAGGTCCATCAGAGCCAGGTACAGACTTCTGCCTGAACCAGGTCCAATATCCATCAGAACCTGGAACAAATCTCCCATCAGAACCAGACCCAAACTCAATCAGAACTAGTTAGGAACCCTCCATTAGAACCACGTCCAAAATCCATCAGAACCATATACAAACATCCATCAGAACCAGAAAAAAATGTCCATTAGAACCAGAAATGAATATCTATCAGAACCACGTACAAACATCCATCTGAACCAGGGCCAAAGTCTATCAGAACCAGGTAAAACCTATCAGAACCAGGAAGAAAAAACTCCACCAGAACCATGGTCCAAATCTCCTTCAGAATCAGGAGGACCATTCAATCAGAACTAGGTCCAACATTCATCAGAACCACAACCAAACTCCATCAGGACCAAAAGGAATTCTTCATTAGTACCAGTTAGGAACCCTCCATCAGAACCAGACCCAAACTCCATCAGAACTAAGATGAATTCTCCATCAGGACCAGTTAGGAACCCACTATCAGAACCAGGTCCAAACTCAATCAGAACCAGAAAGAAACCTCTAACAGAACTAGTTCCAAAATCCATCAGAACCTGGAGCAACTCCATCAGAACCAAGAGGAAATCTCCATAAGAACCAGTTAGGGACCCTCCACCAGAACCAGGTCCAAATTGCCTTCAGAACCAGGAGGAACCTATGAGAACCAGGTCCAAACTCCATCAGAACCTGGCAAAATGCTACATCAATACCAGGAAAAAAACCTCCATCAGAACCAGGTACAGACTTCCACCAGAACCAGATACAGATCTCCATCAGAACCAGATCCAAACTCCATCAGAACCAGGAAGAAACCTCTATAGGAACCAGGTCCAAACTCCATCAGAACCTGGCAAAAAGCTCCATCAGAACCAGGAAAAGAATCTGTTTAAGAACCGTCTAAAAATATTTTTTATCAGAACCAGGTATAAACCTCCATCAAAACCAGGTCCAAACACTGTCAGAACCAGGAAGAAACTTCTATCAGAACCAGACTCAAACACCATCAGAACCAGTTAGGTACCCTCCACCAGAACCAGGTCCAAATCGCCTTCTGAACCAGGAAAACCCTTCTATCCGAACCGGGTCCGAACTCCATCAGAGCCAGGTCCAAACTTAATCAGAACATGGAACAAATCTCCTTCAGAACCAGACCCAAACGTCATCAGAACCTGGAACAAATCTCCATTAAAATCAGACCCAAACTTCATCAGAACCAGAAACAAATCTCATGATGTCAGCTACTTAAACAGTTTCTACTGCTGTTCCAACACCTGAACAAGAGTGAATAATTTTAAAGAGCAATTTCATAGACATTTGAATATAGGCTGTAGTAAGTATTACCATTTTAGCTAATTTTAGCTTATGTATGGCTTTTTGCATAGTAGATGGGGTAAATTAATACCAGCCTTCATGTTAGCTATTTATTAGAGATGGAGATAAACACCTGGGCATGTATTCACAAATCATCATATCCAGCCGGTGTTGGACATTTGTGTTTTTGTTCATTTCCCTTAGTCTGGTCCTTTGTTTACTTTCTGATCTGTGTTAATCTTGTTTATTGGTCACACTCCCTACGTCTCCCTGCAGCCTGGTACACACCTGTCGATTGTTCCCCCTGATTAAGTTGTCTCACAGTTCATTGGTTTACACTCCATTACCCTCTGTATTTAGGCTCTCTGATTTTCATTATTCTTCATTGGTTCCTACCGTTATGTCGCCACTTGTTACTCTGTGTCCTTGCCTAGTTCCAGTCCTACTGTATATGCTCCTTGTTCCTGCCAGCCATGTATCAATGAGTTTTGGATCATTAAATTCTACAAGCTTTTCACTTACCTTGTTCCTCCCTAGATCTTTCCTGCATTTCGACTACATCTGACCTCCCCAGCATGACGCACAAAATCTTAAAAGTAGCTCATAGTGATGTGATTTGAAGAAAAATCTTAGAATTCCTTGAATTCTAAGATTTTTCTTAGAATTTTTTCTCAGGTACATAAGTTATTCACAAAACACAATAGGCCTTAAGAGAGCCCCTAAGCCCCTGGTTCACACGGCAGGATTTTCAATTTGTCAGCTGATTTTCAAAACCTGAGACCCACCACATGTGATGATAAAAAAATCGTAGGTATAATAGGTTTGGTACTACAGTGTGTGGTGTCCAGCCACATGGCAAGCGCAACACACTGCACACGAACAGATTTCACTCACAAACATTCAGATTTTAGACGGGGAAATCTTGCAAACTTCCTTTCCATGTTTCTGTCACGTCACTTTCTAAATGGCTGTACGTCACATTCTGGGTAAGCAGAGTAGATTTGAGCCAGAAGACCTGAGACGTCTGGCTGGTTGATACACTGATAACAAGTCTGTAAAATATTTTGGTGCTAAGCCATTTACTGATTTGTAGACTAACAGAAGTATTTTAAAGTCTATTCTTTGAGATACGGTGAGCCAGTGTAAGGACTTTAGAACTGGGTTGATGTGCTCCACTTTCTTAGTTTTACTGAGGACGGGGGCAGTAGCGTTCTGGATCAAGTGCAGCTGTCTGATCGACTTTTGAGGCAGACCCCTGAAGACACTGTTGCAGTAATCAATTCTACTAAAGATGAACGCATGAATTAGTTTTTCAAGGTCCTGCTGAGGTACTAGTCCTTTAATCCTGGAGATGTTCTTTAGGTGATAGAAGTCCAACCTTGTTACTGTCTTTATGTGCTTCTGAAGGTTCAGGTCTGAGTCCATCACTACACCCAGGTTTGAGCCTGATTGGTGGTTTCTAGCTGTATTAACTGAAGCTGTGTGCTAACTTTTAAACGCTCTTCCTTTGGTCCAAAAATTATTCTTTCAGTTTTGATTCAGTTGAAGAAACGATTAGCACATCCATGCATTGATTTCTTCTAAGCATTTACCAAGTGCTTGAATGGGTTCATAGTCACCTGGTGACATTGTAATGTATAGCTGTGTGTCTGCATAGTTATAATAACTTACATTGTTTACTATAATCTGAGTTAGGGGGAGGATGTAGATATTGAATAGAAGGGGCCCTAAGATGGACCCTTGGGGAACGCCACATGTGATTTTTGTGGTCTCTGATGTAAAGTTACCTACTGACACAAAAAAGTACCTGTCCTTTAAGCAGGATTTAAACCAATCGAGTGCTGTACCAGAAAGGCCGACCCAGTTTTCCAGGCGCTCTAATAAAATGGAGTGATCAACACTGTCGAATGCTGCACTAAGGTCCAATAATACCATCACTGTGGTTCTTGCACAGTCTGCATTTATACGGATGTCATTGAACACCTTGACAAGGGCAGTCTCTGTACTGCGATGGGCACAGAAGCCTGACATCATGTTAGGAAGTTGTTTAACTGATGAAACACTGCTTTCTCATTAACCTCATTGATGAAGGGGAGGTTTGAGATAAGCCTGTAGTTCTGCAGTGGCAGCTTGTCCATGTTGCTCTTTTTCAAAAGCAGTTTGATAATTGGTGTTTTTAGGGCCTGGGGGAAAACACCTAACAATAGAGATTTATTTATTATTTGAGTTAAATCAGACATTATGACAGGCAAAGCTTTCTTAAGGAAAGCTGTGGGTAAAACATTGAGACAACAGGAATAAGAGCTTAGTTGGTGTATGATTTCTTCAAAGTTTTTGCTTTATCGACAAACGTCATTTTAAAATTACCTAAATTACCTAGATCTGAATGAATGAAATATTGTCATTGAATACTTTGTTCTGTACAAAGTTGAATGTGCTGACAACAAAATCACACTAAAATCATCAATGGAAATCAAATTTATTAACCAATGGAGGTCTGGATTTAGAGTCACACACAAAATTTAACTGGAAAAACACACTATAGGCTGATACAACTTTGATGTAATGTTCTTAAAACAAGTCAAAATGAGGCTCAGTATTATGTGTGGCCTCCATGTGCCTGTATGACCTCCCTACAACGCCTGGGCATGCTCCTGATGAGACGGCGGATGGTCTCCTGAGGGATCTCCTCCTAGACCTGGACTAAAGCATCCACCAACTCCTGGACACTCTGTGGTGCAACATGATGTTGGTGGATGGAGAGAGACATGATGCCCCAGATGTGCTCAATCAGATTCAGGTCTGGGGAACGGGCGGGCCAGTCCATAGCTTCAATGTCTTAATCTTGCAGGAACTGCTGACACACTCCAGCCACATGAGGTCTAGCATTGTCCTGAATTAGGAGGAACCCAGGGCCAACCGCACCAGCATATGGTCTCACAAGAGGTCTGAGGATCTCATCTCGGTACCTAATGGCAGTCAGGCTACCTCTGGCGAGCACATGGAGGGCCGGGCAGCCCTCCAAAGAAATGCCACCCCACACCATTACTGACCCACTGCCAAACCGGTCATGCTGAAGGATGTTGCAGGCAGCAAATCCCTCTCCACAGTGTCTCCAAACTCTGTCACATGTGGTCAGTGTGAATCTGCTTTCATCTGTGAAGAGCACAGGGCCCCAGTGGAGACTTTGCCAATCCTGGTGTTCTCTGGCAAATGCCGAGCGTCCTGCACGGTGTTGGGCCCTCATACCATCCTCATGGAGTCGGTTTCTAACCGTTTGTGCAGACACATGCACATTTGTGGCCTGCTGAAGGTCATTTTGCAGGGCTCTGGCAGTGCTCCTCCTGTTCTTCCTTGCACAAAGGCGGAGGTAGCGGTCCTGCTGCTGGGTGGTTGCCCTCCTACGGCCTCCCCATGTCTCTTGGTGCACTTCAAAAGTGACCAAAACATCAGCCAGAAAGCATAGGTACTGAGAAGTGGTCTGTGGTCCCCACCTGCAGAACCACTCCTTTATTGAGTGTGTCTTGCTAATCGCCAAAGATTTCCCCTTGTTGTCTATTCCATTTGCACAACAGCATGTGAAATTGATTGTCAGTCATTGTTGCTTCCTAAGTGCACCGTTTGATTTCACAGAAGTTTGATGTACTTGGAGTTATATTGTGTTGTTTAAGTGTTGCCTTTAGTTTTTTGAGCATTGTATATAAACAATAAGGGCAAAATGCTGACAGTATAAAACTGACCAGCGTGGCGAGTTCACAATTATTTCCCAGTCAGTAAAAGGCTTTTTGTGTTTTCCTAAAATCCACTGTACTCGCAGTTAACACTCGTATGCTCACTGTTGTGCTGTAAGAGACTGTTATCAGCCTACGTTTGGTTTAATAAGGTCTCTTTAGATTTCCACTCTTTAGAAGTCCAAGTAATTCAAAACATATAAGGCAGACTTATATGCATGCTTACACCCAATAGAAGGTAAAAGGAAAGTGTATGCTTCTGTCCATTTATCTTTAAATGTGTGATTTTCATAGTCCACTTTACATATTTTTGACAAAGCCATCTTCTTTTATTCACTCATCTGTAGACATCCATGTCATTGTACTGTTAGCAAGCATATTAACAGTAACTTTAATAGCGCCACAGCGTGCTACACTGACGGCTGGAGGCGGGGCTTCAGCTGCCATAGCTCCAGCCATCAGTGCAAACACGATTGGTCCCGGTACAGAGTAGAGCGAAACCGAGTAGAGCAGAGCTGCGCCACCTGAAACAACCCAGTGGAAAAAAGGCACTAGCAACCCACGTTTAAGGATCCCGCAAAGCTTCTTCTTTGTCGTTTTCTTGCGGTTGGCATACAATGACGTGGTGTATTACTGCCACCAGCTGGCTTGGAGTGTGGACCAGAATGTCGCTGACCCACATAGCTGCTTACACACAATTGTGACTTCACATATTAAGTTTAGTGCCTGTTGTAAACTTCAGTGCCGCTGTAGTTGTATTTAAAATGTTTAAATTTAGTTCTGCAATGAATTAAACAACCAGGCAGCTTATTTGCACATTTTATTGTTTATATCCTGTCCTTTCATCTCAATACTGAACTATGTTATCACATATCAGTCTGTCAAATTCAAATTCAATTTAAATTCAAAAATACTTTATTCATCCCAAAGGGAAATTAGATCTTGTCGTAGCTCACATTATACAGGTTTCTTCAAAGAGCTGTTGTAGTGCTCCTGTGCTGCTAACAACCAGGATAGACACACAGCCCTTCAGTCTCACAAACTGTGGTCTGTTTGTAAGGTAGTCTTTGCTCCAGGAGATTGTTGAGGCCTCCACTTGAGTCTTCTAAAGTTTCTGACAAAGCAAATCAGGTTGAATTGTGTTAAATGCAATGGAGAAATCAAAGAACATGATCCTCACAGTGTTGCTGGCTTTGTCCAGATGACAGTGGGTTTGTTGAAGCAGGTATATGATGGCATCTTCAACTCCAGCTCCACAGCGATAAGCAAACTGAAAGGGGTCTTGATAGTTTATCATTTGCTTACTGAGGTGGGCCAGCAGGAGTCTCTTTAGGACTTTCATGATGTGGGATGTCAGTGCAACAGGTCTATAGTATAGAAAGGCGTGGGGCAAAAGATGGCAAGTAAGCAGGAGAGGAGGATGCTAAGCTTGTTTCTGAACTGAACCTATTGAAGAATTTGTTTAGTTATTTGGCTGTGGCTCTGACCAGAATCTGTCTATCTGATCCTCCTTCTGTTTGAAGCCTGTGATCTTTATCCCTGACCTCGCATCTCTGAGTCAGTGAGATTAGTCTGCTTTTAAAATAATTGCTAGTTTCAGCCCTTATGAATGTTGCAGTCACCAAAATTGTCATGTTGGGGGAAAGTATAGAGAAATGAGTGAGCAGAGTGGCAAAGTCAATTCAACAGTCGTTTTTTGCTTGGGTTGCCAACAAACTGTGTATGTCATAGTGGGAGTAAGTCCAGTGAGCTGTAAGGCAGTGGGTGTACTAATTTGAAAGACTGGTCCATACACAGAAAGGACCTTCTTCTGCCTGTGGTGGTTTATCATGATAGTTTTTCAATGGATTAATAATTTCAGGAATATAAAATGAAAAAAGTATACAGTTCAGCCAAAAATAATTCATAAATGTAGATTTCATTTTTTTTTTTTTTTAGTCAACCAAGAAGTGTGGTCTTAATAGGAAATGAGACAGACATCTCTCAAAAGAAAAAACACTGTTAAAAAAGTATTAATTTAAATCTATGTTTCCACAAAAAAAAAAATCTTTATTGGCTTAAGGTAATCAACAATTCTTATAACTGGTGACCAGATGTTGCAGGTTTCCACTGGTTTTATATTTACCTTTGGCAATGACCTCCAATTCTTTGCCATCTCCCTTTAGCTCCCCCACCCAATCTCAGCCAGGTTCAGGTTAGAACTCCGGCAGGGCATCTCCAAAACATTTGTAATACTTTCAGTCAGAAGAAATATGTTAAAATTAAAAGATCGGCTTAAACTTTAAACTATCAGGAGTATGAATAATTTTGTTCATACCTGTAAATGTTTCCACATATAAAAATGTATTTATTCAACTTGCATAAGAGTTAAAATTTATGGGGCTTCCGGTTTCGGGTTGAAAATGGCAACATTTTAGAAAAGCAGCTCCCCAAAGAAAATTGAGGAAATGCCCGTAGCCTGAAGTAAACGGTGATAAATCTGAAGACGACATTAGGGGCTTGAAGGAAGAAGGAAAACTAAATGGAAGGCTGAAATCGCTTAAGCGGAATTAATGACGCAGAAAGACAAATCATCGGAGGAACGAGTTCAGAACGTTGAGGAAATTGTATGTGAACTCAAACTCCAAGGAAAGTTACAGGAGAAACAACTGATCAATAAGGGAGGGCCAGGAGAAATAACATTTGTTTGCACGGAGTCAAAGAGGGGGCCGAAAATGGGGCAGAGTCAATGAGTGCTTTTGTGGAAGGCTTACTCCGAGAAAATTGTGAATTGCCACTCTCGTACCAGCTTGATGTGGTTAGAGCCCATCGAGCACTGGGTCCCTGCCCACCCAAGGATGCACCACCAAGATCAATAGTAATAAAACCTTTAAGCAACAAATGTAGAGGACATTATCAAAAAGGCTTGGGAGAAAAAAGACTTTCTCCTAGATGGTCTAAGAGCCTATGTTGACAATGACTATGCTCCTGAAGTGATGAAAAGAAGAAAGAATATGCAGAAGCAAAGATTCCAGGCACCAAGGTTTCACGTTTTTTACCAGGAAGAAACCTGCCTTTACAGTTCACCAGCAGAGGCGACTAAAGACATGGTCAATAGAGGAATTGGGGTTTGCATTATGAAACCAGCAGAAGACCCGATTGAGAAGATGCAACATCGGATGTGGCAATCCATCAGAGGAGGGAGCAGTCAAGACCAGGCACAGTCCTCAACACTGGAATACAAGGAGAAACTGCAGGTGTTTAAAGATCCACAGAGGCGTTCCAAGAGTAAGCTTATTAAGCTAATAGTAACCAACTGGTTACAGTAAATATACCATTGTCTTGTCTTGTCTTTTTTTTGGAGCCTCTTTTTGCACATCTTCCAAATTCTTCCAAATTATGGATTTGGTCAGCTGGTCTCTCAATGCAATTGATCAAATTTTCTCGACGAGAAGACAGGGGTCGGGAGAGCCCACTTGCCCGGACGGGACATTTTTCTCCAGATACACGATGGACTCCTGGCAGAAGTGGAGGATTGTGTGTCTGTCGATAATGTCAGTTGAGGATGTGGAAGATGTGTATATAATTGGATGTTTGATATCAGGATTTCTGCTTTTTGGAGTCAGCGGTTACCTGGCATATCGGGAAATTCGGAGAATGTCAGCAGCTGTTCTGGCCATTGTAAGGCTGCCTGGCATGTGTGATGGGATCTTCAGGGCGATCAACACTCAGACTGAGATGTTACGTGAGCTGAATCGCAGACTGGATGTGATCCTTATACAGGATCGCAAGCGGGTTGCGGTTCCTGGACTCAGGGGTGAAATGGTATAAATCTTGGAGAAAGTTGTTCGCTTGGATCTGGCAGAAAGACCAGGAATTTGTCTATTTGGATTCGCCTTTGAGAAGCACCAGTGAGACTCTCAAGGCTGACGGAAAATTAAGAGTCAGCCTAACCCAAATAATTATTGTTTTTCTGAATCTGGCTCCCCTGCGCGGCCTTGATGGCTGGCTATCTTCAACTTCTCCTGGAAGTTATGTAAACATGACGCTCTGCTCCCTCTGCCCCCTCCCTTCCCTGAGGACACCTGTGGACCTGCTCAGAACTTGGCCGGTTGATGTACATTCCAACGAACCATCAAGGACAATGGCCTCTGTGACAGTGCTTCATGGACTTACTTGCACACACTCACTTGCACACAGACACATGCTCAAGATAAACATATGCACCCCTCACACCACCTTCACCGTTCCCAGCATGATGTTTTGAAAATTTGTTGCTTCTTTGTGCTGAGGTTTTTGCAATCTCAAACTGTATCCTGCTAAGGATAAAGTGTGAAATATGATTTTTTTTCCCTCTACTTACCTAATGTGGCCTCTTTTCTCATCTATCAAGGGCAGCGCCTGTGAGCGGGCAGCAAAATCTCGGTGACCAGTCCCCCCATTTGTCTTGTGTCATGATGTATGTTTGGATGGGTTGTACTGGAATTCTAATTTCCCCTCGGGGATCAATAAAGTATCTTTGAATTGAATTGAATTGAATGGAACGATAGAAATTTCTGCAACGTTGTTCCTGCCCAAGGAATAAGGTGGAACATGTGGAGATAATTATTTTTCCCAGCCTTGGACAAGAGTCGTTTAAAAAATAATAATAACCTACTTTAAGCACAAGTCGGGGTTTTGTTTTGCGTCTGTATTATTTTTTTGTTACAGATTTGACTGATGAATAGGGTCGAAGTAGGTCACGAAGGCCCGCTGGTTTGCAGGGACTTTTACTCAGAGCTAGATTTAAGCTCAGAAAAGATTAAACACTGAAAGACTTCAGGTTTGGATTTTATAAGTTTTCTTTTTTATTTCGATGTTTACTATTCACAAAGTTTGGTTGTTATAGAAAATATGGTGGAAATACAAATGGCACAAAATAGAGTTTAAAAAATGCCGTCACTCTTGTCAATAGAATATAATTTCGTGCATGAACATAGATGTACCCTGAACAACTGCTGTGAGTTTCGTAGTTGTATGACAACTGTTGTGCTGAAAAGAGGGCTAAAGACGTGACACAAATTGACAGAAAAGTTCAGATTTCTCACCTCCAGTGAAATTTGCTGCATTCACCCTAATTGTACCGTTTGCATTGCGTCCTTAGCCTCGCTTGGCTCCTGAACACACCTTTTACATAAGGTTAGCATGTAAATCGCAGTAGTTCTCATCATCTTACAAATCAGGCCATAGAGGGGTTTCTATATTGATTTCAAACAAAAGTTTTGTTAATTTGGAGACAATTAAGATAATTAAGGATAAAGATGATAGGTATTTTGGTGGTGGGCAGACTAGAAGGGGATTAGTTACCTTATTAAATATGTATGCGCCTACGGGTTCGGATTGGATTTTCCTTTAAACATGTCTTTGATTTGATGACAACAGAAGGAGAGGGGATGCCTATTGAAGGAGGTGATCTAAATGAAAAGTTTAATCAACATTTGGACTCTTCAGGAAGAGCACAGCAGAAAAATGCATCTGCTAAAAAAAAAACAGGAAAGTAATATCACAACTTGGAATTTTGGACATTTGGAGAGAACTTAACAACTCTAAAAGAGATTATCTCTATTTTGTCTGCACCATACTCTATGTATTATTATTTTTTAGTTTACACAAGGGATAGGTATAGAATAGAATGTTGTAATATTGGAGTGACGGACCTGTCTGATCACTGTCCAATATACAGGGGTTGGACAATGAAACTGAAACACTTGTCATTTTAGTGAAGGAGGTTTCATGGCTAAATTGGACCAGCCTGGTAGCCAGGCTTCATTGATTGCACAATGCACCAGTAAGAGCAGAGTGTGAAGGTTCAATTAGCAGGGTAAGAGCCCAGTTTTGCTCAAAATATTGAAATGCACACAACATTATGGGTGACATACCAGAGTTCAAAAGAGGACAAATTGTTGGTGTGATAATGTCAGCATACCACCAAGAAGGACGAACCACATCCAACAGGATTAACTGTGGATGCAAGAGGAAGCTGTCTGAAAGGGATGTTCAGGTGCTAACCCGGATTGTATCCAAAAAACATAAAACCATGACTGCCCAAATCACAGCAGAATTAAATGTGCTCCACAACTCTCCTGTTTCCACCAGAACTGTCCGTCGGGAGCTCCACAGGGTCAATATACATGGCCGGGTTGCTATAGCCAAACCTTTGGTCAATCATGCCAATGCCAAACGTCAGTTTCAATGGTGCAAGGAGCAAATCTTGGGCTGTGGACAATGTGAAACATGTATTGTTCTCTGATGAGTCCACCTTTACTGTTTTCCCCACATCCGGAAGAGTTACTGTGTGGTGAAGCCCCAAAGAAGCGTACCACCCAGACTGTTGCATGCCCAGAGTGAAGCATGGGGGTGGATCAGTGATGGTTTGGGCTGCCATATCATGGCATTCCCTTGGCCCAATACTTGTGCAAGATGGGCGCGTCACTGCCAAGGACTACCGAACCATTCTTGAGGACCATGTGCATCCAATGGTTCAAACATTGTATCCTGAAGGCGGTGCCGTGTATCAGGATGACAATGCACCAATACACACACCAAGACTGATGAAAGATTGGTTTGATGAACATGAAAGTGAAGTTGAACATCTCCCATGGCCTGCACAATCACCAGATCTAAATATTATTGAGCCACTTTGGGGTGTTTTGGAGGAGCGAGTCAGGAAACGTTTTCCTCCACCAGTATCAAGTAGTGACCTGGCCACTATCCTGCAAGAAGAATGGCTTAAAATCCCTCTGACCACTGAGCAAGACTTGTATATGTCATTCCCAAGACGAATTGACGCTGTATTGGCCGCAAAAGGAGGCCCTCCACCATACTAATAAATTATTGTGGTCTAAAACCAGGTGTTTCAGTTTCATTGTCCAACCCCTGTATTTCAAAATTAACATGGGCAAAAAAAAAGACATAAACAGTATGGCAATAGAACTCAAGCTTGCTAAATGGACAAATGAAGGGTGAAATTGAAAAGGAGATTGAGGGGTATGTGGAACAAAGTGACAACAGAGAACTATCTCCATAAATTTTTTGGGAGGCGGCAAAGAGGAACAAAATGAGTCACTGATGTCAGAAATATCAACAGAGGAAATAAATGCAGCAATTTCAAAGCTCCAACATAAAAAAAGCCCAGGGGCTGATGGATATATATCTGAATGTAACTACATATTTTGAAAATTGCATATTCACTTGCTACACAAAACATTTAATTGCATAATGAAAGGAGAAGCAATTCCTGATTTATGGATAGAAGCAATTATAATTGCAATTATATTATAATTGCTACATTTATAATTATGATTACAACTGTAATCGCAATAGAAGGTAAAGATGTAAGAAATTGTTGGAATTACGGACCAATAAGTGTTTTAAACGTGGATTAAAGGCTCTTCACGGCTATTCTAGAGAGGCAAATTGAAAGCCTTTTACCAGATATTAATGGTTTACATCAAACTGGATTCATAAAACAGACAAATCCATGATAACCCGCCAAACATTACATATCATGCAGCATATTGATGAAAAGAAATTGGAAGCTTTATTAGTGGGACTGGATACGGAAAAGGCATTTGAGTCCGTAAGGTGGGAATTATTGTTCAGAGTAATGAAGAGGTTTAAATTTCACATGTAGGTATTAAAACTATCCAGACTTTATACACAGATCCTATAGCAAGGATCAAGGTCAATGGTAGTCTGTCTGAAATGATCAAACTGCAAAAGGAGCTGCCGGCAGGGATATTCGGTAAGCCTGTTGTTGCTTGCTATCTTTCTGGAGCCACTAAGCCAATTGATTAAACAAAATAATAGTATCAAAGGGGTATTAATGGCAGGAGCAGAACAGAAAATTGCGTTGTTTGCTTACGATGTCTTGATTTACTTGGTTAATACTAACTCTTCTTTGCCTGTACTAAAGAATGCCTTTAAAGAATGTGGTATGCTGTCAGGGTATAAAGTTAATGTCCAAAAACTCAAGTCATATCATTTTACTATAAACCAAACCAAAACATAAGACATAATTAGAAGCTCAAGTGGGATATGGAATCTATGAAGTACTTGGGTATTCACCAAGTACCAAAAGAGCTGGGAAAATTGAAGTCTTCAAACTATGATCAAATGATATCAAAGCTAAAGACCGATTTGGAGAAATGGAATTTATTACCATATCTGAGTATGTCATCAAAAGTAGAAGTGATTAAGATGAACATTTAACCCCGGCTGCTATACTTATTTCAAAATCTACTGGTTGAGGTGACGGGAACAGAATTTAAAGAATGGGACAAAATTATATCCAAATACATATGGCAGGGGGCCAAGCCAACAATAACACAAAGTACGTTGCAGTTACCAAAAAGGAGGGGAGTTTTCGCTCTTCCATGCCTAAAAACTTATTTCCAAGCCACACAACTTAGGGTATTGGTATATTTATGTGAACCAAATTATTTGGCAAGAAGAAAAGATATTAAAGAAAGATTGACAGAGGGTCTTCCAATACAAGCCTTTATAGGTGATGAAAAATTGAGCGCTCATTTGCAACAAAACATTAATTCATGGTTGGGGTACCTATTAAAATTTGGACTAAAATTACGATGGAATATAATTGAACATGTCAATGTAGATTTTTAAGGTTGATTGTGTAAGATACTGATTTTGCACCTAATAAATTGGATAGGGGGTTTAAATTGTGGGAAATGGCCCCAAGATGCATTGGGAGATTAATCATAAACAAGCAGTGGTGAGTTTTCAAAAATTGAAGGAGACATACGATCTTCAATATCAGGATCTTTATAGATACGGGCAACTACAACATTATTTAGGACAAGAAATTAAAAAAGGGAATCTGGAATCAAAATGGTCAAGTATACAAAAAGTTATAATTGAAGCCTAAAAGTCAATGATAGAAGGAAAAGCTATTTCCAAATTGTGTAACATTCTGGAGGACTTAAAAGCAGATAACACTGAATATGTAAAAGCAAGTCCGAAGAGGGAAGCAAACATTGAGGTGTCAGGGGAGAACTGGGAGGTGATTAATGAATATCAATGGAAAACCACAAATTTATCATTTTGGAGAGAGTATGGCTGGAGGAATATAATAAGGTTTTTTGTGACTTTGGTGCAGAGAAAATAGGAAGATGCCAAATATTGGCGATCCTGTGGTGCAAAAAAAGCAGATCATTTCTATATCTTCTGGGGATGGCACTTAATAAATCGATTTGGGACAGAAATAAAAAGAAGAAGAGATAAAAATTAAGATTCCAATTGGGTTTGAAGTTATGTACCTTGGGAATATTGATATTTTAAAATTAAAAAGAGGGGACGACTACAAAATGTTGTGAATAAGGCTGTTGGCTGCTAAAAAAGCAATAGCCAGAAGATGGCAAAGTGATCTAGTGCCTAAAGTGGAAGAATAGATGGATGTCTTGTTAAGTATTTATATTATGGAGAAATTAACAGCATCAATAAGGTTGGAGGTTGATACATTTTGTAGTATCTGAAATGGATGGGTACAATACATAAGACAACACAGACCTGACTTTATTTAGGGTGTTTGAACTGTTAGGATTATGGTTGTTTTGTGGAGGTATTGAGGTAGAGAAAGATTGTACAAGCAGGAAAATTACATAGAATGAGTACACTACTCCCTGGTTAGATGCTACATGTTATTTTTAGATGACCTTCTATGTGTGTTTATTGTAAAATTACATTGCGAAAAAGACAATAAAATACAAATAAAAAAGAGTAAAAATTTATAACTCAAACAGCCATACATGTGTAAACCGCATCAAGTCTAAAATCTAGAGTAATTTTGGTTGAAAAACCATAGACACCCCGATCAAACAATATAGCTTGCAGCAATTTGTAAATGGAACAAGGCAAACATGAGTCTGTACAGAGATAACAGACAAGGGATATTAGTGGTTAGTTGCCTGAAGTTTTACCTGTCATCTCCATTTGTGTGGACTGCACGGCACAGGCGACGGAGCTGGAGCACCTTTCAGACATGGTCCTATCCAGGCCCTCCTCTATGTAACGATGGAGCTCCTAAAACACAAAATGATCTTGTTTGCCTTTTAAAAACATACAACTGTTTGGGAGTTTAGCAAAAATGTCAGACTGTGTAATTCAAATAAAGTATTAATTGGCAATAATAATTAACATCCATCCAATCCATTGTCTATATCCAAATATCCCCCTACAACACAGGTCTTCATCAACCCCCAATGACCCCTACTTAAGAAATTATTAAACTTGCAAAACTGTACGAAAATCTGTTGAAAATGTTCTTTGGTCTAAATCCATCCTTAAATCACTGTTAAAAAAAGTAATCTTCATAATGTTCTAATTCAGAAAAGTTAATACTGCTTTACATTTAGGCTCTTCGGAGAAGGCATCTCATAAAGTACCCCACCACTTTCCAGTCATTTATAGACTCTTTCAGATTATAGTTCTATAACAACTGAGCAAACATGAACCCACCTTACACATTATGTTGTCATTCACATCATACTTGATCTAGTGATAAAATGAGGCATAGGTGTTTTTATAAAAAGAAACTGAGATTGTAGAACCAAAGTGGCGTGGCATATAACATATCAGCACACTCATGATATCTGTCAATCATTCACCCTATAGCAAATAATGGTAGACATTGTGGAAGGCATTAGAAAATGCAGCATTTCAAGTATCTTTCAAGCTTTGGTGTAAGAGAGGCAAGTCTCTGTAAAAAGTAAACTTAACATTTAGCTAGCCTTAGCATTTTGGCTAATTTCAGCTTTTACACCGCTTTTTGCACTGTAGAAGGGGTAAATCAATGTCAGCCTTCATTGTAGTGATAGCCAATATGCTAATGTTAGCATTTTAGCCTCTCTCTTTCTATCCTTTCTTCTTCTGTCCCTCACTTTTCTTGTTTCTCTTTTTCTCCTTTCTGCCTCTTTCTTCTCTCTTTCTATTATTTTTGCTTCTTTCCCCCTTTTTCCTTTTACTCTTTCTATCCTTTCTGTTTCTTTCTCTTCTCTCTCTTTTCTGCTTTTATCTTCTTTCTGGTTTGTTCTCTTTCTTGTGTTCTTTAACAGAGTGTTGATCACTTTTACTGTGTCATTTTTTAGGCATGTTCTGCTTTGTTTATTTAGCATTTATCTTTTCTGCTTCTTTTTCTGTTTGTGTTCTTCAGCTAATTGTTGGTAATTTTTGCAAGTTTTTACTTTTCAAATTTCTTTGGCATGTTCTGCTGCTTTCTTCATTCAGCATTCACAGTTTATTTTTAATCCTCTTTCTCTTCCTTCTGTCTCCTTCTGTTTCATGTGTTCGTCAGCTAATTATCGCTTATTACTTTCTCAAATTTCTTCAGCATCTTCTGCTACATTTATTCTGCAGAATGCATTCTCACGTGCTGTTTCACAGAAACAGCAATTTTTCTAGTTATTATTATATTTTCCGTACGTTTTTCCGTTCGTAACTAATCCTACAATTTTCAACCGATTTCAACAATTCTGGTATCAAAACGTTCGGCTCGTTCTGGAGGATTATTATTAATCTTGCATACAATTTGAATCAGGATTGTAGAAGAACGATAAAAAGAACCATAAAAAACATTCAAAAGGCTGATTTGAAGATGGCCTTAAGGCTTGTGAATATTTTTAAAAGCTTAATGGAGTTTCAAGCTTAATTTAGGTGGAAGTAGTTAGCTGTCAAAGTCTGCAAACTTTTTGCTGAATTTAGCAAAATTTAAGAGATTTTATTTTAATGGGGCATAAATTTGCATTAAAAAGCTGAATATGTTAGAAAGTATAAATAGTATCAATACCAAAAGTCATAGCAGCAATGTCCTGAATGAGCTGAATATTTTGATAGTTGACTGGCTAAAATAGCACAAAGTATGCAGAAGTAGTGAGGTGCCAAAAATGTTGCATATAATAAAGAGAAACAGGAACACTGTGAATGCTGTAAAGCACAGTAAACTTGGGTGGTCGATAAGGTCACATAGCATCGGGATTCACCTCTTACCCTTTCTATCAGTCAAAAGTTCTAGAACGCCTTTCTCATTCAAAGGTTTTCTTTATGTTTACGACTGTTTACATTATGTGAGATTTTTACTGAAGGCATCAAAACTGTGAATGAACACATGCAATTATGTAGCAAACAAAAAAATTGTTTAAGAACTTTAAATATGTTTTTTTTATTTTAGATTTCTTAAAGTAGCCAACCTTTGCTATGATTGAAATATTAACCTTTAGCCATCTCTCAATGAACCTCTAGTAAGTACTTTCAAGATTCAGGTGACCACCTAGATAACGGAGAGAATGCTCAGGGTGCAAAGCAGTAATCAAAGCAAATGGTGGCTATTTTAAAGAATCTAAAATCTAAAAATGTGTAGAGCTATTTCACACTTTTTATTTACTACATAATTCCATGTGTGTTCATTCATAGCTTTGTTGCCTTTGGTGTGAATCTACAATTGAAATAGTCATAAAATAAGGAGACCCCTTAAGTGGGAAAGTGTATCTAAAACCTTTGACCAGTAGTGTATCTCCCAAGTTGGACCTCAAAGCTGGCAAAGCTGTTAGCTGGGATCTGCCGACACAGGAATAAGGATGGA
Source organism: Girardinichthys multiradiatus (assembly GCF_021462225.1). Taxonomy (NCBI): domain Eukaryota; kingdom Metazoa; phylum Chordata; class Actinopteri; order Cyprinodontiformes; family Goodeidae; genus Girardinichthys; species Girardinichthys multiradiatus. Next base: position 1,898,702 of record NC_061794.1, on the reverse strand, counting down.
GCCTTTCCCTTCTATCCCTGGAGAGCCGATGAAATCGTAGTTTGGACTCACTGCCCTGGAGCCACATCGCCACTAAAAGCATACGTTCCAAATCCCATAAAATGAAGAAATTGTTCAATATAAAAGTTTTGTTTGCTAGAGATCTAGCATTTATTAGTCCCGAGCGGATGATCGCCTCCTCTTTAGCCAATGATGAAGCCCTACGATGCCCGACTTCCGAGGCAAAGACATAGTGGATATTAAATCAGCACAGCAAGAGGTCAAATGTTGCTGAAGGGAGACAAGGGACACCCACAGGGGGAAGGGGGAGCACTAGCTGAAGGAAAATAACATGACGTGGTAGCAAGAACAAATGTTATACTTTAGTTTCTTTGTTTAAATCCTTGCAGATGTATTGTAAGATCCTGTGCCACTTTGAACAAGATGATAGCACCCCATTGTGCATTCCAAGACTTACTATTTATTTTATTTCATGCAATAAAATTGGCACAAGTTCATGCAAAGCCATGGCTCCATTTATGTCTGATTTTATTCCATAGCATGATAACATTTCCACCTTGGACTTTTTCTTTCCAAATCTCATTTTAGAGCACTGAGAATAAATTTAGATTAACCAATTGAACAAATTATTTTATTTTCAGTTTGTTCTTAACCAAACAAACAATGGGAAAGGTTAATTTTCTATTAAATTAGGCATTCCTCGATTTTGGTTGTCTCATTTTTAAATGAAAACCTATTGGCGTCGAAGAGCATTGTCAAAATTAGTACACTAGAGGTTTCACTTTTTTCCCCTTTTTATTTCTTTGATTTGCATCGACTAATGAATTAGACATTAAAAACCTTTGATGAAATCTACCACGTGAAACTCACATTTTTGTAGACCTTGAGGACCACTGGTGAAGCGTGGAAGTCCATGTGAAAGTCATCGACTAACACATGAAGCTTCCTGATTTCCTCTGCCATAGTGTTAGTTACCTGGACAAGAGCACAAAGCAAAGCATATCGAGTAGTAAATGTTATTGTCATTGGTAAATCATCTAGAAAAGCAATGGTGTCAAATAAAAACGAGACAAAAATAACAGAAAAAATTCAACCAAATCCAATTCTGCAGTGGAGTTGGACAAGCCTACTGCTGTTAAGAACAGCAGTAAGCACACTCATCTGCATAACATATTTTGGCTTGCTTTTGTTGTCACCCAAAAGACAAAATCAAAACACCCTAATACTTGGAAGAAAAACAACAAGACATGAAACTGCTTTTCATCTATATCGGGTATCAGTCAGTAATATGCTTTGTATCATATCCCTGTGTCACACTCGTTTCACAATCTGATCTTACCCTTACAGCTTCGTTATTACGGTTCTATGATCAGCTCCAGAGGTGAATAAGAGGCTGTTTCTATTTTTTAGATTGTCGCCTTCAAATTTCAGAAATATGTCCTGGGAAGAAACTAAGAACAGCATTATCAACATGTAGACTGTTTATCAAAGAAAACATTAATGCTGCACTATTAAAAATACATCATTGTGAATTAGTTGGGATCAACTACTGTAAACTGCTCATTCAGTTTAACTGACAAAAAAAAAAAAAAAAATCCGGAAGACAAAAGTAAGTTTTAGATTGTCAAAGTACATTTTGTTGTCCTCAGAAAGACGTAACACAGAGATTTAATTGTACAAAGATAAAGTATTTTCCTACTTTTCACAATTAAAACAAAAGCCTGTAATTAGCTGCTATTAGGTGCTAAGGTGTGTTCAGATTGTCCGCGTGGTCAATGGATGACAACGCTCCACTCGCTTCACCCCGTCATCAAATAGGAGGAGCTTCTATCTGCTGCTTGCTGGTTTCAACTCAACATGGAGTGAGTCACGGTGCTTTATTTATGGAAAGCCGATCAACGCTGCCGGCATCGACGTCCCCTGGTTCACCAGAGACGGAACCTGTTTGGAGAGTACCACTACCCACTCCAGGAGCAGCGTATTGATCAAGGTTGCTTTCAGCGGTACTTCCATCTATCCAGGACCCAGTTTGAGGACCGGGTGCCCCACGTTGGGGGACGACTCAGCCTCTGGGACACCAACTACAAGCGCTGAATCCCTGCTGCAGAACACCTGCCCATCTGTCTTTGGTGAGTAAATAAATCTCAGCTCACTAGATAAACAGGCAAATTGCACTGTCCAAATCTTCAAAATATAATAAACATTTTTGTGCCTAAACATACGGACAAGGACCGCCAAAATGTACCAGACAAGAGCTGATATGTCAACAGAATGTAGCATGGTAGTTATAAGTATTGAATAATTATGTAATAACTGCTGATCGGTGGCCTAGAAATCAGGCTTGCTGACATGTGTATCTGAAAATTAAATACTTATGAATAAAATATAATTTCATGAACATAGATGAACCCTGAGCAACTACTGAGTTTCATACTTGTATGACAATTTTTGTGCTGAAAAGAGGGCTATAGATGCGACTCCAGCGAAATTTGCTTTGTGTCCATCACAGGTTTCACTTCATTCTATTCGCCCTAATTGTGCTGCTCGCATTGCGTGTTCGCATTCATCGCGGGTTTTGCGTCGCTCTATTAGGCTAATCACGACACGTCCTTCGCATCACTTCGCTGCTGAACGCGCCTCATCATGGGGTTAACATGTAAATCGCTTGCTCCTGCCGTGTTATTGGCATTCGGTCAGAGCACACCTTTAAAGATGTCCATTTATGATGGTGCAAATCACACATTAGCAACTACACACAGATTTATGTTACTGTTTTATACTATTATTTATATACCTGGTGTTGTTCTAACAGTAAAGGTTGTATGTATTTCTATTGTTTCATTACTTTCTATTAAAAAAAAAGCATTTCTTTTTCAGGGGAAAAAAGATGTACTGTGTTGACATTGAGATTTCCTTCACTGAAAAAGCAAGGTCAGATACACAATTTGTTTCATATATCTCAAACTGTTTCTGTGTATTGGATGCTCAACCATAATACCATTCAGTCAGATCACATTCTGTTCAGTACACAGTTTTATATATTAAACGGAAAAGCTTACTAAATTTACTGTGGATTTAGTAAACTGTAATATTAATCCCAATTTACACAGCTAAACTAGTTACACTAACATTTCTTTATGCGAGATGTGAGAACAAAACATTGCTGAACACAAGCCACTTCAGCTTGAGCCTGTGATGATAATTCAAGTCATGATGTTATGGGAACTCACCTGTCTCTCCACCTCCTCTGTAATCTTCTTAATCTTGGCCTTGCAGTCCATGGTTAACAGGTCCAATTGTTTCTCTATAAATTCCAATCGCTGTTGGCGATCCTCTTTTGTCTCTACGCAGTAGAGTCTAGACAAACATACAAATATACAAACTCATTAGGTTGAAGAAGGGAATTTGATGCCCATTGCAGGCATTCTGAGGTCTTCTGAAGGTCTTTAAATACACTATATTGCCAAACGTCTCACACATCCAAATAATTGAGATCAGGTGTTCTAATTACTTTACATGGCCACACATGTATAAAATCAAGCACAAAGGCATGTAAACTGTTTCTATAAACATTTGTGAAAGAACAGGTCACTCTCAGGAGCTCAGTGAATTTCACCGTGGTGCTGTGATAGGAATGCTACCTGTGTAACAAGTCCAGTCTTGAAATTACCCCATTACTCAATATTCCACTGTCAACTGTCAGTGGTATTATAGGAAATGTTGGCAATTGGGAACGACAGCAACTCAGTCATGAAGTAATAGGCCATGTAAACTGATGGAGCAGATGCTGACGCATATAGTGTGCAGTGGCCGCCAACGTTCTGCAGATTCAATCGCTACAGACCTCCAAATTTCATGTGGCCTTCAGATTAGCTCAAGAACAGTGTGCAGAGAGCTTCCTGGAATGGGTTTCCATGGACAAGCAGCTGCATCCAAGCCATACATCACCAAGTGCAATGCAAAGCATTGGATGCAGTGGTGTAACACACGCCACTACTTGACTACAGAGTAATGGAGAAATATTCTCTACTGTGAGGATTCGCGCTTCACCAAGTCTTGGTTTGGTGGTTGCAAGGAAAATGGTACTTGTCTGACTGTACTGTGCCAAGTGTAAAGTTTGGTGGAGGAGGGTTTATGCTGTGGGGTTGTTTTACAGGAACTGGGCTTGGCTCTTTAGTTCCAGTGAAATAAACTCTGAATGCTTTAGCATATAAAGAGATTTTGAACAATTCCATGCTCCCAACTTTGTGGGAACAGTTTGGAGAATAGCCCTTCCTCTTCCAACATAACTGTGCACAAAGCAAGTTCCATAAAGACATGGATGGGAGAGTTTGGTGTGGATTAGCTACACTGGCCTGCATAGAGTCCTGACCTCAACTCTGTAAAACACCTTTTTGATGAATTAGTGCGGAGACTAAGAGCCAGGCCCTCTAGTCAAACCTCAGTCTATGACCTCACAAATGTGCTTCTGGAAGAATAATCAAGAATTGCTATTAACACTCTTCTAAAAATGTGGGCAGCCTTTTCAGAAGAGTAAACACTGTTATAGCTGCAAAGATTGGATAGTAAACCCTATGGATTAAGAATGGGATGTCTCTTAAGTTCTGCAGTCCAGATATTGAACTGGAAGTTGCTCTACCTGAGAAAACAAAACCTTGGATTTGTTTTATGCAAATGTCAAGGACTCATACATCTCTAAAGCAAGACCTCCTCTAGGCAAATCAGATCACAACCTCTACCTGGGAGCACTGTAACCATGCCTATGTGAAAATGCCTATGTGAAGCCAATCTATCAGCAAAAAACCCCATTATCTCCAATTGTTACAAACGTTTTTTGAAACATGTAATTTGCCCACCACACTGACCACCTTAAACAGAAAAGCAAGATTGCTCTGTTAACTTTGGGGCCACAGACATTGCATCAGACGACCCCAAAAACATCATATTAAAGCGTCAGTACTATGTGAAATATGGTGGCCCAGGCATCATTGTATAGGGATGTTTCTGAGGGTAACATCAAACACGCCGTTTCTTAGGCAGAACCATAACAAAATAAACAAAAAGAAGACATTGTGGGACTGTTGTGGTGGATACACTGTTTGTCAAACCTCGGATCAAGAAGGAACACAATGGCTTTCATCCTCTCAGTGGAACAGATCTTTACCTTCATAGAACTGCTTAAGGGGTCATGGCAGTTTGGGTCTCCAGTCATGTGTTTTGTGGATGTGAAAAAAGTTTACAATCTTGTCTCCTGAGGTATTTTGTGAGATGCTGTGGGAGTTTGGGGTGTTAGGAGTCCCTGTATAAACAAAGTGAGACCGGTGTCCCCATTCTTGGCACAAATTTGAACTTGTTCTCAGTCGAATTTGGACCAAGTTAGGTCTGCTCCTTGTCCCTGATACTATTTGTGGTGTTCATGGACAGTATTAGGAGGCACAGTTATGGAAAAGAGGGTGTTTGGTTTGGGAAACTTAGGGTCTCATATTTGCTTTTCAAAGATGATGTGGTTCTTTTGGCTTCTACATGCCATGACTTTCCGAGTACACTGGAGCAGCTTGCAGCCAAATGAGAAGAGGAAGGGATAAAGGTCAGCTCCCCAAAGTCTGAAGCAAAGGTTTTCAACTGCAAAAAGGTGAATTGCTCCCTATGAGTTTGGGTTCAGTCTTTGCATCAAGTGGGGCAGTATCATGGAGTCTAGTTCACGAGTGTTGGTAGAATGAAGTGGGAGTTAGACGGTTCGGGACCTTCTCTGCTTTAATGCGTATGATGCTCCAGTCGGTTGTGGTGACGAAAGAGTAGAGCCAAAGAGCAAAGCTTTGGCTTACAATTGTCTATGTTCGGACAACCACGTATGGGTCATGAGATATGGTCAAGACTAAAAGAAAGAGATCCCAGATACAACTGGCTAGAAATGAGCTTACTACATAGAGTGGTTGATCTCAGACCCAGATTAGGCCAGGGGACGACTTACAATTCTCCAGGATGAGCTCAGCAAAATTCCACAAAATTCAGCTAAAACTTTGTGCTCTTTCACAGCTTACTACTCCTATATACTTTCAGCTAAAAACACCATTCAACTTTTAAAATGTTCACAAGCAATTAAGCTATTTTCACATGATCCAGCTTTTTGATATCTGTTAGGGTTCTTCTACAATTGCGTTTCAAATTTTGAGCAAGATTTTTGACGTTTTTGAATTTAAAATGTAATCCAATGGCGGAATTCCGCTGTTGCTAGAGTGTACACTCTAGGTTTTTGAATAACCTGAGAAAGAATGAACAAACTCTCCTCACAATTTTCACTCTACTGACACAAAACATAGGATTATCTTTCGCAATTCAGAAAATGTCACCCTCATTGATGTGGGACTAACAGATTTCTGGCAACAAGCCCCGAAGCAACGCAAAGTCAACACACCATTGGCCCACCTATAGGAATTTAAACAAATCTGAGCAGATCTGAAAAAATCCTTAAACTCACATGTTTTTGAATCGTTGCCTCTCTTAAACCGTTTGAGGTAGAGACATAACCTTTGCAATAATTTATCTTCAGAGCTTGCTGACACTCAAAGTGAAGGAATTCTTTTGATACCTTTCACTGTGTTGTCACAAAATACGTTTGTTTCAGAATGACAAATCTGTCCTTCCTAAAAAAGCTTAACATTTTAAAATGTCTAAATTATCGACTTTTTACACTGTCACATCTCCTACAGAGATTATTGTAGACACTTGAAATTCTCCAGGATTGTTCACTGATGCCTGCTGATACCTAAGGTCCAAAAATTATTTGGATACCATTTACAGTTTTCTCGTGACGTTATTAGACATTGCTCGAGAGCATGTTCAGGCATTTTTGTCTTTTTCTCCATTTATCCCTTTCTTTTCACCTAGTGTTGTGTCTTTATTATTATTATTATTTTCAACAAAAAAGGACTGATATTATTGTTCCCCTGTCCCTTCTGATAAAAACGGTCCAAGAATGACGACCATAGCCCTTACAGTTTCCGAATAATGGGCAGTCAATCGGGAGCATGTGCCTCCATGTTAAAAAGCCAGGCCAGGATGAGACACAAGTCTTGTGCTGCGTGAGTGAGAAACGGCTTGTGTCAAGTTACACTGACAGTCTTTGCTGATTGGCTGATTCATTCCTCATTGTTCTATTTATATATCTGTGTATCTTCCACTGTATATCTCTGTCTGTGATTCTGTCTTTCTTTCTGTCTCTATTCTCTCCATGTCTCACACTCGGACACACGGCCACACAGACACACACGCATGCACAAATTCATGGATTAGCATCTTTTTGAGGACTTGACTTTGTCAAAATAAGGGGAGATCTTTCCATGTAATCCATGCAACATTTAGTAACTGCTCACAGTTAACTCCATAAAAATTACAATAAATACCCTTATGTGTAATCCATGCAATAATTATTAAAATACACAGTTGAAGCAGTAGAGAGTGAAAACAAACATATTCTCATTTTCTGGGAGTGAGAGACTGGAGGGGCCTGTGTCGAGCCACATATTATCTGTCTTATCTTTTGCAGAAATATAAACAAATGTATCCAAAGAAATGATGTATGATGAATTTACATTATTTTACATGTATTAAATGAAATTAGTAATCTTTGATTATCAAGTTAAAAGATGTATGATTGAAATATGGTTAAGAACTGATAATTAAAGTGAAAAAACAGTAAGGTTTGAAATTCTCAATCAGCTATATATGAAAGAGATATAACGTCGATCATTTGTGAAGCATGAATAAAAAGAATGAAGTGATGGTTTTGTAACTGTTTTAAAGTAAATGCAGAAAGCTGAAAATGGAATGTGTAATGCTGTGTTAAGTTTAAGACTGAGCAGATTAGGGAGAGAACTGTAGGATGACTAGGGGTGACGAGAGACAGCTGTATGCTGACAGCGAATCCTTTGAAGGCCAGCGCAAGGAAAGGAAGATGAGTCTACAGCCAGCTGCGTGGCTATTACCGGCATCTCCAAGGCTGAAAGACAGAACCAGAAAGTCACGATGACCATGACTAAGTATTGAGCAATAACTGAGAAGCTGAGCAGAGTAGGTTGCACAATAACTGAGAAGCCTAACAAGGGGCTGACTGGTGAAAGCATCGGCACTATAAAGGCAATGCTGAAGGAGGGAACTGCGGTTGTTTATTCGCAGATGACCAGCGAACTAGATGGGACAGAAAAAAGAAGCTCAGATGGAAAAGGAACAGAGACACAGCCCAGCTGATCAACTGCATCAAAAAAAGAGGATCAACCCATTTGCCTTAGGACTGTGCCTCAAGATTAAGAATCTGATTTCTAAAGCCTTTTTATCCAGACAACAGAAGTGAACTTGATCGGTGAACAGCTGATTGCTCTAAGTTTCAGGCTTCTGGAAGTCCTGAATCAACCTCATTTATGTCTCCGGGTTTCCTTCAACTCGTCAGCCTCTGGAAACTACTGACATCGGAGACATATGACAACAATTTTCTGTTTAAGCATCAGTGCATGACACTTAAAGGAAGAAAACTGAAGATTAAGTCGTATTCCCTTCAAGAAACCACACGTTGTTACCAGAAGAAACATCTCCATCAGGTGCATGGATGAGCCTCCGTCTTCAAAGCCTCTCCAAACCCACTAGTTTCAGCAAAGACAGGTTGAGTTGATTGATTAATTTTTATTATTAAAATTATTATGTGTTGCCAAATTTAAGCTGTTGCTGACCCCTGCAATAGCGTTACCAATTAAAGAAAGCATATAAAAGTCTAGTTAAATCGTGTACCTTCAATTATTTGAGTCACCGTATTTTTGGTTTTTCATTGGTGGTAAAAAGTCCTATTTTAGGAGGTTTTTATAGGTTGCCTTAGCCAAGTTTGTTAAAACAACGCCCTTGGGGCTCGTGCCGATCCACTAAAATTAACCTAGCCTATATACCAAGAGCCAGATGTAATATTTGGGAATGAGCAGCCGTGAACAAAAGTGACTGTTGACGTGTGAATGACTGCGGTGGGCTTCTCAGTCGTCCAGACCTCCAGTTGAAGAAGGGCAAGATTTTTGTATGAAGGCTGTCAGAGGCTAGGCAAGTCATTTCCCAACACCAGCTTAAACATAACTTTTAGTAAACAAGCGATTTTGGGAAGGACAGATTTGGTAGTTAGGGTTAGAAGTTACCAAATGTCATAGCATAATCCTTCAGAACGAGCTGAACGTTTTGATACCAGAATTGTTGAAATGGGTTGAAAATTGTAGGACTAGTTACGAACGGAAAAACATATGGAAAATATAATAACTAGAAAAATTGCTGTTTCTTCTGTGAAGAAGATGTTGAGGAAATTTGAAAAAGTAACAATAAACAGTAATTAGCTGAAGAACACATGAAACAGAAGGAGGCAGAAAGAAGAGAACTAGGATTAAAAAGAAACTGAAAATGTGAATGCTGAATGAAGAAAGCAGAACATGCCAAGGAAATTTGAAAAGTAAAAACTTGCAAAAATGACCATTAGTTGAAGAACACAAACAGAAGAAGGCAGAAAGGTGAAAAAGAATCAGAAAAGGTAAATGCTAAATAAACAAAGCAGAACATGCTGAAAAAATATGACATAGTAAAAATGATTAACACTCTGTTAAAGAACACAAGAAAGAGAACAAGCCAGAAAGAAGATAAAAGCAGAAAAGAGAGAGAAGAGAAAGAAACAGGAAGGACTGAAAGAGAAAAAGGAAAAGGGGGGAAAGATGAAAAAAGAATAGAAAGAGAGAAGAAAGAGACAGACAGTAGAAAAAGAGAGACAAGAAAAGTGAGAAACAGAAGCAGAAAGGATAGAAAGAGAGAGGCTAAAATACTAACATTACCATATTGGCTATCACTACAATTAAGGATGACATTGATTTACCCCTTCTACTGTGCAAAAAGCGGTGTAAAAGCTGAAATTAGCTAAAATGCTAAGGCTAGCTAAATGTTAATGTAGTAAGACTAGCATGTTGGCTAATATTAACTCAGTCCATCTATAATGCTTAGTACAGCCCATATGCAAAACTCTATGAAATTGCCCTTTAAATGATTAATTCTTCTTCAGGTATTTGAACAGCAGTAGAAGCTTTTTAAGCACCTGACATCAAGTGGCTGCTGTTTTGTTGCTCCCCTGGAACCTTTGAAGATGGTCTTACCATCATAAGTCACAGAGTAGTGCTTTCTCACTGGTCCTGCTAAATTTGGACCTGGTTCTGTTAGAGTATTCCTAACTGGTTCTCGTGGATATTTCTACCAGGTTCTGATGGGTATTTCCTCTTGGTTCTGATGGAGTTTGGGTCTGGTTCTAATGGACAGTTCTTAAGTGGTTCTGATGGATATTTCTACCAAGTTCTCATGGGGATTTCCTCTTGGTTCTGGTGGACCTGGTTCTGGTGGAGGGTCCCTAACTGGTTCTGATGGAGGTTTGTATATGGTTCTGATGAAAATTTCTACCAGGTTCTGAAAGAGATTTATTCCTGGTTAAAATAGATGTTTCTTCCTGGTTCTAATAGAGTTTCCATCTGGTTCTGATAGAGTTTGGACATGGTTGTGATGGGTGTTTGTATATGGTTCTGATGGAGATTTATACAAGGTTCTGATGGAGATTGGCTCCTGGTTCTGATTGATTTTGGGTCTGATTCTAATATATATATATGATTCTATAATGCTTAGTACAGCCCGTATGCAAAAGTCTATGAAATTGCCCTTTAAAATGATTAATCCTTGTTCAGGTATTTGAAAAGCATTAGAAGCTGTTTAAGCACCCGACATCAAGTGGCTGCTGTTTTGTTGCTCCCCTGGGACCTATGAAGATGGTCTTACTATCATAAGTCACAGAGTAGTGCTTTCTTACTGGTTCTGATAAATTTGGACCTGGTTCTGTTAGAGTGTTCCTAACTGGTTCTGATGGATATTTCTACCAGGTTCTGATGGGGATTTCCTCTTGATTCTGATGGAATTTGGTTCTGGTTCTGATAGAGTTTTCTTCCTGGTTGTGACAGAGTTTGGACCTGGTTCAGGTGGAAGGTTCCTAACTGGTTCTGATGGAGATTTGTTCCAGGTTCTGATGGAGTTTGGATCTGGTTTTGATAGAAGGGTCCTCCTGGTTCTGACGGAGATTTGGACCTGGTTCAGATGGAGATTTGTATATGGTTCTGATGAAGATTTGTTCCTGGTTCTGATTGAGTTTGGCTCTAATTCTAATAGAAATTTGTTTCAGGTTCTGATTTAGTTTGGACCTGGTTCTAATGGACAGTTCCTAACTGGTTCTGATGGATATTTCTACCAAGTTCTGATGGGGATTTCCTCTTGGTTCTGGTGGACCTGGTTCTGGTGGAGGGTCCCTAACCGGTTCTGATGGAGTTTGGGTCCGGTTCTGATGGAGATTTGTTCCAGGTTCTGATGGAGTTTGGATCTGGTTCTGATAGAAGGGTCCTCCTGGTTCTGAAGGAGATTTGGACCTGGTTCAGATGGAGGTTTGTATATGGTTCTGATGAAGATTTCTTCCAGGTTCTGAAAGAGATTTATTCCTGGTTCAAATAGATGTTTCTTCCTGGTTCTAATAGAGTTTCCATCTGATTCTGATAGAGTTTGGACATGGTTCTGATGGGTGTTTGTATATGGTTCTGATGGAGATTTATAGAAGGTTCTGATGGAGATTTGCCCCTGGTTCTGATTGAGTTTGTGTCTGATTCTAATATAGATTTGCTACTGGTTCTGATGGAGTTTGAGTCCAGTTCTGATAGAGGTTTCTTCCTGGTTCTGACAGAGTTTGGACCTGGTTCTGGTGGAAGGTTCCTAACTGGTTCTGATTGAGATTTCCTCTTGGTTCTGATGGAGTTTGGTTCCGGTTCTGATATAGGTTTCTTCCTGGTTCTGACAGACTTTGGACCTGGTTCTGGTGGAAGGTTCCTAACTGGATCTGATGGAGATTTCCTCTTGGTTCTGATGGAGTTTGGTTCTGGTTCTGATAGAGGTTTCTTCGGGGTTCTGACAGAGTTTGGACCTGGTTCTGGTGGAAGGTTCCTAACTGGTTCTGATGGAGATTTTCTCTTGGTTCTGATGGAGTTCGGGTGTGGTTCTGATAGAAATTCGTTCTAGGTTCTGATGTGCTAACAGCCTATATGCCAAAATCTATGAAATTGCCTTTTAAATTTAATCACTGTTGTCTAGTTGTTGGAACAGCAGTACATGTTGTTTATATGCCACACACAAAATGGCCGCCATGTAGTTGCCTCCAATGAAGATGGTCAAAGGGTTAGGGATCGGATCAGATTTAGATCATTGAAATGAATGAAAATGAATGAAAGTCAATGGAAAGTCCTCACAAAGACAGTAATCCATGAATGTGTGTGTGTGTGTGTGTTTCTGAGTGCATGTGTCTGTGTGTGTGTACCCACTGGCAAAGGATTTGTGGTAGGGTCAGGTGTAGGCCATAGAAATGAAGACAATGAAGATAGTAATCCATGAATGTGTGTGTGGGTGTGGGTGTTTGATTGTGTGTGCGTGTCCGAGTGTGAGACACAGAGAGAATAGATGCAGAAACAAAGACAGAATCACATACGGACATATACAGTGCAAGATACACAGAGCTATAAATAGAACAGTGAGGAATGAATCAGCCAATCAGCAAAGAGCGTCAGTGTAACTTGACACCTGCAGCATTTCTAATGCAGCACCTCACTATCGTCTCCCCCTTCCCTGGGCTTTTAACATGGAGGCGCATGCTCCCTAACTACCGCCCATAACTCGGAAACCGTAAGGGCTATTGACGTCATTCTTGGACCGTTTTTCTCATAACGGACAGGGGAACGAGAATATTAACACTTTTCTGCTGAAAATATAACATTAAAGGGACAACACTAGGTGAAAAGAAAGGGAAAATGGAGAAAAACACAAAGGATTTTTTGCTCTGATTTTTTCTGAAATTCCTAAAGGTTTCCAAATTCAGGGTGTGTTGACTTTGCGTTTTGATACATAATTTGTGCCAGTAGAGTGAAAATTGAGCGAGTCAGGATAGATGGTTCGTTCTTTCTCAGGTTATTCGAAAACCTAGAGCGTACACTCTACCAACTGATGAATTCCGCCATAGGATTACATTATAAAATCAAAATCGTCAAAAATCTTGCATAAAATTTGAATCGCGATTGTAGAAGAATTGTAAAAGATATCAAACAGCTGAATCATTTGAAGATTTGATTTACTTGGAATTATATTGTGTTTAAGTGTTCTCTTTATTTTTTTGAGCAGTGTATATATCTCTATATCAAAACGTCCGGTTCGGTCTCGAGATGTGTGCTATTACTTTTATTGGCGTTTTGAGTTAATATGGCGACGTAATTAACGAAAAACCATGCTCCAAAAACCACATAGAAATTATTGGAGTCAGGGGAGGAAGAAATCCTCAAAATTCAATGTTTTTGAGGCTCTGCTGTGTGGGCATACTTTCACCTAGAAACACAGTTTGACTTTCAGTTTGTAGAGAAATCTATCATCTTCTCAGAAGGGAAAATGGTGTATTGATACCCATTACAGTTTATCTATATTTAGACTTCAAGTGCCACAAAGTTGGTGAGAAAATCCCACTCAGAGTGGAGATGTCAGTTTACTAGAGTGTAGAAAGCTGTTCTTTTTTCTTTCAGGAAAAATGATTTTTAACTCGCCCTGATGAATACAAATTTCGCTCTACAATCACCACTTTCAGTCAGCTTGTAGAAACGGGCCTCTGCTTTCACACAATTTCTTAGTAACTGCTCTAGTTCTCAGGGTTTCCGTCAAACCCCTCGTTTGCCAGGAGTCAAAGAAGTCCACAGGCCTTTTCCCATGTATTTCAGTGATGTTTAAGCAAAAATTCTTGAGTGACATTTCTTTTCATCATCCTATGTTATACTGCGAATGAAGTAGAGCTATGAAAATCTACACAATCGGGGACGAGGGACGACAGTCCCACAGTTAGAACATATTTCAAATACCATCCACGGTTTTTGCACAGCCGCGATTTGTTCGGACCCCTTTTTGAGACTAAGATCTGCAGTCTTAGGGGAAGACGATCAGCTGCAGCTGTTAATAACACAGAGGTGTGTGGGCTGACAGCTGGAGCTATCACCATAGCAACAGAACTCTGCCTCTGTTGAGGGAGGACAAGGCCTGAGCTTTACTCTTCAAGGTGAAACTGACAAATACTGTACAGGCTAACACTCTCCTAAATGAATATACAGGTCCTTCTCAAAATATTAGCATATTGTGATAAAGTTAATTATTTTCCATAATGTCATGATGAAAATATAACATTCATATATTTTAGATTCATTGCACACTAACTGAAATATTTCAGGTCTTTTATTGTCTTAATACGGATGATTTTGGCATACAGCTCATGAAAACCCAAAATTCCTATCTCACAACATTAGCATATCATTAAAAGGGTCTCTAAATGAGCTATGAACCTAATCATCTGAATCAACGAGTTAACTCTAAACACCTGCAAAAGATTCCTGAGGCCTTTAAAACTCCCAGCCTGGTTCATCACTCAAAACCCCAATCATGGGTAAGACTGCCCACCTGATTGCTGTCCAGAAGGCCACTATTGACACCCTCAAGCAAGAGGGTAAGACACAGAAAGAAATTTCTGAACGAATAGGCTGTTCCCAGAGTGCTGTATCAAAGCACCTCAGTGAGAAGTCTGTGGGAAGGAAAAGGTGTGGCAGAAAACGCTGCACAACGAGAAGAGGTGACCGGACCCTGAGGAAGATTGTGGAGAAGGGCCGATTCCAGACCTTGGGGGACCTGCGGAAGCAATGGACTGAGTCTGGACTAGAAACGTCCAGAGCCACCGTGCACAGGCGTGTGCAGGAAATGGGCTACAGGTGCCGCATTCCCCAGGTCAAGCCACTTTTGAACCAGAAACAGCGGCAGAAGCGCCTGACCTGGGCTACAGAGAAGCAGCACTGGACTGTTGCTCAGTGGTCCAAAGTACTTTTTTCGGATGAAAGCAAATTCTGCATGTCATTCGGAAATCAAGGTGCCAGAGTCTGGAGGAAGACTGAGGAGAAGGATATGCCAAAATGCCAGAAGTCCAGTGTCAAGTACCCACAGTCAGTGATGGTCTGGGGTGCCGTGTCAGCTGCTGGTGTTGGTCCACTGTGTTTTATCAAGGGCAGGGTCAATGCAGCTAGCTATCATGAGATTTTGGAGCACTTCATGCTTCCATCTGCTGAAAAGCTTTATGGAGATGAAGATTTCATTTTTCAGCACGACCTGGCACCTGCTCACAGTGCCAAAACCACTGGTAAATGGTTTATTGACCATGGTATCACTGTGCTCAATTGGCCTGCCAACTCTCCTGACCTGAACCCCATAGAGAATCTGTGGGATATTGTGAAGAGAACGTTGAGAGACTCAAGACCCAACACTCTGGATGAGCTAAAGGCCGCTATCGAAGCATCCTGGGCCTCCATAAGACCTCAGCAGTGCCACAGGCTGATTGCCTCCATGCCACGCCGCATTGAAGCAGTCATTTCTGCCAAAGGATTCCCGACCAAGTATTGAGTGCATAACTGTACATGATTATTTGAAGGTTGACGTTTTTTGTATTAAAAACACTTTTCTTTTATTGGTCGGATGAAATATGCTAATTTTGTGAAAAAGGAATTTTGGGTTTTCATGAGCTGTATGCCACAATCATCCGTATTAAGACAATAAAAGACCTGAAATATTTCAGTTAGACCAGAAAATTTGAGTTGTTCCGTAATTTGACGGAGAACGTCAATCGACGGTGCCGGTACTCCGTCGGTCGGAACGGAACAGAGCAGGAACGGAGGATGTGGAATTCTTTCGCCTCCCTCTACCATCAACTGTGGATTGCTGGATTTTCAAAATAAGACAAAACATGCTCTACAAACTAAAAGCGTTTACATTTTAAACTATAAATCATTGGAGGACTGGGCTTCACACTACTGTTGGAGCTCACCCAGTGTCAGAAATGGGACTATGTTGGCCCTTTAAGATAAGGCTTATTGAAACTTTCAAAATAAAAGCTTCAACCTTCCATAGTTACTATTGAAATTTTAAGTTGATAATGGCATACACAATGATTTTAGAATAGCAAGCAGGTTCTATATAACTAATGGAACTAACCCAGACCTGAAAGGACAATTTTGCTCGACTTTCAAAATAGGACCTAGACATACCCTACAAAATAAAAGTCTTCATATTTCACACACATTGCAGCATTGGATTTAACACTATTGCTGGGACTTAGTGATGGAAATGGGTCTACTTTATCCTTTCAAAATAAACGTACAGATATTTACAAAATAAAACCCTCAACATTTCTTAGTTGGGGCCTGCCATAGCAATGAAGGGAGAGCAGTGAATGGGCTGCCTCCAATGCCCATTGCATGAGGGCATCTATTACTATCCACCTCTAAACTGGATTGTTTATATATTATATTTATTGGGGCCTGCCATGGAACTGCAAGGAGGCATGGAATGCCATTTGATGCCATGCAGGAGGATTTTTGGGTTCCCGACAATCCTATGGGGTCATATGCTGACATCGTCTAAGACCCGCCTCCTCAGACGGGTCTTAGAAGTCACTTATTTTTTTACTGCAAAAGGTCACTATTTGGCTGTCTACATTCAATCCGCTTCAAACTGTGAGATTATAACTAGTGGGTCTAACTTCATTTGAACAGTCACTTTTCATAAAAGGGTGTGGTGAAGGTTGACGTCACGCCATGCCCATAAGTTTGCCTCTAATTTCCGCATAGATCTGAACTGCACCAAATTCAATATGATTGATCCTAGTCAAGTCCCCAAAAGAGATCTGTTGTGATATTTAGTGAGCGTGGCCTAAAGTTTCCACAGCACCTCATTGAAATCTTTTAAAAATCAGCCCCAAGCAATGCTATGACCGGGGATTGTGAAATTTGGTACACACAAGTAACTGTAACCTCTCAGGACCTAAAAAAAAAAAAAGTCTCTTGGAGCCTTGTTCTAAACCCCACAGGAAGTTAGCCATTTTGGATTGAAGCTGTGATTTTGACCCCCGTTTTATTGTTTCTAGCCCGCATATCTGAGCGAACTCTTAAACAGCTTTTGACTTAGAGACTTGAAACTCACTCAGTCTACTCTTAAGGCACTGGGGATCAAAAGTTATCAAAAGCTTTTTGATACATGAAAGTGTGTGGGCGTGGTCAAGCCTCGAAATATGACTTCTCGCCATGAAAGACAAAATCGATATAGCTCCTACAAAGAAAGTAAGAGAGACATAAAAACCTTCTAAGATTGATCTGCCTCTGGCCCTGAACAATAGTCACTGATCAGATGCTGACATCAAAGCCCTGCCTGCTGAGTACAGGAAATGTCATGTTTTCTGTTTGATGGTCTATATTTGGTGTCCTTCAGCTAATCAACATGAAACTGTCCCAAGTAATAGATAACATGATAGTCTAAGACAATCGCCACTACTGACTGGTTTAGCTGGAGGTGCGGTTGTGACGGCGTGGCAAATTGTGATGTCACACCACGTCCATACTGTTGGAGCACTTGTTTGCTGAGTATTGGATTATCTGCACGTTGTTGGACGTCACTGTGCCCCTCCAATGGCATCGGCCATTTTGCACCCAGGACAGCCCGCTCCTACATATCCCATCGAGCATTGCGACTGATATGACTGGGCGTCCCAAGTCTGACGTCACAGGGCGCTATATAGGAAGGTGCTCATGTTTGAAAACTTGCCTTCTGCTAGAAACCGGTCTAGTGACTGAAGCGCACCACTTTAAGAGAAGAGCTCTTTGCAGAGTTCATTCATTCTCTCTCGTTGGACAACGAACAATTCATAACTGAGGTTTTTGGACTAAGAAGGCCAGAGATTTCACTTTGCCGATCGAAGACGTGAGTTAACACGTAACTGAGAACACGGAGTTTCGGAGAGACGAACCGCTATCGTGTTTCATTTTCAAGTCAACTTTGATGGTCAGATCCTATTTTTCCTTTTTGTCAAGAAGACCAAAGGACGAAGACTGACCGCTCCCCTGAAGTTGATTGTGGACGCACAATTAACTTAACCCCACTTTTCCTCGCTCGGATTCCCTCACTCAGGAAGAAGACGACACCAAGTAAAACCAATCTTTTTATTTGATCTTTTATTTCTTTATTAGAAGGCCTGGGCAGGGTCAGAGGTTGTAGAAGCGATCAGAATCGCTGGTTAGGATCTCATGTGTTCTGAATAATATGTGAATGTAACCTTGCTTATTGAACTTTGATGTTATGTTGATATCGGGATCCGCCGTGTTCCCAGAGCTGTTTGTGTTTTTACTATCTGAGAGTCAACGCGGGTGCGTTGCAAGACTGGACTGTTAAAACGACCTCATGGTAAAATTCTCCATTTCCCTTTGTCTTCAATCCCACTGTGCTAGCTTGCCGCCAAAAGTTAGAATCCTTTGTGCTCAGGAGTTAGGGGGAAGTTTTATGATCAGAAGACCATAAGGACAGTCGGAGCTGCGCTCCAACCCCCACCACTCGCCACCACACCCCTTTCATATCCTCATTTTCCTTCGTCTGTAGTGCCATAAACTGCTGGCTGACTCAATACATACCCACTACCGTTGGTTGATTTTTGCTTATTTAGATGTGTTACCCCTGTGTTTGTAGAATTTTGCATGTTGAGTAGGTGGAAATTAATAAATATTCACATAGATAAAGAGAGAGCGTTTTGTGTTTCATTGTGTGCAAAAGGTGATGTGTCAGTCAAAATAAGGTTCAAGTTCCACACGTTTCGGCAGAAACGGTCGATTAAACAGTGACATCTCCGGCAATAGTTATTAATTATTACGGAGTATTCAACGGTTGTAATTGTCAGAGGCGTTGAGCCACAATTACAACACCAGAAACATCTCTGGTCTCGATTCATAAATGAGGATTTTTGGTTAAGAAATTGATTTTGTCAGATTATGATTTGTAATTATAAATATTGATCAAGATTAATCAATCAATAATCATAAACCTAACAATACGTTTGGCTCTAAATTGCACATGCATGGACCAATTCACTCCAAAATAAATATAGTTTATCTTTGTCAGCCCCCAAACAGTTCCATTGGATTACATTGGAAATTGGATCAACAGCGCCCCCTAGGACATTTCAAGTACTCTATCTCCCTCATACATCATCGGATCCACTTGAAATGTAGTACACATCATCACGGGTCAATGGTGAACATGTTGGCACAGTCAATTGATGACAACGTTTTTGCCCCACCCACTAATAAACAATCTGTAAGATCCGATTTCCACAAAAATTTGCATGCTTCTCGCCAGACCAAAACTCTGCATGTCCGAAGATTGTATGACATGTCGCTCACAGTGCCACTTAGTGGCGACGTGTGGAATTGAACAGCGGCCTCTGCAGTGGGTAGGTGACGAAGCCAGGCTCCCGCGGTCGCTAGCTGCGAGGGCTTTCAATGCTGCTTGCAGCTTTAATTTATTTTATTTTTCCGTCCATATTTTGTATATATATATTTTTTATTTAGGGTGCACAAGCCACCCACAGCATCATTAGCATCTAAATTGACAGCTTTTCAGCACTGGTGTACAGAGAAAGGCGAGGACTCAAATTCATGTCCGTTAGCCTGTGTATTGTCATTTCTCCAGCAGCTAAACAGAACCTTAGCTCTCAGCACAATTTAAACATATATTGCAGCCATTTACTCCTGTCATGAGGGTTTTAGGGATAGAACAATCTTTAACCACCCACTGATGACACGGTTTTTGGAAAACATCTGTAGACAGAGACCTATGTCACTCCAATGCTTCCTCAGTGGGATTTAGTGGTGGTTCAACGCAAATGGGTTAAAGCTCTCTTTAAGCCCTTACATCAGGTTCCAATTAAATTTTTCATTTAAAACAAGTTTAAACTTGTTTAAACAGTTTAAACGGTTTCTATTTTTCATGCAACTAGACATTCTCATGTCTGTAGAACCAATGGGTGAGTACACAGAGTGCAGTGAAGCTACAGGGGTTGGACAATGAAACTGAAACACCTGGTTTTAGACCACAATAATTTATTAGTATGGTGTAGAGCCTCCATTTGCGGCCAATACAGCATCAATTCATCTTGGGAATGACATATACAAGTCCTGCACAGTGGTCAGAGGGATTTTAAGCCATTCTTCTTGCAGGATAATGGCCAGGTCACTACGTGATACTGGTGGAGGAAAATGTTTCCTGACTCGCTCCTCCAAAACACCCCAAAGTGGCTCAATAATATTTAGATCTGGTGACTGTGCAGGCCATGGGAGATGTTCAACTTCACTTTCATGTTCATCAAACCAATCTTTCACCAGTCTTGCTGTGTGTATTGGTGCATTGTCATCCTGATACACGGCACTGCCTTCAGGATACAATGTTTGAACCATTGGATGCACATGGTCCTCAAGAATGGTTCAGTAGTCCTTGGCAGTGACACGCCCATCTAGCACAAGTATTGGGCCAAGGGAATGCCATGATATGGCAGCCCAAACCATCACTGATCCACCCCCATGCTTAACTATGGGCATGCAATAGTATGGGTGGTACGCTTCTTTGGGGCTTCTCCACACCGTAACTCTCCCGGATGTGGGGAAAACAGTAAAAGTGGACTGATCAGAGAACAATACAAGTTTCACATTGTCCACAGCCCAAGATATGCGCTCCTTGCACCATTGAAACCGACGTTTGGCATTGGCATAAGTGACCAAAGGTTTGGCCATAGCAGCCCGGCCGTGTATATTGACCCTGTGGAGCTCCCAACGGACAGTTCTGGTGGAAACAGGAGAGTTGAGGTGCACATTTAATTCTGCCGTGATTTGGGCAGCCATTTTTTGGATACAATCCGGGTTAGCACCCGAACATGCCTTTCATACAGCTTCCTCTAGCGTCCACAGTTAATCCTGTTGGATGTGGTTCGTCCTTCTTGGTGGTATGCTGACATTACCCTGGATACCGTGGCTCTTGATACATCACAAAGACTTGCTGTCTTGGTCACAGATGCGCCAGGAAGACGTGACTAACAATTTGTCCTCTTTTGAACTCTGTTATGTCACCCATGATGTTGTGTGCATTTCAATATTTTGAGCAAAACTGTACTCTTACCCTGCTAATTGAACCTTCACACTCTGCTCTTACTGGTGCAATGTGCAATCAATGAAGACCGGCTACCAGGCTGGTCCAATTCAGCCATGAAACCTCCCACACTAAAATGACAGGTGTTTCAGTTTCATTGTCCAACCCCTGTATATTTGTTGCTTGGTTTGGTGGATATAATGTTTAATTGTTCAGTTTAGATTACCTTAGTTAAAGTATATAGCCCAGTAAATGAACTAATCGATCTAATGTAAATAATTGCTAATATATACACGTGTCTATATAAATATATGTGTATTTATTGATATAGCGTGATCTAGTCCATCTTTAGTGAATTATTTTTGAAAATCTGGATGTTGTGCTCATTCCGAGACCTGATTCATTTATAATTGACTCCGGCAGTGCTCCAGCATTCAGCAAAAATGTGGTCGAACTGCATGACTGTCTTCGCATTCTAACACTTGTGGTCTGCCATCTGATGACAGCTCACAGACTTCTTCTGACTCTGCTACCTCTCTCTCTGATAGTGACTGAAATATATCTAAAGAAACATCAGATTCTTCGTTACTGTCTGTGTTGCTGGCCATTGCAGCAGCAGTCAGTTTACTTGCTGGGGTGCCATTGAGTCTTTAAATCCAGGTGAATCTCCTGGCCCCGATGGTTACCCTTCAGAGTATTATAAGGCTAGCTTGGATCTTCTGACACCAGTTTTGACAGATATGTATCATGAGGCCTTCTTAAACAGTCTTCTGCCTAGCACTTTATCAGAAGCTATAATATATATTAAAAGTGATAAAGACCCCTTATTGTGTAGCAGCGTCTATCATCTCTCCCATCTCCCTCCTAAATGTGAACTTGAAAATTGTTACTGAAGTCCTTGCATCCGCTCTTGCATCCGGTCTGAAGTCCTTGCATCCGTCCCCTCATGATCTCATTGAAGATGACGGGGTTTATGACTGGAGAACAATCATTCAAACACAAAGAGCTTTATCAGGTCTGAAGACCCCAATCCACTTTACACTGCAATCAGTCATCCACCCATTCTTACACACATTCACACACTGACAGTGGTAAGCTACACTGACTGTAGTCACAGGTGCCCTGAGGGAAACTGTCAGAAGTAAAGCCGCCATAAAATCTGAACCACCGAGCAGGGGTTCAAACCAGCAACCCGCAAGTTACAAGGCGAACGCCTGCCACTATCGCCACAGTCGCCCCTATAATAGATAGACTTGCAAACAGCCACTTAAAATCTTTTTCACTTAAATACTATTTATTATATTTATATTTTCTCAGTACCACTTACAACTGATTAATTTATCCTTGAGCAGTGGAACGTTCCCTTACACTTGGAAGCAAGCAAGGATCCTGCCGATCTGTAAATCTGCAGAAGCTGATCTGGCAAGTAATTACAGGCCAAAAAGTACTTTATCTGTATTATCAAATGTCCTGCAGAAAGTGGTAGCTTACCAATTAAGGAATCGCCTACAGTTAATTTGTTATGTTCTCTACAGTTTAGTTTCGTCCTTGTTCAGCAGAAACCGCCACCTGTTTCTTTATTGAACACTAGATCAAGGCAAAGTGGTTGGAAAAGTATTATTAGATTATTAGATTAGTCAACGAATAAAAACGAGATGAAAATGTTAACAGAGACAACATCCAATCGAAACTGATCTCGGTTTTTGGAAGGCAGAGATAAGATTTTTTTACTGTCTCAAACAAGATGGCAGCGCCAGTGTCTCTGGTGAGTCAGCCTCTGCAAACTTTGGTTTTATTTTTGTTGTTTTTGTTGCTGTTTACACCTATTGCTCTAATGTGCCAACTCTCAGCTGGTGTATAATTGGCAAGCATCATTTAACCTCCGACACAGATTATTTTACTTAGGTCCGATTGGGCAAGAAAGACAGGGAACTTTTTGCCTTCAGTTTCTACCTGATATACTGGCCTACTTGTGCTGCGCCCCAGCTCCACCTGTGTGCAAACGGCGTGGGAGAAACAGCGGCTGGCTGGTGAGACTGAAAGCCTGTTTGGCATGTTCTCCTTTAGGTCTCCACGGAGAATTTAGGACTACACATCATTGCATCTCTTGGTGCTCTCTTTGGATCCAATCTGTTCCTCCTTGATTCCTGCGGTTGGTTTGGATGAGGGGGAACCGGCCCGTTGTCTCTCCTCTCTCCAACTCTACGGTCGTGGGGTGAATCCCTCCAAGTTGCGCCTGCTAGACTGGGCTACTTGGACTGATAAGACCCCAGCTCCCGTTCTTGTTAAAGCAGCTCTGGTGAATGCTAGATCCCTAGCCAACAAGACCTATATTCTAAAGGATTTTTTCACCTCCGTGGAGTGGATTTTCTATTTATAACCGAGACATGGATGACTAACAGTCTAGCACTTTCTCTGAACTTTTGCCACTGAACTGCACCTACTTCAGCTCTCCGAGAATGACACGTCGTTATGGAGGTGTACCTACCATTTACAGGGAGAGCTTTCTCGGTAAACAAGTTACATCTTTATCTTCTTATTCCAGCTTCGAGGTGAACTTGTTTGAACTTGTATCAGTTCTCCCGGTGTTGTGCGTTGTTCTGTATAGACCTCCGAAATACAACAAACTATCTTGTGGACTTTTTTTGGCAGGAGTCCTGCCTAAATACGATCATGTTTTAATAACTGGAGATTTTAACATTTGTGTTTGCTGTCCTGAAAAATTGTTGGCCAAAGACGTTTTATTTCTTATTGATTCTTCTAACTTTGTTCAGTTTGTTTTTGGTCCGGATACATGAATGTGGCCACACTTTGGATCTTGTTTTAGCTAATGGTTTTAATGGATCTAATCTGGAAGTTTGTGTATTTGCAGACCATTTGCCTGTTGTGTTTGACATATCACTCATCTGTTATTCAGTCAAACCTTCCGCTCCAGCACAGCGCACTCGGGTTATAAACTCCTCGTCTGCCGCCTAGTTCTCGGCTGCCTTTTCATCTATGATCTGTTCTAGCAATTCTTTGGGCATTCATTTAGATGTTGAGGCATTTGTTTCTTATTTTAATTCAATCTGTCAGACTGTTTAGATAAGGTGGCTCCATTGAAAATAAGATCCTCTAAACCCAAATCTAATTCCTGATTCCACCTCATCTTTTTAAAGAGGTTTTTCATTTCCTCAATATAGCCAATACTACAGAAAACAGTTTGATCAATGGTTATGTTCCAGCCTGTTTTAAACATGCAATGGTGACACCTTTGATCAAAAAGCCTGGCCTGGACTCCACTGGAATAAAGAATTTTTGTCCTATTTCAAAACTCCCTTTCTTGTCAAAGATCCTGGAGAAATTAGTTTATAATCAGTTGATTTTATATTTAGCTGAGCATAACCTTCTTGAACCATTCCAATCTAGTTTTAAAGCCTATCATAGTGCTGAGTCAGCACTGTTGAGGATTTATGACATTCTTTTGGCCACAGATTCTGGTCGCTGTTATTTTAATGCTATTGGTTCCAACTACTACCTTCGACACATTGGATCATCAGATCCATTTATCTCGCCTGGAGAACTGGGTGGGAATTCATGGCGTTGTTCTTGAGTGGTTCAGGTCCTATTTAACTGAAAGAAGCTTTTGTGTTCGAGTTGGTTCTGTTGAGTCTTTAGCAGCGCCCCTTACATGTAGGATTCCCCAAGACTCCATACTTGGCCATCTTCTCTTCTCCCTCTACTTGCGTCCTCTTGGTTCAATTTTCCAGAAATATGGTATTGCCTTTCATTTCTATGCTGATGATAGCCAAATTTATACGCCACTGGAACAAGGAAAACAGTTCTCTGTGAATCAATTTGCGGAATGTTTTGCTGAAATCAACGAATGGATGTCTTGGAGTTTTTTGCATTTTAACGAACAAAAGAATGAGGTGATGTTATTTAAGCCCAGTGATGTTTTAAAGCCCATGCTTATCTGGGTCCTTTAACAGAGTATCTGACTCAGACAGCAACAAACCTGGGTGTGAGACTGGACGGTGATTTTAAACTTGATGCACAGACTAAATCCGTAATCAAGTCCACTTTTTATCATCTGAGGCAACTGCCCAAAGTCTAACCATTTTTTTTCAAGGCATCATTTTGAGATTTTACAAGGAACAAGGAAACATGAACATATCACTCCTGTTTTGGCATCTCTCCATTGGCTTCAGGTTTGTTTGCATATACAGTACAAACCAAAAGTTTGGACACTCCTCATTCAAAGAGTTTTCTTTATTTTCATGACTATGAATATTGTAGCTTCACACTGAACGCATCGAAACTATGAATTAACACATGTGGAATTATATACTGAACCAAAAAGTGTGAAACAACTGAAAATATGTCTTATATTCTAGGTTCCTCAAAGTAGCCACCTTTTGCTTTAATTACTGCTCCATTCTTTTGATGAGCTTCAAGAGGTAGTCACCTGAAATGGTTTTCCAAGGAGTTCCCAGAGATGCTTAGCACTTGTTGGCCCTTTTGCCTTCACTCTGCGGTCCAGCTCACCCCAAGCCATCTCGATTGGGGTCAGGTCCAGTGACTGTGGAGGCCAGGTCATCTGGTGCAGCACCTTATCACTCTTCTTCTTGGTCAAATAGCCCTTACAAAGCCTGGAGGTGTGTTTGGGGTCATTGTCCTGTTGAAAAATAAATGATGGTCTAACTAAACGCAAACCGGATGGAATAGCATGCCGCTGCAAGATGCTGTGGTAGCCATGCTGGTTCAGTATGCCTTCAATTTTGAATAAATCCCCAACAATGTCACCAGCAAAGCACCCCCACACCATCACACCTCCTCCTCCATGCTTCACGGTGGGAACCAGGCATGTTGAGTCCATCCGTTCACCTCTTCTGCGCCGCACAAAGACACGGTGGTTGGAACCAAAGATCTCAAACTTGGACTCATCAGACCAAAGCACAGATTTCGACTGGTTTAATGTCCATTCCTTGTGTTCTTTGCCCAAACAAGTCTCTTCTACTTGTTGCCTGTCCTCAGCAGTGGTTTCCTAGCAGCTATTTTACCATGAAGGCCTGATTCACACATTGTCCTCTTAACAGTTGTTCTAGAGATGTGTCTGCTGCTAGAACTCTGTGTGGCACTGACCTGTTCTCTAATCTGAGCTGCTGTTAACCTGCGATTTCTGAGGCTGGTGACTTGGAGGAACTTATCGTCCACAGCAGAGGTGACTCTTGGTCTTCCTTTCCTTGGGTGGTCTTCATGTGAGCCAGTTTCTTTGTAGCGCTTGATGGTTTTCGCGACTGCACTTGGGGACACTTTCAAAGTTTTCCCAATTGTTCGGACTGACTGACCTTAATTTCTTGAAGTAATGATGGCCACTCGTTTTTTTTTACTTAGCTGCTTTTTTCTTGACAAAATACAAATTCTAACAGTAGGACTGTGTACTGTATCCACCTCCTGAATAACACAACTGATGGTCCCAACCCCATTTATAAGGCTTGAAATCCCACTTATTAAACCTGACAGGGCACACCTGTGAAGTGAAAACCGTTTTAGGTGACTACCTCTTGAAGCTCAACAGAATGCCAAGAGTGTGCGTAGCAGTAATCAAAGCAAAAGGTGGCTACTTTGAAGAACCTAGAATATAAGACATATTTTCAGTTGTTTCATGCTTTTTTTGTTCAGTATATAATTCCACATGTGTTAATTCATAGTTTTGATGCCTTCAATGTGAAGCTACAATATTCATAGTCATGAAAATAAAGAAAACTCTTTGAATGAGGTGTGTCCAAACTTTTGGTCTGTACTGTAGATTGTAAAGTTCTTTCGTTTTTAAGTGTTTACATGGCCTTGCCCCTGACATGATTCAAAGGTATGTTCCCTCACACTCTCTCAGGTTGGTTGATCAGTTACTGTTAGTTGTCCCGAAGCCAAAAAAGAAGTTGCGAGGTGACTGAGCATTTTCAGATGCTGCCCCCAAATTGTGGAATAAGTTGCCATTGCAAATTAGACAAGCAGACTCACTCGATGTTTTTGAATCTCTATTGAAACACATTTTTTCTCCTTGGCTTTCAACTCAGTTTGAGATGTTGGCTCTTATTCATTTACTTTTTTATTTCATTCATTTAACTATTTTTATTAGTTTGTTTTATATTGTTTTTATGTTTTATTAGGTGATTCTAGAATTATTGTATTGATGCTACAGTATATCTGCTAAGCATACATATATTTTATTAGTTTTATCAGTGTACATCACTTTAGTCATTGTATAAGATTCAATTCAAATTCAATTCAAAAATACTTTATTAATCCCAAAGGGAAATTAAATGTTGTCATAGCTCATATTATACAGGTTTCTTCAAAAAGCCGTTGTAGATGCTGATGGCTGTGGGCTGGAAGGACCTCCTGTAGCGCTCTGTCTTACAGCACATCTGGAGAAGCCTCTGACTGAAGACACACTTTTGTTTTTCAACAGTCTCATAAGGAGGGTGCTAAGGGTTCTCCATAATGTTATTCATTTTTTGAAGATTCACAGCAAGATTCATTTGCACAATGATCTCCCAAGGTTTCAGAAGAGTCCCCAGAACAGAGCCAGCCTCCTATATTAGCTTGTTGAGCTTTTTTAAGTTCCTGGCACTGATGCCGCTTCCCCAGCAGATGATGGCAGAAGAGATCACACTCTACACAACAGACTCATAGAAGATATGCAGAATCTTGCTGCAAACACCGAATGGCCCAAGCTTCCTCAAGACGAACAGTCTGCTCTGTCCCTTCTTCTAGATGGCTTCACAGTTGCATCTCCACTCCAGTCTGTTGTCGAGGTGAACACCGAGGTATTTATACTTCCCCACCACCTCCAATTCTTCTCCCATGATGTAAATCCTGTTTCTCTTAAAATCTACAATCATCTCCTTTGTTTTATTCACGTTCAAGATGAGATGATTGTTTCTACACCATGTCACAAAGCGGTCCACCAGCTCCCTGTACTCAGCTTCTTGTCCATCTCTGTTCCACCCCACAACTGCAGTGTCATCAGAGTATTTCTGCAGATGTCAGGAGTCTGTCTTGTACTGGAAGTCTGAGGTGTACAGAGTGAAAAGGAATGGTGAGAGTACAGTCCCCTGTGGTGCTCCTGTGCTGCTGACTACCTGGTTAGACACACCACCCTTCAGTCCCACAAACTGTGGTCTATTTGTCAGGTAGTCTTTGATCCAGGAGATTGTTGAGGCCTCCACCTGAGTCTTCTGGAGTTTCTGACAAAGCAAATCAGGTTGAATTGTGTTAAATGCACTGCAGAAACCAAAGAACATGGTCCTCACAGTGCTCCTGGCTTTGTCCAGATGACAGTGGGTTTGTTGAAGCAGGTGAATGATGGCATTTTCAACTCCAACTCCACAGCGATAAGCAAACTGAAGGGGGTCCTGATAGTTTGTTTGCTTACTCAGGTGGGCCAACAGGAGTCTCTCTAGGACCTACATGATGTGGGATGTCAGAGCAACCGGTCTGTAGACATTGAGAACTGATGGGTGAGTTTTCTTTGGTACCGGAACAAGACAGGAGGTCTTCCACAACACTGGATCCTTCTTCTGGGCCAGGCTAAGGTTGAAGAGGTGCTGCAGAATCCCGCAGAGCTGCTCTGCCTAGCCCTTCAGGACTCTAGGGCTGACACAATCTGGACCTGCAGCCTTGTTCCGGGTTGAGTCTCTCCAGTTGTCACTTCACCTGACTTCTTCAGACACACAGGTGGAAGGGGGAGGCAAACGGAGCATCAGCATCTTCTGATTTGATTGAAGGCAAACGTAGAAGCAGAAGGATACAAGGCTGAGGTGGAAGTGACAGAAAAGCTGTGGGTCAAAGAAGGGTTGGATGTCTGTTTGGCTGTGAGAAGGAGAGGAGGATGCGAAGCTTGTTTCTGAACTGAACCTATTGAAGAATGTGTTCAGTTCATTGGCTCTGTCCAGACCTCCATCGGTCTGATCATCCTTCTGCTTGACACCTGTGATGTTCTTCATCCCTGACTACACATCTCTGATATTGTTTTGCTGGAGCTTGCTCTCCAGCTTCTTGTACACCTCCTTGCTGTTTCTTATCTTGACTTGAAGTTGCTTCTGTATACTCCTCAATCATTCTCTGTCTCCCTCTCTGAAGGCTTTTTTCTTGTTAAGCAGGTCCTTCAGGTCACTGGTGATCCAGGGTTTGTTATTGGGGAAGCATCTCACGATTCTGGTGGGGATGGTTATATCCACACAGAAGTTTATATAGTCAGTTACACACTCAGTTATGGCATTGATGTCCTCTCCATGTGGCTGGCACAGTGCGTCCCATTCTTTAACCTCAAAGCAACCTTGCAGGGCTTCTTCAGCTTCCTGTGACTATTTTCTCACAGCCCTCTTTGTTACAGAGGACAGAATATTATGGCTGCACACCATCTTGTAAGCCTAACTAATAGGCCCAAAGGACTTTTTTTGTAGCCTAAACTATATTTGCTAACAAATGAAATATACAGTTTAATTATTACTCCAATCCTGTGTTTCAATAATTTATAATGTGAAGATCAACTAAAAATAGCAGCTAAAAAGTAAGTAAAATCACCAACTCAAAACTCTCCATCTGACTAAGTTTGAGCAATTTTGAAAAGAGAATGAGCAAGAATTTCAATCTTTAGATGTGGAAACTAGTGGACACATACCTTAAAAGACTTGCAGTTGTAACTGCAGTGATAGATGGTCCTACAAAGTATTAATGAAGGGTCACTAACCCATTGTAAAAACCATTGAAAACCTTTACTTTCCTTTTTTTTCACCCACAATTACATTGGTGTTTCAATATATAATCCGAAGTAAACATGACTGTAGTTAGCAGGTGTGATGTATCAAAATGTTAAACAGCTAATGAATATTTTTGCAATGCACCGTCACACAAACTTCAATCGCTTTAGTACAACTTCAGTTTGTCAAGGACATAATTCCTCAACTTCTGTGATACTGTTAAGAATAAACATATTTGCACTAAGTATCACACTCACCTCTGTTCTTGGGCAGCTATGTGTACCAAGTCCATAATGCGCCGCAGAGCTTCAGAGATTTGCTTAGCTCTTACTGTGTGCTGCTCAAATTTGGTCTTCACCGCAGATTGAGAGATGCACTCCTAAAAACAGCAAACTCATTAACAGACAGTCAAGCAATCCAGACGCACATGCAAATATTAACATTAATCTGTTGATGCTGTAATATACCTAAAGCTTTATTGTCTTTATTAAAAAAATAAAACAGCATCTACTAAAATCCAAAAATGAATTTGGGAAATGCTAGGCATCTGCCGAGTTATGTTATTTCATATTAAGACATTGAAAGGGATCACTCCTTTGTTTCCCATATTGATCAAGCCATGTATGTAGATCAAACAGATAACCTGAATAGCTTATAAAAGTATGCTGAGAGATGCCAAGCTGTAAATCAGTGTCAGAAATCTTAACAAATTAAGCTTCAACACTTGTGCCAATAAGGGTTGCACAGATATGGGTTATGTGAAATTAAAATTAATACAAATATGGACAGCAAACCTAATGGGTAGCTTTTCTGGGCTTTAAGAAAAGAGAATGGCAGCATCATAATAGTCTTTCAACAGCTGTGTACTGAAATTCTCATCTTTAAGTTGTGTTGACAGTTTTCTTTAATTTCATCAACTTTTTTGCAGGGTGTAGGTTATTATGGTGTGGGGCTTTAATGGCATAGAGACAATGTTTCATACATACAGTATTAAAACACTAAATTATCATAAGGTGCTCAGAAAACAATTTACTTTCACAAAACAGTATGCAATGCAAGGCACTGTTCTTAACCCTTGTGTAGTGTTCATATTGTTTTTACTCAATGTTTCTGGGTCTGGTGGACCGTTGCATTTTGTGATTTTTAATGCCTCACAATCAAACACTTAATTAAAATCATGATATGAGTGGAAACAAATTTACAATTAATTTACATTAATTGTATAATTTTTCCTTCAGTAAATAATGGAAATGGGTCCCACAGACCAGAACACCACATTAGGAAGGGTTAAAGTGTAAAACAAGTGTAAAGTGTAAACAACTTAAAAGACAAATCAGTATCCAAGATGGCGCCGCAGATGGTCGCCTCGGCGTGTTGGTGCTCATTGTTTTGTTTTGTGCTTTAAAACGGTCTTCTGTGATGGTACCCGGAGCTCTCTCACCAGAGAAGAACTCATGAACATCAGGGCTACTACACCAGAGGAGTTATTTCCCACTTTTCTGCCTACTGCTCTGGAATTTTTGAACATTCTGGTCAAAGGTGCGCTCACCTTTGCTCACGCGGTGAAACGCCTGAAGAGAGGGAAACGGGCTGGGGTGCTGGTACGTCTTCGCCAGCGTGGACTACAAACACCAGGCAGCGCCTGTGAGTGGGCAGCAAACCCTCGGTGACCCGTCCCCCCCTTTTGGATGCGTTGTACTGGAATTCTAATTTCCCCTTGGGGATCAATAAAGTATCTTTGAATTGAATTGTTACCTGGAATATTTCTAACGTGCGCTCACTTCCCAACACAATTGAGGAACTACAACTGCTATTGGGGAAAAACAGGGACTTTTATTCATTGGCAGTTTTGTGCTTCACGGAGACGTGGCTGTGTGGATTAATACCGGACTCTGCGCTGCAGCTGGCAGGATTCCAGCTCTACAGAGCGAACAGAGACACAGAACTCTCCGGCATAGCGAAAGGTGGAGGAATCTGTTTTTACCTCAACAGTGGTTGGTGCAACGACGTCACAGTGATTCAGCAGCACTGTTCTCCAGACCTGGAAGCCTTCATCATAAGCTGTAAGCCTTTCTATTCCCCCCGTGAGTTCGCTTCGTTCATCCTGGTCGGTGTTTACATCCCGCCGCAAGCTAACGTGCAGGTCGCACAGCGCATGCTCGCCGACCAGATACTGAGTGTGGAGCGGACCAACCCGGACTCCTTAGTTATTGTCGTTGGCGACTTTAACAAAGGTAATCTCATCCACGAACTCCCCAAATATAGACAGTTTATAAAATGTCCGACCAGAGAGGACAACATTCTGGATCACTGTTACACCACCATCAGAGACGCTTATCACGCCGTCCCACGTGCTGCAAGGGGCCAATCCGACCACATCATGGTCCACCTGATTCCTGCATACAGGCAGAAACTAAAGCTCTGCAAACCTGTTGTGAGGACGACAAGGAAGTGGAGCAGTGAGGCTGTGGAGAATCTCCAGGCGTGTTTAGGCTGTACAGACTGGGATGTGTTCAGGACTACTACCAACAGTCTGAACGAGTACACAGAGGCTGTGACTTCCTACATCAGCTTCTGTGAGGACAGCTGTGTACCATCATGCACCAGGGTGAGTTACAACAACGACAAACCCTGGTCCACAGCCAAACTCAGAAGGTTAAGACTGGATAAAGAAGAGGCCCTTCAGGAGTGGGGACAAAGACATACAGAGAGGCGAAGTACAAGTTTGGCAAGGCAGTGAAAGAGGCCAAACGACTGTACTCTGAGAAGCTCCAAAACCAGTTCTTAGCCAACGACTCTGCGTCTGTGTGGAAAGGGCTCAGGCAGATCACCAACAACAAGCCGAAAGCCCCCCACTCCATCAACGACCGACGTCTCACCGACGACCTTCACTTCATCCTCCGGCACCTGGACTCCACAGGAACCTATGCCAGGATCCTGTTTGTGGATTTCAGCTCTGCCTTCAACACCATCGTCCCAGTTCTGCTGCAGGAGAAGCTCTCCCAGCTGAGTGTGCCCGATTCCACCTGCAGGTGGATCACTGACACAGGAAGCAGCGCGTGAGGCTGGGGAAGCACGTCTCTGACTCCCTGACCATCAGCACTGGTTCCCCCCAAGGCTGTGTTCTCTCTCCTCTGTTCTTCTCCCTGTACACCAACAGCTGCACCTCCAGTCACCAGTCTGTCAAGCTTCTGAAGTTTGCAGACGACACCACCTTGATCGGACTCATCTCTGATGGTGACGAGTACGTGTACAGATGGGAGGTGGACCATCTGTTGGACTGGTGCAGCCAGAACAACCTTGAGCTCAACGCTCTAAAGACAGTGGAGATGGTTGTGGACTTCAGGCAGTGTCATTCAGGCAGCGTGTCATTCGGTCTGCTGAGAAGGTGATTGGCTGCAGTCTACTGTCGCTCCAGGAACTGTACACCTCCAGGACCCTGAAGCGGACAGGGAAGATTCTGGCAGATCCCCCCCACCCCGGTCACAGACTCTTTGAGACTCTCCCCTCTGGCAGGAGGCTGCGGTCCATCCGGACCAAAACCTCACCCCACAAGAACAGTTTTTTCCCATCTGCCACCAGCCTTGTTGACAAAGCCCAGAAACCACCCTGACACTCTCCCTTTCCCACACACCCCCTTTTTTGCTGACAGGACACCTGTAACCTGCAACTCTATGCGTTACATTAACGCTCAGCTTGGACTCCTGCTTTACTTGCACTGCCATACTTGCACACTGATCATCTGCACTGTTGTACTGCTCTCGTACCCAATACTGCTCTATATTTACTCTCACTCACTTAAAACTGTGTACATATATTTATATTATATTGTAGATATGTTTATACTGTTTAATTTGTATTGTATTGCACCGACTACGCCAAAACAAATTCCTTGCATGTCCAAAAACGTACTTGGCAATAAAGCTTTTCTGATTCTGATTCTATCAACTGATGACAGGTGTGTTATTTAACTAAATTTCCACTCCCACTCTACAATTAAACCAACAACCTTATGTAGCATCCTGAATCAGGCTTTTTGTACAAACTACACTAAGATATCCAATAGGTTTATATTAGGAGGATTTTTTGTTTACATGTCCAAAAAGTTCATTCATTCAGAGGAAAATATTAGAAGATGGTTTTGTGTATTAAATTGGGGAAATAAGACCCTTTCTCAAAAGAAAGAGGTTTTTGGGTAGACACCACTTTATGGTCAACCCCCCCATTAACTACTGCATAAACTAATCACAAAAAGTTATGGATATTTGGTTTTCGGGTTAAATTTGTTGAAAACGTAAAACTTCAACCTACACTGATATTATATAATGAAAGTAGGGCATTTAAGTAGAAGCATTGAATTTTGATTTCATCACCTCAAACAGTTTATTGAAACATAAACCAGCAACAGAGGTGGGTATACTGAAACAAAAAATTGTTGTGTCCTTGAGCATCAATTACAGCTTGACAACAATGTCTCATGTTGTTCACAAGCCAACGTATTGTCTGCTGAGGCATGGCATCCCACTCTTCTTGTAGGGCGGCCCTCAGGTCATTGAGGTTCTGAGATACAGTTACAAACTTCTAGACAGCAACTCAGCTGATCCCAAAGGTTTTCAATGAGAATAGGGTCTGGAGAAAGAGCAGGCTACTTGTCTGGAAACAATAGTGACTGAGGCATAGTGCTCTCCCTGATGTCTCCAACATCGTGGTCAGCGATCATTTCTGCTCAACATGAATTGACTTTCACCAGAGAAATGCACTGAGGTCCACTGGTCCCTTGTCCAGTGTAAATGATCCATGACCCAGACGATGTCTCTGCCTGGTGGTGTGGTAACGTATACCTTTGCAGGTCATCTAGAATGAAGACTACGCTGATGTAAACGGTTTCGAATGGAGTGAGGTGCCACTAGGGTGCATCTCACCTCCCTGAAATGTGCCAGGAGTTAAGAAGAATTCCCCATGTGGTTGCGCAAGGCACTGATTACAAGGAAGAGGTCATTACTGTGGGATGTGGCCAAAGAATATAAATTTCTATGCATTTCTGTGACTCTTCCAGTCTCTGTATCTCTGTTGCAACCTGCTGAGGACACTAAGCTCAGTGGCCACTTTCGTCTTAGAACATTAGGGTTGGGCATAGAGTCTCCAGAATCAGTTGGACCCTGGACTACAATGCTGATTCTCCTGGAATTGTTAAAATGTTTAAATACCGATTTCTAGTTTTTAGGCCCAGTCCGCTGACCGGAAAAAGAAGCTGCCAAACCCCAACGAAGAAGTATCTGCAGGAAGTGTGCACACAACCATGGACAACATGCAGGGGCGATCGAAAGTGTGCCATAACTTAAATAAAAGAAATGATCAGTCAGCTCAGTCCAACACTTTCAATAAGACTGCATCATGCAAAGAGGGTGCACAATCAACATGATTAAATGCCTCCAGAATTTATGGTGTAGAAGTAACAGAGTGACCTGTCCTCCGGCCTTCCTCCAGCTCCAACACTCAGCTCACACTATAGTCAGAATCAGGTAAGTAAACAATGAAACACAGCTTATACCAACACTAAAGCAGCTAAAAGCTTCTGCTTGACCTAATGTGGCAAGTCTTTTTTTAAAGACTTGTTTTTGTGGTACTGGTGGCTTTTATTTTGTAATTTCTTGAAAGTAGGCAGAGAGGACATGGAGTGAGGAGAAGAGAAGGGCATGCAGCACAGGTTGCCGTGTCTGGGATCAGAACCAGGGAACAGCTGCGACGAGTGCTTAAGCCTCTATACACTCACTGGCCACTTTATTAGGTACACCTTGCTAGTCCTGGATTGGACCCCCTTTTGCCTTCAGAATTGCCTTAATCCTTCGTGGCATAGATTCAACGAGGTACTGGAAACATTCCTCAGAGAGTTTGGTCCATATTGACATGATAGCATCACACAGATGCTGCAGATTGGTCAGCTGCACATCATTGATGTGAAACTCCCATTCCACCACATCCCAAAGGTGCTCTATTGGATTGAGATCTGGTGAATGTGGATGCCATTTGAGTACAGTGAACTCATTGTCATGTTCAAGAAACCAGGCTGAGATGATTCGTGCTTTATAACATGGCGTGTTACCCTGCTGGAAGTAACCATCAGAAGATGGGTACACTGTGGTCATAAAGGGATGGACATGGTCAGCAACAATACTCAGGTAGGCTGCGGCATTGACCAGATGCTCAATTGGTACTAAGGGGCCCATGGTGTGCCAAGAAAATATCCCCCACACCATTACACCTCCACCACCAGCCTGAACCGTTGATACAAGGCAGGATGGATACATGCTTTCATGTTGTTGACACCAAATTCTGACCCTATCATCCGAATGTCACAGCAGAAATCAAGTCTCATCAGACCAGGCAACGTTTTTCAATCTTCTATTGTCCAATTTTGGTGAGCCTGTGCGAATAGTAGCCTCACTTTCCTGTTCTTAGCTGACAGGAGTGGCACTGGTGTGGTCTTCTGCTGCTGTAGCCCATCTGCCTCAAGGTTCGACGTGTTGTGCGTTCAGGTATGCTCTTCTGCACACCTTAGTTTTAACGAGTGTTTATTTGAGTTACTGTTGCCTGTCTATCAACTCGAACCAGTCTTGCCATTGTACTCTGACCTCTGGCATCAAAAAGGCATTTGCGCCCACAGAACTGCCGCTCACTGGATATTTTCTCTTTTTCGGACAATTCTCTGTAAACCCTAGAGATGGTAGTGTGTGAAAAGAGTAGATCAGCAGTTTCTGAAATACTCAGACCAGCCCGTCTGGCACCAACAAGCATGCCACGTTCAAAGTCATTTAAATCACCGTTCTTCCCCATTCTGATGCTTGGTTTGAACTGCAGCAGATCGTCTTGACCATGTCTATATGCCTAAATGCATTGAGTTGCTGCCATGTGATTGGCTGATTAGAAATGTGCGTTAATGAGCAGTTGGACAGGTGTACCTAATAAAGTGGCCGGTGAGTGTATATGGGTCACGTGCTCTACCGCTGCGCCAGTGGGGCATTTGTAGGTCATCTTAAATACACAGCTAATGTAATGGTGCAACCAACAAAAGACTTATTCTTTGCCATCTCATATTTATGCGTTCAAGCTTCTTCTACACCCAGCGAATGTATGTTCTCCACTGCAGGAGACACCATCTGTCCAGAACGCTCTTGCATACTGCCTGAGATATTTTTCTTACCAAGAACTGTTTCAGATTTTATACTGTACATGCTGCAAATCTGGACTGGATAATACAAGTTGTTGTTTTTGTTTTTTAGCCCATCAGTGGGAGATCAGTATATGTAAGTACTTACAGCTAATGGATATGTGTTTGAGGTTTTCAGAAATAAAGTGTACCGCTGTGAAAATTAATAACATTTATATTTAAGTTAATAGGTTTAATAATTTATATACTGGTTGAAAATAGTCCTGTGAAAAATTTTTAGTAACGTTCATAAAATGTAAAAGGTTCATAGAATTAAAAGATGTAGAGAAGTTCAGACTATGTCATCCAGAAAGAACTCTAGTTAGCGAGCTCATTTAAACCATGTCAACTTTTCTTGAGCCTGTCTCTTAAAAGAATCAGAATAGAGATTTGATAGAAACCGGAATCAAAACAAGGTATCGGAACCATTTAATTTCAAATGCCCAACAGTAGAGAACATCCTGTTTGAAGCCTCGGAATGACAAACTGAATTGTTAGGTGTTATCTTGGTCTCATGATGTAAAAATGTGAAAAGCATGATTAGGAGGACCGTTTAAATACCAATTCTGATTGAACCAGGAACATTATTGGTCGATTATAGAACAAACACCTGTTGTGAATTTTGCCTTTTAGCTCTTTTTGAGAGAACAGCAAGTTGTGCAAAAAGTATTAAAACACTGAACAGTTGAACATGTGCAAGAAGGTCACATCAAGGTTACCGGTAAAGGTTACGATGTATTTTAAGTTCATTCTGAAATTTCACCCAAAAGCCAAATTTCCCTACCTTTTTGAGTCTATGCGTATTCCTTAGTTTCGCCTTAAAACAAAATACAAATCTATAACCAGCTTCTATGTACACCATCACTAAGGAATGTGTGGGTATAAATGATTTGCAGAACTCAGTTGAAGCATGATACAAGTGATAGTTATGGGGCAATGTTGACTCGGTAGGGGTGCCAAGATGGTAGGGGTTTCGTCTTTTAACCGATGTGTTGCTGGTTCGACGCCCCACTCAGTCTTTGTGTCCTTCACCCTCCTTGTCTCCAGATGGTGGTCAGAGGGGCCAGTGGCACCAATTGTATGGCAGCCCCTTTCTGTCTGTCTATAGCCACAATGTAACCTCCCACCGTCAGTGTGTGAATGTAATGAATGTAAAGTGCTTTTGGGGTCCTCTGACTTGATAAGGCGCTATATACATTAAAAGGGTCTTACTTCAAATCGTCTCTCAAAGTTTTGGAACTCAAACATTCTGGCTTGAAATCCCTCGGCAAGAGCTCCACCTGGAAAAATGACAAAAACAATACTGTTTTCACAATTTTTCACACCATCTTATTAACATTTTCATTAATGACACAACTGATCTAAAATATTGAATAGGTATAGGTGATTACATACTAAAAAGCAACAAGTAAATGTTAATTTGCATTAGGAATTTGTGATCAAAATTATATGAACTACTTGAAGCTTTTTGGAGTGAAAACGTATCGAAATATTTAGAATCCGCTCGACTCAAGAGTTATTTTTTCAGCCCTCGCTGATCTTGTGATAGCAGTCTAAACTGGCGATAGGGCATGTCCAGTGAAAACAAATAAAGAAAAGGTACAGTGTTTCTTAAAAGAGTGCACAGTCTTGCTAAGAGGCCAAGTTTTTGTGACGTGAAAATAAATCTTCACATTATATTGCTCCAAAATCTTTTTTACCTTGAATGTGATAAAGCTAAAAATAAATTGCTGAGACATGAAACACCTCATGAAAGCCTCAGTGTTTTAAGAAGAAAGCTGGTAAACCTAAAGCTTTAGAACAACGGAGCACTGAACCACCAAACCATAGTAAAATCTATTTAGAAGCTCTCTAATGAAAGCTGAT
Source organism: Girardinichthys multiradiatus (assembly GCF_021462225.1). NCBI lineage: Eukaryota > Metazoa > Chordata > Actinopteri > Cyprinodontiformes > Goodeidae > Girardinichthys > Girardinichthys multiradiatus. Next base: position 1,859,771 of record NC_061794.1, on the reverse strand, counting down.
GTTCTGGGAAAGAACCAAACCAAACTGTAAAAATTGAGTTGTTTTTTTTTTATGTATAAAGCAATATTTGTTTCCATGTAGTCAATACATTTTTTTTTTTACCTCTGATTTGAGTTATTAATGGCCAATAGATTGGGCTACTTTATTATTATTTTGTAAAAAACTGCAATCTTCAGTGTTTCTATATTAAAAAGACAACAGAAAATATTCAATTCAGTTCAGTTTTATTTATATAGTGCCATTTCACAACACATGTCGTCTCAAGGCACTTACCAAAGGGTTTGAAATGCTGTGGGGTTGTTTGGGAGGTTAGAATAAACTACCGAGTGTTAGCCCATTCTAAAATGGCCAAACTCTGTGTAGGGGTACCAAGTAAAACAATAAGCTGATACAGTTTGTCCATCTGGAGCCCACTGGTGGCCATTGTTATACCAAAAACCACAAGGATTGGGGGTACCTCTCTCTGTCTGACTGATTACAACCATTGGAAAAGAAAAGGGGTTGCACAGGTAGCAGAAATGGAGGGTGTGTTTGCACCTCAACCATAACTGAGTCAGTTTAGACTAAACCTGAACCCCCTTACTCCATCCAACAGGGAGAAAGGAATGCAGAGGTAAAAATAATTGGCGAGTGTTGTTTCTTGTTGCATTGTGCCAAAGGTGGGTAATTTAAAAATGGGCTAAGTCAATTTAATCGAATCATACAGATTTCAAGTCAGGTACATACATTCCAATTAATCCTAGCTATCGAACAGTGCAGTCAGATTCAGTTATATTTAAATAGGATAAAAAGTTTTTCTATCTAAGGAAACCCAGCAGATTGCATCCAGTCAGTGACTTGCAGCATTCACTCCTCCTGGATGAGCATGTAGAGACAGTGGACAGTCACTGGCGTTGACTTTGCAGCAATCCCTCATACTGAGCATGCATGTAACAACAGTGGGAAGGAAAAACTCCCTTTTAACAGGAAGAAACCTCCAGCAGAACCAGGCTCAGTGTGAGCAGCCATCTGCCACGACCGACTGGGGGTTTGAGAGAACAGAGCAGAGACACAAAAAGAACACAGAAGCACTGATCCAGGAGTACTTTCTATGAGAAGGAAAATAAAATGTTAATGATTGTAGCTCCTTTAGTGGTTTCATTTAGGAAGGAAGAAAAAACAGATTAACTGAGCCAGTTATCAAGTTTAGAGTATGAGAGAGAGCACACACAGTTAGTCACAATAAAAGCTCAGTCAGTAGCTATATGTCTAGGAGAAAAATAGGATTAAACACTGAAAGACAGGGCCAAGAGTATCATCGGTAGAAGGTGAGCATTAAGTTGTTGGCAGCAGAAGCTTGGACAATACAAAATGAGAAAAAAGAGAGAACATAAAGTTAAAAGCTAAAATAACAGCAAATAATTCACAAGAGAATAAACTAATTCACGTTTGACAAAAAAAAAAAAAAGAAACATCGTATTGAGATTAATACATATTGACTATATTTTTGTGTCCTACTTACATTTAACATCAACTCTTATTTCTTTCAGTCTTGTCGAGTGTGTGTGTGGGGTCAGAAAAGTTTGAGATCCATTATCATATAAGACCTTCCTAGGGAGATTATCATGTGGGCTTTATTAATCAGTAATGTTGCTGTAGGATAGGCCAAACAGCAAAAATCTATATTGGCAAGGTAATTAAAATACCATAGTTTTTATTATTTGGATAATTTGTAACATCTCACTATAGCTTACAAACAATGCATGGCTAGCATGTAATTAGGGGAAAAGCCTTATGGTGCGTTCACACCGAATGCAGATTCTGTGGTAGGAGCAGCCGATTTACATGTTCTCCCTATGTAGAGGCGCGTTCAGGAGCGGAGCGAGGCGGTGCGAAGGAGACAAAGGACGCGGTGCAAAAGGCGCACCGAGCGAAGCGAGAGTGGTGGACGAGTTGAAAAATCTCAACTTTTTTCTAAATTCGCGTCGCGTCAACCAATCAGGGATTGGATGTGGCTGTGACGAAGGGTGAAGGACCGCAGCAGAGAAGAAGCGGTTGTCAGTGATGATGGAGGACCAGATCATAGTGGTGGTGTGCGGCAAGCCAGAGTTGTATGACTCAACTAATTATTTTTACCGAGACAAGTACAGAAAGGACCTGGCTTGGAGAAGAGTCAGAGAGGAGACTGGAGTAGCAGGTAAAACTTTAAAATAGCGCCTATCGGCACGTCACTTGCTATATATATCTTATATTTAGGAGATGTGGACATTAAAAATCAGCAGTTTTTTTATTGAGCTGAGATTTATTTACTCACCGAAGACAGATGGACAGGCGTTCAGCAGCAGGGATACAGCGCCGGTAGATGGTGTCCCGCAGGCCGATTCATCTCCCAGCGCGAGGCAACAGATCTTCGAACTGGGTCCTGGATAGACGGAAGTACCGTTGAAATCGACCATCATCCAGACGCAGCTCCTGGAGTAGGTGGTGGTACTCTCTGAACTGTTCCCGTCCCTGAAGAATCTCGTGAACCCAGGGACGTCGACATCGTTTTTCAGCTCTCCACAGGTAAATCACCGTAATTAGGTCCGTGAAATCCATGTCCGCCATGTTCAGTTGAAACCAGCAAGCAGCAGATAGATGATGCGGCGAAACGTTGCCGCTTGTTGCCATTTGGCAACGCGGAGTTCACGCGGAATGTCAAGTGAGCAAAAGCACACAAATTACACAAAATATTCGCAGAATCCACATTCGATGTGAACGCACCATTAAACTGTGGATAATTAACAGTAGTAATAGATGGATGACTTGATATGATTTATGAATCACAAATCACATCAGTCACATTAAGTCAAATATTTTTTATCAGTCTTAGACTCCTTTGTGTCAATCTGTTTGAAGAGGAACATACTCTTGTCATGGAGCCTAAATTACACACTCAATAGAAGGAATAAGAGGAATATATGTTACAAATATAAGAATTATCTACATCATATATTGTACATTTTATAATGTTTCAGCAGATTTTTCAAAATGCAAAAAGGTTCCCCTCAACTTGAAAACGAGTAGAAAACTTTTTTTAGGGTGAAGTTCAAACATCCCCCAGTGGCCCCACCACCTGCATGGGGAACCATGAGGGACTGGTGCAAAAACGATTGGGCGGCGGACGAAGGTGGAGACCTCGGCGGCTCGATCCCCGGATGCTTAGGCTGGCTCTAGAGATGTGGAATGTCACCTTGCTGGGGGGGAAGGAGCCTGAGCTTGTGCTGGAGGTCGAGAGATATCAACTGGAAATAGTTGGGCTCACCTCCATGCACAGCGTGGGCTCTGGAACCCATCTCCACGAGAGGGGCTGGACCCTCTTCTACTATGCAGTGGCCCGCAGGGAGAGGCGGCAAGCTGGTTTGGGTTTGCTTGTTGCCCCCCAGCTCAGCCGTCACGTGTTGGGGTTTACCCCAGTGGATGAGAGAGCTGCATCCCTGCGCCTTCGGGTTGGGGACAGGTCTCTGACAGTCGTTTCGGCCTACGGGCCGAGTGGTGGTGCAGACTACCCGGCCTTCTTGGCGTTCCTGTCGGGGGTACTGGATAGAAACCCTCCCGAGGACTCCATTATTCTGCTGGGGGACTTCAATGCCCATGTGGGAAACGACAGTGACACCTGGAGAGGCGTGATCGGGAGGAATGGCCTCCCCGATCTGATCTGTTTCGTTATTGGACTTCTGTGCTAGTCACATTTTGTCCATAATGAACACCATGTTCAAGCAGAAGGGTATCCACTTGGCACCAGGACACCCTAGACAGAAGGTCGATGATCGACTTTGTTGTTGTCGTCAGACCTTCGGCCGCATGTTTTGGACACTCGGGTGAAGAGAGGGGCTGAGCAGTCCACTGATCACCACCTGGTGGTGAGTTGGATCTGCTGGAAGAGGAGAATGCCAGACAGACTTGGCAGGCCCAAGCGCATTGTGAGGGTCTGCTGGGAACGTCTGGCAGAGCCCTTAGCCAGGGATGTATTGAACTCCCACCTCCGGGAGAGCTTTGACCAGATTCCGGGGATGTTGGAAACATAGAGTCCAAATGGACCATGTTCTCCGCATCTACTGTCGATGGTGTGTCCCTCGTGGTGCCCCAGGAGTATGGAATCGGGAGCCCTTTATTAGGGGCCATCCGGTTTCCACAAGCAGAGCAGGAGTTTGGTCCGCATTGCGGGCACTAAGTCGGACCTGTTCCTGGTGCACGTTGGACTCCGGCAGGGTTGTCCTTTGTCACCGGTCCTGTTCATAACTTTTATGGACAGTATTTCTAGACGCAGCCAATGGCCGGACGGGGTCTGATTTGGGGACCAGTAGATTTTGTCTCTTCTTTTTGCAGATGAAGTGGTCCTGCTGGCCCCCTCTAGCCAAGACCTACATCATGCACTGGGGCGGTTCGCAACCGAGTGTGAAGCGGCTGGGATGAAGATCAGCTCCGCCAAGTCCGAGGCCAAGGTTCTTGACTGGAAAAGGGTGGCTTGTCCTCTTCAGGTTGGAGGGGAGTTCCGGCCTCAAGTGGACGAGTTCAAGTATCTCTGGGTCTTGTTCACAAGTGAGGGAAGAATGGAGCAGGAGATCGACAGACGGATCGGTGCGGCTGCCGCAGTAATGGGGGCGCAGTGCCGGTCCGTTGTGGTAAAGAGAGAGCTGAGCCGAAAAGCGAAGCTCTCAATTTACCGGTCGGTCTACGTTCCTACCTTCACGTATGGCCATGAACTTTGGGTCATGACCAAAAGAACGAGATCCCGGATACAAGTGGCTGATAATAAGCTTAAGATTTCTCATTTAGCTACAGTGATGATGAAGAAAGAAAGTTGGACTAAATCAAGGCTTTATGTTGGCATTTTCTACCGTCAATAAGGCATGGCTCTATACTGAAGTCAATTACTAACCAGCAATGTAGTCAAGCAGAATTTAAACATCACTGGTACTGTGAAAGAAAGGTGGAAGTGCAAAGCCAGTAGCCTGTGGCCTTCAACCAGCTTCACATACCATGAGAGCCTTAACAGCAGAAATCTGACCGCACACATATGTTGAGGGGAGTTCACAATGAAGCTGTTGCAAATAAAGTTCTTTTTGTGATTAAACGCATTCTTCCTTCGCATTCTCTAGCATCCAATAGCCAGTTAGGCTTATTTAAAACCTCGACAATAACTCCAAATCACAGAAGGTGGTGTCGTGGATGCAAAGGAGCAGCAAAGAGGAGAGAGAAGGAGGATGTTCAAACTATCTTTTTCATCTATCACAATTGGCAATGTGAGGTCTTTGGCAAACAAATAGAATGAAGATTTAAGAACTTACAAAAAGTGACACAGAATAATGTATGTCACAGAGACATGACTGGGGGATCATATCACTAACGTCTGTCTACCCGTCTTTTTGATTGAATGAGCAGACAGATTAAAAACAACAGTGGAAAAAGCAAAGGAAGTCGAGTAAACATCGTGTAATCCAAGATATTTTACTGTGAAGCCCTGCATGTTTGTTTTGAGGCTGTAGACTGGGAGGCTTTGTGCCAACCAAATGGAGAAGACATCAATGCCATGACTAAGTGTGTGATTGACTGTGTAAATGTTTGTGTGGATAACAACATCACCGCCAAAAAGGTGAGACGCTTTCCCAATAACAAACCCTGGACCAGAAGTGACCCGGAGGACCAGCTAAACAAGAAAAAAGAGCCATTAGGGAGGAAGACCGCGAATTATTGAGTATACAAAAAACAACGTTAAGGGGCATGGCAGTGGTAAAACGCAGGGGTAAAACGAGCGACCCATATTCAGAGATTTCAGTCTGAGGAAGAGCCGTCGCAGGTTTGACTCCCAGCCCAGGCGACCTTTGCTGCTCGTCTTCCCCCTCTCTCCACCCGTTTTCTGTCACCTTACTGTGAAGAAAATAAGAAAGATAAAGGCCACTAGTCCTGCAAAAAACATTAGTGGAAGTGTCTGGATATATTTGAGCCAGTATGCTGTAATGACACGAGAACAGGACTAGACTGATTTAGGCCACAACTTTCCGACAGATTCCAGTTTGCACATGTTAATGGTAAATGGTCTGTACTTTATGTAGTTTGAGGACTCCAAATCGCTTTAAACTACAATCAGTAACCCACAAATTCATACAAACATTCACACATTGACAGTGGTAGACTACATTGCAGCCACAGCTGGCCTGGGGTTTATCTTACATCTCTGTTAGGGTTTTAATGACGTTTTATATTGTTTATCACTTGTGTCTGCTCTAAGTGCTTTCTTCCCCCACATGCCATAGACAAAGAGATAAGAGAGAAGGGCGAGTTATGCTATTATCAGCAACATCTATGGACTGGCACCAATCCTCACTCCTTTCTCTAAAATCAAGACAGATGAACCCTAACCTTTCACACACACACACACACACACCCACCTTGAATGTTGTTTGAACTGTTTGTGACCAAGCATGTATAAATAAAGAGGGAGGAGTGTTAATACTTCGTAGTTTTGCACTGCAGAGTGTGACCTACCCTTGCCGCAAGTATAACTGACTCTGTGTTGTTCCTTACCTCTGAGTTGACTAAATAATACCTATCATTAATTTGGTCCTTCGGAGCCGGATATTATAAGAACTAAACTGATTTTATCTTTCTTTGCAGTGACTGGCGGATCTCCGGGAACAGCCTGACGTCGAGTTAAGCGCTGCCGCACAGCCGCACCTAGGCCTGGTGGCTGAAAGTTCCATTGTGTGACGTTCGCCTCTGGCCAGTGGATTATTGTCTTGCTCGATGCCAGGGTGACTCTGGAGGTCCGACAGAGTCACCTAGAAGTCAACTCCGAGGTGAGACAGTTTTAAAAATACAGTACATGAGATAAGAGTAAGCCCTATATAAATGAAAGAAGAAAAGTATTTAAAAGTCATTTGGTAGTGTGTCGCCGGTTAAGGACATTGCATTGGAAAGGTTTTATTTCGCCACAAAGAAATAGTGATAAATTTAGATAGGATATCGCCGTAAAGAGATTAAAAACGACTAGGCGCCGTAAAGTGAACTGGATAATTTGGTTGGTAACATTCCGCTGGAAGGGAATGAAATTAAGTGTTGAATAATAAAGAGAGCTCATAAACTAAGCTAGGTCAACCATACATATTGCTGAAGGGACATAAATATGTTAAAATACTAACTGTGTGACTGTGCTGTTTTGTGTGTTTGGAAGACTAAGCATTTTGGAAGAATCTTAGTAGGATTCTGCTGGTCTTGTGTTTTCTTTTGCCCAGAATAGAAAGACGTATTGGTGATTCTTGGAGATAAAGGTCGGGTTTAATCCCAGAAAATTAACACCGCTGCGAATTAGTCGCAGTAGAAGGGCGTGTTAATGTCCTCTCCTTGAATCTCATGCCAGTGAATTTCTATTTGGGACATTTATAGTATTGTGAACTAAAATTAAACATAATGGGGAAGAAACAAAGTAAACTAATTAACTTAGAAGGAGATGTAAAATTTATGGAGAATTATGTAAAAGGAGCAGGTATGATCTGTCGTAGATGGAATAAAAAACATGGTTTCTTGGGTAAACTAAATATTAACGATATCTTAAAATTGCAAAGAGATTTAAAATTAGAAATAATGAATACCAAGAAACCAACTAAAAAGGAACAGAGAAAGGTCGAGTATAAATTCTCAGACAAATGGCTGGAACAAAGTAAATTAGGAAACATTCAGAGGCAAGATAAGAAGGAGAAGCGGAAGGAGAAGCTGACAGCTGCAGTCTTGGTGCGCCCATATGAGGAAACAGTGGTCGCATCCAGACAGCGAAGTGTTCGGCCCCCTGCCGTGCAGGAAGCAGGACAGGAGGCTGGAGGATTGGAGGAGAGATGGAAGGAGCTGTAGCAGTTCCTACAACTCCTATAAGTAAGCAAGAAAAATTAAGTAATCCTTCTAAAACAGAAGAACAGAGCTCTTCTAGTGAGCCCTGGTCTCCTAATTCCTGGTGGGACACAGGAGCGCAAACTAGGAGTAAAGATAAGAAAACAATTCCAAGCATATACCCAGGCGAAGCCTTAATGGCTCACGAACAGAAATTTCATCCATCTGAAATAAATTTAGAGGGAGACACATTCCCTCTAGTTGAGGTAGCAAATCCAAATGTAGGTGACGCTAATCATCGACAGCCGCCAACTATTCTAGTATATAGACCATGGACACAGGAAGACAGAACTGCTGTTTTAAAAGGTATCCCATCGATACAAGAAGGCGTGGAAGAATTTCTAGAAGCTATTACAGAACTCAGAGGAAGTTTTCATCTTAATGGCAGAGAGATGCTCCAGTGTTTTACCCAGCTGTTTGGTCATCGCTGGTGCAGAGTAGCAGGAGGTTTAACTGGATGCAATGATAATGGTGACATATTGGCACATAATTCACTAGATTTAAGGGACGCCTTACGCTTACTCTTTGAAAGAATTCGAAGAGTTTATATACAGACAGCAGATTATGGTAAAATCTCACAATGCAAACAGAAGGAGGAGGAGGACCCACAAGATTTTTTGGATAGGATGAGACGTGTTTTTAGAGCAAACTCTGCTATACCATATGATGAACCAGAGGCAGGAGCCTATCAGCAACAGTTGAAGAGAGCCTTTTTGCAAGGCCTTAAAATTGAACTCAGACGGTATATAGATAAACACTGGGTTCATCAAAATACAGGAACTGTTACACAAGCTTTAGAATACGCGGAGCACGCTCATAAAACACAATGAGATAGGAAGACAGATACGTTTGGAATGCAAGCGGGCAAAGAAGACGGAGGGGATTTAGAGGTCACAGAGGAGGAGGAGGAGGGCCACGGCACAGTTACACACAGAGCAATGTGTGTCTGAGGTGTGGAAAAATAGGGCATTATGCTAGAGAATGTAGGACAATTTTACAAAACCCTGGCGCAAGAGATGAAAACTGCTGGAACTGCAATGAGCCAGGACATTTTGCAAGAGAATGTAATGAAAAGCGGGTGTATAACCCCAACTTTACCCAGAATTGACAATTACAGCCACAGCCCCCACCTCCTCCCCCACTAGCAGAAAAAAACTGTAGTGAAATGGAGGAAGTTGATATACAAGCCGCATTAGAACTTATAGCACTAAGTAGGACGCAGGATTTTCCATATAAAAACATAATAATAAATGGCAAAGTATATAGTTGTTTGTGTGATACAGGGGCATGTAGAACTGTGCTAACTAAACCTCCACCCGGAGTAAAATATTCTAACACCGCAGTGCATGTTAGATCAGCAGCTGGCACATCAGAGGTACATTACCTAAAGTGCACCAGTAACAATAACAGAACCGGAGACAAAACTTACTTGTCAGGCTCCCATTCTGATAAGTCAAAAATGTCCAGTAAACCTGTTGGGAAGAGATCTTATGCAAAAGTTGCATATAAATATAGTATCAACAGAAACAGGTATGAAAGCTGTAGTGGAAGAAGATGCCCTAGTCCTAAATGAACTCTCACAGCCGCATTATTACTGGTCCCTCGATCAAGGCCCCACACCAACAGCTCGAGAACTACTGAGGAGAACCAGAGAAAAACAAAGCTCCCAGGAGGCACAGTACATGCTAGATACTGAGCTCCATGTAACCATGAGATATAAAAATACTGCAGGGCCAGATTATCAGTATGATACCGTTTTTCACAGAGAAAATAATCAGACTGTTACCATACAGCATCTGTATGTTGACCCCAAAACAAGGAAATCTTCCACCTCAATCATACTGTCAGGAAGACAGCTTCAACAGTTTAAAGGCAGTACACCTCATCTGTCATTAACTAAACCCGTGGGGGTCAGTGGGAAGAATTAGAAAACTTTATACAGCGTGCTAAAAGAGGGAGATATGAGGCATTAACAAGCTCTGACTGGAAAGTAGATCCTAACACAGGAATCTGGAAACTCACTCTAGGGTGGATAGTCAAAGTTCATCCAAAGACACATTTGGATGGAGCAAAATGACAGATACAGGGCCTAGCTGAAAGCAAAGAGAGCAACAGGCACCCTGCCTTAGCTGCTGTCCCACCTGAACTGTGGTCCCAATCATCAACTGATGTAGGACTTATAAAGGGGTTTCCACCATATAAGGTTAAATTAATATCTGAAGAACGGCCAGTAGTTCGCCAGTATCCCTTGAAACCAGAAGCTGAAGAGGGTATTAAGCCAGTAATACAGGATATGTTGAAGTCAGGAATATTAAGGGAAGCACCTGATTCTACACACCTATCTTTCCAGTGCAGAAAGCCAGCACAGGAAAGTGGAGGATGGTTCAGGATCTTAGACCGATAACTAAAATAGTGTGACATGCGATTCCGGATGTCCCGAATCCACATACATTGCTGCATTCATTAACTTCAGATAAAAAAATATTTCTCAGTGGTAAATCTTAGCAATGCTTTCTTTACAGTACCACTGCATGAAGAGTCACAGCATTTATTTGGCTATCAGTTTAAAGAGAAAAAATACACTTACACCAGACTACCACAAGGCTTCAGTGAAAGCCCACATGTATATACACAAGCCTTAAGATACTCTATGAGCACCTGTGAGGTGCCTGAACATAGTCAAGTCCTGTTGTATGTAGATGATATTCTTATAGCTTCAGACACTCAACAACACTGTGAGGAAGCTACCATAACAGTTCTGAAACATCTCTACCAGACGGGGCACAAAGCCTCTAGGGATAAACTGCAGTTTTGCAAGGAGAAAGTTATTTATTTGGGACATATGTTATCACAGCATGGCCATTCCCTCCTAAGTAGTAGAAAAACAGCCATACAAGAAGCCCCAAAACCACGAACTAAACAACAAATGATGTCCTTTCTGGGACTGTGTAATTTCTGCAGAGAATGGCTACCAGACTATGCAGCCATTGTACAACCCTTGCAATCTATGATCTATGGCAAAGACATGACATTAAAAGACAAAATCATATGGACTATGGAAGGAGAAGTAGCATTCACAGAGCTAAAAAATCTGCTTCAAACAACAGTCACCGTAGCTCTGCCGGATTATAGCCAGCCTTTCACACTTTGTGTAGATGCATGTAAGGGTTATATGAAAGCTGTATTAACCCAACCATTTGGCTCCAAAAACAGACCTTTAGCATTTTATTCTAAAAAACTGGACTCTGTGGCATCTGCATTTCCAAATTGTCTGCAGAGCTGTATCGCAGCAGCAGAAGCTGTGAAGCAGACAGCTGAAATTGTGTTGTGCCACCCGCTCACACTGAAAGTTCCTCATTCAGTGCCACTTGTATTGCTACAAACTTCACTTCCTTTCTTGACTCATGCAAGGCATATTACGTTGACCTCATTGTTACTCTCACAACCAAATATAACTCTGCAAAGATGTGATCCACTAAACCCTAGCACATTAATTCCAACAGCAGAAGATGGGAAACCACATTCTTGTAAAACAAAGGTAGAGGAAGACACAAAACCTAGACAAGATATCTCTCAGACTCCTTTGGAAAACTCACAAATAATTTTTGTAGATGGATCAGCATCAAAAGATGAATATGGAAAAAAAAAGGTTGGTTATGCAGTAACCACTGAAACTAAAATTATAGAATCACAGGCCCTGCCCCATACATGCTCAGCACAGACTGCTGTTATCAGAGCGTGTGAACTATATGAAGGAAAAATCCTAACCATTTATACAGACGGCCAATATGTATTCGGTTCTGTTCACCATTTTGCTAAAATATGGGAAAATAGAGGGTTTAAAACATCAGCTGGAACAGAATTGACACATTTTAATCTGTTAAAACGACTGCTGTTAGTTATCCAGCTACCTGCGAGGATAGCACTTTGTAAATGTAAAGCGCATCAATCTAATGAAGCCAGGGAAACGAAGGGGAACACCTTTGCTGATATTTCTGCTAAAATAGCTTTGAGGCTTCCCCTCACTTTGAAAATGTCAGATCTCTTATAGATACAGATGTGCTGAAAGATTCACAACAATCTGCATCAGCTGCAGAAGTTAAATCTTGGCTGAATAGAGGGGCCATAAAGAAAGATGACATTTATCATTTGGGAAATAAGCCAATATTACCAAAGAATTTATACAAGACGGCGGCCCATGCGACACACGGGGTTTCCCATGTGTCGAGAGGGGGAATGATACACTTAGTAAATCTACATTTCTATACCATAAATTTTTCTGACTATGCAAAAAGCAAAAAGCTTTTGTAGATCATGTATTATCTGCTGCAAACATATTCCACAGGGGAACATGAGACCCAAAAGAGGCCAGTTCCCAGCAGCAATTCATCCCTTTCACATGATACACATGGATTTCATAGAGTTATCATGGTCAGGGGGAAAGAAATATTGTTTAGTGGTCATAGATGCATTTTCAAAGTGGGTTGAGATGTACCCTGCAAAACACTGTGATGCGCTCACAGTGGCGAAGAGTTTAGTGACACATTTCTTCCCTACATATGGTATCCCACAAATCATAAGATCAAATAATGGGACTCATTTTGTAAATAATGTAATAGAACTGTGCTCTAAAGCATTAGGGTTTCAGTTAAAAAACCATTGTTCTTACCACCCACAATCTGCTGGGCTGGTTGAACGAACAAATGGAACAATAAAAAATAGATTAATGAAAACAATGGAAGAAACAGGGAGGCCATGGCCTGAATGTCTATCTCTGGTTAAATTATGGATGAGAATAACTCCAAATCAAACTGGTCTCACTCCATTTGAAATAGTACATGGCAGACCTTTTCCATTGCCATCAGAAATGGATGACATAGGAAAAGCACAGCAGGAAACATCATTAGCTGAATGGATGAATAAGATGTTACAAACAAAAGAAGTACAGTTGTCCAGTAGTCTGCCAGTAAATTCTGCTCCGATTTCACAGAACAACCTGAGGCCTGGGGACCTGGTCCTGATTAAGACACTTCACAGAAAGGACTGGAGCACCCCATGCTGGAGAGGGCCATACCGTGTTCTCCTGACCACACCGACAGCTCTGAAAATCGCAGAGACCATCCTGGATCCACAAGAGCCACTGTAAGATAATATCACCGTTACAGGAGCCAAACCAACCGACGGGGTAACAGGGGAATGACCGGGTACAAAGGGGTTTGATCCATATGGTCCAACATCTCAAACCGGCGAAGAAAACAACTGACCTGTGCCCAATTTAGCATGGCTTTCTGTGACGTGTGGACAAGACTGATAAGCCTGAGCTTAAACCTGGTAGCAGGGCTCTTTCTCTGTTTAAGACAGGATCCACAGGATGTAACATCACACGAGAAGAGATGGACAGGATGGACACTGGAGCCAAAAAACAGATGATTATGATGACATGTTGTAAATGAATATATCTACAATGCCTGAGTGTATTCATACTTGTACTTCATAAAATGACCTTATAGCAGAAAATCGAAAGAAGTTGCTGTTTAAGTGAAATGAGAAAAAGTGCAATGATATGAACAAGGCTCGTTTTAATTCTTTTATTTTTTTTTATTACATTGTTTTACTCTGCCATGATTGGTGGTCGCCTGGGCGGAGGGACCTTATAAGTGTTTCCCACAAAATAATCTGTTTTCCGTCCTGTGGGTTTGTGCTTACAGAGTGTTTCATTTTACATGTATTTACTCATGACTTATTCGTGATAAAACAGGGGGGAACTGTTAGAATTTTTATGACTTTTTATATTGTTTATCACTTGTGTCTGCTCTAAGTGCTTTCTTCCCCCACATGCCATAGACAAAGAGATAAGAGAGAAGGGTGAGTTATGCTATTATCAGCAACATCTAGGGACTGGCACCAATCCTCACTCCTTTCTCTAAAATCAAGACACATGAACCCTAACCTTTCACACACACACACACACACTCTTGTTTTGCTATATGTAGTGAGGACCATCTGTTGACTCCCATTGACTTCCATTGATTTTCAACCCTTTCTATGCCCTAACCCTGACAATAACCCTAAACCTAACCATTACCAGTTCATGCCTAACCCTAACCTTAACCTAAACTCAATTCACATCTTAGTCCTAAACCTAACCGTTAGCAAAATAGGTCATGAGGACCAGCAAAATGTCCTCACTTTGGTACAAACGGTCCTCAATTTGATGGTGAAATCGGGAAATGGTTCTCACTGTGATGCCAAGACAGGAACACACACACACACTCTTGTTTTGCTATATGTAGTGAGGACCATCTGTTGACTCCCATTGATTTTCAGTCATTTTCAACTCTTTCTATGCCCTAAACCTGACAATAACCCTAAACCTAACTATTACCAGTGCATGCCTAACCCTAACCCTAACCTTAACCTAAACTCAATTCACACCTTAGTCCTAAACCTAACCGTTAGCAAAATAGGTCGTGAGGACCAGCAAAATGTCCTCACTTTGGTACAAACGGTCCTCAATTTGATGGTGAAATCGGGAAATGGTTCTCACTGTGATGCCAAGACAGGAACACACACACACACACACACACCCACCTTGAATGTTGTTTGAACTGTGTGTGACCAAGCATGTATAAATAAAGAGGGAGGATGTTAATACTTCGTAGTTTTGCACTGCAGAGTGTGACCTACCCTTGCCGCAAGTATAACTGACTCTGTGTCGTTCCTTACCTCTGAGTTGACTAAATAATACCTATCAATCTCCGTCATTGATCCTTCTTTTTCTATTACTTTGTCTTCAACCAAATCAGAAGATGCTGATGCTCTCTTCCCCGCCTATCCGTCTCTTGAAGTCAAGTGAAGAGGCAGCTGGAGAGAACCAGAACAAGGCTGCAGGTCCAGATTGTGTCAGCCCCAGAATCCTTGAGGCCTGTGTGGAGCAAGTGCTTTGGATTCTGCAGCACATTTTCAAACTGAACCTGACCTAGGATAAGGTTCCAGATTATGGCATGGTGTGGAAACAATCATCTTAGTGGTGGTGGAGGAGGAGAATAAATAACTGTATTCACCTGGACAACAGACTGGACTAGAGATGCAACAGAGATGTTTTCTACAAGAAGGGACGGATCAGACCATATTGAGGAAGCTTAGGTCCTTCAGTGTTTGCAGCAAGATGCTGCAGATCTTCTATATGTCTGTTGTGGAGAGTGTGATCTCTTCTGGCATCAGTTCTTGGTAGCTTCATCAAAGCCAGGGACCTATAAAAGCTCAACAAGCTGATGAAGGTTGGCTCTGTTCTGAGGACTGCTCTAGAAGCTCTG
Organism: Girardinichthys multiradiatus; assembly: GCF_021462225.1. Lineage (NCBI taxonomy): Eukaryota > Metazoa > Chordata > Actinopteri > Cyprinodontiformes > Goodeidae > Girardinichthys > Girardinichthys multiradiatus. The sequence continues at coordinate 1,844,553 of NC_061794.1, read as the reverse complement.
GTGGGGATTGTACAAAAAGAGATGCTTCATAAAATCAACACACTTATTGGATTATATCGAAAAACAAATCAATCAAACCTGCAGGTAACCTCAATTACAGTAGACATGTTGATCAAAAAAGAATGAGTTTGAATGACAGTCTAGGTAAATTTAAAGGTTTAATTGCACCTCTTTTTGTTTTATTATTCCAGCTTAACAGCAATTGTAAAGCATACACCAAAAATCCCCTTGTTTGTTCTGTATTAATTTTTTTAATCTATATTATCCTTTTCTTAACTGACTGAATAAATCCATACATTCATTGTCTATACCCGGCTATCCTTGCAGGACAGGGTTAGAGTTTGGGGTTAGTCCCAGAGGGGAGGAGGGGTTGGTCCCATCTCCAGCGGTCAATGGGCCAGAGGTGGGGTACACCCTGGATAGGTCACCAGTCCATCACAGGGCAATACAGAGAAACATGAGACAAACAACCATGCACACACACTCTCACTCCCATGGGAAATGTAGAGACCAACAAACTTAAAAGGGAACTGACCCAACAATTGCACCACCATGGCGCTTCTAAGCTGCATGGATTTCAATATTTTTCTGGGGCCCAATTACAAATAACTGTCCCTTCAGATCATACAGGTTGATCTGCCAAGAGCTGTGCTTTCAGATCATTCAGCTTGGGATGTGGAATCCAGAAGGCGTGGCTTACAATGATCCGCATTCACCTGATCGTAAGATATGTATAAAGAATTTTCAGTGTGCATGGCTGAGCTCTTTTTCAAGTTCTTCATGTAGGCTGTCAAAATCCAGTCAGTACTTCAAACACAGATGAGCTTGTGGTGCTTCTCCCGAGGTAGATCGCGGGAATATTAGTGGGTCAACTTTAAACTCCCATATTGTTTTGGGACCTTTTAGTTGACAGAGAAGTTAAACAACACATAAAGGTTGTTCTGAAAGGGCTAATTGCTTTTCAGTTTATTGGGGCCTGCAATAGCAATGGAAGGAGAGATGCTTCACATGTACTGCAAGGAGGTGTCTATTACTATCCACGTCTAAACTGGAGGCTTTATAACTTTATTCTTATTCCGTCTGAATTAATGCGGCCCGAACTAAAGAGCACACCCCCATAAATGGTAAATGGACTGAACTTATATAGCGCTTTTCCAGTCATACAGACCTCTCAAAGTGCTTTACACTAGAGCTACATTCACCCAATTGCACTCACTAACGCTCACACATTCATACATCGATAAGCAGATCGGTAGGCAACTTGAGGTTAAGTGCCTTGCCCAGGGGCACATCGACATATGGCAGGAGGAAGCTGGAATCGAACCCACAACCTTCTGATTGCAAGACGACTACTCTTCCTACTGAGCCACAGTCGCCTCATATATGGTTCAGTCATATATGAACAGTCTGGTACAGTCTCAAAATGTGTGCTATTACTTTTATTGGCATTTCAAGTTACCATGGCAATGTACAGAGGTTGGACAATGAAACTGAAACACCTGTCATTTTAGTGTGGTGTGGGAGGTTTCATGGCTAAATTGGACCAGCCTGGTAGCCAGTCTTCATTTATTGCACACTGCACCAGTAAACAATGTTTGTTAAATGACGTTTGTTTTTGTTTGTGTTGAGAAATTCAGCTACAGTAAGTGCTAGCAGACTAGCACTCAGCTAAGGATGTGTTCTGTGTTGTGTTTTTAAAGTTAAGACAAACTTTATTTAAAGGGAGGTTTTTAAATAGAAGATCAGCCATAATGTGCCATCCAAGCTTATGCATTTCAACCCTTTTATTAGTGGTATTTTTAAAGGTATGTGATTGATTCTGATGACAAGCTATGAGTTTCTTTTGTTAGCTCAAACCACTAACGGCTAAGAACACGTGCTCGTCCACTTTATGAGTCGGCTGAAGATTATTTAACCAGAAAAGTTGTTGGTCCTCATTCAAAATATTTCCTTAAATATTATTTTAACATTGCCTTAATAATATTTCGTAAATATTATTTGTACTAGGCGAAGCCAGCTAATTAAACACCATTAAGACCCATTTATCCAAAAGGTGTGGCTCTTATTGAAAATATTTCCCTAAATATTATTTTAATAAATAAAGGCAGCTAATTAAACACCATCAAGACCCATTTATACAAAAGGTTTGCCTCTTATTCAAAATATTTCCTTAAATATTATTTTAATAAATAATGGCAGCTTTGAGAATTGGTCATCTAGAAGGTTGCTGGTATTTACAGGACAACCCTTAACAGACCAAAGTATTTTTAATAAAATATTAAAGTATTAACATTAAATATTAAATAATATATTCATAATCTCAACACGGTTTTCGTCAAAGCCCTCCCGATCGCTAGGAGTCTAAGCATTCCGAAGCCCTTTTCTCATGTATTTTCAGTAACAGTTAAAGCAGAAATCCATGAATGACAACATTTCTTTCCATCGTCCTATCTTATACTGTGAATGAGGTTAAGCTATGAAAATCCACACAATCTGGGACGAGGAACGGCTGTCGTCCACGGTTCGAACATTTTTGGAATACCATGTACTGTTGTCATACAATGCCAATTTGTTCGGACCCCTTTTGCCACTCTAAGGTATGCAGACTCAGAGGGAGACAATTGAGTGCAGCTGTTCTCTCACACACACACGTACGTACACGCTACCAGCCTGGGAGCCATTTCCATTGAAACTGATCTCAGCCTCTGCTGACAGAGGAGGCCATTCAAGAAAACTGGCATTTCGCACTGCCTCTTATGACATTGCATAGAGGCAGCTATTACTATCCATCTCTAAACTGGACTGTTTATATTGTATATTCATTGGGGCCTACCATAGCAATGCAAGGGGGCATGGAATAACATTGCGAAGGAATGGCATTACCGGTGAAACAAGAACAGGTCTAGGTGGCTATCTTGGCCTTCTACCCTCAGTCCTGATGCACATTGGGACTACCTCGGCCAAAGACCCCTTTGCAGCCCCGTCTAAATTTCTTCAGAAAATTTCTAGTTCTAACTTTTTTATATTTTGAATGGACAACAAACTTCATGTTTGGCAAAATGTCACAAAGCTAAATAAATAAATAAAAAACACACTGAGTGCAATTCTTACCTGATTCTGGCATTCCTTGGGCCTTCTGCACACGAGCCTGAAGAACTTCTTTGGCAGAGACAAAGAAGATGCGGTCACTGGCCTGGGCTCTGTCAACAACACCCAACTCATCCACAAGAAAGTGGGTGCAGCGGTCCATGTGCTGCCTGCGAACCTGTATCAAGATAAACATGAATCATAATAAACACTACAGATGCAGAACAAAGCTTTCAAACTGACCCCGGTCTCATGTACAAAGGATACACACAGTCTGTACCACAAACACACTTAATTTTCCTACATGCAGGCTTTAAAATATTACACTGGACATTTGAAGCAGATAATTTAAGGTTTCTATTATGAAAGATTTACAGGAGGGTGCTGTTTTTATGTGCTCTGTTGACATTCTGACAAAATAAAATGCTTGTCAGGATATCTGTCAAACAGCCATGTTCTTAATATTTTGGCTGTTATGCCAGCTCGTCGCTTCTCAATTCTAAAAGTTTACTTTATTTGCATGCTTTCTTTCTGCATATTAGAATAGAATAGATTTTAAATATTCTTTATTGTCCCACAGTGGAGAAATTGAGGTGTGTCAGCAGCCAAGTAAAATACAAATGGAAGCATAGAGGTACTTACAAAAGTAAAAAAATATATACATATAGAAAAATCAGAAAGTAAAAGTAGACTGTACTGTAAAGGAATAAAATACAACACAAGAAAAGGAAACGGTACAGTTATTAAAAATGGCATACTCAGATTAAATTAAATCTGCAACTTAGTAGGGTGATACAAAAGACAAAAAGCGCATTTGTAATTGTGCATGAGAAAACAGTAAATATTTAGAAAAAATTTAAAGAAAACTGTGCAAATAACAGTTGTGATGTAAACACATATTGAGGTTGTTGGGGGCAGTGATGGTAATAGCTGCTGAGAGTTAGGATCAGCAATAAAGCTACTTTGGGCACCTAGCCTGCAGCAGTCTCATAAATGGTGTGGAAGACATTGTCTAACAGTGATGTTTGATGCCATTTGTGTTTTCATTACTTTGCTAGTTTGGTTACAAATAGAAAAACCTAAAGAGCGAGCAGATCTGTACAGAACGGTGCTGAGTAGAGACTAATGGGAAAAGGGCATGAATCTCCAATAGTCTGGAATCTGGTCTCTTCCAAACCCCACTGATATTGTTCTGCTGCAGTTGGTCCTCAATCTTCTTCTTCTAGATGTTTTCTTCCCATCCCTGATTTTTTTCCAGTTCCTTCTGCACAGCTCTAAGCTCCTCATTGTTTCTTGATCTAAAGGCTCTGCTCTTCTCCTTGAGGAGAGCCTTACTATTCATATTGTGCAGAAAAATATGAAAATTCCCACGGAAAGACACTCTGAAAAGTTCTCACACACTCCAACACTTAGAAAATCTCCAACACTTGCACCCTTGCACCTTTTACTTTGGCCGCTCCATGCCCCTGGGCCACGTAAACGTAAATGAAAACAAAAATCTCCAACACTTATATTATATTATAGTCTTAAGCCATTGGGGATTAAAAGTTATCAAAAGCTTTTTGCTACATCAAAGTATGTGGGCGCGGCTAAGCCTCAAAATTTGACTTCTCGCCATGAAACATAAAATTTTTATAGTTTTGTAAGGAAAGTCACAAAGACATGAAACCTTCTGGGATTTATCCATATGATGACTCAAACAATATTCAATGGTCAACTGCTGACATCATTGAAGCCCCGCCCCTGGAGAACAGGAAGTGTAATGTTTCACTTAGTGTTGGCCATATTTGATCTCCTTCACTTAATCAACATGAAACTGTCTCCAATGACAGATAACACGATGGTCTAACTTGGTCTCCAGTACTGACAGGTTTGGCTGGAGGGTGTGGCCGAGGCGACGTCTGATGTCACGCCGTGGCCATATGTTTGCCTCTAAATTACACGTGCATGGTCCAATTTTCTCCAAACTGAATATGGTTGATCTTTGTCAGCCCCTAAACAGTTCTATTAGATTACACATGAATTTGGCTCAACGGCGCCCCCTACGACACTTCAAGGGCTCTAGTTCCCTCATGCCCCATCGGATCCACTTGACGTTTAGTGTAGACCATCATGGATCAATGCTGGACATGTTGACACAGTCAATTAATGACATCACTTTAGCCCCACCCACAAACAAACAACTGACTGCTGCTTCCATTAGGAAGGTCTGATTTTCTCCAAACTGATTATGCTTGATCTTTGTCATGCCCCAAACAGCTCTACTTGATTACATTGAAATATGGATCAACAGCACCCCCTAGCACACTTAAAGTACTCTCTCTCTTTCATACATCACCAGATCCACTTCAAATGTAGAATACATCATTGTGGATCAAGGCTGAACATGTTGGCACAATCAATTGATGACATCACTTTAGCCCCACCCACTCACAAACAAGTGAGTGCAGCTTCCATCTGCAAGGTTAGATATTTGCCAAATTTTGAACGCTTCTCGAAAGGGCAGAACTTGGCATGACCAAAGAATCTATGAAAGGTTGCTCACAGTGGAGCCTAGTGGCGATGTGTAGAATCGAGCAGCGAGCTCGTTGGTGGCGTGGAGGAGGCAGTGCAGGCTCCCGCGGTGGCTACACAGGTCGAGCGGCGCTTGGCTGCGAGGGCCGCCCAATGCTACTTGCAGCTTTCATTTTATTTGGATTTTATGTCATTGTAATCCTTGATTCTACAGATGTAGAAAAAAGTCCTACTACCTTTCACATCTGGTTTTCTATGTATTTTTGTTGTTAAAAAATAACTCATGTTATTAACTTTTTATGACAATTATAGAGAAATGCCTCTATGGCTAGAATACTTCTTCATTGTTGTACCACAACCCTTGACAGTAAACTGCAATGACTAAATAAAAAAATAGAATTAAAAATTAAAGCTGCATGCCGCATTGGGCAACCCTCGCAGCTTAGTGCTCCTTGGACTATGTTGCAACCGGGGGAGTCTTGCATCTCCTCCACTACACTACCGACGAGCCTGCTGCTCCAATCTGCATGTTGTCACATGTTGATTCTGTGAAGGGGATCAAATATGGAGCTTCCAAAGTGAAATATTACACTTCATGTTCTCAGGGTACAGGGCTTCGATGATGTCAGCATTCAACCATTGAACATTTTCCAGGGTCCGATGCGGATCAATCCCAGGTTTCGTGTCTGTGTGACTTTCCTTGTATGAGCTATACCAATTTTGTGTTTTATGGTAAGAAGTCAGATTTTGAGGCTTGTCCACACCCACTGCTTTCATGTAGCAAAAAGATTTTTATAACGTCTGATCCCCAATGGGCTGACAGTACACCGAATCAATTTGAAGTCTTTAAGTCAAAGGCTGTAGGAGGGTTTTGCTCAGGTATGACGTGCACAAGCAAGAGAAAATGCGGGTTTGATCCAAAATGGCCGACTTCCTGTAGGGTTTGGACAATGGGTCCAAGAGACTTTTTTTTTTTATGGTCCGGAGTTACAAGTTACATTTGTGAACCGAATTTCATGGTCTTCGAACAAAGCATCGCTTGGGGCTGATTTCTTTAAACCTTCTAGGGGGTGGTGTAGAGGAATTAAGCCACGCCAACAACATATTTCACTGGATATCTTTGGGGGCTGAACTAAGATCGATCATTTTGAATTTCTTGAGGATCGAATCATATATGTGGAAATTAAAACAAATGTATGGTCAAGGCGTGACCTCTCAATTTGCCACGCCCACACCCTCCAGCGAAAACTCTCAGTGTTAAAAACTTAGTCTTGTTATCTATCAATGGGGACAGTTTTATGTTGATTAGGTGAAAAAGATAACATATGGACCTTCCAAATTAAAATATTATACTTCCTGTTCTCAGGTGAAGGGGCTTTGATGGTGTCAGCATTTGACCATTGAATATTGTTCGGGACCATACGTAGATCAGTTCCAGAAGGTTTTGTGTTTTTGCAACTTTCCATGTAGGAGCTATAAGAATTTTGTTTTTCTTGGTGAGAAGTCATATTTTGAGGTCTGGTCCCGCCCCTTCAACATGTTCAAAAACTCATGATTTTGATCAAGTTTAATCCCCCACGTCTTACGGGCATACTGACCAAATTTTAAGTTGATGGCTGAAAATCCCTAGGAACATTTGTCAAAGTTCGATGTCAAAAATGACCCTTTGACCCAAATTGACCAAATTGGGACATACCTCCCACTGACTTTTCGGTTGGTTTTGAGCCTTCTACCTGTGTACCACATTTCAAATCTCTTCAGTTTAGGGGGCGCTGTTTAGCTACTTTTATAGCGACTTTGTCAAAATCCTTAAAATGCGCAATTTTACACCAAGACTGACATCCATGCATAATTCGTTGAGTTTTCGTATATGTTTAGGGCTCCACAATTGCGCTTCTTTAGTAGCACAGGGAAATAAACACTACAACAATTACAATAGGCCTTCGCAGCACTTTTGCTGTTAGATAACTTAACATTGGAAGATATGAAATATTTTTCTAGTTTGGAAGTGCAATTCTCCAATTGCTTTAGCCAATGCTTTGATTCCCTTGATTTATTTTGCTGTTCAAATAAATCTTAGGTTTGAAATATATTCTCAGTCAAAAAAATATTTCAGGCCTGGCACGATATAAATTTTTAATCCCCTTTATTCTGTCATCACATACTGACAAATCAGACAGCTTTCCATATCATTCCTCATAATCAAGTCAACACTTTTATCCTTTTTTAAATGTAGTTTTGATATGAATTTAGATATGCTACCTTCCAAGTGATTTGCTTACTGGTTTAAGTGTCTACAAAGATCATATGTTTTTTTAAAAAAAGCAGACAGACATGTAAAAGTCAACAATGTAATCAATTCCAAGCATTAATAAGACATGGCATATGCTCACAATCAGTTAAAATTTAACCCACAAGTTAATAAGCAGCATGAAAGAGGATGCCATAATTTATGAAACAATGAAGCACTATAAAGATTTATATAAGCTTAATGTAACTGTCAATAAAAGCCTTCGAAACTCAGGAATTATTTTTAGATATTCAGGATAAGAAATGGTCAAGCTTGAAAACATTAGTATGGCTATCAACTGTAACTAGAAGTCTACATATTTTTTAATCATATAAAGTTGACTAACCTCCTCCATATATTCTGGTTCTGAGGCAGAGGCATCCCAGCGGTTGTTGAGAATAAAAATATTAGGACTGGAGAGACGCTCATTGACCTTATGAAAGAAGGACTTCTCCTGCAGAAAGTAAAAATTTCAGTACGTTTTAAAATTTTGAATTGGAACACATTTGGAATTTGAATAATTTGCATTTAACACGTATTTGCCTACTTGCAAGGTTATTCAGTTTTATGTCATGCAGTACTTGATTCAGTTTTTGTACCTCACCGTTTGCATGAGTGTAGACTCAGAGTTTGCCACCAGAACAAACACATCTGCATCAAGACAGAACTTGTCAATCCAGCTGTCCAATTCAGTGGTGACATCAATGCCTGGGCTGGAGAGAAGCAAAGTATTAAAAGGCAAGCTTTTGACGCCTGGCAGCTTTTATACAGAGATGATTAAAACAGAAATTATAAAGTACAATTTTTCTTCTATACTTTCTTCTACACAGTTTGAGAATCCAAGTTCAAGCTAAAGCTACAGTCAGCTTGCATCAAACCTGTCCAAAAGCACCAAATCATCTCTTAGCAGAGCACACTTTGCTTTAGGCCACATGACACAGACTAGGCTGCCAGCATCCAGGTCCACATCCTGGTGTAGAGCATGGGCCAGGTGGTTCACTGTCTAATCAGAAACATCACTGGGTCAGTCTTTATTCACAAATCAACATTCTAGCACACACTGATTAAGTGGACACTAGTGACTGGAATGGTCAGTCAGTTCACTAACCATTATGCTTTTTTGGTCCTCAGAGCCTTCAGTGAGGAGGAAGCCTTCACTGCCATCTGTGCCCTCCACCCTCAGAAAACAGTTGGTTGTGTGTCCAATCCCAGATGGCAGGACTTTATCACATAGCATGGCATTGATCACAGAACTCTTGCCATTACTGGTTCTGTGAAAGAACAAACCTCTTATTACCATATAAAGCCAGTTTAACCAGTCTTTATTTTAGAAACTTACCTATACTTCAGGTTTTTTAAGAAAACACAAAATAAAGCAAAAAACATACACATTTGCAATTTTGAATTATTTTTTGTATTTGAACTATTTATTTAAAGGGGGCAGTGTAATTTAATACAACACATGAGAATTCATGAGTTAAAAATGCCAGAATTAGCCAAAAGGCTATTTTGCATCTGTGATCCCCAAGCCATGATGGTAAAAAGCAATAAAATACAAGAATGTAAGTGGAGCACAGCAATACCATTAGTGAGGACAGAAAATTAGGCTAAACAAATCCTCACACAACAAAACAACACTGCTGAAAAAATAAAAATAGAATACAACTTAACAGATACAATTTCTATTGATGTTGACGGATGTCTGAATCAACAAGTCATTTTCCAAATGTTTAGTGAAAGCCTTACTGGGGTTGGGCAATGAAACTGAAACACCTGTCAATTTAGTGTGGGAGGTTTGAAAAGAGGACAAATTGTTGGTGCACATCTTGCTGGCGCATCTGTGACCAAGACAGCAAGTCTTTGTGATGTATCAAGAGCCACGGTATCCAGGGTAATGTCAGCATACCACCAAGAAGGACGAACCACATCCAACAGGATTAACTGTGGAAGCAAGAGGAAGCTGTCTGAAAGTGTTAGGATTTTTATGACTTTTTGTATTGTTATCACTCATCTAAGTGCTTTTCCCTCCTTACGTGTTGCAGGAAGGGAGATGGTCACAAGAATGAGTTATGCTTTTATTTCTAGCAGCATCTGGGGGCTATACACCAGGTGCCCACTTCCCACTTCCTCTATTTGTTTATAATCAAGACAAATGAACCCTAACCTTTCTGACTCCCCCCACACACACACACACACGCACTCTTGTTTTGCTATATGTAGTGAGGACCATCTGTTGACTCCCATTGACTTCCATTGATTTTCAGTCATTTTCAACCCTTTCTAGGCCCTAACCTTGACAATAACCCTAAACCTAACCATTACCAGTTCATGCCTAACCCTAACCTTAACCTAAACTCTCACACACACACACACACACACACACACACTGAATGTTGTTGAACTGTGTGTGACCAAGCATGTATAAATAAAGAGAGATGGGTGCCAACACTTTGTAGTTTTGCACTGCAGAGTGTGACCTACCCTTGCCGCAAGTATAACTGACTGTCGTTTCCTTACCTCTGAGTTGACTAAATAATACCTATCATTAATTTGGTCCTTCGGAGCCGGATATTATAAGAACTAAACTGATTTTATCTTTCTTTGCAGTGACTGGCGGATCTCCGGGAGCAGCCTGACGTCGAGTTAAGCGCTGCCGTACAGCCGCATCTAGGCCTGGTGGCTGAAAGTCCCGGTGTGTGACGTTCGCACCTGGCCGGTGGATTACTGTTTTACTCGGCGCCGGGTGACTCTGGAGGTCCGACAGAGTCACCTAGAAGTCAACTCCGAGGTGAGACAGTTTTAAAATACAGTACATGAGATAAGAGTAAGCGCTATATAAATGAAAGAAGAAAAGTATTTACAAGTCATTGGGTAGTGTCTCGCCGAAAGGAGACTGCATTGGAAAGGTTTTATTTCGCCGCAAAGAAATAGTGATAAATTTAGGTAGTTATCTCGCCGTAAAGAGATTAAAAACGACTAGGCGCCGTAAAGTGAACTGGATAATTTGGTTGGTAACATTCCGCCGGAAAGGAATGAAATTAAGTGTTAAATAATAAGGGAGCTCATAAACTAAACTAGGTCGACCATACATATTGCTGAAGGGACATAAATATGTTAAAATACTAACTGTGTGAGTGTTGTTTTGTGTGTTTGGAAGACTAAGCATTTTGGAAGAATCTTAGTAGGATTCTGCTGGTCTTGTGTTTTCTTTTGCCCAGAATAGAAAGACGTATTGGTGATTCTTGGAGATAAAGGTCGGGTTTAATCCCAGAAAATTAACACCGCTGCGAATTAGTCGCAGTTGAAGGGCGTGTTAATGTCCTCTCCTTGAATCTCATGCCAGTGAACCTCTATCTGGGACATTTATAGTATTGTGAACTAAAATGAAACATTAGGGAAGAAACAAAGTAAACTAATTAACTTAGAAGGGGATGTAAAGTTTATGGAGAATTATGTAAAAGGAGCAGGTATGATCTGTCGTAGATGGAATAAAAAACATGGTTTCTTGGGTAAACTAAATATTAACAATATCTTAAAATTGCAAAGGGATTTAAAATTAGAAATAATAAAAACCAAGAAACCAACTAAAAAGGAAAAGAGAAAGGTTGAGTATAAATTCTCAGACAAATGGCTGGAACAAAGTAAATGAAGAAACATTCAGAAGCAAGATAAGGAGGAGAAGCGACAGGAGAAGCTGGCAGCTGCAGTCTTGGTGCGCCCACATCAGGAAACAGTGGTCGCATCCAGACAGCGAGGTGTTCGGCCCCCTGCCGTGCAGACAGCTGCAGGGCAGGCAGCTAGAGCACAGCAAATTGGATGAGAGATAGAAGGAGCAGTTCCTACAACTCCGATAAGTAAGCAAGAAAAATTAAGTAATCCTTCTAAAACAGAAGAACAGAGCTCTTCTAGTGAGCCCTGGTCTCCTAATTCCTGGTGGGACACAGGAGTGCAAACTAGGAGTAAAGATAAGAAAATAATTCCAAGCATATGCCCAGGCGAAGACTTAATGGCTCACGAACAGAAATTTCAATGTGTGTCTGAGGTGTGGAAAAATAGGGCATTATGCTAGAGAATGTAGGACAATTTTACAAAACCCTGGCGCAAGAGATGAAAACTGCTGGATCTGCAATGAGCCAGGACATTTTGCAAGAGAATGTAATGAAAAGCGGGTGTATAACCCCAACTTTACCCAGAATTGACAATTACAGCCACAGCCCCCACCTCCTCCCCCACTAGCAGAGAAAAACAGTAATGAAATGGAAGAGGTTGATATACAAGCCGCATTAGAACTTATAGCACTAAGTAGGACGCAAGATTTGCCATATAAAAACAATAATAAATGGCAAAGTATATAGCCGTTTGTGTGATACAGGGGCATGTAGAACTGTGCTAACTAAACCTCCACCCGGAGTAAAATATTCTAACACCGCAGTGCATGTTAGATCAGCAGCTGGCACATCAGAGGTACATTACCTAAAGTGCACCAGTAACAATAACAGAACCGGAGACAAAACTTACTTGTCAGGCTCCCATTCTGATAAGTCAAAAATGTCCAGTAAACCTGTTGGGAAGAGATCTTATGCAAAAGTTGCATATAAATATAGTATCAACAGAAACAGGTATGAAAGCTGTAGTGGAAGAAGGGGCACTAGTCCTGAATGAACTATCACAGCCGCATTATTACTGGTTCCTCGATCAAGGCCCCACACCAACAGCTCGAGAACTGCTGAGGAGAACCAGAGAAAAACAAACTTCCCAGGAGGCACAGTACATGCTAGATACTGAGCTCCATGTAACCATGAGATATAAAAATACTGCAGGGCCAGATTATCAGTATGATACCGTTTTTCACAGGGAAAATAATCAGACTGTTACCATACAGCATCTGTATGTTGACCCCAAAACAGGGAAATCTTCTACCTCAATCATACTGTCAGGAAGACAGCTTCAACAGTTTAAAGGCAGTACACCTCATCTGTCATTAACTAAACCTGTGGGGGGTCAGTGGGAAGAATTAGAAAACTTTATACAGCGTGCTGAAAGAGTGAGATATGAGGCATTAACAAGCTCTGACTGGAAAGTAGATCCTAACACGGGAATCTGGAAACTCACTCTAGGGTGGATAGTCAAAGTTCATCCAAAGACACATTTGGATGAGGCAAAATGACAGATACAGGGCCTAGCTGAAAGCAAAGAGAGCAACAGGCACCCTACCCTGCCTTAGCTGCTGTCCCACCTGAACTGTGGTCCCAATCATCAACTGATGTAGGACTTATAAAGGGGTTTCCACCATATAAGGTTAAATTAATATCTGAAGAACAGCCAGTAGTTCGCCAGTACCCCTTAAAGCCAGAAACTGAAGAGGGTATTAAGCCAGTAATACAGGATATGTTGAAGTCAGGAATATTAAGGGAAGCACCTGATTCTACACACCTATCTTTCCAGTGCAGAAAGCCAGCACAGGAAAGTGGAGGATGGTTCAGGATCTTAGACCGATAAATAAAATAGTGTGACATGCGATTTCGGACGTCCCGAATCCACATACATTGCTGCATTCATTAACTCCAGATAAAAAATATTTCTCAGTGGTAAATCTTAGCAATACTTTCTTTACAGTACCACTGCATGAAGAGTCACAGCATTTATTTGGCTATCAGTTTAAAGAGAAAAAATACACTTACACCAGACTACCACAAGGCTTCAGTGAAAGCCCACATGTACAGGTCCTTCTCAAAATATTAGCATATTGTGATAAAGTTCATTATTTTCCATAATGTCATGATGAAAATTTAACATTCATATATTTTAGATTCATTGCACACTAACTGAAATATTTCAGGTCTTTTATTGTCTTAATACGGATGATTGTGGCATACAGCTCATGAAAACCCAAAATTCCTATCTCACAAAATTAGCATATTTCATCCGACCAATAAAAGAAAAGTGTTTTTAATACAAAAAACGTCAACCTTCAAATAATCATGTACAGTTATGCACTCAATACTTGGTCTGGAATCCTTTAGCAGAAATGACTGCTTCAATGCGGCGTGGCATGGAAGCAATCAGCCTGTGGCACTGCTTTGTCTTATGGAGGCCCAGGATGCTTCGATAGCGGCCTTTAGCTCATCCAGAGTGTTGGGTCTTGAGTCTCTCAACGTTCTCTTCACAATATCCCACAGATTCTCTATGGGGTTCACGTCAGGAGAGTTGGCAGGCCAATTGAGCACAGTGATACCATGGTCAGTAAACCATTTACCAGTGGTTTTGGCACTGTGAGCAGGTGCCAGGTCGTGCTGAAAAATGAAATCTTCATCTCCATAAAGCTTTTCAGCAGATGGAAGCATGAAGTGCTCCAAAATCTCATGATAGCTAGCTGCATTGACCCTGCCCTTGATAAAACACAGTGGACCAACACCAGCAGCTGACACGGCACCCCAGACCATCACTGACTGTGGGTACTTCACACTGGACTTCTGGCATTTTGGCATATCCTTCTCCTCAGTCTTCCTCCAGACTCTGGCACCTTGATTTCCGAATGACATGCAGAATTTGCTTTCATCCGAAAAAAGTACTTTGGACCACAGAGCAACAGTCCAGTGCTGCTTCTCTGTAGCCCAGGTCAGGCGCTTCTGCCACTGTTTCTGGTTCAAAAGTGGCTTGACCTGGGGAATGCGGCACCTGAGGCCCATTTCCTGCACACGCCTGTGCACGGTGGCTCTGGATGTTTCTACTCCAGACTCAGTCCACTGCTTCCGCAGGTCCCCCAAGGTCTGGAATCGGCCCTTCTCCACAATCTTCCTCAGGGTCCGGTCACCTCTTCTCGTTGTGCAGCGTTTTCTGCCACACTTTTTCCTTCCCACAGAGGTGCCTTGATACAGCACTCTGGGAACAGCCTATTCGTTCAGAAATTTCTTTCTGTGTCTTACCCTCTTGCTTCAGGGTGTCAATAGTGGCCTTCTGGACAGCAGTCAGGTCGGCAGTCTTACCCATGATTGGGGTTTTGAGTGATGAACCAGGCTGGGAGTTTTAAAGGCCTCAGGAATCTTTTGGAGGTGTTTAGAGTTAACTCGTTGATTCAGATGATTAGGTTCATAGCTCGTTTTGAGACCCTTTTAATGATATGTTAATTTTGTGAGATAGGAATTTTGGGTTTTCATGAGCTGTATGCCAAAATCATCCGTATTAAGACAATAAAAGACCTGAAATATTTCAGTTAGTGTGCAATGAATCTAAAATATATGAATGTTAAATTTTCATCATTACATTATGGAAAATAATGAACTTTATCACAATATGCTAATATTTTGAGAAGGACCTGTATATACACAAGCCTTAAGACACTCTATGAGCACCTGTGAGGTGCCTGAACATAGTCAAGTCCTGTTGTATGTAGATGATATTCTTATAGCTTCAGACACTCAACAACACTGTGAGAAAGCTACCATAAAAGTTCTGAAAGTGATTTATTTGGGACATATGTTATCACAGCATGGCCGTTCCCTCGTAAGTAGTAGAAAAACAGCCATACAAGAAGCCCCAAAACCACGAACTAAACAACAAATGATGCCCTTTCTGGGACTGTGTAATTTTTGCAGAGAATGGCTACCAGACTATGCAGCCATTGTACAACCCTTGCAATCCATGATCTATGGCAAAGACATGACATTAAAAGACAAAATCATATGGACTAAGGAAGGAAAAGTAGCATTCACAGAGCTAAAAAATCTGCTTTAAACAACAGTCACCGTAGCTCTGCCGGATTATAGCCAGCCTTTCACACTTTGTGTAGATGCATGTAAGGGTTATATGAAAGCTGTATAAACCCAACCATTTGGCTCCAAAAAAAGACCTTTAGCATTTTATTCTAAAAAATTGTACTCAGTGGCATCTGGATTTCCAAATTGTCTGCAGATCTGCATCGCAGCAGCAGAAGCTGTGAAGCAGACAGCTGAAATTGTGTTGTGCCACCCGCTCACACTGAAAGTTCCTCATTCAGTGCCACTTGTATTGCTACAAACTTCACTTCCTTTCTTGACTCATGCAAGGCATATTACGTTGACCTCATTGTTACTCTCACAACCAAATATAACTTTGCAAAGATGTGGTCCACTGAACCCTAGCACACTAATTCCAACAGCAGAAGATGGGAAACCACATTCTTGCAAAACAAAGGCAGAGGAAGATACAAAACCTAGGCAAGATATCTCTCAGACTCCTCTGGAAAACTCACAAATAATTTTTGTAGATGGATCAGCATCAAAAGATGAATATGGAAAAAACAGAGTTGGTTATGCAGTAACCACTGAAACTAAAATTATAGAATCACAGGCCCTGCCCCATACATGCTCAGCACAGACTGCAGAGCTGTATGCTGTTATCAGAGCGTGTGAACTATATGAAGGAAAAATCCTAACCATTTATACAGACAGCCAATATGTATTCGGTTCTGTTCACCATTTTGCTAAAATATGGGAAAATAGAGGGTTTAAAACATCAGCTGGAACAGAATTGACACATTTTAATCTGTTAAAACGACTGCTGTTAGCTATCCAGCTACCTGCAAAGATAGCACTTTGTAAATGTAAAGCGCATCAATCTAATGAAGCCAGGGAAACGAAGGGGAACACCTTTGCTGATATTTCTGCTAAAATAGCTTCGAGGCTTCCCCTCACTTTGAAAATGTCAGATCTCTTATAGATACAGATGTGCTGAAAGATTCACAACAATCTGCATCAGCTGCAGAAGTTAAATCTTGGCTGAATAGAGGGGCCATAAAGAAAGATGACATTTATCATTTGGGAAATAAGCCAATATTACCAAAGAATTTATACAAGACGGCGGCCCATGCGACACACGGGGTTTCCCATGTGTTGAGAGGGGGAATGATACACTTAGTAAATCTACATTTCCATACCATCAATTTTTCTGACTATGCAAAAAACCTTTGCAGATCATGTATTATTTGCTGCAAACATAATCCACAGGGGAACATGAGACCCAAAAGAGGCCAGCTCCCAGCAGCAATTCATCCCTTTCACACGATACACATGGATTTCATAGAGTTATCATGGTCAGGGGGAAATAAATATTGTTTAGTGGTTATAGATGCATTTTCAAAGTGGGTTGAGATGTACCCTGCAAAACACTGTGATGCGCTCACAGTGGCGAAGAGTTTAGTGACACATTTCTTCACTACATATTGTATCCCACAAATCATAAGATCAGATAATGGGACTCATTTTGTAAATAATGTAATAGAACTGTGCTCTAAAGCATTAGGGTTTCAGTTAAAAAACCATTGTTCTTACCACCCACAATCTGCTGGGCTGGTTGAACGAACAAATGGAACAATAAAAAATAGATTAATGAAAACAATGGAAGAAACAGGGAGGCCATGGCCTAAATGTCTATCTCTGTTTAAATTATGGATAAGAATAACTCCAATCAAACTGGTCTCACTCCATTTGAAATAGTACATGGCAGACCTTTTCCATTGCCATCAGAAATGGATGACATAGGAAAAGCACAGCAGGAAACATCATTAGCTGAATGGATGAATAAAATGTTACAAACAAAAGAAATACAGTTGTCCAGTAGTCTGCCAGAAAATTCTGCTCCGATTTCACAGAACAACCTGAGGCCTGGGGACCTGGTCCTGATTAAGACACTTCACAGAAAGGACTGGAGCACCCCATGCTGGAGAGGGCCATACTGTGTTCTCCTGACCACACCGACAGCTCTGAAAATCGCAGAGACCATCCTGGATCCATAAGAGCCACTGTAAGCTAATATCACCGTTACGGGAGCCAAACCAACCGACGGGGTAACAGGGGAATGACCGGGTACAAAGGGGTTTGATCCATATGGTCCAACATCTCAAACCGGTGAAGAAAACAACTGACCTGTGCCCAATTTAGAATGGCTTTCTGTGACGTGTGGACAGGACTGATAAGCCTGAGCTTAAACCTGGTAGCAGGGCTCTTTCTCTGTTTAAGACAGGATCCACAGGATGTAACATCACACGAGAAGAGATGGACAAGATGGACACTGGACCCAAAAAGCAGATGATTATGATGACATGTTGTAAATGAATATATCTTCAAACCCTGAGTGTATTCATACTTTTACTTCATAAAATGACCTTATAGCAGAAAATCGAAATAAGTTGCTGTTTAAGTGAAATGAGAAAAATTGCAATGATGATACAGGTCCTTCTCAAAATATTAGCATATTGTGATAAGGTTCATTATTTTCCATAATGTCATGATGAAAATTTAACATTCATATATTTTAGATTCATTGCACACTAACTGAAATATTTCAGGCCTTTTATTGTCTTAATACGGATGATTGTGGCATACAGCTCATGAAAACCCAAAATTCCTATCTCACAAAATTAGCATATTTCATCCGACCAATAAAAGAAAAGTGTTTTTAATACAAAAAACGTCAACCTTCAAATAATCATGTACAGTTATGCACTCAATACTTGGTCGGGAATCCTTTTGCAGAAATGACTGCTTCAATGCGGCGTGGCATGGAGGCAATCAGCCTGTGGCACTGCTGAGGTCTTATGGAGGCCCAGGATGCTTCGATAGCGGCCTTTAGCTCATCCAGAGTGTTGGGTCTTGAGTCTCTCAACGTTCTCTTCACAATATACCACAGATTCTCTATGGGGTTCAGGTCAGGAGAGTTGGCAGGCCAATTGAGCACAGTGATACCATGATCAGTAAACCATTTACCAGTGGTTTTGGCACTGTGAGCAGGTGCCAGGTCGTGCTGAAAAATGAAATCTTCATCTCCAAAAAGCTTTTCAGCAGATGGAAGCATGAAGCGCTCCAAAATCTCATGATAGCTAGCTGCATTGACCCTGCCCTTGATAAAACACAGTGGACCAACACCAGCAGCTGACACGGCACCCCAGACCATCACTGACTGTGGGTACTTGACACTGGACTTCTGGCATTTTGGCATTTCCTTCTCCCCAGTCTTCCTCCAGACTCTGGCACCTTGATTTCCGAATGACATGCAGAATTTGCTTTCATCCAAAAAAAGTACTTTGGACCACTGAGCAACAGTCCAGTGCTGCTTCTCTGTTGCCCAGGTCTGGGGAATGCGGCACCTGTAGCCCATTTCCTGCACACACTTGTGCATGGTGGCTCTGGATGTTTCTACTCCAGACTCAGTCCACTGCTTCCGCAGGTCCCCCAAGGTCTGGAATCGGCCCTTCTCCACAATCTTCCTCAGGGTCCGGTCACCTCTTCTCGTTGTGCAGCGTTTTCTGCCACACGTTTTCCTTCCCACAGACTTCCCACTGAGGTGCCTTGATACAGCATTCTGGGAACAGCCTATTCGTTCAGAAATGTCTTTCTGTGTCTTACCCTCTTGCTTGAGGGTGTCAATAGTGGCCTTCTGGACAGCAGTCATGTCGGCAGTCTTACCCATGATCGGGGTTTTGAGTGATGAACCAGGCTGGGAGTTTTAGAGGCCTCAGGAATCTTTTGGAGGTGTTTAGAGTTAACTCGTTGATTCAGATGATTAGGTTCATAGCTCGTTTAGAGAACCTTTTAATGATATGCTAATTTTGTGAGATAGGAATTTTGGGTTTTCATGAGCTGTATGCCAAAATCATCCGTATTAAGACAATAAAAGACCTGAAATATTTCAGTTAGTGTGCAATGAATCTAATATATGAATGTTAAATTTTCATCATGACATTATGGAAAATAATGAACTTTATCACAATATGCTAATATTTTGAGAAGGACCTGTATGAACAAGGCTTGTTTTAATTCTTTTATTTTTTATTATTACATTTTGTTTCTTTGCTTTATTATATTGTTTCACTCTGCCATGATTGGTGGTTGCCTAGGGCGGAGGAACCGTGTAAGTGTTTCCCACAAAATAATCTGTTTTCCATCCTGTGGGTTTGTGCTTACACAGAGTGTTTCATTTACATGTATTTACTCATGACTTATTCGTGATAAAACAGGGGCGAACTGTTAGGGTTTTTATGACTTTTTGTATTGTTTATCACTCATCTACGTGCTTTTCCCTCCTTACATGTTGCAGGAAGGGAGATGGTCACAAGAATGAGTTATGCTTTTATTACTAGCAGCATCTGGGGGCTATACACCAGGTGCCCACTTCCCACTTCCTCTGTTTGTTTATAATCAAGACAAATGAACCCTAACCTTTCTGACCCCACACACACACACACCCTAAATGTTGTTGAAGTGTGTGTGACCAAGCATGTATAAATAAAGAGAGATGGGTGCCAACACTTTGTAGTTTTGCACTGCAGAGTGTGACGTACCCTTGCCGCAAGTATAACTGACTGTGTCATTTCCTTACCTCTGAGTTGACTAAATAATACCTATCAGAAAGGGATGTTCGGGTGCTAACCCGGGTTGTATCCAAAAAACATAAAACCACGGCTGCCCAAACCACGGCAGAATTAAATGTGCACCTCAACTCTCCTGTTTCCACCAGAACTGTCCGTCGGGAGCTCCACAGGGTCAATATACACGGCTGGGCTGCTATAGCCAAACCTTTGCTCACTCATGCCAATGCCAAACGTCGGTTTCAATGGTGCAAGGAGCGCAAATCTTGGGTTGTGGACAATGTGAAACATGTATTGTTCTCTGATCAGTCCACTTTTACTGTTTTCCCCACATCCGGGAGAGTTACGGTGTGGAGAAGCCCCAAAGAAGCGTACCACACATACTATTGCATGCCTAGAATGAAGCATGGGGGTGGATCAGTGATGGTTTGGGCTGCCATATCATGGCATTCTCTTGGCTCAATACTTGTGCTAGATGGGCGCGTCACTGCCAAGGACTACCGAACCATTCTTGAGGACCATGTGCATCCAATGGTTCAAACATTGTATCCTGAAGGCGGTGCCGTGTATAAAGTGAAGTTGAACATCTCCCATGGCCTGCACAGTCACCAGATCTAAATATTATTGAGCCACTTTTGGGTGTTTTGGAGGAGCGAGTCAGGAAACGTTTTCCTCCACCAGTATCACGTAGTGACCTGGCCACTATCCTGCAAGAAGAATGGCTTAAAATCCCTCTGACCACTGTGCAGGACTTGTATATGTCATTCCCAAGGCGAATTGACGTTGTATTGGCCCCAAAAGGAGGCCCTACACCATACTAATAAATTATTGTGGTCTAAAACCAGGTGTTTCAGTTTCATTGTCCAACCCCTGTATATGTTAATTGTCTGAGTTCATCTGATAGCGAGTTCCTTTCCCGGGCAGCTCTCAGACCAGCCTGACTGACCAACAATGCTCTTGCTCAGAGGGAAAACACAGTCTCATCTTACAAAGCATCTAGTCACACACTCAGTGTTATTTCTCTAAGTGATGAACTCAGAAAGGAACTGGGGACAAATTGTGATTTACTTTATAAATCAAGCATAGATCTGCAAATTTTTTAAGGTCAGTCCAGTTTAGTAAACAATATTTATTTAGTATATTACAATTGTAGTAGCTTCTAGGTTTTTTATCTATAACCTTAATGGCAGCCAAGTAGTGAGGTAATTCATTACTTTTGTCAGTTTAGCTTCAGCAATGTTTTTGGAACCACTGTGAGTAAATAAAACAGTATCTTCTGCATACATGATACATTGAATATATTATTTTTATTCAATGTATCATGTATAATATTCAATATTTAATATATTCAATAGGTTTGCTTACGGAAAACCACTACCTTAGACTAAACAGAGTAGTTTTGTTTTATGCAAGTAAAGAACAGCAATGAATTTCCTGACTGAAATATGTGCAGACTAAAAGTGTTGGGGTCCTCCATTTTGGTTGCACATTTTGACACACGCAGCTCAACAGACGTCGCAGCTCTCACGTCACTGGGAGTATAAACCGGCTGAGAAGGAGAGTTTCGTGGCCATTTCCCGCCTGTATCACAGCACAGCGCAACGGAGGCGCATATCTGGAGAGACAAATGCTTGCAGGCGAACGTTTGCTCCACAAGGTCATTCCCGGAAGAGCTTGAAAGGTGGAAATCTGTCTGATACGAGAAGATCAGAGGATTTATTCGCCGATCAAAGACCACGCCGACACCCGGCGCAGGTGAAAACCTACAGAGGTTCTATTTCCAAAGAGATGAGTTTTTCTTCCTTGCGTATGCAGTCGACTAACGGTTCTTCATCTTTTCCCCTCCTGGACGGATGAGAAGTTACTGTTTTTTTCTTAATCTGATCACGTACCCCCCCCCCCCCTTTTTTTCTTCAGACCTGATCCCTCCTCAACCAATGGAAAGAAGAAATCAACGTCAAAGTAATTTGGTTCTTTTTATATTAAACTGGATAGGTGCATTTAGAGGTCTGGGCAGGATGAGGCATAGTGAAGGTGATTTAGAATCACCAGTAGTTAATCTAAGGTATTAACTTGTTGCATGCCATACTGACTGAAATGTTTTATGTTGAGTGGTGTTTTGATTTGCGGCGAAATCGCTGCTGAATTGTGTGTGGTTAATGTTTTGTCTGGGTGATCTCAAATCAGTCAGGAGTTAGAAGTTGGACTTTTAAAAGTTTTTCATTCAAAGCAACTGCAGTCTGTACCTCGTGATCTGACCATTCTTTGTTCCAGTTTTATTGCTGGAGATTTTCCACTGAGTTCCCGCCTCAGGGTTTATGACTCTTTGTCAAGATTTGGGGTAATCAGCTGGTTGTGGCTAAAGGGGCGTGGCCCCACCTTTTTATCAGCTGATCGCTGCGATCAAGACATCAGAACACCAGGAGGACTTCTTTCCATTTAACCCAAATTACACATTTTGTCCATAAAACTACTGGTTTGATCTTCATAGACACTAAATGCGCATACAGTGCCTTGTGAAGGTACTCGGCCCCCTTGAACTGGTCAACCTCTTGCCACATTTCAGGCTTCAAACATAAAGATATAAAATTAAAATTTTTTGTTTAGAATCAACAACAAGTGGGACACAATCGTGAAGTGGAATGAAATTTATTGGATGCGTCAAACCTTTTTAACAAATAAAAAACTGAAAAGTGGGGCGTGCAATATTATTCTGCCCCTTTACTTTCAGTGCAGCAAACTCACTCCAGAAGTTCAGTGAGGATCTCTGAATGATCCAATGTTGTCCCAAATGACTGATGATGATAAATAGAATCCACCTGTGTGTAATCAAGTCTCCGTATAAATGCACCTGTTCTGTTATAGTCTCAGGGTTCTGTTCAAAGCGCAGAGAGCATCGTGAAGACCAAGGAACACACCAGGCAGGTTCGAGATACTGTTGTGGAGAAGTTTGAAGCCGGATTTGGATACAAAAAGATTTCCCAAGCTTTAAACATCCCAAGGAGCACTGTGCAAGCAATCATATTGAAATGGAAGGAGTATCAGACCACTGCATAATCTACCAAGACCCGGCCGTCCCTCTAAACTTTCATCTCGAACAAGGAGAAGACTGATCAGAGATGCAGCCAAGAGGCCCATGATCACTCTGGATGAACTGCAGAGATCTACAGCTGAGGTGGCAGAGTCTGTCCATAGGACAACAATCAGTTGTACACTGCACAAATCTGGCCTTATGGAAGAGTGGCAAGAAGAAAGACATTTCTCAAAGATATTCATAAAAAGTCTTGTTTAAAGTTTGCCACAAGCCACCTGGGAGACACACCAAACATGTGGAAGAAGGTGCTCTGGTCAGATGAAACCAAAATCGAACTGTTTGGCCACAATGCAAAGCGATATGTTGGCGTAAAAGCAACACAGCTCATCATCCTGAACACATCATCCCCACTGTCAAACATGGTGGTGGCAGCATCATGGTTTGGGCCTGCTTTTCATCAGGAGGGACAGGGAAGATGGTCAAAATTGATGGGAAGATGGATGGGGCCAAATACAGGTCCATTCTGGAAGAAAATCTGTTGGGAATCTGCAAGAGACCTGAGACTGGGACGGAGATTTATCTTCCAACAAGACAATGATCCACAACATAAAGCCAAATCTACATTGGAATGGTTCACAAATAAACGTATCCAGGTGTTGGAATGGCCAAGTCAAAGTCCAGACTTGAATCCAATCGACAATCTGCAGAAAGAGCTGAAGACTGCTGTTCACGAACGCTCTCCATCCAACCTCACGGAGCTTGAGCTGTTTTGCAAGGAAGAATGGGCAAGAATTTCAGTCTCTCGATGTGCAAAACTGATAAGAGACATACCCCAAGCGACTTGCAGCGGCAATTGCAGCAAAGGGTGGCGCTACAAAGTATTAACGCAAGGGGGCCGAATAATATTGCACGCCCCACTTTTCAGTGTTTTATTTGTTAAAAAAGTTTGACACATCCAATAAATTTCATTCCACTTCACGATTGTGTCCCACTTGTTGTTGATTCTTCACAAAAAATTTGAATTTTATATCTTTATGTTGGAAGCCTGAAACGTGGCAAGAGGTTGAAAGATTCAAGGGGGGCGAATACTTTCGCAAGGCACTGTATATTTTTCTTATATTATTATTGCTAGGTAGTCATTTTTATTTTTGTGTAGAATAGTGCTTGTTAGTTAGGTGAAGGTTTTTGAGCAGAATAATGGTATATCAGGATTATTTGGCTTCAATAAATCTTCATATATATAATTAAGAGAAGAGTTTGTGTTTATTTCATGCAAGACTGATTTATCTGTCAAAACAAGGTCGAAGTTCCCCCACCTTTGATGAAGCGGTTGACAGTGACAGTTTGTGGTCTTGGTTAATAATTTGTAATTATTAACCAAGAGCTTTGAGCCTGTAATCACAACACCAGAGGACATCTCTGATTTCTTCCTAAGTAATGATTTTTGGTTAAGAAATGAATTTCTTTCAAATTATTTTAAATTATAATTCTTGATGAATATTAATTAATCAATAATCATAATCCTTACAAAAGCAAATATTTTTAGTTTTGATCCACTCTAGATTCACATTTACTTTCTTGCTCAAATTTAGAGACACCTTTTAGTCATAATGTACCCAATTAAATTGCACTGGGTGTTTGTTTTATTTAATTCAAATATTTTTTAATAACAAGGGAAACATAGAAGGTAGGTGTAGATGCTCTAAAAGGCTGCATTCTTCAAAGTCATTGTAGTCGGTTATAGCTATGGCGGGCAAGATTTTCTGTAGATGTCTGTTTAGTAGTGGATCTGAGGAAGCCTTTGACTCAAGACTTGCTGTCTTGGTCACAGATGCGCCAGCAAGACGTGCACCAACAATTTGTCCTCTTTTCATCTCTGGTATGTCACCCATAATTTATACAGGCTAGCAGGATGGACGGTGAATTTGACCGGGAAACAGATGACTTAGGTTGGGTTGAAGAGGCACCGGTGTGGAAAACATTTAAGGAACAGGTGTATGTGGTGAGGCAGTTGGTGCAGCAGACGCAGGAAGAAAAACAGGCAGAAAAGTTGATTAAGAAGATGAATCAGAAAATACAGAAGGAGGTCGAAAAAGATGGAACTGATGAAAAGAGCAGAAAAAACGTGGGAAGGTGGTTTTGGCTGAATATGAAGGAAAGAAAGAGAGTTGGCTGATGAAAAATGCAAAAATAGTGGACGGTTTAAAGGGAAGTTTAAAGAAACAAGAGATAAAGCGACAAAGAATGAGACGTTCTGGTCGCAAATGGTGCTGATATGGCAGGGAGGTAAACATGCTATGTTTGACAAACCCCACACAGCACCCACCAACACACACACTGGAGATAAACCGCTGTCTTCCTCCTCCAAAATCCGCCACTAAGGAATCTTCTTCTCCCACTCCATTGGGGCTTTACCCCACATTGGACATTTCTGGGGGCAGACTGAGGATTACTGGTTTGCCTGACCAAAACTTTCCAGAAGGCGGAGCTTCAGCTCCCCCACCACAACCACCCCCACAGCATCTTTCTCTATCTACTGTGTCTTCGGGACCTCCGTCCGGTCATATATCTCCCGGAAATCCTTTCTCTTCATCCGATTGTACCTTTAAATCATCCACAGATGAAGAACCCTCTCTTGACACATACAGAGGGTTGCCTCTTGACAATTGGAACGTGCGTCAGATGAGAGAACGTCTCCAACAGATTGTTGACTCTGCAGGTCCTCTTGACTCATCTCTATCCCCACAGCCGCATACCAATTACTATGAGCTTAACCAAACTCCCACCCAACCCGCTCCTCAACACACTCCACAAACCCCACAGCCAACACAGGGCTCAGTAGTCCTGGCCCTTAACGGCCAGTGGTACCCAGGCCCCCAACCCTTGCCTACTCCTATTTTCGTTCCACGGACCGTCAATGCTTCCACTCCGGCGGATCCAGCCCCCCCAGTCAATGAGCCCACTGGTCTAGCAGAAGAAAATGAGGAAGGTGTGGGGCCCTCATCCGTGCATAGTGGGCCCATACCTAACAGGTATCTTTTGCGTGAGGTGGCGTCTAGGGAGCCAGGACATACGTACAATTTACCGCTTCTTGAACAGCCGGGTCCAGAGGTCAAAGAAAATACAAACCTTTCTCCTTAGGAGATCTCACCACTCTGTGTGACAAATTACCCCCTATTACAGAGGGTGCATCTATTTGGTTGCAAACATTGGATTCTTTAACTTCAGGAACCACTTTAGCTCTAGGGGACTACCGCGCAATTGCAGCTCGCTGCATGAAACCACACACTTGTAGAGAGATTGAAACCACAGCTTACACCACACTAGCCCCAGATTCAGAACCTTTCACCCGTTATTCCCAGTGGATAGGAGACGCGCTGAGGGACCTATACCCTGTAACCAGGGGGTGCACAATCCCTAAATTTTAATGGAATCCAAATACCAATCCAAGAGAATATTTGGACCAGTGTAAATCCATGTGGCAACCACAAACCGGTACTAATCCAGCCAATGAGGGCTCACAGAGGGATTGGTTCAGAGATGCTGTGTTAAGAGGCTTACCCACACAGGTTAAAACCAACATGGAGAACAATCCTGATTTGCCAGGGGCTGATACTAGAACATGGGACCGCCATTTAATCCACCATTTATCTAAAATAAGAGAGGAAAATAAAAAAGATGAGGAAGAACCTAAAGCATTACAAACTCAGCTACTGAAAATGTAGTTAGCTAAAGCAAAACAAAAAGCTGGAGAAAAGAAGAAAGAAGGTAAAACCCCTAAAATAATGTATGAAAGTGCTGTGTCCCAACCTCCACAAGCTCCTCCCTTTCCTGGCCACCAGGACATATTTGCACAGGGGCCTATGGCCTCTGGTCCTTATCAGGCACATGCTGGTCGCTTCAGGGGAGGGGTGGGCCCAGGGGAAGGGGATTCCAGCGAGGACCGCCACGGAGGGGGGGAATGCTGATGTGTGCTACTACTGCGAAGAGCCTGGTCATTGGAGCAGGGATTGTCCCTACAAACGCGGTCCACATGTGGATTATGGATGGCATGGACCTATGGGAGGGCCTGCGAGACGCCCACAAAGGGGACGAGGTGGTCCATCACGTGGTGGCCAACAGCAGCACCCTTCACTCCAACTGCCAGCCTGGGATGAGCCCAGTCACTGGCCAGACCACCATTGAGGGTCCCCACAGAACCCCCCGGACAGAGGTACTGAGGACCCCTTACTGTCCGTGACAGTGTATGGACAAAGTCTTCCTTTTCTAGTGGACACTGGGGCTACATGCTCAACCATCCAACAAGCCCCTCCTAACACTCTCTCCACAAGGACTACTAGTGTCATGGGGTTTTCTGGGGCTAAACAGGTCCTACCTTACACCAAGCCCCTAAGAACTGAAATAGGAGGGCAAATTTTGAACCACAGCTACTTAGTGTACGCAGACACACCAGTAAATTTACTGGGCAAAGACATGTTGATCAAAATGGGCGCAACCATTCTGTGTGGTTCAGACGGACTGCAGGTGCATCTTCCTAATGGCACCCAACTCTCATGTGGCAGCAACACATTTTTTTCACATGGACAGTATTTAATCCAGCCCTTGCCCGATCCTAAGGTTGACGTTTACTGGGTCTTGCTACACCCAGAAACCACGGCATGCAGAGGTGTTCTCTCTTCCTTCCTTCGGTGGAAATCCTGGATCTCCACTCTGGCACCCTATGTTCCTCACCCTGACCCACCACATGTCACACTGTTTTATGACAGAAATAACTGTGAATGCTACCGGGAAAGCTTTGCTGAAGAGCTGGACGGTACGACATGGGACATTGTCACCACTGATATTTATGTAGCTCCAGAGGGCGTTGTCGCCTCTGTACAGTTATCAAAAGAACAGGAAGAGTGGTTTAAAATGTGGTCTGATGGCATTCCCCACGTTTCTTTAGCCCTCCATCCAGGACATGACGCATGTGAGTTAGGGGGTGTGTTAAAACGCTCCCTCTCCCTACAGGATTGGCATCTCTCTTCCACTCCTAACCTCTCCAATCACCTTCAGGGAACACTTATCGCATTCTTAATCATTCCACAGATGTAGGCACCCTGGAACATGTACAGTTAGACAGACATCATGGCAGAGAAAAATCAGATCACCCACTGGCAGCTGCAATTGTACAGAGCATGCCCTCCACACTTTGGGCTGAAGGTCCTACGGACGTAGGTCTCATACACTGTACTCCTATTACCTTTCAGCTTATTTCTGATCAACCAATCTGGAGATCTCAATACCCTCATAAACCCGCTGCTGAACTGGGCATTGAGAGCACAATAGAGGGGCTGTGGAATGCAGGTGTGTTGGAGTCGGCTGACTCCTCCTCGTGGAATACGCCTATCTTGCCAGTAGAGAAAAAAGGGACAGGAAAATGGAGGATGGCACATGATTTGAGAGCTATTAATGCAGCACTGTCCACTCCCACTGTCCCAGTTCCAAATCCTTATGTCGCTCTCACTAACCTTAATCCAGAACATGCATGGTTCACATGCATTGACCTGGCCAATGCTTTCTTTTGCCTGCCTTTAGCTGAGGAATGCAGGGGTGTTTTTGCTTTCACCTATAGATCACATAGGTATCGATACACTCGTTTGCCACAGGGTTTTGCTCTGTCTCCAGGAATCTTTAACCAAGTTCTTAAAGACTCTCTACAGGACTGCCCCCTTCCACCACACACCACATTGATTCAATATGTGGATGACATCCTTTTGGCAACGCCAACTGTTTCAGAATGCTTGGAGGCCACGGCTGTGGTCCTCTCACACCTTGCTAAAGCCGGGTACAAGGTCAGCAAAGCCAAACTGCAAACTTGCAGAAAGCAGGTTGACTTTTTAGGTAGTTATCTCCCAACCGGGCACTGAGATGTCCCCTACTCATCAGTCAGCTGTTCTTTCCCATCCCAAACCCGTTTTTGTGAAAGACATGCTTTCCTTCTTGGGTCTCACTGGATACAGTAGATCTTTTGTTCCAGGATACACTGATCTCACTGCTCCACTGAGGGACCTGGTCAAAGAACAGGGCATGAGAAATCTCACTGCCCCACAGCTTTTATAGCTTTGAAAACCAGCCTATCCCAAGCTGCACACTTGGCACACCCCGACTACACATTGCCGTTCTATTTAGATGTTTTTGTAACAGCACACACAGCCAATGGTGTGCTGTTTCAGAAAAAATGGGGAATAAGAACAGTGCTAATGTACATAAGTGTTATGTTGGACAACATGGAACAAAGACATCATGAATGCACCAGACATGCAGCAGGGATGGCTAAAATAATACAGAAAACAGCCCATGTAGTTATGGGACACTCCCTCCACATTCTCACATCACATGGAGTAGTGGCTTTTGTGAACTCAAAGACATTCACACTATCACCACTGAGACAACAGAGACTGAGCAAGGTGCTGGAAGCTCCCAACATCACATACACACATGAAGGCATAAACATGGCAGACAGAATGACATCAGGAGAACCACATGTCTGTGCAGAAAAAGTGGAGTTTAATGAAAAAAATCAAACCAGATTTACAAAGCACATCCTTAACAGAGGCAAGAAACCTGTATACAGATGGTTGCTGTTTCAGACATGACACAGAACGACTGAAAGCAGCGTATGCAGTGGTGGAGGACACAGGGACAGACTTTGTAACAGTGAAAGCGGAAAGGCTGACAGACACACAATCAGCACAGAAAGCAGAAGTTTTGGCAGTGATCGCGGCCCTAGAATTAGGAGAAGGACAAAAAATAAACATTTACACAGACTCAGCATATGCCACAGGCGCAGTGCATGTTGAACTGAAGCAATGGTTGAGAACAGGGTTTAGGACAGCAGGACAGAAACCCATCAAGCATGAACAGGAAATGAGAAGGTTGGCTGAAGCATTGCTATTAACAGGAGGTGGCAGTTATCAAGTGCAAAGGACATGACAGCAGAAATACCAGAGTAGCACTGGGGAATCAGGTGGCAGATCAAGCAGCAAAGCAGTGTGCTGGGTATCAACCAAAAAATATATTGTTGCGTTCAGAGGTAGGGTGGACACCAGAGCCCACTCTGGAGGAAGTAGTGAAACTACAAAAGGGGGCCTCACCAGAAGAAAAGTCGATGTGGAAGGCGAGAGGAGGCAGTGAGGACCAAAATGGACTTTGGAGGAGTCCAGACGGACGTCCAATCCTGCCACCAGGGCTCACTACAGCAGCCCTGGAGGAAGCCCATGGCATGGGGCATGTAGGAACCACACAGATGCTGAAAAATCTCGAACATTGGTGGCATCCTTATTTAAAACCAATGGCAGTGCATTGGATAAACTCATGTGAAATTTGCAGACAATTCAATGTCAAACCTACCTTGAAGCCAGCGCCAGGAAAATTCCCAGTGGATCCTATTGCAGGGAAAGAAATCATCATTGACTATACAGATATGACTGAGAGAGTGAATGGGTTCAGATATCTGTTGGTATGTGTGGATGCATTCACAGGATGGCTAGAAGCATGGCCTACAAAAAAGGAGGACAGCAAAGCAGTGGTAAAGTGTCTGATCAACCATTACATCCCCAGACACGGTTTCCCAGCCAAAATCAGATCAGACAATGCCACACACTTTAAAAATGGAGAGCTGAAAGCAGTGGAAAGGTTTTTGGGGCTCAAACATTCTTTTGGGACAGTGTACCATCCACAGTCCCAGGGCAAGGTGGAGAGGATGAATCAAACACTCAAAAC
Source organism: Girardinichthys multiradiatus (assembly GCF_021462225.1). Taxonomy (NCBI): domain Eukaryota; kingdom Metazoa; phylum Chordata; class Actinopteri; order Cyprinodontiformes; family Goodeidae; genus Girardinichthys; species Girardinichthys multiradiatus. The sequence goes on along the minus strand of NC_061794.1, from coordinate 1,813,521 downwards.
CAAATTGGCTAAAATCTGTGCACAGACCAAAATGAATTGGGTCACAGCCTTACCATTAGCCTTAATGTCAGTAGGAAGCTCTGTAAATCAAAGGCATGGTCTAACTCCACATGAACTACAGACAGGGAGACCATTTCCAGGTCCCCAAACCAGACTACCTTTCCTAAATGAATGTGAACTGTCCATGTCTCACCGTGATTATTATAGATCTCTCCACAGTCTTGTTGCAACATTCTCCAAACAGGTCCCATCCCAACCGTCTGGGGACCAGAACTCCACGTCAGAAGCAGAGTGGGTCCTTCTGAAGGTCATCAAATGGAAGTGGTCTGAACCAAGGTGGACCGGTCCATTCCAGGTCACTGTGAGGACTTCACACGCGGTGAGGCTCAAAGGTACAGGAGACACATGGTACCATTGGAGTCAGTGCACCGCAGCCGAGAGTCCACAGAGGTCTCTCACGGAAGTCCAGGAAAACCTGAGAGAGACCACGACAACAGAAGAGCCACCTTCTCACACTACAGAAGGGGCAGAATAATCCCCTAGGGATGAGGAGAAGTCATCATACCCATAGGTTAGTCTTCACCTTGGGTTCAACAATCTGCAAAAGTATTCATACCCACATAGGGGCAGAATAATCCCCTGGTATGAATCCCAGGCTCCAGGTCAGTCTACACCTGTGAGTTGAAGACCAGGACAGCATACAGCAGAAGAGGCGGAAGTGATTGAGCTTCCCTCTCATAGGGTGGTTGTAGCTGTTCTCCCACCCAGAACAGAACAGAACTGAACTAAAAAAAAAAAAAAAAACTTTCTATTTTTCTATTTACAGGGTTTGTTCGCTCATTGTATATTCCAGGACCTGTATTGAGTACTTTGATGAAAGTATGAGCCAAAAGGCAAAAACCCTACCCCATATGGGTTGGATTTTGGGAGGCTCATGCACTATTTCCTTTTTTATTGTTACATTGATTTTTGGATTGTTTTGTAAACTTCCTTTCCAGACATGGTCCAGTCATCCTAAAAACAAGGTGTTGAAACGCAGCCCCTCTCAGCGTCCAGACACGTGTCTCAAATATTATGGGGGGTTGGAATTAAACTACACATATGGGGATACAACCACAATTTCAATTTGACTTGTGCGACATCATTAAATGCGGGGGCAACCAAATAGCCTGGAGAGGGTATGATGTTTATGTATGCATGAACCAACAGGCGTCGAACCAGTGCAAAATGAGTAACCCCGACGGGACGGGAACTCTATGCAGCAGTTGGAGTTATGTGGTCTGGGCCAGGGTGGAACCCCACTGAAGAATATGTCCCTCGTGACATCCAAGGAAAGGTTTGTATCCAACGGAACGCGTTAGGATCCACAAAAGGAGGGAAGGGAGTAAATCCTCTCCTTCTCTCTCTAAAAGGTATTAATTGCCGATACGGGACCCCAAGCAATGACTATCTGACACTAGGGGTTTGGAAATCAGGGCCAGATGCACAAGGAATTATCAAAATCAATTGGAAAACGCAAACCATGCAATCCACCCCGGGCACCTCTTCCACGCAGTCCTCTGCTGGAAGTAAACCCACTGTGGAACCTCCAACCGACCCGAGAGTAGTTAAAATAGATTATTCCACTTTAAAACCGATAGAAATCATTCAAATGGCAACAGGATATGCTGAAGATAACCTCTGGATCTAATCGATAGCTCAGACTGCCAAAGAACAAAGTAAATCAGATAGTGTGGCATGCGCGGCCGCAAGACCACATTTAACTACTGACCCTGCTCCTCTGTACCCAGAGGACACTTGGGGTTATAATTGCATGCTTAAGCTGACCATCGAGGCATCTCCAGCTAACTGCACCACCTTAGCCAGCATCTTCCTTCCTATCCCTAACAATACCAAAACAGGACCATTCTCACCCAATAAAGGTAATGGCACGTATACATGTTTTAACTTTACATCAATCTCGCCCAAAATTAATGTAGGACAGATCCCGTCAGATTGGTGTAATATTACTACACCAGGTAGTGTTTTTGGTCCTTGGGCCAGATCTGGACTCTATTATTACTGTGGTGGACATAGATTACTTACCAGCATACCTAAGAATACCATAGGGGTGTGTGCAATGGTGAGATCACAGGCTCCCCTTATTCTTTTGGGTAAGGACCTTAAACGTCTACCCACTAAACATGCCCAACTAACAGCTCTCACCCGCAGAAGGTGACGGCATATTATGAAACGAAGCACTGCTGGATTTGATTTAAGTCAGGGCTCCCCCACCTATATAGATGCTATAGGTGTCCCTAGGGGAGTACCAAATGAATATAAATTGGCTGACCAAATTTCTGCAGGATTTGAGAATATACCAATCATTGCTGCCCTTTTCCTTGTGACCCTTAACAAGAATGTCAACTGCATCAATTATATTCATTACAATATCCTACGCCTTGCGAACTTAACTCGAGATGCAGTTGAGGGACTCGCTGATCAAACAGGACCTACTTCCCTTATGTCAGTACAAAATAGAATGGCGCTGGATATGCTTCTAGCAGAAAAGGGGGGCGTATGTGCAATGTTTGGTGATATGTGTTGCACATTTATTCCAAACAATACAGCATCAGATGGATCGGTGTCGAAAGCCTTAGCAGGCCTCAAAACGCTATCCGCCACCATGCATGAACATTCAGGTATTGATAACCCATTTGAGGATTGGATGATTGGTATGTTTGGACATTGGACAGGTTTAATCATGTCTTTGTTTATTTCCATAGCAGTATTTGTTGCTATTATGGTGACGTGTGGATGTTGTTGTGTACCATGTATTAGATCTTTGATTGTGCGCTTTATTACTGCAACTATTGAAGGCAAGGCAACCACACCCCTCATATGATGCCTTTGTTGGCTATCCCTGATGACGACGAGGAGCCTGAAGGGGTGTTGAGAATTTGATTCAAGTCCGCTGTGCTTAGGCTTCTGGTATAGACGTTTACTTTTTGTATTCTTTTAGTGAAGTCTTAAGAGACTTCAAAAGGGGGAATTGTGGAAATATAAATGCCTTATCATTCGTAGCTAAAGCTAAGATATATTTGGGATTTGCTGCTTATAGATTGATTATTATTAGGAATTTTTAGTTATGCTTTTGAGAGTTAGAAAAATCCTTAAACAGTAGCTTCTAGTGTGGTCACACAATGAGTGTTTATTTTTCAAGGTTAAAGCTTGCAGGTGTTTACTGTCTGTATCGTGAGAAGCTGGCAGTGTATTAGGGAGGCATGGTACTCCTCTCCCTGAAGATTCCTGAAGATGTGTGAGAAAACTGACTTCAGCAAAAGAATGTGTGAGAAACTGAGAAGGCGCTGCACAACAAATGTAAAATGTATATTTCCTGTGTGTGAGAAATTAACTTCAGCAAAAGAATGTGTGAGAAAACTGCACAACAAATGTAAAATGTATATTTCCTATAGTATGTGTGTGTTCAATAAAAAAACGGTGCAGGGAAGAAAAAAAGCAGAAGTGTTCCTGACTACACAGAGACAGCACCTCTCTCCTCGGCGGGGTGAATCAGCTTCAACCTCTAGTCCGTGTTTTGTTTTCTTAGACATTTAAGTTTAGTTCTTCTCGCACAGAATTAAGATGCTTTGACCAAATAAACGAACGCGCAAGAGTTTAGAAGGACATACTCCAATACACACATATATATATACACATACATATATATATACATATATATATATATATATATATATACATATACATAAGTTTTCCTTGGATAGAAAAACTTTTTATCCAATTTGAATAAAAAGTTAACTCTGACTGCACTGTTCAATTGTTAGGATTAATTGGAATGTATGTACCCGACTGTTGTGAAGTGCCCTGAGACAACATGTGTTGTGAATTGGGGCTATATAAATACAACTGAATTGAATTGAATGGAGGCCTGGATTTGGAGTCACACACAAAACTAAACTGGAAAAACTCACTACAGGCTGATCCAACTTTGATGTAATGTCCTTAAAACAAGTCAAAATGAGGCTCAGTATTGTGTGTGACCTCCACGTGCCTGTATAACCTCCCTACAACGCCTGGGCATGCTCCTGATGAGACGGCGGATAGTCTCCTGAGGGATCTTCTCCCAGACCTGGACTAAAGCATTCACCAACTCCTGGACAGTCTGTGGTGCAACATGACATTGTTGGATGGAGCGAGAGATGATGTCCCAGATGTGCTCAATCGGATTCAGGTCTGGGGAACGGGCGGGCCAGTCTATAGCTTCAGTGTCTTCATCTTGCAGGAACTGCTGACACACTCCAGCCACATGAGGTCTAGCATTATCCTGAATTAGGAGGAACCCAGAGCCAACCGCACCAGCATATGGTCTCACAAGGGGTCTGATGATCTCATCTCGGTACCTAATGGCAGTCAGGCTACCTCTGGCGAGCACATGGAGGGCCGGGCAGCCCTCCAAAGAAATGCCACCTCACACCATAACTGACCCACTGCCAAACCGGTCATGCTGAAGGATGTTGCAGGCAGCAGATCGCTCTCCACGGTGTCTACAGACTCTGTCACGTCTGTCACATGTGCTCAGTGTGAACCTGCTTTCATCTGTGAAGAGCACAGGGCGCCAGTGGCGAATTCAGTCTGCAAGTTTTGGATGACATTTAGCGGACCAGTGACATGAGAATGGAATATTCTTCAGACAGACAGCTGTGTCAAGTATGATGAGGATGATGAAGGTTTTTCTTATTTCCAGCAGATTTACATTACATGTCTGCTATTTCAACTTTTTTTTTTCTTATTTTATGTCTGTAATTACTCTTGTGTAGGACATACAACAATCATCCACCCCTGCTCCAGAACAAGGCAAGGCAAGGTTATTGTCATAGCACATTTCAGTAGTGATGTAAATGAAAAAAAGAGAAAGAGACATAATAGGAAAATTACGTTAAAGAGGTATAAAGGTAATTAAATAATTAACACAAATAATTAAAGAAAAAAAAAGAATAATTAAAATGATAAGATAATAAAAAAAGATCAAAAATAAAAAAAATTAAGATAAAATGATTGATAAGATAATGAAAGGAAAGCTGGAAACTTAAAACTTTAATAAAGTTTAGATAGCACAGTCAAAGGCCACTCTAAACAAATACGTTTTTAATCTTGTTTTAAAGCAACTTAGGGTTTAAGCGGTTTTACAGCATAAGAACTAAAAGCTGCTTTTCCACTTTTCCATGTTTGGTTCTGATTATGCAGAGTGGATTTGAGCCAGAAAATCTCAGAGGTCTGGGTGGTTGATACACTGACAACAAATGTGTAATATATTTTGGTGCTAAGCCATTCAGTGATTTATAAACTAACAGATGTATTTTAAACTCTATTCTCTGAGCTACAGGGAGCCTATTTAAGGACTTTAGAATTGGGGTGATGTGCTCTACTTTTTTAGTTTTAGTGAGGATGCGAGCAGCAGTCTTCTGGATCAACTACAGCTGTCTGATCAACTTTTTAGGCAGACCTGTGAAGACACTGTTGCAGTAATCAATTCTACTAAAGATGAACGCGTGAATTAGTTTTTCAAGGTCCTGCTGAGACATTAGTCCCTTAATCCTGGAGATGTTCTTTAGGTGATAGAAGGCCAACCTTGTTACTGTCTCTATATGCCTCTGAAGGTTCAGGTCTGAATCCATCACTGCTTTCTCTGATGTAAAGTTACGTACCGACACAAAAAAATACCTGTCCTTCAAGTAGGATTTAAACCAATCAAGTGGTGTTCCAGAAAGGCCGACCCAGGTTTTCAGGGGCTCTAATAAAATGGAGTGATCAACAGTGTCGAATGCTGCACTAAGGTCCAATAATACCAACACTGTGGTTCTTCCACGGTCCGCATTTTTTATTTATTAATTAGATTTTGTAGTTGATTTGGTGAATCCATTTTAGTTGGAGACAACCTTTGTACCTTTGGACTTGACATGGTTGTGCTGCCTGCCCCTCTGATCTTTTGGATTTTTTCAGTGAAGTAGTTAGCAAATTCACTGCAGGCCCTGGCAGAGAGGAGTTCAGAGGCTATAGTTACAGATGGGTTTGTTAACCGTAAAAGAGTGGGAGGGTGGATTTTGTGCTGTGCAAAATGGCACATTTTGATGATATACAGGATAAATGTCATGACCAAAGGCTATGCCATATGCAGAAGGACTCCTACAATGGAAATAAGCTGTTTTATTTGACCAGATTCCTTTTCATGGAGGTGCAAAAAACATTCTGCACAGTTTTGGCAGATTTGGCTAAATTGTGCCAACATCCTAGCTTTGCCTGGCACATTGCTCATTAAAACCTTTGTGGAACAAATATGCTTCAACTGATTCAGTCCACATTTGCGGCAGTTATAGTAAAGATGTGGATGAACAAAACCTGAAGCTTCTCATAGGATTTAAAAAGGGCTTTCATGGTGTTTGGCAATGTTTATTTAGTGAAACAGCTTGGCAAGGCTCAAAAAATTGGAACCTTCTTTGTTTAATCACAAATAAATCAGACGTAGTAACATTTGCAATAGTGGTTCTACAGAAAAAATAATCTTTTATGTCTTACCTTTACATAGGTACCAAATTTAGACTTTATAACTCTGGATTATTGAAGTTAAGTAATTTCAGGCAGAAATTGGTCCTATACCCCTTAGAACTGAACAGGTTAACACCAAAACACTAACACCTAACCATAAGAATGGGAGTCTGCTACATCTCGGCGAGCTTTCATTTGAAGTTCCATTTACTTCAAAAAGAAAATGAATTAAGATTTTTGCTCCCTATAAGACCAAAGTCTAAAAAGGTAATATAAACAAGTACGCACAATACACACACCTGTGTGCTCCATGCTGGAAAACTGCTAACGGTCATGCTTTTATAAAGATGGTCATAGTGATGATAATCATTTAATCAAGTGCTCAATCATCAGCCCCCTCCTATGAACAGCTTCTTCATTTTGGCTTTGTCTTTGTTTGAAAATTAATGGTACTGTGGAATCGGTTGTTTGTTATAGAAACTTTTTTAATTTAAATTTTTTTATTTTAATATTTGAGGGAAAAGTAGAAAACAATTCAACTTGTTCATAAAATTTAGCATGAAGATCTATACACAGTAACTGTGTTAAGTTTAACGGTGAGCAAATATTTAATTACCTTCCAAAGAAAACCACCTTCATATGCCGCCGTGCAAGCACCTCTCCTATTCCTGTCACCTTGGTGAGGTAACCGCAGACTTCCTGGACTTGCTCCTCAGTGGCCACTGGGTTCAACTGCTGATTTTTATAAGTATCTAAATGGTGAGGGATAAAGTGGTTAGTTTTTCATTTCTTGATGATTTGTAGATAGCTTCTGTTTTATCCCTAAAATAATCTTAACATAATGCATCAAATTTGGTACGCCTTCAGGGTCAAGCTGAACACTATAGAGGCATGCAGTGTAAATATTTCTACCCGTTTCAAATTACCAAACTTTGTTACACTGTCGTTTTAGAGTTTTTGTAAAAGTGATTCACCAAGTTTGCTACCACAAATTATACCCTGGTGAGGCCACTCGGTAAATATATAGTCTTACAACGATACACAAGGAAGGAGCACCGCTGAGACCCATTATCAACAATATCAACTCAGTTACCTGCAACATTACAAAACATCTGGCTCACCCCACATCACATACAGAGCCCCACAGATTTCAACAGCAATGTCAGAGAATGAAACAGTTTCCAAGCAAAATACTTGTATTATGTGATGTCACTTCCCTTTTTACCAGCGTACTTATAAAGGATGCAACTACAGACAAGCATGAATGTGCCATGGCATCCCCAGTTACATTCATTGTGGCCAATTTCCACATGGAGGAAGTGGAAAGCAGAACAGAATTTGTAGAGATGTAAAAGAAACATACCTTCCAGAAAGGTGGCACTTTCCTTGATGTAGGTCCCAAGTTGTTCAAATATCCCATTGATTTTCTTCTTTGCAGTGACAAAATGCTTCAGTGGTGATACATTTATTTCAGCCATTAGTCTTTTTTTGTTTTTGCATTGAAATGAGAAAGTGGTGGGTCTTGAAACAGATATAGACATGGCACTGCAAATATCAAAATATAAGAATAAAGTTAGCCAAACACCCATTTGTAATAGAAGTAATACACATGTATAAGTCTATGTTTTAAATATCCTTGAGACTCTTGGCTGCTTTAGGCAAGTTCCTTAAAAAGCATCAATCCACTGAAAACATAACATTCATTATACTGAGTCAGTACTGCCTCTTTTCAATGAGCTCCACTTTGGCCAAGTCCACTCCACTCAACCCGTTTTAGACTTATTCACAAGTACTGCTAATCCACCTGCTTTATGTTTGCTGCTACTGTTTAAATCTCTGTCCACTCCTATGATTTGAAAGCCTGGCAGAGACGTTGAAATCAGAGATATGATCCTGCAGACATGTCTCAGTGAAACATAATACTGCATTTGCAACACTGTGGCTGTGTCCTTGTAAGGGCTCGGAGTTCATCCAACTTGTTTTCCAATGATTTCACAGTCCCCAGCATATTCGAAGAAAGAGATGGTTCAAATAGTCTCTTTGAAACTACCTCTAACTGAGCATCAACAAGGAAATGGCCAACTTCACTTTCTACATAAGCTAAAGTTGTTTATGTGACATGCTGTAAATGTTTCACAAGTCTGTGGTTGACAGTGCTGTATGCTGTTGTCTGTTGGGGTGGTTGCATGACAGACAAGAAGAGTAAGTGTGTGGAAAAGTTAATCAGCAGGGCTGATTTAGTTCTGGGGAGAAGTATGGTAAACAGCATCTCGGTCTATGAGAGTCACCCTCTTCATCCCATTGTGGCTGGACAGCAAAATAGCCGCAGTCAATGGCTCCTGTCACTGAGCTCCAGGATGGAGCGCTTCAGGAGGGCATTTATCCTCACAGTCATTAGAATATATAACTCCAACTGCGGTTAATAAATGGCTTGGCTGATTAAACTGTGTCACACATTTGCACCCAAGGCACTTTAGCTATAAGTATGCAGAGTTATTTAATCCAAATATTTTAGTCACTGTTTTATTTATTGTATATCATAAGTAAATTGGACCTCTTCATTATTTTTGTGAATTACCTACCTTCCTACTTTTCATTCTAATTGGGGCATGCCATAGCAATCCAAGAAGGAATGGAATTGCTTTGCAATGGCATTCCATGCCCAATGCAATGCATGGAGGCACCTATTACTCTCCACCTCTAAATTGGATGTGGCCAGAACCATAGCGAGCACCCCACAATATATATATCAAAACATGACTTTTATTGGTGTTTCGAGTTACCATGGTGACATAATTAATGAAACACCATGCCCCAAAAACCCCATAGAAATTAATGGAGTCAGGGAAAGACGGAATCATCAAAATTTTCTTTTTGTAGGCTCTGCTATGTGGACATATTTTCCCTACAAATACAGTAAAAATTTCAGTTTGTAGAGAAATGTGTCATCTTTTCAGAAGTGAAAACTGTATATTGATACCGGCTTCGGTTTCTCTAAATTTAGACTTGAAGCGCCGAAGTTTGTGAGAAAAACCGACTGCTAGAGTGGAGATGTCAGTTTATTAGATGGAAGAAGCCGTTTTCTTTCCAGGGAACATGATTTTTAACTCACCCGAATGGCCACAAAGTTTGCTCTACAGTCACCATTTTTGGTCAGTCGGTAGGAATAGGCCTCTGCTTTCAAATAATGCCTTTGTAAATTCTCTAGGTCTCACGGTTTTCTGTCAAACCCCTTCCGATCGCCAAGAGTCAAACAATTCCTAAGCCCTCTCATGTATTTTCAGAGGCATTTTCAGTTGGACAAAATTTCTTTCCATCGTTCTATGTTTCACTGAAAACAAGTTAGAACTATGAAAATCTCCATGATTGGGGATGAGCGATGGCTGTTGCTCAGGGTGGAAAATTTTTCAAATACCATGTACGGTTTTCTTACAGCGCTGATTTGTTCGGACCCCTTTTGGGAAGGTGTGCAGCCTTAGTGGTAAGTGGAGCTGCTCACACACACGCGTGTGCTGCCAGTTGAGGAGCCGTCACCATAGCAACTCTCTGTTGAGAGAGGAGATGGCTAAGGCCTGGCTGTCATCATATACTTGTCAGATAATGAATATAATAGCTGTCCCAAGTGGATCTACAACAGAGCTCTACAGTTTCAGTCATTAGGAACCTTGAAAAGAAAAGGTTATATTTCCTATAGTTACTATCCATATTTAAAGCTGACAAAATAGTAACATTGGGAATTCAGTAAAAGCAGGTCCTATATATCGAATGGAACTAACGCACACCTGAAAGGACAACTACGCTGGACTTTCAAAATAAGACAGACATACTTTACAAAATAAAACTCTTCACATTTCAAACTACAGACCATTGCAGGACTGGGCTTAACACTACTGTTGGTACTCGCCCAGTGTTGCAAATGAAACTACGTTGGCCCTAAAGCTTACTGAAACATTCAAAATAAAAGCTTCCATTTGCTATATTTAGTATCTACATTTAAAACTGATAAAATAGTACACAGGGAATTTAGCACAGCATGCTGGTTCTATTTAAACTAATGGAACTAACCCAGACTTGAAAGAACTACTATGCTAGACTTTCAAAATAAGACCAAAACATACTCTACAAAATAAAAGCCTTCATATTTCACACAATAGATAATTGCAGCATTTGCCTTAACAATACTGCTGGGAGTCAATCAGTGATGGAAATGGGCCTACTTTATTCTTTCAAAACAAAGCTTACTGATATTTTCTAAATAAAAGCCTCAACATTGCTTAGTTACTATTTGCATTTTAGCCCATCATAGAATATAATGTGATTGATGCATATGAACTATGAGCAGAACCTTTGGGTCTGGTTCTTATCTTTTGATTACTTGGACAAAACATATTCCCTGCAGTGACTAATAAAGTGATCTTGAATCTTGATTAGCCATGAGCCAGTGACACAGCACATAACACTGATGGCTGGAGGTGGGTCTTCAAGCCATATTGCCAACCGTCACTGAGTCAATAAGTGGAGTAGAGAGAGGTTGAGCTGAGTGGAGCCATGTAGTGCTGGAATTATAAATGGAAAAGAGGCATAAGAGACTTTGCCTCTATTATGTTATGTAAGAAACTAAGAAGTTTACTGATGTGTAGGCTCCCACAACCTCATATTCTAGAGCAGAAGCTGCTTGGTATGTTCTGAGGCAAGTCCAATACATCTTTCCCTATTTTATAAGGGCAGAGGGTCTGCAACACGCTGCTCATTAGGCCTTCCACAATGGCTCTTCATAACTAGATATAAGTAATGATACATTTAAAATATAAAAGTAATAAAGCATGGCGGTTTTACCAACTTTCTGGATTTTCAAGTTATAGTTGCAGGTAATTGCCATACCAGAATGGAACAAATAATAAAAAAAACTAATATTGCTTGCTGTTATTTTGCTGCAAACTACATGCCATTTCTTTCCTTTTCCATAAATTGTACATAAACTTTTCACTCACAAAAATTATTTTTGGTATCTTTGTATAAAGATTTATTTTGTTCCCATTGAAGCCTAAAATTTAAAAAAAAATACCGGTTCCTTTTTGAACCATAATTCATGAATCATAAAAAGTTTTACAAAATAAGTGTCTGTAAAACCTAAGTTATTTTTCCTTTAAAAACTTATATAGGTGGCTTCAGACAAATTAAAAGCAAAAATAGTTATTTGGATTGATTGTAAAGCTTCATCTAGGCCAAGCACATTCCTTAAATCACAGGTGTCAAACTCCAATCCTTGAAGGCTGGTGTACTGCTTTTAGCTGCGTCTTTGCATAATCACACTTGAATAAAATAACTTGTTTCATTAGCAGGACTCTGAAGAACTTGAGTGCATACTGATGAGGCAATTTAAGACATTTGGTTCAGATGTTTCAAATCAGGAACAAATCTAACAGTTTCAGGACACTGTCCCCCGAGGACTGGAATTCGACACCCCTGTAAGTGGCTCGTTATAAGCACTAAAATGTCGTGCACATGACAGTGTTTATTTTAATTTAGCTTAAAACATATCCCGGGGACTCCGTACGATGACACAACCTGAGGGTTTTAGCAAAACTCTGTACGGCCTCTAATAACAGAAAACATCGTTCACAGGTGTACATGTCCCCTGTTCACAAACCTGCATTTATCCTCCAATCAAGTCTTTATGCCTTGGCAAACTGGAGTAGGCTATGTCTGTCGAGTTGCATGTAAATGTAAAAAACTAATGTTATATCCGCTATTAATTATGCTGTAGTTGATAACACACTTTGTAATGTGGCTGCATAATTCGTTAAAATAGTTTAGCCACTTACCTTTGCTCAGGAACAACCGCCTTGCATCCTGGGCTCGAAAAGGGCTAAAATCTTTGCAAGCAACCGGGCCGCCAAGGTTAGCGTGTGACCGTCTGAGCTATCTGTGAGAGAGAGTAAGAGTCAGTTTCTTGCCACCTCAGGCTCATCGGGTAAAACGTTTTTGTGAACTACAGGCTCCAATTTCAACAGCGTAAGTTTGTGAAATTATAAATGTCTAGTATGTTGTTCGGTTAAAGCAACACTGGCTCAGCGCAGATCCAGTTAGCTTGGTATTTCCACCCTATCCCTTCTCTCCTTGGAAACCAATCCGGCTACCGACACTGTATCAAACGGAGCTCCACAGGAAACGGAAGCAGCTCCGTTATAGACGGAAGCATGTGATCGCAGCTCTAAATTATAAAATAGAAAACCGCGTCTTCAACTTCAGGAGAGTTATTAATCTGCGAAATTATATTGTAGGGCAATATATGCGTAAAAACATAACTTATGTCATAAGTTAAACCTGAAATAAGTTCAGGTTTATGCTATAAGTAAAAAGTGATGGTCAAAGAAACTTTATAAAGCAGCTGAAACTTGTATCGAGAAAGGGGTCTAGGTTTTTAACACATACCCTTAGTGGCATCTGGTGGCCAAAACTATGAAGAGCAGATTGAATGTACAATTTAAAAGTGGACATATACAAAATCCACTTTTTTAGCCCTTAAATATATTTTGTTGTGTACTTGGAGTCTGTAGGAGTGAAGAAAAGTTTATTTAGTCTCTCCAGGTGTTGGAGATATCTTTACATTCTGTATGGGTCATATGTCCATTCAGTTTTCTCTGTTTCATTTTTCCAACTGTTACTTGACAGTTGGAAAAACTGTGAAACAGCTAAAAAGGGTCCTGGACTTCCGGCTGATTTGCCTACGCTGAAAGAGGATAAATTGGGCTCGGTTGTTGGGTGTATTAATCCACACAATTCATTACACCGTCCCTCAGCATCAGACCCTCTTCAAAGTGCCTGGTTACATTTTATTTTCATGGAAATGTTCCCACATCAGTGGGGAAATTCCTATATCCCCACTTCAAGGACGAGTGCTTCAGCATCCTGCCAGTATCAAGAATTTGCCTAAAGATTACATCTAAATAAGCGGTCAGTTTCTTGTGTCTATGGAAACAATGGACACAGCAAAGCGGTAAGCTGCAAATAATGCTAAAATGACAAACTTTATTTTAGACATGAATTTATTGTGTGTTGATATGATATCCTGGCCATGTTTTGATAGTAGTGCTGTGTGCTGCTTTTAGTTCCTTGAGGACAAACCGTACTGCGTGAATAGTATTAAACAGTTTTGCATTGCTTTCGCCGTTTATCTGGTTTCTGCAGCACTGGATAATTGTTATCAAACTACACAAATGGCAGAACGGGATGGAGTGTCTTAATAGTATTTAAGGAGACCGCACCAAAACGAGTTTCTCTCAGATGCATCTCAGAACAGGGGTAAAAGAGGGGCCTGTGGAGCTTCAATAAGAAATTTAGACCAAGAGATTCCACTTTATATAGACCACAACTGAATGATTAAGTGTGAAAAGAAAAGATGTAAAAGTATGACATGTCCCCTTTAAAGTGTGTTGCTTTATTAAGGTAATTTTGGACCAAAACTATTTAGACTGTGTGTGCTATGAATCAGAAAAAGGCAGACCCAAGATTCAGCCAGACACAGTACTGAAGGTTTAAAAGGTTTATTCAGCCACAGGAAAACATCACACAGGTAACACTCCTCACAGCTTCCAGGAATCACTGAGGCAGAAAGAGGGATTAGTGACTTGTAGTCTCCAGATTTTGCAGGGATCAGAAAAGCCACTAACCTGCTTTTGTCTTGCGTGAAACTTGAAACCCAGAGGGGAAACCTCAGTGGGCAGCAGGCGGTGATCTCCACAGCACAGGTAAGAAGTGACTCCAGGCTGAATAATCTGAGTGCTAGGCTGGCTCAATAATCCAAGGACAGAAACAGGGTCAACGATCGGAACAAGAGGCGTCAGGCAAGGGGCAGGCAGAGGCATAAATCAGATGCAGGAAACAAGGTCGACAACCAAAATCCAAATATTCCAACAGGGAGCAGACAGAGGCATAAATCCAAAAGGCAAGGTCAAGAACAATGATCAGACAGGAAGGAACGCTGGATATCTACTCACACGATGGCTTTCAAAAATCTGGCACAGTCTTCTTCTTCTTGTTGGTTTTATTGGCGGTTGGCAACAAGCGTTTAGTAGCATTACCGCCACTTACTGGTATGGAGTGTGGTTCGTGTCGGTCTATCTATTTATATATATATATTTAATTCTACAAATTAAATAAATAAATATATCTTACCTATATGTACATATATATATATAGACATACTTACACATTACATTGTATTCTACCTTTCTATATCCTCCATACTTTCACAATTTTATCTACTATAATCAAATTCTATGAAATAATTTTGTTTTCTTTAAAAAACGAATCACTATTTGTACATGTTTACTCCCTAAATTCTTCCTCAAAATATCTAATAGATTAACCTTTTCCTTAATACCTTCAAACTCTCTTCTCATATATCTTCTTTCTCTTTCATATTTATGACATTCTAATATAACATGTTCTATTGTTTCATATTTTCCACAGTAATCACATTTACCAGTATCAAGCTTTTGAATTTTAAAAAGTGTATAATTAAGTCCTGTATGCCCAAATCTCAACCTTGTTATCACTCTTTCCTCCTTTCTATTTCGTCTTCCATTTCTTCTTTCTCCTACTATCTTCTGAATTTTATAAAACCATCTTCCTGTTTTTCCTTCATCCCACCTTTTTTGCCATTTTTCCATCAGCTTTCCTTGAACAATACTCTTTCCCTCAGATTTACTTGTTTTAACTGTAAAACTAATAGGATTTTGAATTATCCTCTTTGCTATTTTATCTGCCCTCTCGTTTCCTTCTACTCCAATATGTGCTGGAACCCACACAAATATAACTATCAAGCCCATTTTTTGTATTCTGTATAATGTATGAAATATTTCTAATAAAATGTCCATCCTACTATCTGATTGATTATATTTTAAACGTAATAATGCAGAGCATGAATCTGAGCAAATGACTGTTTTTAATGGTTTTATGTCTTCTACCCATTGTAAAGCTAATAATATAGCCAATATTTCTCTGTGTATACTGATAAGCCGTCTGTAATTCGTTTTCCTATTTTTAGATTGAATTCTGGTACTACAAAAGCTATTCCTACTTTTCTATTTATTTTTGATGCATCTGTATATATTTGAATATATCTATAATAATTATTTAAATGTATCTGTACTGAATAACTATCTACTATGGAAGATTTATCTTGCTTCTTTTCCATTATTGACATATCTACTGTTGCTTCTGGTAGAATCCATGGTGGTATAATTGATATTGGTGATGTTTGACTAATTTCTAAATCAATTATTTTAAATTCTTTTACTTTATTTTCAATTGTCCATCCAAAACTCTTCATTTCTTTCTTTTCTTTTTCCCAACATGGATTTAAAATTTCCCAAATTGGATGATCCAAGTTATTACCTTGTAAATTTAACCAATAATTTATTTCTAGTTTTATTCTTCTTAACTCTAACGGCATTTCTCCCATTTCTATTTCTATTGCTGCTGTTGGTGTAGTTTTAAATGCTCCAGTACATAATCTTAATGCCTGATGTTGGATAAAATCTAATTTAACCAGATGTGTTTTAGCTGCTGAACCATAAACTATACAACCAAAGTCTATGTTAGATCTTATCATTCCTGTGTAAATCTGTTTTAGTGATTTCCTATCTGCTCCCCAGTCACTGCCAGCCAAGCATCTCATAATATTTAACATTTTCTTACATTTATCAACAACTTTTTGAATATGTATATTCCATTTTAGTTTTTCATCAAACCATAATCCAAAAAATTTTATATACTTTACTTGCTCTAATTCTTGGTTATATAATTTTAATTTTATTTCCTTGTTTATTTTTTTCTGATTAAATATAATTACTTTGGTTTTTTCAACTGAAAATTTAAATCCCCATTGTAACGCCCATTTCTCTATTTCAATAATAACCTCTTGTAATTTCTTTACAATGAAATCTACATTTTTTCCTCTTTTCCAAACAGCTCCATCATCTGCAAAAAGTGAACATCCCATTACTTTTCCAATATCTTTAAATACATCATTTATCATAATTGAAAACAATAACGGACTTATAATACTCCCCTGTGGAGTTCCATTTTCTACTATATATTTTCCTGAGATCACTTCCCCAATTCTAACTTGTATTTTCCTATTTGTTAAAAAGTCTTTGATCCATTTAAATATTTTCCCTTTAATGCCCAGTATTTGTAATTTAATTAATAATCCTTCCACCCACATCATATCATATGCTTTTTCTATATCAAAAAATACTGCCACTACACTTTCTTTATTTACCTGTGCTCTTCTAATTTCATGCTCTAAGCAAAGCATTGGATCATTAGTACTCCTCCCTTTTCTAAAACCACTTTGATACTTTGACATATATCCTTTATTATTTAAATAATATACTACTCTACTATTAATCATTTTTTCCATTATTTTACATAGATTTGATGTTAAGGCTATTGGTCTATAATTTCCTGGATTTGATTTATCTTTTCCTGGTTTAGCTATTGGTACTATAATTGATTCCTTCCAGCTCAGTGGTAATTTTCCCTCCTCCCATATTTTATTATATAATTGTAATATTATATCTTTCGATTTTCCACCAAGTTGCCTTATCATTCTGTACCAAATTTGATCTTTACCTGGTGCTGTATTTTTTTGTCTTCCTAAGTGCATAATTTAATTCAGCTTTTGTAAATTCAACATTTAACAAATTATTTGTTTCTTCAACACTCTGTAATACATCTTTATATATAAGTTTTGTATTTTCTCTTCCTTTTCTTCCCTCTTCACTAATATTATTTGAACTGTTAATTTTACTAAATATTCTTGCCAATATTTCAACTTTATCTTCATCTTTTACTATATTTATATTATTTATTTTTAATATAGGATATTCAAACTCTCTCTTTATGCCATTCATTCTTTTAATTATTTTCCAAATTTTTTCTATTTTTGTTTCTTTCCCTATTGTGCTACAGAAATGTCTCCAATATTCTCTTTTTACTTTCTTAATAGTTCTCCTTACTATTGCTTGCTTTCTTTTATAATCAATTAAATTCTTATAAATTGGATTTCCTTTTAGTACCTTAAATGCTTTATTTCTTAACTTTATTGCTTCTTTACATTCATTTGTCCACCATGTTACCATTTTCTTATTACTTTTACACCCTACTTTCTTTATAGAATTATCTGCTGCTTCCATGATTACCTTACAAATTTTTTAATTTACATCATTTATATCCATTCTCATATCTACTTTCTCTAAGTTTATTTGACTCAAGTATCTAAATTTAGTCCAGTCTGCCTTATTAAAATTTAGTTTTTTATTGACACTTATATTCCTATTATTTAAAGTTAATCCTACTCTTATTGTAATGGGATAATGATCACTACCTATTGTTGATTTTTTATCAATGCCCCACTCACAACTACCAGCTAAACCATTTGAAACCATTGTTAAATCAATAACTGATTCCATCCCTGTTCTCACATTGATTCTTGTTCCCCTCCCATCATTAATACATACTAGATTTTTTATTTCCATTAATTCTTCTATAACTTGTCCATTTTTATCATTACAATTACCCCACAATGTACTATTTGCATTAAAATCTCCACACCAAATTACTTTCCCTTCCAAATATTCATTTAACTCCTCCATTATTTCAATTGACAATGTTTTACATGGATTATAACAATTTATTATTTTAAATTTACCTTCTTGTTCCCATATCTCAATTACTATATATTCAAGTTCTTTCCCTTTCCCTAATACTTGATATTGTATCCCTTGCTTAATAAATATTCCACATCCTCCTCCACTTCTCTCCTGTCGATCTCTTCTTACACCATCATATCCTTTTATCACAAAATCCAATGTTGTTTTTAACCATGTTTCCTGAACACAAATCATTTCTGGTTGTTCTTCAAGACTATCAATATAACCTTTAAGTTCTTGTCCGTTAGCGATTAAACTTCTTGCCTTCCATTGTAATATTAACATGTACTTTCACCAGATGGTCCTTGTCTCCCATCTACCTCCAACTTTTTATTTATGTTCTCCCACGATCCCTCCTTAAACCCCAAAAACTTTTCAGCTCCTCTCACTATTATTTTAATCTTCTCAGTTTTATGCTTGGCTTGGTCAGTACAGTTGATAACATAGGCTACGAATAATATTAGTTTTTCTACTGATATTGTAACATTTTCTTCTGACTTTGCTTTGCTGTGGAATTTGATTCGCTATTTGTTCAATCTTTCTTGTTTTCTGTTCCTTCACATTTTTAACTGCTTCTGCATAGCTTATGTTTTTAGTCATTTTAATCTGTATGATTTTTTTTGCCTTCTTCCTTACTTCACATCCTCCATACGTAACTCTATGTTGCCCTCCACAGTTACATTTTTCTTGTACTTCTTTACCTTCTTCAAACTTGTGATCTTCACCACATTTAGGACATCTCTGCTTCCCTTTACAAACTGCTGCTATGTGTCCATTGCTATGTGACCTTTGACATTTGAAACAACGAAGTGGTGGAGGGATATAAGGTCTAACCTGAAAGCTAAGATAACCTATTTTGATGTTTTGTGGCAACTCTTTTTCGTCAAATTCAATGAAGATTGACATACTTCCTACTTTTTCTCCATTTATTGTTTTTGACAATCTCTTCAAGTTATTCACTTTTGCACCAATAATACTTCTCTTAATTTTATCAAGATCTTCATCTAGAGGGATCCCATAAATCACTCCTCTAATTTTTTTATTTTCTCCCATAATTTTTTTCTCCAACACCGTTTTCTTGCAGATATTATCCACCTTTAAAGCCTTGTTCTTTTGTTCTTCATTTTTACAAACTACCAATAAGTTTCCATCTCTCAAAATCTTTACCATTTCAACATCTCCAATTTTCTTTTTAATCTCTCTTGACACCACAATGGGGCTGATGTTATCCTGTTCTTCCTCGTTCTTAAGTTTCAATATTATTTTAAATTCCTCCCTCATAACTTTCCTCCTAACTATCCTTTCTTCTTCTGAACTGCTTCCTTCCAATTCTCGCTTGCTACCTTGGATATCACCAATTCCCTTTCCTTCATCTATTTTATTTCTTCCACGTCCTTTCCCTCTTCCTCTCCCAGCTGGCGTCCACCCTTCAAAATCCATGTCTTCCTCATTTCCTGTCTCCATTTCCAACCGAACCATTCACATACCAGTTTATGCCCAAATCCACCTTTTCCGAATCCGATATATTTCTATTTTTGTTTTTCCCGCGCCGCACCAAAACCGTTCTTCTTCGACATAGTCTCACCACCGACAACCACCGTCATCTGGCACAGTCTTCTTCTTCTTCTGTGTTGTTTTTTGGCAGTTGGCAAATAACTTGAAGATGTGCATTACCGCCACCGACTGGTATGGAGTGTGGTTCTTCATGGTTTTAAATCTTATTTACTATTACAACAATCCAATTTTATTTATTAATTTAGTGCTTTTGAAAAATCTAATTATAATTTGAATATGTTTGCTACCTAAACTTCTTTGCAAAGTATCTCTCAATATAAAATTTTCTTTAATACCTACAAATTCTCTCCTTAAAATTGTTCTTTCTTGTTCATATTTCTGACACTTCAATATTACATGTTCTATTGTTTCCTCCTCTCCACAATAATCACATTTTCCTGTATTATGTTTCTTTATCTTGAACAATGTAGAATTAAGTCCTGTATGTCCTAGTCTTAATCTTGTAATTAATCTTTCCTCTTTTCTACTCCTTCTTCCTGTTCTTACTTCTCCTACTATCTTGTTGATTCTATAAAACCATCTTCCTTTCTTTTCTTCGTCCCACCTTTTTTGCCACTCTTTCCTGATTCTCTGTTTAATTATATTTCTTGCCTCTCACCTACTAATATTTATTATAAAGCTAATGTTGTTTTGTGTTGCCTTCTTTGCCATCCTGTCCGCCTTCTCATTCCCTCCAACTCCTACATGTGCTGGTACCCATAAAAACACTAATATTAATCCCATTCTTTGTATTCTAAATAAAGTAAGTTTTATTTCCAACAAAATGTCTGGTCTACCCTCTGAATGATTATGTTTTAAACTTAATAATGCTGAACTTGAGTCTGAACAAATGATTGTTTTTAATGGTTTTATATCCTCCACCCACTGCGCTGCTAACAATATTGCTAATAATTCTCCTGAATATATCGATAATCCATCTGTAATTCTTTTTCCTACTTTTATTTTAAATTCTGGTATTACAAATGCTACTCCTATTTTTTCATCTGTTTTTGATGCATCTGTGTAAATCTGGACATAATGATAGTAATTGTTTATATATTCCTGTATTATACTTGAATCTAATCTACATTTTGGATCCTTTTTCTTTTTCATCAATACCATATCCACCACTGCTTCTGGTAACAGCCACGGTGGCACTACTGGCAAAGGCAACATTAAACTTATTTCTTTTTCATATATTTGAAATTTTTCTGCTATATTATTGATAATCCAACCAAAACTCTTAACTTGTTTTTTTTCTTTTTCCCAGCATGGTTTTAAAATATCACGTGTGAGATGATCCGGATTATTGCTTTGTAAATTTATCCAGTAATTTAATGCTAACTGTTTCCTTCTTAAATCTAATGGCATCTCTCCCATCTCTACCTGAAGTGCTGCTATTGGACTGGTTCTGATTGCTCCTGTACAAATTCTTAAAGCTTGATGTTGTATATTGTCTAATTTTATGAGATGAGTGTTTGCTGCTGATCCATAAATTATACTTCCATAATCAATATTTGATCTAATTAATCCTGTATAAATTCTTTTTAATGATGTTCGATCTGCTCCCCAATCAATACCAGCCATACATCTCATAATGTTTAATATTCTTTTGCATTTATCTATGATTTTTTCTATATGTACTTTCCATATAATTTTTTCATCAAACCATATACCTAAAAATTTTATATTTTTTACTTGTTCTAAAACTTGATTGTATAATTTTAGTTTTATATTTTCTCTTTTCCTTTTCTGTGTAAACACCATTACTTTTGTTTTTTCCACTGAGAATTTAAATCCCCATTGTTCTATTCTAATAATCTCATCCTGTATTTTCTTTTCAATAAGTTTGATATTACGACCCCTTTTCCATATAGCTCCATCATCTGCAAATAGTGAGCAACCGACTTCCTTACCAATATTTTTAAATACATCATTTATCATTATAGAAAACAATAACGGACTTATAATACTTCCTTGAGGAGTACCATTATCTATTATATATTTACCTGACAATTCTTGACCAATTCTTACTTGTATTGTTCTATTTGATAAAAAATCTTTAATCCAGTTAAACATTTTTCCAGTAATACCCATTTTATGTAATTTAATTAATAATCCTTCAACCCACATCATGTCATATGCTTTTTCTATATCAAAAAATACAGCTACTACATTTTCTTTGTTTATTTGTGCTCTCCTAATTTCATATTCTAAACATAATGCAGAGTCATTTGTGCTTCTCCCTTTTCTAAACCCATTTTGATTTCTAGATATATATCCATTAATATTTAAATAATATGTTAATCTATTATTAATAATTTTTTCCATTATTTTACAAATATTTGATGTTAATGCGATCGGTCTATAATTTTCTGGTTTTGTGTTATCTTTTCCTGGTTTAGCTATTGGAATAATTATTGCTTCCTTCCAGCTCTGTGGCAGCTCTCCCTCCTCCCAGACTTTATTGTATAATTCTAATATTTTGTCTTTTGCTTTGTCATTAAGATGTTCTATCATCGTATAGTACATTTGATCTTTTCCAGGTGATGTATTTTTTGTTTTCCTGGTTACAAAGTTCAATTCTCCTTGTGTAAATGGTTCATTTATTAATTTATTTGTATCTACATTATTTTGCATTAATTCTTTATATTTCATCTTTGTGATTTCCCTACCTTTCTTTCCCTCTTCACTAATATTATTTGAACTATGAATTTTACTAAATGTTTTAGCTAATATTTCTGCTTTTTCTTTATCTTCCGTTATAGTTGTATTATCTATTTTTAATATAGGATATCCATATTCTTTTCTAATACCCTTCATTCTTTTAATCGTTTTCCAAATTTGATCAATTTTTGTTTCTCTCCCTACGGTATTACAAAAGTTTCTCCAATATTCTCTTTTTGTATGTTTAATGATCTTTCTTACCTTTGCCTGCTTTCTTTTGTACTCAATTAGATTCTGATAAATTGGGTTACTTTTTAACATTTTAAATGCTTTATTTCTTAATTTTATTACTTCACTACAATCTTTTGTCCACCATGGCACCATTTTTTTATCGTTCTTTCTTCCTCCTTTTTTTATTGATTCTTCTGCAGCCTGTAATATTTTTTTACAGATATTTATATTTAAACTATTTATATCAATTGACTCATCTATTTCTTCCAATTTCTTTTGACTTAAATATTTAAATTTTTCCCAATCAGCCTTATTAAAGTTCCATCTTTTATATAATCCTGTATTCCTGTTATTTATTAATATTCCTGTTATGATTTTAATGGGGTAATGATCACTACCTACTGTTGTATCTTTGTCAATGTCCCACTCACAGTTATTGGCTAAACAATTTGATACTATTGTTAAATCAATCACAGACTCTGTACCTGTTTTTACATTAATTCTTGTTCCTTTTCCATCATTTATACATACCAAATTTTTTATTTCCATTATTTCTTCAATAACTTGTCCATTTTTATCATTACATTTTCCCCATAATGTGCTGTTAGCATTAAAATCTCCACACCAGATTACTTTTCCTTCTAAGTATCCCATTAATTCATCCATCAACTCAAATGATAATATTTTACATGGATTATAAAAATTTATTATTTTACACTTTTCCTTTTTATTGTAAATTTCAACTACTATATATTCTAACTCTTTGCCTTTTCCTAATATCTGATATTGTATCCCTTCTTTTATAAATATTCCACATCCTCCTCCACTTCCTTCTATTCTATCCCTTCTGATACTATTATACCCTTTAAACACAAAATCTAGGTTTGGCTTTAACCACATCTCCTGTATACATATAATTTCTGGTTTTTCTTCAATTCCATCTATATACCCTTTAAATTCCTGTCCATTAGCGATTAAACTTCTTGCATTCCACTGTAATATTATCATATATTTCTATCAGCTGGGGTTCCTCCTTGCCTTCCATCTGTTTCCAACTTTTTATTAATGTTTTTCCAAGATCCTTCTTTAAACCCTAAGAACTTTTCTGCTCCTCTGACTATTATTTTAATCTTTTCTGTTTTGTGTTTAGCCTGTTCAGTGCAGTTAATGACATAAGCTATGAATATCAGTTTTTCCACAGACATTGTAACATTTTCCTCTGATTCTACTTTTCTTTGTTGATAATCTTGAATCCTAATTTGACCTTCATCCCTTGATCTTTCTTTCTGTACATTTTTGACTGCTTCGGCATAGCTTATGTTTTTAGTCATTTTAATTTGTTGGATTTCTTTTGCTTTCTTCCTTACCTCACATCCCCCGAATGTAACTCTATGTTGCCCTCCACAATTGCAACATTTTTCCTGCACTTCTTCCCCACAATCTTCAATTCTGTGATCTTCTCCACACTTTGGACATCTTTGTTTTCCTTTACAGACAGCTGCTATATGACCATATCTCTGACATTTAAAACATCTTAGTGGTGGAGGAATGAAAGGCCTCACAGAAAAACTCAGATATCCTATTTTAACATTTTGTGGCAACACCTTTTCTTCAAAATCTATTAAAATTGACAGGCTTCCTACTCTTTCACCATTTACATTTTTTGTCAGCCTTTTGAGATTTTTTACCTTTGCACCAACAATGCTTTTTTTTAACTTGTCTATATCTTCCTCCATAGGAATGCCATAAATTACCCCCCGAATGATTTTATCTTCTCCTATAATCTTCCTCTCTGTCACCGTTTTCTTGCAAATGTTTTCCACTTGTAAAGCCTTTCTTCTTTGTTCTTCAGTTTTACACACCACCAGTATATTTCCCTCTCTCAAGACCTTCACCATTTCAACATCTCCTATCTTTTTTTAAATTTCTCTAGATAGTGAAATAGGACTCAGGTTCTCTTTTTCTTCTTCATTTTTTATCTTTAATATTATTTTACATTCTTCCCTTCCGATTTTCCTCCTAACTACTCTCTCTTCTTCAGAACTGTTTTCTTCCAACTCTCTTTTACTCCTTTGGCTGTCTAACATTTTTCCTTCTTCTGCTTTACCTCTTCCGCGTCCTCTCCCTCTACTTACTGGCGTCCATTCATCAAAGTCCATATTATCCTCCTGTGTATCCATTCTGAACCATTCACATACCAGTTTATGCCTTTTACTGCCACTTCCAAAAGTAAATAATTTCTACCACTGTGGGGTTCTAAGTAGACCAACATTTTCAGATCGAAGTTTCGCGCCATCCGTTTATCTGCCACAGTCTGCTTGTCAGGGTCAGTATATATCAGGGAAGACACAGGTGTATGGCATGCCACAGATTGCACTGCACAGCAGCAGCCACCAGGTGCATCTAATCTGCTGATTGCAGCCAGGGAGACAGGGTAGAGCAGACGTGCCAGAATCATAACAGTGTGACTGTGTAAGTGTGAATTTGAAGTCACAGAGAAAAATGCTTTAGGAGTTTTGTAATTCTAGATTTTTCTTCAGTATTTCACAAATACAAAACAGCAGTTATACCTCTTCAGATTCTTAAGTACAAGTCCACAAATTGTATTATTTGAGTTACACATCAAAAACTTCTTAAATTCACAATTTTGCTCTAAGGGGCATCATGCTTCGCAGGCTGCATTGGTAGGCCAATGACATGATTAATTGCAGGTCTTTGGGGGACATTTACTGCCAGAAATCAAGAGCACATATACTTTCAATTTAAGAGCAGGATATCATTCTGCTTGTACTCAAAACATGTGATACTTGCACTCAGTACTTGTGCTTTCTTTCAAATATATTCTGTTCTCCCTCAAATCTTTGTTTCTGCGTTTAGATTTGATGCTTCTGATGGATCAAGAATGCGCTCGCAAACCTGCTTTCTCTGCTTGTGGATTTATTTTGCTCTCTCTCAGATTGCAGCGGTACCATCGCCTGGCAACCGATACACCCATTAGAGTGACCATGTACAGCAGTCACAGCCTTAGTTGGGGTGTGCTTGTTTTTACTTCTAGTAGGTGTGCTTGTGTGGCTACAGTAGATTGCTACATTTCATCTTTCGGTGCTGCCAACTGCAAGTAGGAAACCGCTAAAGCTATTACCAAATTAGACTTACTAACATCAGTGTAGTTGCCCTGCGATGGACTGGCGACCTGTCCAGGGTGTACCCTGCCTCTCGCCCATAGACTGCTGGAGATAGGCACCAGCTCCCCCGTGACCCACTATGGAATAAGCGGTAGAAAATGACTGACTGACTGACTGACATCAGTGTAGCTTTGTGATTGAATTGCTGCTGTGTATTAGTCTGTTCACACAGAGCACTAACCTGTCATTTTAATAAAAAAGATAATCTGTATTTAGGTTTCTGTCAGATGTTGGTTTGTAATCAGATCCTGTCGGATTAGGAGCTAACACCACAAATCAGTCAATAAGCTAACAGTAAAGCTGCTGTCTGGATCTGGGCTGCTTGTTGTTTTCTATATAAGAAACAAACCAACTGATTGAAGCTGCATCTGAACATTTTGTTTTAAAACAAATGTTTTATAGAATAATTAAAGTTCTATTTTTGACAGCAGTGAATGTCACTACTCTTTAATGTGTAAACATGCTTATCTGGAGGACAACCGCATCTAATTATCTGTCCTCCTCTGTGTCGTGACTTCCATTTCAGTTAAAACATAACTTTTAGACTCATAGAAAATGTAATTAATACTCAATGGGATATAGTTTAAACTTCAAACCAAATATTTTACAAATACTAGCAGAACTCTTTATTTTAAAATAAATCTAACTCAGACTGAATCGTGTATTTTCTTAATGCAATTTAATGTGAAATGTGCTGGGTAGAGTTATAATTCAAGGTAACTGTTTGGCTAATCAGTGTCATATTGGTGAGCAACTTGTCAAATGCATTTAAGATGTATTATATACATTTGTCAGGAAACAGCAGGATTTACCATTATTCTTTTTATTATTTGAGGGCACAATTTGTCTTCATCTCCAGGCTTTAACTCCTGTGCTGGACCTTTGGATCCAGCAGCTTTTCTATTACTGGTAATGCAGGCTGTCTTTAAAATATTTTTTATTTGTAAAGCAATTTAAATGTTTAACTTTTTTTTCACGGTACTGATTATGATGTCCAGATGTTGTAACAGAGTTCAACCAAACTTATCCTGGTGGTGACCTTCACTAATTCTGAAATGAAGCAGATTTACTCCCCTACAAAGATTTAGACAGGTTCAGAATCTGCTGTACAAGTTGTTCTGGTTTTTATTGAATGTTTTAGCTTTAGACCAGACAGTTTACATATGAAAGTCACGTCAACTGTCTCTATTGTCTGTGTTTGCATTGCTAACTTTCAGATATTTGAATGTGCTTGTGTTTTGCAGAGAAAAGGTTGAACATTGTCCCTGTCTGCCAGGCTATTACATGTCCTTTACCTGAAAAATTAAACTTTGCATCCAGTCCTCTGACCAAGAAAACTATAAGAGCAGATATCCTAATGAAATAAAACCGTTTGTAATAAAGGATTGGGTTTTTTATTGAAGTTGACACACTTCAAGTTCTTCTAAAAAAAAACTTTGCTGGCTGTGAAAATTCCTACACTAGTGGCTCTTGTGGACTATTCTTGCAAATTCAGCATCAAGGCACCACACAGCTAAGGTGGAATACGTATGTATACCCTTAATGCCTATTGATGCAGATTAATAATGTACCAAGGATCGTATTGGAAGCACGTTATCATCTAGTGCTGTGTTACTTAGCTCTGGTCTTCAAGGCACCCTGCCCTGTATGTTTTAGTTGTTTCCCTGCTTCAGCACACCTGATTTCAGTTGATAACTGATAATTAGGTTTTTGCTGAATTGCAATCATCTGAATCAGGTGTATTAAAGCAGGGAAACGTCTAAAACATGCAGGGCAGTGTGCCTTGAGCACCAGGGCTGAATAACACTGAGGTGTTCAATGTTATGCCTAACTACTGACTTTATTAAAACATTTATATCTATAGTTTGTGCAAGAGTCTGCATGTGTATGCTACAGTTCTGCCTTGTATTCGGGTTCACCGCTTTTCATCTAACTAGGACCAACCTGACGCCCATCAGGATGGATGAAAAGATGATAAGCAAGAACTTCAACATTAGATATCTGCATAATGGCAAAAAACGTTTGTTCAAATTCCATGCCTCTTTTTCATTTGGAAGTTTCATGTACTTTATAATCTGACATAAAGTATCCTAGCATCAGATTCTGATCTCACATCAGCTGTAACATATGTCTGCAGTAAGTCTAAGGTGTCTCACACAAACCCACAGTGAGCTTTTGTATTTTGTTTTCTGTTTGCTCACGTGACTACAGGACAAGAGTATCATGAGAATAATGTTTCCGCGAAAAACAACTGAACAGGAGTCTATATATGGAAAGTAAACCAGGTGGAGCTAGGAGACAGATTAGTTTGAAGCAGGTGAACTGGATAAAGATAATTAACAGACAGAATAGAAAGTGGCTGGAGCAAGAACAGAGACTCTTGAATACAAACTAGAAAAACATGAAGCAAAAGCATAACCAGATCCGAAAACCAAACTTGACAAAACATGAACAAGACAACAAAACAAAAGCATGATTCAAAACTTGAACTGTGAATAAGACCAACAAAAACCCAGAAACCAAAAACCAAACAACCCCAAATCATAACAGTCTTTTTCCTTTACCGTATGCATTTCTCCTTCATTATGCAAATGAGGAGGGCTGCCTTCTCTCCAGCTCCTCTACTATTGGTCAATAAACAGGAAGGAGGAGGATCCATGTGCAGGCCGAGGGTGTGTCCCAATTCAGGGGCTGGATCCTTCCAAGTCTGTACTTGTGGGCCAATTACGTCACAGTGCGGCGCGGAAGGTCTGTCAAATGCAGCAGACAAATGTGTCCTATTGCCCGATTTGAAGGATGGGTTGTTGTGAGTATCCTTCGCGGTCCATCTTTTCCCATGATTCATTGCGGGTCGAAGCGGTTTGGTCAAACGGGCATCCATGGCGGACCACAGTGGCAAAAGCTGTGAGTAAACTGTGAAACATTACACTTTCTGTGACACAAATGAACGTTTACAATGTTTGAATGCGAGAATATAACTGTGTAGACGTGAAAAATCTGCTTGATTTATCAAGACATCGCTTAATTTCAAACGTGCTCCTACGTGTTCGGAGTTTTCTGCTCCCGGCTTGCCTCGCCAGCCCTACCAGCGGTGGAGCGAACTAGCCCGGTAGAGATCGGACCGGACTATTGGCACTGAGCTCCTGCTGCCAGTCATCACAGTGAACGTTAAACCCAAGTGATTTCTAACAGTTTATGTTAGTATTATTTTAATGTATTGTGTCATTTGTTCATGTAAGTCAATTTGACATTACAGGTGATATTAAAGTTAACCTGAATAAATGGGCAATTTTGTGTAATCCTACCGTATCGCTGGAGAGTGTGATTGAGAATAAATAAGCTTTTAAATATTCAAGTTTGATGAAGAAATGTGCTATATGTGTTTTTAAATGTATATTTATAATTCAGTTAGCATAATTTGTGATTCCAGGTACAACTGAAGAGAAATACACTTTCAAATGCAAGCAAATCTCAGTAAAGAAGTGAAAAGTTTGAAAGAGCTTGGTTTAGGCATTTGCAAAGAAATATTTTAATATGTTCTGCAAATTAAGACAAATGTAACATTAAAAAAGACTTTTTTTACACTGATATTAAGCAAGATGTTTTTTTTTTTGTTTTTTGTTTTTATTGTTTAGGTACAAAGCAGCAGACGGGCCAGTTAATTAAGCTCAGGGGTGAGAACCACCACCTTTTTGCTTGTGCTAAAAACTCAGCCACCGTGGCTTGGAGGTAAAATAACAACATTCTTTCCAGTCAGTTTCTGTCCAGTTTTAAAAACTTCTATCTTTCTAACTTTCATAAATATCCATCCAGTGATTAACAAACTTCTTTTAGTTTTCCCTCTTTCCTTTTGCCTGTTTAGGACAGTTCTGGAGAAGACGGGCCAACAGGGGAAGGTCACCCCCTTGCAGGGCCAAAAAAAGTGGGACAATATGAAAAAGAAATATAAAGTATGTTCAGAAGTTCTCATGTCACACACAAATAAAAATATTTCTAAAAGTCTTATTGGTTTCTCTGTTTAGTCAACTCTTTTATTCTTCCTTCTAACTTTAGGATTGTAAGTATCCAGGGTCAGGAGAGGGAGTCAGTGAAAAGCCCACTGCTGCTACTTGGCCCTGGTTTGTCTTTATGGATGAGGTGTTGGGACAGAGGTCTTCCACAACACCTCCTGTCCTAATTGCCTCCATCCCTGAGGACATTCCAGGGCCAAGCGGAGCGGTGGGCAACCAGACGGAGAAGGAAGACAGTGAGCCAGCAGGAAGGGGTCAGAAAAGAAAGAGGGACAGAGATGATGGAGTTGATCAGGGAGGACATGAGGGCACAAAGAATGGACAGACTGTTTTCCATCTTAGAAAGAATGAAACCGAAATAAGGTGCTATATAAGAAATAAATAAATATGTTTTGTTCAGATAGTTTCTTAAAGTTTTAATCTGTTCTTATAAATTTCTAAATTGTTTTTGTCACCAATGTATTTTATTTCCATTTGAACTAACAATACATCAACTTCATTTAAATTTCTAAACACAGTTTATTTTGAAAATTACAAATAAAATTTTAAACAGAATGTGGAAAAAAACATTCTAACAGATCAAGATTACAAGACACAAAAGGCTTAAAATAAAACTATGTACAAGTATTTCCAATGGCGACAGCAGGATCAACCTGAGTGACCGGTTCCAGGAACACTTCTTCAACAGAACAAAGAGGCAGATGTCTTTGTGAACAGAAAGTCTCTGGCGGTGTGGCTAAATCTCTCACAAGGTCAGAGACTTGGATGGGAAGCTGCCACTGAGACCTGTGGTTTGTCTTTCTGGATGGTGAGCGAAGCATCACACAGGTGGTCTGCAGATGTTTGTGATGCCTCTTTCATCCATCAAGTTTAAAGGGCTGGCTGGACCACATCACTAAGATGTAATCAGGAATATGCAGAATCAGAAGATGGTGCTAACAAAATATAACAATTAGTTATACCACTCAAACATTTATCACATCTATAATATTATACTTGCCTGCAAACAGTAATCGTGTTCTGGTGGTGTGTATACAGTGCCTTGCGGAAGTACTCGGCCCCCTTGAACTTTTCAACAGTTTGCCACATTTCAGGCTTCAAACATAAAGATATAAAATTACAATTTTTTGTGAAGAATCAACAAGTGGGACACAATCGTGAAGTGGAATGAAATTTATTGGATGCGTCAAACTTTTTTTACAAATAACAAACTGAAAAGTGGGGGGTGCAATATTATTTGGCCCCTTTACTTTCAGTGCAGCAAACTCACTCCAGAAGTTCAGTGAGGATCTCTGAATGATCCAATGTTGTCCCAAAAGACTGATGATGATAAATAGAATCCACCTGAGTGTAATCGAGTCTCCGTATAAATGCACCTGCTCTGTGATAGTCTCAGGGTTCTGTTCAAAGCGCAGAGAGCATCATGAAGACCAAGGAACACACCAGGCAGGTCCGAGATACTGTTGTGGAGAAGTTTGAAGCCGGATTTGGATACAAAAAGATTTCCCAAGCTTTAAACATCCCAAGGAGCACTGTGCAAGCAATCATATTGAAATGGAAGGAGTATCAGACCACTGCATAATCTACCAAGACCCGGCCGTCCCTCTAAACTTTCATCTCGAACAAGGAGAAGACTGATCAGAGATGCAGCCAAGAGGCCCATGATCACTCTGGATGAACTGCAGAGATCTACAGCTGAGGTGGCAGAGTCTGTCCATAGGACAACAATCAGTCGTACACTGAACAAATCTGGCCTTTATGGAAGAGTGGCAAGAAGAAAGACATTTCTCAAAGATACCCATAAAACGTCTCGTTTGCCACAAGCCACCTGGGAGACACATCAAACATGTGGAAGAAGGTGCTCTGGTCAGATGAAACCAAAATCGAACTGTTTGGCCACAATGCAAAACGATATGTTTGGCGTAAAAGCAACACAGCTCATCCCCCTGAACACACCATCCCCACTGTCAAATATGGTGGAGGCAGCATCATGGATTGGGCCTGCTTTTCATCAGTAGGGACAGGGAAGATGGCCAAAATTGATGGGAAGATGGATGGGTCCAAATACAGGACCATTCTGGAAGACAACCTGTTGGGGGTCTGCAAAAGACCTGAGACTGGGACGGAGATTTATCTTCCAACAAGACAATGATCCACAACATAAAGCCAAATCTACATTGGAACGGTTCACACATAAACGTATCCAGGTGTTGGAATGGCCAAGTCAAAGTCCAGACTTGAATCCAATCGAGAATCTGTGGAAAGAGCTAAAGACTGCTGTTCACGAACGCTCTCCATCCAACCTCACTGAACTCGAGCTGTTTTGCAAGGAAGAATGGGCAAGAATTTCAGTCTCTCGATGTGCAAAACTGTTAGAGACATACCCCAAGCGACTTGCAGCTGTAATTGCAGCAAAGGGTGGCGCTACAAAGTACTAATGCAAGGGGGCCGAATAATATTGCACGCTCCACTTTCAGTTTTTTATTTGTTAAAAAAGTTTGACACATGCAATAAACTTCATTCCACTTCATGATTGTGTCCCTGTTATGATTCTGGCACGTCTGCTCTACCCTGTCTCCCTGGCTGCAATCAGCAGATTAGATGCACCTGGTGGCTGCTGCAGTGTAGTGCAGTCTGTGGAATGCCTACCACCTGTGTCTTCCCTGATATACAGGTCCTTCTCAAAATATTAGCATATTGTGATAAAGTTCATTATTTTCCATAATGTCATGATGAAAATTCAACAATCATATATTTTAGATTCATTGCACACTAACTGAAATATTTCAGGTCTTTTATTGTCTTAATACGGATGATTGTGGCATACAGCTCATGAAAACCCAAAATTCCTATCTCACAAAATTAGCATATTTCATCCGACCAATAAAAGAAAAGTGTTTTTAATACAAAAAACGTCAACCTTCAAATAATCATGTACAGTTATGCACTCAATACTTGGTCGGGAATCCTTTGGCAGAAATGACTGCTTCAATGCGGCGTGGCATGGAGGCAATCAGCCTGTGGCACTGCTGAGGTCTTATGGAGGCCCAGGATGCTTCGATAGCGGCCTTTAGCTCATCCAGAGTGTTGGGTCTTGAGTCTCTCAACGTTCTCTTCACAATATCCCACAGATTCTCTATGGGGTTCAGGTCAGGAGAGTTGGCAGGCCAATTGAGCACAGTGATACCATGGTCAGTAAACCATTTACCAGTGGTTTTGGCACTGTGAGCAGGTGCCAGGTCGTGCTGAAAAATGAAATCTTTATCTCCATAAAGCTTTTCAGCAGATGGAAGCATGAAGTGCTCCAAAATCTCCTGATAGCTAGCTGCATTGACCCTGCCCTTGATAAAACACAGTGGACCAACACCAGCAGCTGACACGGCACCCCAGACCATCACTGACTGTGGGTACTTGACACTGGACTTCTGGCATTTTGGCATTTCCTTCTCCCCAGTCTTCCTCCAGACTCTGGCACCTTGATTTCCGAATGACATGCAGAATTTGCTTTCATCCGAAAAAAGTACTTTGGACCACTGAGCAACAGTCCAGTGCTGCTTCTCTGTAGCCCAGGTCAGGCGCTTCTGCCGCTGTTTCTGGTTCAAAAGTGGCTTGACCTGGGGAATGCGGCACCTGTAGCCCATTTCTTGCACACGCCTGTGCATGGTGGCTCTGGATGTTTCTACTCCAGACTCAGTCCACTGCTTCCGCAGGTCCCCCAAGGTCTGGAATCAGCCCTTCTCCACAATCTTCCTCAGGGTCCGGTCACCTCTTCTCGTTGTGCAGCGTTTTCTGCCACACTTTTTCCTTAGACTTCCCACTGAGGTGCCTTGATACAGCACTCTGGGAACAGCCTATTCGTTCAGAAATTTCTTCCTGTGTCTTACCCTCTTGTTTGAGGGTGTCAATAGTGGCCTTCTGGACAGCAGTCAGGTCGGCAGTCTTACCCATGATTGGGGTTTTGAGTGATGAACCAGGCTGGGAGTTTTAAAGGCCTCAGGAATCTTTTGCAGGTGTTTAGAGTTAACTCGTTGATTCAGATGATTAGGTCCATAGCTCGTTTAGAGACCCTTTTAATGAGATGCCAAAATCATCCGTATTAAGACAATAAAACACCTGAAATATTTCAGTTAGTGTGCAATGAATCTAAAATATATGAATGTTAAATTTTCATCATAACATTATGGAAAATAATTAACTTTATCACAATATGCTAATATTTTGAGAAGGACCTGTATACTGACTCTGACAAGCAGACGGTGCCAGATTTTTGAAAGCCATTGTGTGAGTAGATATCCAGCGTTCCTTCTTGTCTGATCATTGTTCTTGACCTTGCCTTGCCTTTTGGATTTATGCCTCTGCCTGCTCCCTGTCGGAATATTTGGATTTTGATTTTCGACCTTGTTTCCTGCATCTGATTTATGCCTCTGCCTGCCCCTTGCCTGACGCCTCTTGTTCCGATCGTTGACCCTGCTTCTGTCCTTGGATTATTGAGCCAGCCTAGCCCTCGGATTATTCAGCCTGGAGTCACTTCTTACCTGTGCTGTGGAGATCACCGCCTGCCGCCCACTGAGGTTTCCCCTCTGGGTTTCAAGTTCCACTCAAGACAAAAGCAGGTTAGTGGCTTTTCTGATCCCTGCAAAATCTGGAGAGACTACAAGTCACTAATCCCTCTTTCTGCCTCAGTGATTCCGGGAAGCTGTGAGGAGTGTTACCTGTGTGACATTTTCCTGTGGCTGAATAAACCTTTTAAACTTTCAGTACTGTGTCTGGGTGAATCTTGGGTCTGGCTTTTTCTGATTCATAGCAGTCCCACTTGTTGATTCTTCACCAAAATCTTTGGCGATTAGCAAGACACACTCAATAAAGGAGTGGTTCTGCAGGTGGGGACCACAGACCACTTCTCAGTACCTATGCTTTCTGGCTGATGTTTTGGTCACGTTTGAATGTTGGTGGTGCTTTCACACTTGTGGTAGCATGAGACGGACTCTACAATCCACACAAGTGGCTCAGGTAGTGCAGCTCATCCAGGAAAGCACATCAATGCAAGCTGTGGTAAGAAGGTTCGCTGTGTCTGTCAGCGTAGTGTCCAGAGCCTGGAGGCGCTACCAGGAGACAGGGCAGTACACCAGGAGACATGGAGGAGGCCATAGGAGGGCAACAACCCAGCAGCAGGACTGCAACCTCCACCTTTGTGCAAGGAGGAACAGGAGGAGCTGTACCACAGCCCTGCAAAATGACCTCCAGCAGGCCACAAATGTGCATGTGTCTGCACAAACGGTTAGAAACTGTCTGTACTGTATACAGGGGTTGGACAATGAAACTGAAACACCTGTCATTTTAGTGTGGGAGGTTTCATGGCTAAATTGGACCAACCTGGTAGCCAGTCTTCATTGACTGCATATTGCACCAGTTAGAGCAGAGTGTGAAGGTTCAATTAGCAGGGTAAGAGCACAGTTTTGCTCAAAATATTGAAATGCACACAACATTATGGGTGACATACCAGAGTTCAAAAGAGGACATGTGCATCCAATGGTTCAAACATTGTGTCCTGAAGGCGGTGCCATGTATCAGGATGACAATGCACCAATACACACAGCAAGACTGGTGAAAGATTGGTTTGATGAACATGAAAGTGAAGTTGAACATCTCCCATGGCCTGCACAGTCACCAGATCTAAATATTATTGAGCCGCTTTGGGGTGTTTTGGAGGAGCGAGTCAGGAAACGTTTTCCTCCACCAGTATCACGTAGTGACCTGGCCACTATCCTGCAAGAAGAATGGCTTAAAATCCCTCTGACCACTGTGCAGGACTTGTATACGTCATTTCCAAGACGAATTGACGCTGTATTGGCTGCAAAAGGAGGCTCTACACCATACTAATAAATTATTGTGGTCTAAAACCAGGTGTTTCAGTTTCATTGTCCAACCCCTCTTTATATATATATATATATATATATATATATATATATATATATATATATATATATATACCGTATTTTCCGCACTATAAGGCGCACTTAAAAACCTTTAATTTTTTCACAAAATGGAAGGAGTGACGTCGGTATTATTGTGTGTGTGGGGTGGGTAGAGACGGCGACCGGAGCAGCGGTGTATGAGTCTGTAAGCCCTGTGTTTTTATGTGCTGCAAAGTCATTAAAAAGAACCCCGAATCTCGTCAACAACTCAGTGTTTTGATGCTGTTTCTTCATGCTTAACTCAGCAACGTATGAGTGAGGGAGTTAACCCCGAGGAAACTAGTAACTTCGGCCCTGGAGAAAGCGTCTCCCCTGTGTCATCAGACTACGGTCAGGGGACAGAAACAGGAAAGGTTAACAGTACAAACGTTTGATTTAGTGCATCAAACTGTTTTTTTTACGTGTTTACTGAATCAGGGAAAAGTTCCCTTTCACGTTTTAACTAACGTTTGATTTCAACTTCAACTTCATAGACTCCAATGCATTCCTAACGTGCGGTTGGCTCTATTCAATAGAATTCTATGTAGAGGAGACCTTACCATGGGAGTGAATGGAGTTATCAGAACGCTGGTTTGTAGTGTATTAATAAAGTTTGACTGACTGACTTATCTGACTGTTTTGTTGACATTCTCTTTAGCACAGCTCCATCTAGTGGATGCATAACGCAACCCCAGTCAAACGTTTGACTGCAATAGCTTCTATTCTATGCGCCTTATAATCCGGTGCGCCCTATATATGAAAAAAGTTCTAAAATAGGCCATTCATTGAAGGTGCGCCTTATAGTGCGGAAAATACGGTATATATATATATATATATATATATATATACATATATGTACATATATGTTATTTGAATTTTTCCTTTTTTGTTGCGCCTTATAGTGCGGAAAATACGATATATATATATATATATATATATATATATATATATTTATATATATATATATATATATATATATACACATATATGTTATTTGAATTTTTTCTTTTTTGTTTAGTGTTACTGCTAACTGATTTCAGCAATCAGTCAAAACTAAGCAGCTCAGCCTGTTTTGTGTTACTGCTAATTTATTTTAGCGGTCATTTATAGCTGAACAGCTTGGTTTGTTTTGTGTTGTCGTTGTTTTGTCTTTGTGCATTTTGGGTGATGTGGATAAAACTTCCCAGGTTGCTGCTTCCAGAGAAGCGTAAAGGTCTTAATAATGATAGGAGGGCTGGCGAACCGACGGCTCCATTGCGGCTCTTTTTAAAAAATTGGTGTATAAAAAAATTATTCTGTGACGATACTGAAATTTCCCACACTCCTTAAAGGTAGCACTGGGAAAAGCAGCTTAACGTTCATAATGCACAGGTAGAATTCAGTTAAGCTATTGCTACTACTGAATGGATCATCATGGCTGAGTTGGAAAAACAAAAAGCAAAGCGTAAATATGAAGAGGAGAACAGAACATTTCTACTGGAATAGGAAGAGTTATATTTTGTAATGGAAAAAAAATGGGAGACCGTTTTGCTTACTTTACGATACTTCAATATCTCACTTTAAAGCATCAAACTTGGAGCGTCATTTCACCTCTATCCATCTGAATACAGCCAAAGAGTTCCCCAAAGGTTCAACAATTCGTAAGCACAAGATAAACTGCTTGAAAAATCAAGTAGAGAAGCAGACAAATGTTTTCAGAAAGTTATGAAACACTCAGAGACTGTTTCATTAGCATCATGTCAGGTGTGGAACATTGCTCACACTAAGAAGCCATACAGAAAAGGGGAGTTTGTGAAGATGTGCCTTACAGATGTTATTGCTATCCTAGCTCCCGAAAATGAGAATTTGAAACGTTCTGTTTCAGGCCTGCAGCTTTTAAGACATACAGTGGAGCAAAGGATATCGGACATTAACACGTCATTAGAGTCACAGCTGTTTGGAGATCGCAAAAAATCTCCATATTTTAGCATTGCTTTAGATGAGACAAGCCACAGTTGGCGGTATTTGTTAGGAATGTTTCAGAGGATTGCACAATTAGAGAAGAGTTGCTTGCTTAAAAGAAACGACCTGGGGCATCGACCTGAAAGACACCCTCATGACTGTTGTTGAAAAAGCTAATTTGCAGTTAACAAAATTAACTGCAATAGCCACAGATGGTGCACCAGCTATGCTGGGATCTTCAAATGGCCTTGTAGGGCTGTGCAAAACCAATTCCCAGATTTTTGGACATTCCGCTCTATCATTCACCAACAGCACCTGGTATCCAAGAAGCTGAATATGGAACATATCATGAAACCTGTGCTGGAAATTGGGAATTTTATTCGCACTCATGAACCGTAGACAGTTCCAAAACTTAATCGCTGATCTTGATGAAGACCTTCCCAGTAATCTGCATCTCCACTGTTCTGTCAGATGGCAAGAGGTAGAATGCTTTCTCGTTTTTTTGAACTTGAAACCAGTAACATTGTTCCTTGAGGAGAAAGAGAAGAACTATGCTGAGCCTTGTGACCCCCAGTGGAATTCAGATTTGGGGTTTCTAGTCAACATGTTGAACCATCTGAACAAGCTGAACTTAGATCTTCAAGAAAAACTTAAAATGCTGTGTGTTCACATTTATCAGGAAACTCAAGCTCTTCTTCTACCCATTTTCAGAAGGGAGACCTGACCCATTTTCTATCCTTGTCAAAAGGCAACTGCATCATCAGAGGTGAAAATAGCCTGCTATGCAACACTGACTGAAAATCTGCAGAAAGGTTTTGAGGAAAGGTTTTATGACCTGCAACAAAAATGACCTCAGACAACATTTCTCATCAACCCATTTACTGCAGACTCAGACTGTTTAAAGGCCCCTTTGGTGACATATTAAGCAGCCTTCCAGTTGAAGATAATTTAACTTTGTGAGGATGACAGACTGAAATGTGCTTTGAGAGAAGGAACCATAGAGTTTTGGAAAATTATGCCAACAGACAAATACTCCAACATAAAATTGGCTGCATTCAAACTAATGTCAATGTTTGCATCAACATATGTCTGTGAAAAAGTTTTTCTAGACTTAAGCAAGTGAAGTGTTAGGTTGGAAAGAGTGATCAGCTCTGACCAACGATATGAACAACAGAGGTTGAGACAGAGACTCGAGTATACTCGCTGCGAGAGTAACTACACCGGTTTGCAGTGTGAGCTACAAGGTGCGGTCCCTCGACAGGGTTTATTTATACAGCATGATTCACAACAGATCAAGTTACATAATGGATGTGTATGACATCTATAAGTTAAGTTCAGAGTGGAAACAGGAAGTTCAGTTGAGGGGTAAAAACAGGAACAGAGATTTTGCTTTTAGGTGTTGCAAGACCAGACATGTGAGTAATAAAAATACATAGAAGCTTTGTACAGCACACTTTATCAGACATATCAACCCAACAGTCCCCCGTTTATCACAAACAACATCTTAATGCAAACCATAAAAGAAACAACAATAATACAAATCATAAAAGAAACAACAATAAAACATTAAAACCATAAAAATAGAAAAAGATAAAGATGATATATGGATATATGAAAATTTGCAGGCACTTAACATTCATATTGACAATTCAGCCATTTAATGCTTCTTACTAATGGGGTCATCACTAGGCAGCCCCTTCTTTTGGATTTTCAGCTGCAAGATCATAAAGATGAGTTTCAACAATATTGTCTGTGTCGTCATAGTCATCTGGATCTAGGTCTGGCGGAGGCTCATCCTGACTTAAAGATGTGTACGCAACAACGATGGATTGCCTCACTATTTTGTTAATAATAGCTTTACAACATGGAATCACACAAATGGAGAGAAAACACAATAGTACTAGGAATGCCACAGCTGCCACAAGAAGAATTATTATCCACCCCTCCCATCCTCCTTGAGTTATCCAATCAAACCAGGAACTTGATGTTGCAATGCGATCATTTGCCATGCTTATTTGTAAATATTTTAAATGCTGTAAGGCTTCTATCATGTTCTCAGAATGGATGTTATCTGGGATGTATGTGCAGCAGGTGTTGTTCAACATTACACACACGCCTCTGGATGCTACTGTTAAGATGTCTAGAGCCATAGGTTTTTTGTCATGGCAGTTTTCCTGTCATGGCATCAATTTGCTCGTTCTGAGCATTTTCTATTATTATGGAGTTGTTGAAGAACAGACCTAGGCAAAAACCCGAGGTTTCCAAACGCAACATTACCTTACCCACCCTGAGCCAAGGGAGCAAAGATAAAATCACCTTCTCATTTGTGGACCAATGTTTGAATTCTTCTGGAACATTAGTTCCCCACACACTATCGTGTGCTTGTACGGGGGTGGCATATCTTTTCCTACGTTTAGGAAACATTTGTCCTCTTTCTATCATGACTGTGTGGTCTGATATGAATATGGGCGCACAAACTCCATACCAGCTAGGGGGCAGAACAAAATAGGCCTTATTTCCACACAACCACGCCATGCCTTTAACCCAATAAGTGCCATTACTCAGTCCGGATATATTTATTGGTGCACCTTCTCCACCTACCAACGTCTGTCTGCAGTTGGTTGTGTTCCCTGTTAAAATGGTGCCCCTGTTCTGTTCATAGCACATGGTGTGATTAAATCTTGTAGGATCTTCCTTTAGGTGTACCGTGAAAGGAATTGTGGTGTTTTGTTTCAGGGTGTCAAAATCTACCCAAAACATAGTGTTGCACGTGTTATTTTTTAGTCCTGGTGCGAACGGGTCACTGTCATTAATTTTTAGCTGGTAGTATAGAAACCCAATTCCAGCAAATGAGGCGGCACATTTAGCTTGAGTAATGTTCATAGGCTGTTCATAAACCGTGGGACCCTGGGAATGTGTGGGCATGAGTGAGCACACATAACATTCACTTTTATTTCTGGCTTTGGCTGTGTCATGTATATAACGATACCAGTAGTTCTGCAGAAAAGGGTGTCTTGTGTCTTCTCCTCCTATGGGTCTGAGGTGTGTTCCATCAGGTGTCCATGTTCTTTGGCGGGGTGTTGCTTCCTTCTCAGCCTGCTGTGGGCAAAGGAAGTGTCTTATTGCAAGTAAAAAAGTCAGCCCAATAATGCCTGTCCATACCTTTACAGGAAGCCATGTTAAATGAGCACAGGTCAGTTGATTTCTTCACCGGGTTTGAGCTGCTGGGCCCTATGGGTCACCAACCCCTTTGTAGCCAGGCTTCCCCTGCTACTCCGTCGGTTGAGTTGGCTCCTGTAGAGGCAGGTCTGGTTTGCAGTGGCTTTCATGGATCCAGGATGGTCTTTCTGCAATCTTCAATGCTGTGGGTGTGGTCAGGAGAACCTGGTATGGACCTTCCCAGCGGGGGGCACTCCAGTCCTTCCTTTGGAGTGTTTTGATCAGGACCAGGTCTCCAGGTTTCAGGTTATTCTGTGGAATAGAAGCAGAGTTTACTGGCAGACCACTGGACAACTGTGTTTCTTTTGTTTGTAACATTTTATTCATCCATTCAGCTAATGAGGTCTCTCTTTGTGCCTTTTCTATGTCACTCATTTCTGAGGGTAAGGGAACAGGTCTTCCATGCACTATTTCAAATGGAGTGAGGCCGGCATAATTCGGTGTTATTCTCATCCATAACTTTACCAGGGAAAGACAGTCTGGCCACGGCCTTCGTGTCTCTTCCACTGTTTTTCTTAGTCTATGTTTTACAGTTCCATTGGTTCTTTCCACCAAGCCCGCGCTCTGGGGGTGGTAGGAGCAGTGTTTTTTTAGTTGAAGCCCTAAGGCAGTGGAACGTAAGTCTACGATGCTGTTAACAAAATGTGTTCCATTGTCTGATCTGATAATACGGGGAATGCCGTATGTGGGGAAGTAATGTGTTACTAGATGTTTTGCCACTGTAAGTGCGTCACAGTGTTTTGCAGGGTATATTTCAACCCATCTAGAGAAAACATCTATAATAACCAAACCGTATTTCTTCCCTTGTGACCATGAGAGTTCGATGAAATCCATGTTCTAGGTCTCATGTTTCCCTGTGAGTTATGTCTGCAGCAGATCATGCAAGCTCTGCAAAAGTTCTTTGCATAGTCTTTGCATAATTTATGGTGTAGAATTGTTTGTTTACTATGTGTTCCATTCCTCCCCTTGAGACATGGGTTTTCCCATGACTCACAAGGGCAGCAGTTTTATATAGATGTTTTGGTAATATTGGTTTTTATTCAGATGGTAGATATTGTTTGTTTTTTCTGTGTCCTTTTTTTATCCAAGACTGAATTTCAGCTGGGTTTGCAGACAGTTGTGAGTCTTTTAGCACATCTGTGTCTATAAATAACAGATCAGACATGTGAAGTGTGAGTGGTAGTTTAGATGCAGCCTTTGCGGAAGCATCTGCAAAGTTATTTCCTGTTGTTTCCATTATGTCGTTACTTTGATGTGCTTTGCATTTGCACAGTGCTATTTGTGAAGGCAACTGTATTGCCTCCAAAAGTCTTTTTAACAGAGTAACTGTGTTAGCTGTGTTCCAGATTTTTATTTTTTATCTATATATGTGTGTCCTGGGTAGAAGTTCACTGAAATGAGATTTTGGAGAGGACACTAACACGGCCTTCTACTGCGCACTAATCACGCAGCAGTGTCAGTTTTCAGGGAAGAAACCCGTCCTTGGTCTCCTAATCACCACTATATCTTTCTGACCAGGCAAAATAAAAAGCACAGCACCAGCGGAGTTAATCTAGTACTCCTTCAAAGTCTGAGTCCTCCAGTCATACACAACACATTCACACACAGTAGCTTACGGCCAACTCTTACCTCTTTTGTTCCCTTTTGCTTAAACACGGTTGCTTACGACCAACTCTAACTTCTTGTGTTCCCTTTTGCTTAAACACGGTTGCTTACGACCAACTCTAACTTCTTGTGTTCCCTTTTGCTTAAACACGGTTGCTTACGGTCAACTCTAACCTGTTTTGTTCCCTTTTGCTTAAACACGGTTGCTTACAGCCAGCTCTAACCTGTTTTGGAACTCTAGAATATTTACTATACAGTATCTATTTCCTTACGGCGAAATATAACCAACGTCTCACCTCTGAGTCAATGAGCAGTCGTCTGGGGACCCGCGGTCATCACCCGGCGTCGAGTGCAGTGATAAACCCCCGGCCTGGTGCGAATTCACGTCCCAGGACTTTCAGCCGTCTGGCCTAGCGGACGGTTTTTCGGGCATGGCCATGGCGGCGCGGTGAAGTCAGACGTCACGCCATGGCCATACGTTTGGCTCTAATATCCACATAGATCATCTGATCTGCATCAAATTCAATATGATTGATCCTTGTCCAGTCCCCAAAAGACATCTGATGACATATTTGGTGGACGTGGCCTAATTTCTCCACAGCGCCCCCTACAAAACTTTAAAAAATCAGCCCCAAGCCATGCTTTGACCGAGGATTGTGAAATTTGGTTGACATACAGTACAGACCAAAAGTGTGGACACACCTTCTCATTCAAAGAGTTGTCTTCATTTTCATGACTATGAATATTGTAGCTTCACACTGAAGGCATCAAAACTATCATCGGTACTGTATGTAATTTCTCAGGACCTACAAAAAAGTCTCTTGGAGCATTTGTCCAAACCCTACAGGAAGTCGGCCATTTTGGATTGAAGTTGCCATTTTGACCCCATTTTTGCTGTTTCTAGCCCACGTGTCTGAGCAAACTCCTCCTACAGCTTTTGACTTAGAGACTTCAAAATCAATGAGTATAGTCTTAAGGCACTAGGGATTAAAAGTTATCAAAAGCTTTTTGCTACATGAAAGTATGTGGGTGTGGCTAAGCCTCAAAATCTGACTTCTCGCCATTAAACAAAATTATAATTTCTACAAGGAAAGTCACAGAGACATGAAACCTTCTGGGATTTATCCATATGATGACTGGAACAATATTCAATGGTAAACTGCTGACATCATTGAACCCCCACACCCTGAGAACAGGAAGTGTAATGTTTCACTTAGTGTGGGCCATATTTGATCTCCTTCACCGAATCAACATGAAACAGTCTCCAATGACAGACAACACAATGGTCTATCTTGGTCTCCAGTACTGACAGGTTTGGCTAGAGGGTGTGGCTATGACGGCGTGGCAAATTCTGATGTCATGCCACGGCCATATGTTTGGCTCTAAATTACACATGCGAGGTTCAATACACTCCAAAATAAACATGGTTGATCTTTGTCAGCCCCCAAAGACATCTTTTGGATTATATTGGAATTTGGATCAACAACAACCCCTAGGACAAGGGCTATATCTCTCTCATACATCATCGGATCCACTTGAAATGTAGTATACATGATCATGAGTTAATGATGGACATGTTGACACAGACAATTGATGACATCACTTTAGCCCCGCCCACCAATAAACAAATGAGTGTAGCTTCCATATGGAAGGTCCGATTCACTCCAAACTGAATATGGTTGATCTTTGTCAGCCCCCAAACAGCTCTATTGGATTACATTGGAATTTGGATCAACAGCGCCCCCTAGGACATTTCAAGTGCTCTATCTCCCTCATACATCATCGGATCCACTTCAAATGTAGGATACATCATCAGGGATCAATGCTGAACATGTTGCCACAGTCAGTTTACGACATCATTTCAGCCCCACCCACTAATAAACAAGTGAATGTAGCTTCCATCTGAAAGGTCGGATTTCCCCCAAATTTTGAATACTTCTCGCCAGACCAGAATTCTGCATGAGCAAAGATCATG
This sequence comes from Girardinichthys multiradiatus, assembly GCF_021462225.1. Classification (NCBI taxonomy): domain Eukaryota; kingdom Metazoa; phylum Chordata; class Actinopteri; order Cyprinodontiformes; family Goodeidae; genus Girardinichthys; species Girardinichthys multiradiatus. The sequence continues at coordinate 1,768,914 of NC_061794.1, read as the reverse complement.
ACATGATGCTCACAGCGCCACCTAGAGGTGACATTTGGAATTGAATGGCGGCATCGTTGGTGGCGTGCAGCCGGCGATCCCAGGCTCCTGCGGTCGCTGCACAGGCCAAGTTGCGCTTGTCATGATATGACATCCTTGGACTTGGTTTGTGTTTTGTGTTAACTTTTGTTTAGTTCTGTTTCCCTGTGTTGTTAATCAGTTCCACCTGTCCCCTCTGCCTCCCTGCCAGCTTGTCACACCTGTTCTTACTTCCTGTGATTACCTGCCTTTGTTTTCTCCTTGTATATTAGTTGGTCTGTGTTCTTTGTTCTCCGCTGGTTCCTCCGTCACTATTCCTCGTTCACTACCCCTGTTTATGCTCAGTTTTGCTACGTTACAGAACTGTGAACAGATGTAAGTTCTTGGCTCGACTCATGTTTGTACATGCTGGATTATGTTACGTTTTGGAGACCTTTAATTAAAGAGAATCCTTTTCTCTCATCATGCGGCTGCCAAGCTCTTATCTGCACTTTGGTCCGATCCAAACCAAGAACGTGATAGTAGGAACCAGCCAGTACCAAGACCAAGCAGATGGATATAAAGAGCTGAAGAAGTGGGTGACACAGCAGGAGGAGGAAATGAGGAGGATTTACGGAGAAGAGGTGGAGATATTACCTTCGCCCCTGTTGCTCCAGGAAATGGAGGGAGCTAGAGGACGCCAACCGACGCCGGTATCTCCAGCCTTCATACCGGGTCGGATCCGCTCCAGTTTGCGTCCGACAGTCTCAGCCACGCCAATTTCCTCACGCCGCCGCCGTCATCGCTGCAAGCGCTCCACCCCAGCTACACCAGCTCCGGCCGAGCTCAACCTGCCCACGGAGCCATCCTCGTCTGCAGCGGCACCTGCTGCAGCTGAATTCCCCGCTGGGTTCGGCTCCCGCCCTGGACGACATCGTTGCCACGGAACAGTCGCCATTGGGGAGGTTCGGATGGGCGCCTCCAACCCTTCTACGGAGGGTCCATCCGTCATGGCCTCCTCGCAGCCGCTTTCCCCGGAGTTGGTGGGTGGTCACCCAGCGCCCTCTGCAGGTCACCGGTCACCAGTGCAGCCTCCAGCCCTGAATTGGGTTCAAGCCAGGCTGGAGAAAATGAAAAAGAACTTCATGGAGGGACGTTGCTGTAATTTTGTGCTTCATCTAATGGATCATCCAGAGGATCTGAATCTGGTGCACTCTGTTCTATAGGCCGAATTCATTGCAGAGGGATGGCTCGACGCTCCAGCTCCTCTTTCTGATGGAGGTCCTTTCGACCCTCTTCTTGTGGCCGTTAGAGCTGCACAGAGCTCCAGGGATTATGAGCCACAGCCGTCCACCGTCAAGCTTCATGAGCCACAGCCTGCTGCCAAGCCTCTGGACTCACAGCCTGCTGCCAAGACGCTGGACTCACAGCCTGCTGCCTAGCCTCTGGACTCACAGCCTGCTGCCAAGCCTCTGGACTCACAGCCTGCAGCCGGGTCTACAGAGCCTCAGCCGGCCGCCGCCGGGCCTACAGAGCCTCTCATCCTAGTTCCTGAGTTTCCTGAGGGGTCTGAGGACGGACCGCCTCTCATCCTAGTTTCTGAGTTTCCTGAGGGGTCTGAGGACGGACCGCCTCTCATCCTAGTTTCTGAGTTTCCTGAGGGGTCTGAGGACGGACCGCCTCTCATCCTAGTTTCTGAGTTTCCTGAGGGGTCTGAGGACGGACCGGCTCTCATCCTAGTTTCTGAGTTTCCTGAGGGGTCTGAGGACGGACCGCCTCTCATCCTAGTTTCTGGGTTTCCTGAGGGGTCTGAGGACGGACCGCCTCTCATCCTAGTTCCTGAGTTTCCTGAGGGGTCTGAGGATGGACCGCCTCAAATCTTGGCTCTAGGACCCACTAACTGTGCTCCTGGGCAGTCTGACACCACAACTGACTCAGGGCCAGACACACCACGCCTGACTCTTTGCCAGACACACCACAGCCTGACTCTTTGCCTGACACACCACAGCTAGACTCTTTGCCTGACACACCACAGCTAGACTCTTTGCCTGACACACCACAGCTAGACTCTTTGCCTGACACACCACAGCTAGACTCTTTGCCTGACACACCACAGCTAGAGTCTTTGCCTGACACACCACAGCTAGACTCTTTGCCTGACACACCAAAGCTGGACGCCAGGTCCAAGCCTCTGCGGGCCCTGCCTAGGCCCAAGTCTTTGCCGCGGTTCTGGCTTCGCCGCAGACCTCCAAGGCACCTGCTTCCACGTCGCAGACCGCCTGACTCCTCGCTTTGTGGGTTTGCCTGGCATCTCCGCCGCCGGCCTCCGGGCAGCCTGCATCCTCGCCGCTGGCTGCAGCACTGCAGACCTCCGAGACGCCTGCGTCCACGTCGCAGACCTCCGAAGACCTCGCTTCTTGGGTTCCTCTGGCCACGTCGCCAAACTCCTGACCACCTGCATCTTCGCCGTCGACCTCCTAGTCAACTACCCCTTCGCTGCAGGCCTCCTGACCTTCAGCTTTTTCGCCGCTGGCTTCGACGCTGCCAGCCTCCGGATCATCGGTCTCTTCGCTGGCTACATCGCCGCAGACCTCCACGGCTTCGCTGCCGACTGCTCAGAACTCTGTGGTGCAGGTCCGGTCACCCGCCTGAACGCTGTGCCTGCTGGGGACGACCTCCTGGTCGCCCACCTGAACTCTGTGCCTGCTGGGGACGACCTCCTGGTCACCCGCCTGAACTCTGTTTTGGTTGTTTTTTGTTTCTGGCCCTCCTTCCGAGGCCCATGGTGGGAGTATTTTTGTGTTTTGGACATGGTGTTTTCTAGTGGTCGTCTGGGATCCGACCTTGAGCGGGGGGTTATGTCATGATATGACATCCTTGGACTTGGTTTGTGTTTTGTGTTAACTTTTGTTTAGTTCTGTTTCCCTGTGTTGTTAATCAGTTCCACCTGTCCCCCCTGCCTCCCTGCCAGCTTGTCACACCTGTTCTTAGTTCCTGTGATTACCTGCCTTTGTTTTCTCCTTGTATATTAGTTGGTCTGTGTTCTTTGTTCCCCGCTGGTTCCTCCGTCACTATTCCTCGTTCACTACCCCTGTTTATGCTCAATTTTGCTACGTTACAGAACTGTGAACAGATGTAAGTTTTTGGCTCGACTCATGTTTGTACATGCTGGATTATGTTACGATTTGGAGACCTTTAATTAAAGAGAATCCTTTTCTCTCATCATGCGGCTGCCAAGCTCTTATCTGCACTTTGGTCCGATCCAAACCAAGAACGTGATAGTAGGAACCAGCCAGTACCAGGACCAACTAATTTACAAGGAGAAAACAAAAGCAGGTAATCACAGGAAGTAAGAACAGGTGTGACAAGCTGGCAGTGAGGCAGAGGGGACAGGTGGAACTGATTAACAACACAGGGAAATAGAACTAAACAAAAGTTAACACAAAACACAAACCAAGTCCAAGGATGTCATAACATGACAGCGCTGAGGTGCGAGGGCCTTCAATGCTGTTTGCAGCTTTTTTCTTTTATTATTATTGTTAAGTAGTCATTTTTATCCCCTTTGTGTAGAATAGTGCTTGTTAGTTAGGTGATGGTTTTTGGACCAGAGTAGTAAATACACTCACTGGTCATTTTATTAGGTACACCCTGCTAGTGTGGGGGCCTGCAGCCATGGAAACAACATGAAAGATGCGGTACAAACTTTTCTGGAACTTTCAAAATAAATTGCATTTAACCTACTTCCAACGTTAGGAAAAGGGGGGGGTGTAACAGCGGACTTCCCATGATGCCACTGGCAGCATAAAACCCCCACCTTTCCAATGGTCTGATCTGATCTCTTCCACCCGGACTCCATGTGAGGCTGGCCGGAGAGGCAGCGCGCTAATGTCTCTTTGCTGGCAAACAGACAAACTCTTCAAACTGGATCCAAGGGTGTCATACGATCATCAATTACAGGTCCTTCTCAAAACATTTGCATATTGTGATAAAGTTCATTATTTTCCATAATGTCATAATGAAAATTTAACATTCATATATTTTAGATTCATTGCACACTAACTGAAATATTTCAGGTGTTTTATTGTCTTAATACGGATGATTTTGGCATACAGCTCATGAAAACCCAAAATTCCTATCTCACAAAATTAGCATATCATTAAAAGGGTCTCTAAACGAGCTATGAACCTAATCATCTGAATCTCTGAATCAACGAGTTAACTCTAAACACCTGCAAAAGATTCCTGAGGCATTTAAAACTCCCAGCCTCCCCGGAATGGCCTCCCCGATCTGAATCCGAGTGGTGTTTTGTTATTGGACTTCTGTGCTAGTCACGGATTGTCCATAACGAACACCATGTTCAAACATAAGGGTGTCCATCAGTGCACTTGGCACCAGGACACCCTAGGCAGGAGGTCGATGATCGACTTTGTTGTCGTATCATCAGACCTTCGGCCGCATGTTTTGGATACTCGGGTGAAGAGAGGGGCTGAGCTGTCCACTGATCATCACCTGGTGGTGAGTTGGATCCGCTGGAGGAGGAGAAAGCCGGACAGACTCGGCAGGCCCAAGCGCATAGTGAGGGTCTGCTGGGAACGCCTGGCGGAGCCCTCGGCCAGGGATGTATTCAACTCCCACCTCCGGGAGAGCTTCGACCAGATCCCGGGGGATGTTGGAGACATAGAGTCCGAGTGAACCATGTTCTCTGCATCTATTGTCGATGCTGCTGCCCATAGCTGCGGCCGTAAGGTCTGCGGTGCCTGTCGTGGCGGCAATCCCAGAACCCGGTGGTGGACACCGGCAGTAAGGGATGCAGTTAAGCTGAAGAAGGAGTCCTATCGGCTGTGGTTGGCTTGTGGGACTCCTGAGGCGGCTGACGGGTACCGTGAGGCCAAGCGTGCTGTGGCCCGGGCTATGGCAGAGGCAAAAACCCGGGCCTGGGAAGAGTTCGGTGAGGCCATGGAGAAGGACTACCGGTTGGCCTCGAAGCGATTCTGGCAAACCGTCCGGCGCCTCAGGAGGGGGAAGCAGTGCTTTGCCAACACTGTTTATAGTGGGGGCGGGAGACTGCTGACCTCGACTGAGGACATTATCAGGCGGTGGAAGGAGTACTTCGAGGATCTCCTCAATCCTGCCATCACGCATTCCGTGGTGGAAACAGAGGCTGGGGACTCGGGGTTGGACTCTTTCATCACCCAGGCTGAAGTCACCGAGGTGGTTAAAAAGCTCCGCGGTGGCAAGGCTTCGGGGGTGGATGAGATCCGCCCTGAGTACCTCAAGTGTCTGGATGTTGTAGGGCTGTCATGGTTGAAACGCCTCTTCAACATTGCGTGGCGGTCGGGGACAGTGCCTCTGGACTGGCAGACTGGGGTGGTGGTCCCCCTTTATAAGAAGGGGGACCGGAGGGTGTGTTCCAACTACAGGGGGATCACACTCCTCAGCCTCCCTGGTAAGGCCTACGCCAGGGTATTGGAGAGGAGAGTCCGACCGATAGTCGAACCTCGGCTTCAGGAGGAACAGTGTGATTTTCGTCCCAGCCGTGGAACACTGAACCAGCTCTATACCCTCTACAGGGTGCTCGAGGGTTCATGGGAGTTTGCCCAACCGGTTCACATGTGTTTTGTGGACCTGGAGAAGGCATTCGACTGTGTCCCTCGTGATGCCATGTGGGGGGTGCTCCAGGAGTATGGAATCGGGGGCCCTTTATTAGGGGCCATCCGGTCCCTGTACGAGCGGAGCAGGAGTTTGGTCCGCATTGCCGGCACTAAGTCGGACCTGTTCCCAGTGCATGTTGGACTCCGGCATGGCTGCCCTTTGTCGCCGGTCCTGTTCATAACTTTTATGGACAGGATTTCTAGACGCAGCCAATGGCCGGAGGGGGTCTGGTTTGGGGACCAGTGGATTTCGTCTCTTCTTTTTGCGGATGATGTGGTCCTGCTGGCCCCCTCTAGCCAAGACCTACAGCATGCGCTGTGGCGGTTCGCAGCCGAGTGTGAAGCGGCTGGGATGAGGATCAGCTCCTCCAAGTCCGAGGCCATGGTACTCGACTGGAAAATGGTGGCTTGTCCTCTTCAGGTTGGAGGGGAGTTCCTGCCTCAAGTGGAGGAGTTTAAGTATCTCGGGGTCTTGTTCACGAGTGAGGGAAGAATGGAGCGGGAGATCGACAGACGGATCGGTACAGCTGCCACAGTAATGGGGGCGCTGTGCCGGTCCATTGTGGTGAAGAGAGAGCTGAGCCGAAAAGCAAAGCTCTCAATTTACTGGTCGGTCTACGTTCCTACCCTCACCTATGGCCATGAACTTTGGGTCATGACCGAAAGAACGAGATCACGGATACAAGCGGCTGAAATGAGCTTCCTCCGTAGGGTGGCCGGGCACTCCCTTAGAGATAGGGTGAGGAGCTCGGCCATCCGGGAGGAGCTCGGAGTAGAGCCGCTGCTCCTCCACATTGAGAGGAGCCAGTTGAGGTGGCTCGGGCATCTATACCGGATGCCTCCTGGATGCCTTCCTCGGGAGGTGTTCCAGGCACGTCCCACCGGGAGGAGGCCCAGGGGAGCCCAGGACACGCTGGAGGGACTATGTCTCTCGGCTGGCCTGGGAACGCCTTGGGCTCCCCCTGGAGGAGCTGGAGGAGGTGTCTGGAGAGAGGGACGTCTGGGCGTCTCTGCTGAGTCTGCTGCCCCCGCGACCCGGTCCTGGATAAGCGGAAGACGACGAACGAACGAACTTAGTTTGGAAAATATATCAGATTTGCCAAAAGTATTGCAGATATGATATCATCAGGGCCTCGAGATGTGTGTGGCCATGTGTAATGATATCATACCAATAACAAAAACATTTAATAATGTTAAGAGGGACTAGATATTTGTTTGAGTAACTAATATAAATGATAAGATGTTCTATTTGTAAAGCTATCTTCCAGCGATATGACATCATCAAAGTTCATGTGAGAACAGGACAACATGGGCACAGTTAGGGCTTTAAAGAAAGGTTGTTATTACAGTTCAAATTATTAATGTAATCTTGTTCTGTAACAAGGTGTCCAAAAATAAACAGATTTAGAACATCAGAGATCTTGTAATATTTTCTCCGGATACATGTAGAAACTGCAGAAAACAGATAAAAATGATGTCATGATATGACATCTTTGACTTTGTTGTGGTCTTGTGTTTTCAACTTTTTATTTAGTGTGGGTTTTTGCAGTCTGTTTATTTCCTCATGCTTTAGTTTTATTAGGTTCTCCTGCTCCCTCTGCATCCCTGCCTGCTTGTCACACCTGTTCTTAGTTCCTTGATTACCTGCCTTTGTTCTCACTCTGTTTATTAGTTGGCTTGTTTCATTGTCCTTTGCTGGTTCCTCGTCTCAAAACTCGCTCACACTCGCTACCCTCATAATGCCATGGTTCTGCAGTGTTCAGTATGTGTAAGTTTTGAACCTCGACTTATTATCTCATACCTGCAGTGCTTAGTTCTGCTTTGAAAACCTTTTTAGAATAAAACTTGAAGACTCCTACAAACATGCTGCTGCCAAGCTCTTATCTGCACTTTGGTCTGATCCAAACCCAGACTGTGACAGATGTAGGACCACATGGCTTAATCAAGTCAGTTAGTTTAGTTAATCATTAGACATTTTGCCTATATATGTATTTCATTTTTGTCTTTACTGAAAAACAGTACAATAAACTATGATATATATATATATATATATAAATTATTTATTAAGGCTTTCAAGTTGATCTGTATGCAAGCTCCTATCCACCACAGTCAGTTGGATCCCCATTCCCACAGGTGAAAGTTAACTTTTAAACCAATGCTCCACAACTTTGCACCTTCCTGAAAGGAACTGCTTTATACCATTTTTATGCAGATTAGTCTGGAATTTACTGCTTTGCACACTCACTCGCACAAAAATTTTAATTTCTTTAATGCAGTGCAGATTTGTCTGGAGAAGTTGAAACTGGTATTAAATGCTGAAAATTCCCAAATCATGTTTTTCAAAGTCATCTTTTCCCTCTGCGAATCAGAACTGCTGTAAGGCGATTTACACACTAGATGACTCTGGTATACAAAATTCCTATTGGCTTGGTCCCTGCTTATTTATGCCCTTTCTTCAGATAACTGAAAGCCATTATGCCGTATGGTTAAATGACATTTTGTATTTCTCTGCTACTGGCGTTCAAACTGAAATGAGAAAGAAAGCTTCCAGTTTTTCTGGTCCCTCTGCTTGGAATGCCCACCAATCTGTACTGAAACTGTTAAAACCTGTTAAACTGAAAGCTTTCCACTCTACCTTAGGAAATCCTACAAACAGTGTCTGTATTTTAAATCTTAAATTGTTACTGTTTCTAAATGTTATTTGGCTACATATTGTGGTCTACATACATATTTAATGTTATGTTATTGTTGTCTATCCGTCTTGTCCACTATGACATGTACTGTTTTCTAGGCCAGGTTATCTTTGTGAAAGATGTCTTGATCGCAATGGGTCTTTTATCTGGTTAAATAAAGGTTAAATAAATAGTAAATACATATTGTATAGAACCACGTTATTTCCGTTCCTTAAACTCACATCTGAAAAATCAGCATCATCTCATACCATGAAAATATTATTTAATGTTAATGTATCAAGATTGGAAATTTCATATTAGGTAAATAGCACAATATGTTTCACAAACCTCTCACCTTTACTATGCTCCTTGAATCTTTTTTGGGATCCTGCTGATCTTTGAATAGTTTTCTAAAGAAGCTGTGGTCTTTAGATGGCGGGGCAGATATCCATCACGTTATTTGCAGAAATTGTGAAGGAAAACATAAGGTGCCAAAAAAATGTCAAAGGCACAAATTAGGATGTGGATTTGATTTTGTTTTGGTACACAACCAGAGTTGATATCAAAACAGTTAGAATAACTAAGGAGAAAGTCATGATTGAAAACTAACCGCGGTTTCATGTGGAGCAAAAACTGACCAAAGACTTACAGAGTTCTTCATTAAATCTGACTTGGCAGATCCACAGCTAGGACAGGGTGAAGCATAGCAGAGCTAATGAACTACATTAGTTAACCCTATAACTGGAAAGTGTGGAAAGCATCAGTAAAAGCAGACGGATATATTTTCAGCAGTGGCCAGGAGAAATCGCACATAATTGCAGCTACAACAGTTTTCCCAGAAAACATCTTTGTGTTCAGATTTCAGCCTCCTGCAAAGAGTAGGAGATCAAACAGTTTTTCCTAAACTGACTCACTACTTGGCATTACAGCTACTTATTCAAATTTTTCTTCCTTCTTATAAGTCACTTTGAAACCATTATGACTATAATGTAAACTTTTTTTCTCAGTAAATCAATTGTTAAGATGGATTTGTAAGAATTAAAAATAAGAAAGCAGGAGGGAGCAGGAAAAATACCTTTTAGGTGTGGTTCTTTCCTCCTGGTTCACCTCCATCCCACTAACATTACAAAACCCTTATGCAGATCACAAACTGAATGGGCGGGATTGTTTTTTGCCACAACATTTTTTATGATTATTTGATGAGCTGTTAACAGAGAATGACAGGCCCACTAACACAAGTTACTGTGACTGTTATAGCCACTTTCTCATTTCTCATCACCACAAGGTAAATTCCTGTCCTCTATTAACAGAAAATAGTTAATGTATTTTGTAGCTGTTGTATTTTATAGTGTTTTGCTTCTTTTCTTTACCACAATTAAAAACATGTCTAGATGATTTGTCAGAATTGTGTATTGGAGAATTTAGTTTTAAAGCCTCTTTCTACCCAGTAAATGCACCTATTTCAAGAGATGGACTCAGTTATACAATTCCCTTTGCTCCTTTGTGGATTTGGGATTGGAGCCACTGTAAGTAAAGTTGGCTAAACTTATGAGATATTGCTTTGTGTTAAGTAAATGTGTACAAAACTAAACATCCCAATTTTCCATCCCAATGCAAAAAGCACAATGAGCCATTGTATGAAATGTGTCTGACTCTTTTTTTTTTTTTAATTCTCAGTCACAAGTATCCAAAAGGTCAGAGGAGGTGGCTTCAGGTTCAGGTTTGTACTTTTGTTATTTTGAGGAGTGAACATTCATAAAACCGCAGTCATTATGACTTACACTAATGACTGAACTTGCTCTGATTTCTAAATTAATTCTTATTTATTTAGCAAAATGCTGGTGTGACTACAGAGTCTGCAGTGCTGACTCAATTATTCTGATCTGTTAAATGTTTTGGATTGTTTGGTAGACTTGATTTTGTATATATCCTAAAGCACTATTAACTCAGATTTCAGTAAAGAAACTTTTTGCAAAAGTGTCTAAATTTAGTACCCAAAATGCCTGAATGGTATGGACACCCAGGATCAGCATATTCATTCTGGGTCTTTAGTGATTTTTCATATTTTCTTGTGGAAGTTGATGCATTCTTAGGTCATTGTCATGTTAAAACTTGTTTCTAGTTACTGCTTATTCATATTCAATAACTTTTTCTTTCTGTAGTTTTTTTTTTTTTTTTTCTTGTACCATAGCTCTGGACCTGACTTTGGAGATGATGCAAGGATGCAGCTGTTCTCTATAAACACTCTTATTAGTTTCCATGTTTTCTAACAGGTGTCCATAGCAAGTGCCTTGCTGGTTGGACTCCATATCAGAATCAGCTTTATTGCCAAGTTCGTACATATCGAGGCTTGTGTTACCTTTTTGATGAAACTGAACTGGATTGGATTAAAGCTGAGGTAAAACATATGTAAATGTATTTTATTTGCTTGCTCTTAGGAGGAATAAGAACTGTAAAACAACTTTTCAACCTCAACAGTTCTATGAGCTTTGTATGTACAAGATCGATTCCTTGTACCAGTATTTATTATAAAGTATTTGTAGTGCTAGCTGAGGAAATGACAAAGCTCTAATTGAGAATGTGTTCTCTCAGTTTTGAAAACTTTTTGCACACAGAGGACAGTCTGCACATACTTTTCTGTTGAATGGACACTATATTGTATTGGGTCACTTGCTAATACTCATCCCTGAACTTTAATAACATCTCATTTTTAATATGAAGTATTCATATGATATTAGCCCATATTTGGGAAGGTTGTCTACTATGGAACGCCAAAGTGTTCAAAATTAAGTAAATAATTTATTAAGTAAGGAATAATATACTCCGGTGAAGTCCGCTTAGATGCGCGCTTAGCTGAAGTGTGGATTGAAGGCACAAAGGGGGCGGGGCTAAGGACCACTCTGGAGAATTGGAACACACTACGCACTCGAACCCATTAACTGGAACGCGCAATTCAGGGACACAAGGTGGAAATGTGAGTATTGGGACAGGGCCATTATGAAATAAATGGCCATGGGGAAAAAGCATCCTTGTATAATAAAAGCTGGCATTTTGAAATAAAAGCTGACTATGGAAAAATTACATTTTGAAATAAAAAAAACTGCTTGAATTACATAAAAATAGCCTCAACAATAATTTAGATTTTTAGGTAAAAATTTTATGTGAAAATTCTTTTATATTATAAAGCATATTATTTAAAGTAGTGATGGCCACTCGGTTTTCTTTACTTGGCTGCTTTTTTCTTGCCATAATACAAATTCTAACAGTAGGACTATCAGCTGTGTACTGTATACACCTCCTGCACAACACAGCTGATGGTCCCAACCCCATGTATAAGACTTGAAATCCCACTTATTAAACCTGACAGGCCACACCTGTGAAGTGAAAACCGTTTTAGGTGACTACCTCTTGAAGCTCAACAGAATGCCAAGAGTGTGCGTAGCAGTAATCAAAGCAAAAGGTGGCTACTTTGAAGAACCTAGAATATAAGACACATTTTCAATTGTTTCACACTTTTTTGTTCAGTATATAATTCCACATGTGTTAATTCATAGTTTTGATGCCTTCAGTGTAAAGCTACAATATTCATAGTCATGAAAATAAAGACAACTCTTTAAATGAGAAGGTGCGTCCAAACGTTTGGTCTGTACTGTATATGGCCACTATAATTGAGCTCAATGTAGAAGATAGATGGCTCATGTTGGATTTGACATATAAATTACTAAATATTTTTAATTTCGCCAAGAATTGTAATTCAGCTCCTATTGTGTTAACATTTGACCATTTGCCACTCCACGTTTTTAATTTGAATATGTGCTGCAATCTCTGTAGCTACTAATTACAATAGGTACAATCACTTCTCACATTCCTGACTGGTGTGTGAAAGCAGATGGAATGATACATTGGTCACCCACTGAATCAAAAAAAAGGGTTAAAACAAGCTAGTTTTTTCCTAAAATATAAAAATTCATTAATCTTAGTCTGTAGTCCAACCTTTCTTTACTATTTTTAAAAACTTTCTTTTTTTATGCCACTGCAATATACTTAGTTTTCTCACTGCAGAGTACTTTTTTTTTTTTTGTCATGTAGCTCACTTTACATAGTCTTGAATTTTCTTGTATCTGAAATGTGCATCTGTGCTTATTAGCGGGAATTTTAAGGCTAAGGTAGGAGCTCTCTGAGAGGACTCTGTGAATCTTTGAGTATACGGGCCCGGCTTTTTATGTGTACCGCAAGTTTTGGAATTTCTCCCAACCGCAAACTTCTACTATGAAAGCTGTGCCCTCTTTTATGCATGAGGCCCCATATCAGGCCAGTTTGATGGGCAATCAAGCACAGTAACACCATGGTTATTGAACCAGCTTTGGAAGTGTGGACAGACACCAAGTCCTGCAGGAAAATATCTCCGTAAAGCTTGTCAGCAAAGGAAAGCATGACGTGCTCTAAAACTTTGTTAGATCGCTGCATTGATGGTGGACTAGAAAACACAGTAGAGCAAAACCAGCAAATGACTTGGCACCCCAAATCATCACTGATTGTAGAAACCTCACAATGGACTAAAAGCAATGTGGGTTCTATGCCTATCTACTCTTTTTCCAGGCTCTGGGATCTTGATTTCAAAATTGAATGCCAGGTTTACTTGAAAAGATAATTTTAGTCCATTAAGTGCCAGTCTTGGCTTAGCTTAGCTGCCAGACAGGTCTGTCAGCAGAGCTCTACTGCCCTCAAAGCTTCAAAAGAACATTTCAAACTAGGCTCATTGTTGATGAACTGACTGCAGAGATGACATTTTGAGGTCTACTTTCTTGCTTAGAAAACATCTTAAAGCTACTTTATGTGACAAATTAATGGTATAAAAACGATAACTCTGTACCCTCTGCCATTACCGCTGCTAGTAATGTAATGCCTTGCTGCACACATCCCTGCCCCTTTAACAATTCCAAGGTGATTTTGAAAGCCCTACCCCAGAGGAGGACCCTTTACCCGTCAAAGTAAGTCCCCGGGAAAATGAATTTACCCAAGTAAATTTGTATCGAAACGCACTTTGGGTTTTCCAAAGCCTTAAAAAGCCCATGGCTTTCCACAGGCAATATAAACGGGGCTGTAGCTTTCAGGTATCTGAAATCTATCTTTCCACTTATTAGAGTCCAGTGGTCCATGCCACTGCAATGGATGCTTTGCATTGCACTTGGTGATGGAAGATTTGGGTGAAGTTGTTTGGCCATGGAAACCCATTCCATCAAGCTCTCTAGGCATTGTTCTTGGGCTAAAGAGAATGCCACACGAGGTTTAGAGCTCTGAAGCTACTTAGAGCTATACTTGACAAAATAGAATGTTGGTTATCTCTGTGCACTATGCCCCAGAGCATCCGCTGACCTCACACTGCGACTTCAAGTAGCATAACATGTTGGTATAATCTGCTGAGTTGACTGAAGAATATTTCAAAGGGAGGAACTTTCACTAAGCTCCTGACAGTGACCCATTCTATCACAAATGTTTGTAGAAGCAGTATAAATGCCCAGGTGTTGGATTTTCATACACATGTGTGATGACCCAATACCTTTGCCAGTAAATTTGTAAATTGGTTTTAACTTGATTTGAAAAAAAAATGACATTCATGTGCAGCCAACCTCTAAGACTAGTAAACTTGGAATGTCTAGAAAGAGCAGCTGACGCCTAACTCTAAGGATTTATTTGTTTCAAGATTACTGTAGTGTCACCATCCAGGTCAGACCTTTATGGTAGAAACATGTCTTCCTGATTAAAGTTTCACCAAAACACCAGAAGATATCAGTTATCACCTTCTCATGAAATTACAACAGTTGAATTCAATTCGGTTAATTTAATTTAAAAAATACTTTATTAATCCCAAAGGGATAATGTTATTGTAGCTCATATTATGCAGGTTTCTTCAAAGAGCCGTTGTAGATGCTGATGGGTGTGTGCAGGAAGTATCTCCCGTAGCGGTCTGTCAGCAGATCTGAAGACACTCTCTTGTACAACAGTCACATTAAGAGGCTCTGGTGCTGCTACCCCCAGCAGATGTTGGCAGAAGAGATCATACTCTCCACAGAAGACTTATAGAAGACATGCAGCATCTTGCTAGAAACACTGAAGGACCTAAGCTTCCACAAGAAGTACATACAGTCTGCTCTGTCCCTTGTTGTAGTCTGTTTTCCAGATAAACAGAGGTATTTATACTCCTCCACCACTTTCACTCCTTTTCCCATGATGGAAATAGTGTTTGACTTATTGATGTTTCTCTTATATTTAAGAATATATTTTAATAATATTCTTACATTAAATAAATGTATTGATTATTGAATAGTTAATAAATCTACAATTATGTCCTTTTGTTTTTTTCACTTTTTATTATACATAAGAAAAAATATATATATATTCCCCCTAATCTCACTGAATATAAAGGTTTTTTTTCTGGTGTTATGAAAGAACTGACTGAAGACTCAAATGAAAATCAAGGAATCAATTAAAAGAGCTACGCTTCAGAGCTGTCTAAGTTTGCAAAACCTTACAACTGCTTGCACACATACATAAACTAAAATTAATGTTACAATGATGTTTTTGTTGATTTGTATCTTTTATTTCTCTTCAGCTCAACTGCATTTCCTACTATGGAAATCTGGCCACCATCCAAAATAAAGATCAGTACACCTTTTATGAAGAGTCTCATCTTTAAATTATCTGGATCACATACACAAACTTGGGTTGGAGGCAAACGATGCAGTGAAGGTGAGTTTTTTAAAACTCTTCTAACCTGGCAAAAAATATTTTGGAGCTAAGAGGCTGAAAATGATAATTTTGTGGGATTGCCTGGTAAGAATTTTACACTGATATTTAAAACTATTCTCTCAGGAAAGTGTTTGGCTGTGGAGCAAAGATTCCAAGTTTGATTTTAACAACTGGGCCTCTGGACAGCCCAACAACTATGGCGGAAATGAGAACTGTATGGAGATCAACTACCTTGGTAAGCAATTCTAATTCTCTTGCTAGCTGTAGTCAAGACAATGAAATTTGTGTTTTTATGTTGCATGTCCAATGATGATTTCACTAAATTAAAAAAAATGTTTGGTTCACTTGCCACCCTTCGTGAGACACATGACTTTGGAACTTCGTCAAGATATTTTTTTTACTTTGTTTATTTTGAATATTTTATTACAGGACAAGATTACATCAATGATAATAACTGCAACCACAACAATTCCTTTATCTGTGTTACACAACCATAACTTTGCTGTGTTGTCCTGTTTTCATGAGGCTATCACTTCTACCATGATGTCAAGCCTCAGTGATGTCCCACATTGTGACCAACCTGAAGTCTTATCATTTCCATTAGACACAAATAAACTCTAAGTCCTTGTTAGCAATATATTTTTGTCACTGGTATGATTTTAAAGTTAGGATTAGAATATTGTGTAAAATTAAGCGTGGCCACACTGCAAATTTATCAGCATCAGACCGAGACACACATGAAAGGGTCTTTTTCATCTGTGTTCTGGGTCCAAGTTTTAAAGTATTGCATAGAAAATGTATAGCCATATTTTGTCACATTTAGCCATCTGCATTCCTTCCCCTGCTTGTGAAAATCTTATGTTAGATCAGCTGTCAGCTTGACAGAGGTGTCACCCCTTTTTCATAGGCTAGGAAAAACAGCAAGTGAGAACTATTCTACCATGTAGTGCTCTCTAAAAAAGAAACTAGAAACCATACACACATGCTGTTACAAAAACCTACTTGCTTCCACTGTCTACAAGGTTTAAGGAATTAGAATAGAATAGAGCCCATCTCTGGCTGTGCTTGAGAAAGGAGCAACCAACCATTCACAGAAAAAAAAGGAAACAACTGTGGAAATATCTCTGATACTTCTTCCAGCAAAGCATCTCTGAGGTCAGACTCTGATGTTCGGTGAGAACAAAAAGCTCCTAGTTTCTTTCTCACGGGTGTTCACAGGTTAAAGTCAGGACTCTCTGCAGGCCAATCAAGCTCTTCCACACCAAACTTTCTCATCCATGTCTTTATGGATCTTGCTTTGTGCACTGGTCACATTGCAACTGAAGGGGCAATCTCTAAACTTTTCCACAAAAGCAGCAGCATGAAAATTTCAAAAATGTCTTCTTATGCTGAAGAATTTGCTTATTTACTTGGCCATGCAGCTTTATTTGTTTAGGACCAAGTTCTTTATGGGGAAAAAAGACCAGACCAAAACATAAAATGCAGTGAAAAACACAATATACACATTTTTTATCATTATAGGTAAGCTTATCTAAACAGTATGAACATCTACCCAAGACTTTCAGTATATAGCAGAGGTGTGAACTCGAGTCATGTGACACAGAATTTGGTCAGACCTAAGTCAAAAAGTTAATAACTTTAGATTCAACTTGATAAAATCGTAAAAGATTTACACCAGTGACTTCTTCACTTGGACTTGATGTGTTTGACCTGAAAGTTTTGCTTTCTTGCACCAAACAGAAAATGTGTTACAATGCAACTGTGCCTGGCATACAACGATGGAACCCACTGCACACTTCTGTCCATTTGCCATGTTGTCTCCTATTGCTGCAATATGCACAGTGAATCTAGAATTTTGTTTACCTGTTTTTCTTCTGCATTCTATAATGACAGCAAAAACCTGACAATGGGGGAGAAACACTGTCACCCAGTGCTATCAAAAGGTGCTCCGTTTGATACTGGGTGACTATGTCCGGAAGACAACTTCCAGTCCCCAGGTTGCTATGTCACTTCCTCTACAGTAACAGTTTTTTTTTAGTTACCACTAGGTGGTAGTAACCTTTTAAAACAACTAGTGCATGACTCTCCTCACCTGGCATCAGTCCTGCACAGGTCCAATTTTTCAAACCCATATCCGCACCCGTAGAGCTCAGAACTGAGACCCAACCTGTTAAAATTGTCCACATTTTAAAACCCTGGAGCCGACCGGATCCGTGAGTAATAGAGCACGACCCGACCTATGCTCACAATGTATACACACAGCTGCTCATTTTCATTTAGTGGTCAGTCACAATCTTACAAACAGAGGCAGTACTCACATGCCAGTGCGCACTGCTCTCACAGATGACCAGTGGTAAACAAGCTGAATGCAGGGCCTTTTCTTTCTTTCACAAACACAAATACACACTCACACTGGCATGCATAGAATAGATCAGCCAAAACAAGCCTCTTTTAAAACGCCTGTCGGATTTTATTTTATTAACCATGGTGCTTACTCACTATATTTAGGCCTTGCTCTTAGGGTGCTGTGCAGAAAAAGATTATTGTCCTCAGTCCCTGGCTTAAGCTGCATTTTCCTTTCCTGAAACACAAACCCAGCAGATAAGTCACTTTCGCTAGCTGTGCTTAATGCTAAGATGGCAAGCACATTACGCGCTACCAGTGCTAGGTTCAGAAACATCCAAAGCATCCTCCATTGGTGTCTTGAATTCAATGTAGGCTGCCACTTCATCCAGGGGCTGACTTTTGTCACTGGAGTGTTCAACATCAGCCAAATCATCCCCTGTTGATTGCAGACAGTGTCTTTTCTCTGGTGGTTGGGCTGCCACTGTTGCACCTTGCATGGGGCTTCCACAATTCTCCTTATGTTCTTGAAAGTAGCAAAGGAGCAAATCAAAAACGGTATTGGTTGTAAAGGAAAAAGAAAGCTATCATTAACTAGGGAGTGGGTTTAAAGGCCCAATAGTAGTACTGTTAAAATGTGCGAAAGTGTGTAGTTTTAATAAGCAATATTATTTGAAAATAGCTGACTCATTTTACAAATCAATCAATGTTTTTGTTCTTTCATTTAATGAATGAGTGTAGTGCTCTTATGGTGCTGTTATTGTACTTATTTTCTCACATTCTGACAGTCTGTCAGAATGTGAGCCTGTCTTCAGAACGTAAATTAATTATAAAGTTTGAAAAATGTAAGACAACATGGATTTTGGCCTGGGCTACTTGCTGCACGTTTGAGTGTTGTGCTCGGCTGCAAGTATGCCATTATGCAATCACAATGACTTAATTAGGACTGATTTGTTATTCCGTCTTAGTAAATAACCAAACAAGCATAATCTTTTTTTAAATATTCAAAAACTAAATATGAATACACTGTTTACTAAGAATCTTGATTACTGTCTTGTTCTCTGTGCTTGCCCTTAAAAAATTGATATCAGGCCAGCTATTCTCTTCCTACCTTTAATAAGATGCTGTGCTTCACTATATGCCATCATCACGACACCCTGGTGAGAAACCAGCTTAAGGCTTTTTAGTTTGGGGTGCAGGAACATCGCCAGCTTGTGCAGAAGATGCATTTGGAATTTTTCAGTCAGAATTTTTAGGCATTTCTCCTTCAGTGATGACAGTATCCAACTGCCAGATGATGATGGCTGCAGGTGGCGTTTTAGGCGGTTAGGTGAATGTTTGGGGTCTTGGATGCCTCTAGAGCTTTGGTAGCTGTCTTGAGTGGAGACAGAAATGCAACAATGTCACGTAGAGTCTCTGTGCTCAGGTTACTGAGGAGGTTTTCCTCTCCTCGCTCCTATAGAAGTGCGCGGACATCCTTGTACCGAACACTGATGGAGTCCAAGATTGCATACAGAGAATTCCAGCGTGTTTCCATGGAGGTGTTCAGTGTTTTATTCATACAATTCTGGAGGTTTGTCTACTTAAAGCAAGGGACAAGTGATTTAGCGGAGTCGATCAAAGCAGACACTTCTTCACCAAAGATGTCTTCATCAGTAGAACGTGTGCTGCACAGCTGAGTCTCATAACAGTCTCAAGGCCCGGAACTAGGTTGGCACCTCTGTCAGTCAAATAAACTAGTTTAGAGAAGATCTCATCGAGGTTGTATTTACGCAATACTTGCATGATGGCCAGTCTGAGGTTGTCAGCTGTTTTCCGTAATGTGCTGTCCCATTCAGATCTACAAAGCACTCACTCAATAGCTGCCACCTGTCACTGATGTAATGCAACATCACACACGGTAACTGATTTTACGGTAGTCATCTGTCTGCATGTCCAGAGTCACTGCCCCATTGCTTTCAGTCATCTGGTTTCTCAGCTCTGGGATGATGCTTTTTTGGATGTCCTCAGCAAATTTAATCGGTCTGTGTGACACGGTGGTTGAATCAGGCAGAAGCTGTCAAGCATCCACAAGGCCAGCTCTGGCACCAATGTCAATTAAGCCCTGAGCAAGTGCGATAAATCCCTGTCCACACACAGTCTCAAATGATCTAATATCCAAACACACAACCTTCCCAGCTAACTTTGTAGCTGTATCCTTTGTTGGGGTCATCCATTTTGGTCGGAGAGACCGAATAGGCTGCGCAGTTCAACACGCGCAGCTCAACAGACATCGCAGCTCTAACATCACCCAGGATTATAAAACCAGCGGAGAATAAACTTTCGTTGCCATTTCCAGCGTGTTTCACGGGACGACGCATCAGAGGTGCATATTTGGAGAGACAAAAGCTCGCAGGCGAACCTTTTTTCTCCACGCGGCCATTCCCCGAAGAGCTTGAAAGCTGGAAATCTGTCTGATACAAAAAGATCAGAAGATTCATATACCGATCGAAGACCCCGCTGATGACCTGGCACAGGTGAAAAACCCACAGAGGTTTTATTTCCAAGGAGATGTTTTCCTCCTTGTTGATTCAGTCGATTAAACGGTTCTTCATATTTTCCCCTCTTGGACAGATGAGAAGTTTACCGTTTTTTTGTTGTTGTTTTTTTTAGTTGATCACAAACTCGTAATTACCCCCTCGTTTTCTTCAGACCTGACCCATCCTCAATCGGTGGAGAGAAGAAATCAACGTCAAAGTATTTTCGTTCTTTTTATATTAAATCTGATAGTTGCATTTAGAAGTCTGGGCAGGATGAGGCATAGTTAAGGTGATTTAGAATCAGCAGTAGTTAATCCAAGGTATCAACTTGTTGCATGCAATACTGATTGAAGTGTTTTATGCTGAGTGTTTGATTTGCTGTGCAAGGTGTGTGTTCATGTTTTTGTCTGGCTGATCCCAAATCAGCCAGGAGTTAGAAGTTGGACTTTTAAGTTTTCCATTCAAAACAATTGCAGTCTGGGCCTCGCCTGACCACTCCTTTGTTCCAGTTTTATCACTGGAGTTTTTCCATTGAGTTCTGGCCTTAGATTTTTATGATTTGTTCGAGATTTGGGGCAATCAGTTTTTAATGGCTAAGGACCCAGCCCACCGTTTACCAGCTGACCGCAGCTATCGAGACATCAGCACACCAGGAGGGTTTCTCTTTCCAAGTTAACCCAAATTCCACATTTTATCCATAAAACTGCTGGTTTGATCTTCACTCAATGCACATATATTTTCTTTTATTATTGTTGTTAGGTAGTCATTTTTATCCCCTTTATGTAGAATAGTGCTTGTTAGTTAGGTGAAGGTTTTTGGACCAGAATAATGGTATATCAGAATTATTTGGCTTCAATAAATCTTCATTTATGTAATTAAGAGAAGCGTTTGTGTTTATTTTGTGCAAGAGTGATTTATCTGTCAAAACAATTTCGAAGTTCCCCCAACTTCGGTGAAGCGGTTGATTAAACGGTGACATGATTTTTGGTTAATAATTAACGGTTATTAATGATAAGTTTGTAATTATTAAGAACTTTGAGCCCATAATCACAACACCAGAGGACATCTCTATTCGTAAGTAATGATTCTTGTTTAGGAAATTATTTTCCTGAATTATGATTTTAAATTTTTTGATAAATATTAATTAATCAATAATCATGATCCTTACACCTTGTTCCCTCATTTGGGGGGCTTGAGGGCTGTGTCCTTAAAGAAGTACTGATCAGTAGTCCCGGAACCTGTGCTCTTGCAGCTGTCGATGTGTTTTCTCAGCAAAGATGTCCCTAGCTTTTACAAGCTGCAAATTCCCTGACAATGTTGCTCTCATGGTCTCAAATGACACCAAATGTCTTCCAAACGTCCGACTCGGCCTTGGATGATGTATTGCCGTTATTTGGTAGTCACCTGAGGCTATTTTCGCCTTTTATTCCCTCCGTTGCATGCCTGCTACGCTGCTAGCTGTCCACAGCGCTTTGCGCTAAACTAATGAGTGACGTAATTGGCTGATGTAAGAAGTGAAAGGTTGCCCCATTGCATGCTCAAAAAATATCTGTTTTATGCCTTTTTATTTTCTATGAGTAGAAAATAAAATGAGGTACCTACCCGGTGCAAGACTCTACCAGGCATATTAGTGACATGCCACTTTATACAAACAGTCTCAATCCTGTAGTCTGCTGATGAGTAATTGTCCTGCTGAGAAACAGCAAGGCCACCTGAGAAACCGGTTCCGTGTCACCTTAACTTCAACTCTTCCAACAAATCTATCTTTGGTGGCTGTTTCTAAGAACTGCCCATATGAGATAAATAAGGTGGGTTGAAAATCCAAATGGATTTCTGTTAAAGAAAGTAGTCTACTTTGCTCTCATTAAAGGGATACGTTTTTTGGTTTAAATGTCTAACAGTTGTCACTGTGTAGGATGTCAAAGCTCAATCAAATGTTCTCCAGTATTTTCTACAGAAGAGATTTCTCATGTACTCTGCTCCCACAGCAAGCAAAACAACATTGTCAAACATTTTTAAAAGTCTATTTTCAACAACAAATCTCAAATGAAATCAAACTATAAACATGAAGAGGAAAGTGCCACATTAGCACAGTGCATCAGGGTGGGGTGACTGAATGGAAGCAAAATGTATAACTTAAAATAAAACAGATAGCTGCGGAAGAGATTTGAAGACATTAATCACTTTCTGGTCACCTTTTCCCATGCACTCTGCTCCTAAACATGTAAACAAGAACAGTTCTTGCACAAGCTTGGGTGCATGAGTACATATCAGGGGTCTCAACGAAGGATTAACATGCTCTGTGTAGAAAGCAGATACTCTGGGTAGACCTACTTACTCTGTCATACCCAGAGTTGTCTGTTACAGAACAGGTGGTGACAATTGGGTCACTCTAGTCAAGTCAACCTTGAGCATGAGTATATAAGACGTCCTCATCAGTGGAATCCAGATAACATGATGGCAACAAATCAAGATAAAATACAAAAATACAGTTAAATTAGGTACGGACCAGTAAGCTTTATAATATAAGCTTTTGTTCTGTTTAGTCTTTACCAACTGAATCACAAATTATTCAATGGCTATATTTAACATGCAATAAATTATGTGATTACCCCAAAATATGAATGTGTAGCAGGCCATCTTCACACAATTCACATTATACACTTGAAAGTAAAATGAAAATGCTTGGATATAAGTGTGGAGAAAAATTGTATGTTTGCATCAGAAGACAGTTGTGTTGTTGAAGGAAAAATTGTATTTACTGAAGGAGATCTGCTGCAAGAAATGTTTACTTTATAATGTATTTCACAGGCTCAGAAACATCTGCATAACTAAAACAGCCATCTGCAGAACCCTTTGTTTCTGAGCCCTGAAGCATATTTGCATACAGAGAAACTCGGCTCATAGGACCTTTTGATTAGGTCAAACAGGAACTCCGCTCATGGCACAATGGCACTTTCTAAATTTCCATCACATTGTCATTGTATGAAATTATAATCATTTAGGTTTAGCAATTATATTCTAGGCAGGGAACATTCCTTCTAGGAGGAACAATGAAGATCATATAAGGAATGAAATGCAATGGGATTCAAGCATCTCACTGAGAGAAAAAGTTCCACAAACGCACGGAAGACCCCACCGCCTTGCCTGGAAGTTAGAATCATAAGGTCATTTGCCTCACCGCACGCACACCACGGTGAGAGACATCCAGTACATACAGGGAAGATGTCTACACATTGCACATAACTTTACCCCATCATTATGAACTAGAGACGGCTGCAGCAGAGAGTCATCACACACCCCCGTGAGGTCTCCCAGAAAATAATTAGTCATTGTTGCTAGAGGGGGAAGGCAGAAACCACTTCAAACTGGTTCTACCTCCACCCATTTTATTTGTATTGTATAAAACTGCAGTACTCTGTTGACTAGGTATCCTTTTTGGCTCAGACAAGCTGACTGCATGGAGTGGTGCAAAAAAGGTCATTTGAATGCATACAGGAATTAATATACTCTTTTCTGATCCAATACAGTTTGATTGCTAATACATATTCTCCTGTGATTCTTTTGCTAACTACCAGTCTTGCTTAGCTGCGTGAAGCTGACACCCCACCCACTTGAAAAATTCCAGCAAATAGACAGAATGGTTAGTGCTTCGTTTGTGCAGGTTTGTGCCATTGAAATTTTTGTTTGTGCTGTTTTGGTTTCTGAGATATTAAAGATTATTTTTTAGGTCATCCAGAGGTCACCATCCCCCCATTTTACTCCGAATTCAACCGGAGTGGGCTCATTTTTTAGTGCTTTGTTTGTGCAGGTTTGTGCCGTTAAAATTTTCGTTTGTGCTGTTTTAATTTCTGAGATATTATAAGGTTTAATTTCGGCTGATGACGTCACCATCCCCCCATTTTACTCCAAATTGAACCGGAGTGGGCTCATTTTTTAGTGCTTCGTTTGTGCAGGTTTGTGCCGTTAAGATTTTCGTTTGTGCTGTTTTGGTTTATGAGATATTAAAAAATATGTTTTTTTTGGTCATCCAGAGGTCACCATCCCCCCATTTTGCTCCAAATTGAACCGGAGGGGTCTACCTTTTTAATGCTGTTTGTGCCGCTTTTATGTACAAGCTATATAATTTTCTTTCAGGCGATCACTGACGACTTAAATCGATGACGTCTATGGCCTGCGCTGAACATCATCACCACAAAGCAAGCAGTTATTAATTTCGTGTTTTTCTTTCATCATGCAAGTTAAATTGTGTTTTTATCCGATGTTGTAATGGTCCAAGCACTGTGATTGAAGAAGCTTTGCTATTGCCTTGACAAAGAAATCTTTGACACGGTGTGACTTGTTTTTCAGGCAGTCCCACTGACAGATCATCTTTATGCAGTGTGCCACATCAACCCTGATAAAAACAAGGAGGAAGTTTTGCAGACTGGTTCCCAAGTAGCAAACGGAAGCATTCGTTAATGTATGTCTTCAGATTGGGGTAAGGAGTGAAGGCCTTCACCAGAGCACCAAGAATAGCCAGAGAAAAGTCACTCACGGCTTCCTTTGGTATAGCAGCACCTGTACGAAGCCATTCTGTCAGCCATGTTGCAATTGCATTAATGTCGTGTCTCTCTGACAGCATTTGCACAACTGGGACTGAGCAGCTGTCCCCTGTCAGAACGCCTTGATATAAGAAGATGTGGCCAGATGTACCATTTGGTCTCACCAGTCTTCTCACAGCTGAGCCAGTTGCGTCAAAGCAAACTACTGAGGGGCATTTTTTGGACAGTGCCTTATACAGGTCCTTCTCAAAATATTAGCATATTGTGATAAAGTTCATTATTTTCCATAATGTCATGATGAAAATTTAACATTCATATATTTTAGATTCATTGCACACTAACTGACATATTTCAGGTCTTTTATTGTCTTAATACTGATGATTTTGGCATACAGCTCATGAAAACCCAAAATTCCTATCTCACAAAATTAGCATATTTCATCTGACCAATAAAAGAAAAGTGTTTTTAATACAAAAAACGTCAACCTTCAAATAATCATGTACAGTTATGCACTCAATACTTGGTCGGGAATCCTTTTGCAGAAATGTCTGCTTCAATGCGGCGTGGCATGGAGGCAATCAGCCTGTGGCACTGCTGAGGTCTTATGGAGGCCCAGGATGCTTCGATAGCGGCCTTTAGATCATCCAGAGTGTTGGGTCTTGAGTCTCTCAACGTTCTCTTCACAATATCCCACAGATTCTCTGTGGCCTTCTGGACAGCAGTCAGGTCGGCAGTCTTACCAATGATTGGGGTTTTGAGTAATGAACCAGGCTGGGAGTATTAAAGGTCTCAGGAATCTTTTGCAGGTGTTTAGAGTTAACTCGTTGATTCAGATGATTAGGTTCATAGCTCATTTAGAGACCCTTTTAATGATATGCTAATTTTGTGAGATAGGAATTTTGGGTTTTCATGAGCTGTATGCCACAGTCATCCATATTAAGACAATAAAAGACCTGAAATATTTCAGTTAGTGTGCAATGAATCTAAAATATATGAATGTTAAATTTTCATCATGACATTATGGAAAATAATGAACTTTATCACAATATGCTAATATTTTGAGAAGGACCTGTACACATGTAGCTGTGTTTTACTCCAATAGTGGCAGAAGAACTTGTCTAGACCAATGTCTCTTATACTACCACTGTGAGGTGTGCTATATTTTAATAACTGCAAAGACAAAATGGGATCTTAGTCACCTAATTCCAAATCTGCTTAGCTTTTCGTAGGGTGGCCAAATTTGGAAGGTGACTTGGCTCAGCATCTCCAATATCCATCAAATCTGATGCCTTCGCTGACCTCCATACAGGCGGCTCCATCCTGCCCTCACACAGCTCTTTTGAAATCTGTGCATGAAGGTTTCCAGACATGAACCTCTTGGATTGCCCAGTGTGCAGGGAGATATCAGTGTCTTCTATGGAACACTGAAGCAGCATTGGGCTGTTTACCGTTGGCTCTCTAGCACAGGTCATTTTAATACGGCCTTGACACTCTTTACAGAAGCCTTTGATATCTATGTAGTTGATTGTGACAGTTTGATAAACTTTTGCTCTCTGGAACACAAATGTACTTTTGATCTTTTTCCAAATCAGATGGTTAATTACAAGACTCCAAGTGCCAGGCTTCAAAATCATGTATTCCCTTTTGCCAGATGATGAAAACTTGTCATTATATTCCACTTTCTCAGGTACAAATTTGATCCATTCCTCAAAAGGAACTTCAAGCTGAAAACCTGAGCAGTCGTCCTGTCCAGGAGAAATGGAGCCAGAGTCAAACTCTGTGTCCACACTGCTCTCACGATCACTTTCCTGCTCACTGATCTCCAAACATGACCAGATGTTGTGTCTGTTAGACTTTACAAAAGTGTACAGGGCTTTTGGAGACATCTTGTTTTCCAGCTGCTGACTTAATACTGTCCAAATAGTGGCAGCTGGAGTAGCTATTTTGCCATTTAGAAGGATAGCTTCGTTTGAACTGCACAGAACTGCAATAAGGGAATCCCTGTCTATTGATGGCTAAAGAATGAAAAGGCTTTGATTAGCATTAATCAAAATATTATTCTGGCCTATATAATCTCCCAAAGCCACAAAACATTGATATTTCAGCATTCTATCACAACTCAAAAACTCAGTTTAAATTGTTCTCTCAAATCTGTATGCCATTTATGCTGTGTTGTAATTATAGTATGTTTTTATTTTATTTTAAATGTTGAATTTTTTACTACTACTTGTCTTGTGAATTTTCAATTGAAGTATCTGTTCAACTTTAAAAATGTGTCTTAGTTCTGTGGAGTCTACTGATGTGCCTAAACATCAATGACTGAAAATGAATGGAATAGCTGCAAGATGAAGCCTTGCAGAATCTTTGTTTCAAAATTTTTTAAAAGTCTGGACTTAAAATGTAATTGAATTGCAGGTTTACAGAAATATATATATGCAAGGCATGCAACCATGAATCCCTCTCTTCTAATCAGGGGCTGGATTGCAGTGGCAACAGTGTTTTATCTAAAACCAAAACATTATTAGTTTACTTACCTTGAACAAGTGTAGTAAAAAGTTTAAATTACCGCCAAAACAAGGTCAGTGGTGGGGGTCAGTACGTGGGTGAAGCCAATCCCTATGACATTGCGTGAGAACTTAGTATATCAAAGTTGCCAAGCGCTTTTAAAAATTCTTACATTTAATGTCAGAAATTAGAAATTAATGCTTGACGCATTTTAAATTTTTATTTAAACAAAAAGTAAATGACTTTGTTATGAACTTTGAGCCAATGACCTACTCGCACTTCCGCTTTTGTCCAGCGTACACGAGCTGAATTAGATTATTAAAACCACAACAGTAACACAGAACAGTTATTGAAATTATAAACATTACATCATAGTGGTCGCAGACCATGTCAGGTTTTGGGCAAGGAATGTGTAAGCTGCAGCTGGTGGATTTTTCCCCATTTGTGAGAGGATAATATTGAATTACTGTGTAGAAAGATAAATGTATTGGTGACTTAGTAGACATATTTAAAGCAAATTTCTTTGAGACCAAAAAAAGTTTCATAATCTTTATTAAGGAATAAAGTGCAAAACACTATAACAAGGCATACATTTTACAACATCGGATAAAATCACAATTTAACTTGCATGATGAAAGAAAAACACGAAATTAATAACTGCTTGCTTTGTGGTGATGATGTTCAGCGCAGGCCATAGACGTCATCGATTTAAGTCGTCAGTGATCGCCTGAAAGAAAATTATATAGCTTGTACATAAAAGCGGCACAAACAGCATTAAAACCACTCCGGTTCAATTTGGAGCAAAATGGGGGGATGGTGACCTCTGGATGACCTAAAAAAACATATTCTTTAATATCTCATAAACCAAAACAGCACAAACAAAAATTTTAACGGCACAAACCTGCACAAACAAAGCACTAAAAAATGAGCCCACTCCGGTTCAATTCGGAGTAAAATGGGGGGATGGTGACCTCTGGATGACCTAAAAAATAATCTTTAATATCTCAGAAACCAAAACAGCACAAACAAAAATTTCAACGGCACAAACCTGCACAAACGAAGCACTAACCATTCTGTCTATTTGCTGGAATTTTTCAAGTGGGTGGGGTGTCAGCTTCACGCAGCTGTCTTGCTTCCAGAATAAAAGATCCATCAGGAGAGGCAAGAGGTTTTCTCCAACATAAGTGTAATTTTGTGCTTCCCGAACATGATCCAGTTTGAGCTCCACTATAGCGTTTGGGAAAAAGGCAAAGGCCAGACGAACAGGTGGAGTCCACCACCACTATCAGAGGCAGAAAAGATGGCCCTCAGTCACAATAGTTAGTGACCTATTCCTGAGGGGAAGTCATCTGACTCAACCATCCCTGAGGACACCATCAATTACTTTAGAGGTTAGTCTTTGAAATAATAACTGATATTTACATTAATCATTTTCCCAGTATTGGCTCTTAAACATCCACCCATCCATTTTAAATAGTAGTTGACATGGATTCTCTTGTAGGTATACAATTTGTGACTAATGATACAAGAGTGATAGTAATCATATCTAATATGTAAGGTAAAGTAAATGTGAAGCAATATAACCAAATAAATGTGGTGTGACCCTAACAGTGTTGGAAATAACCCCACAGAAAACAAGCAAATTGGGTGGTTCACTTGTCCAGGATAAGTGTGTAATTTAACACTCTTATGTTTGTTTTATTAGTTGTGGATGGTGTCCTGTCTCTTGTGGAGCTGGATTAGAGTAAACTCAATTTATCATCTATCATTATAGGATGATGAAGACACTTTGTTTGCTGGTGTAAGGTGTACTTACAGGCAAAGATAGACCCATGTGCTATCAAAAAGCAAACCAAAAAAAAGCAGCTGCAGATAACAAAACAATACAACTGCTGGAGCATCAGTTAAATGTGGGCAATAAAGAACACTTAAGGAAATGAAATGACTATTGTCTTTATTTGAGAATTGATTGGTAACTCAGAAATTGTTATAACATATTGCATCTCTTAACTGCTCAACCATCTTTCATGTCAACATCATGGTCCATGTTGCCATCTGGAACAATTTGTTCATAAACAGGATGGTTTTCACCTCTAAGAGTGGATATGTTGTGTAGAATCACACAATGAATTGTTATATGACAGGCCCTTTCAGGGATGACACCGAGTCTGCGTAGGCACTGCAACCGTGCCTTCAGCGTTCCTATAGTTCTCCACCCTGGCTTGTGTCCTGCTGTAAGCCATGTTATAATGGCACTGGTGGCCAGACTCAGGGTAAAGAGTCAGCAAATAGGGCTGACAAGGGTACCTTATGTCCTCATGGAGGTAACCATTGTACTCTACTAGGACAGCAAAAGAACACACTTTAGATTTCATCTGCAATAGGAGGAAAATGTTGATTTAAAATTAATTAAAGCTTGTGAATCTGTATTTTTTAATGTAGATTCACGACCTTTACATGAGCAAATACATGAGTCATACACAGGCCGGGCCACTTGGCTTCCATGTTGCTGATTATGTGGGCCGCATCACATATGAAATTCACCGTACAAAACTACCATTAGCTGCTATGTCAACTACATTTGTATTAATTAAGTCTATTTAGACCTACCTACAGATTGATGTTGTGGAAAGACTTCCTATTCACATAATCTCCATTTAGTTAAGAAGCAGTGATAGGAATGTGAGTGCCATCTATGCGCCCAATCATGCGTGGAAATCCTAAAATTTATAAATGGATAATTAGTGCTTGAAGACTCAAAATGTGATACTGACTAAATTTCAAACCTGTAGAGACTCACAATAAGAAACACAAAATGCGATTAGAGAAGTTACACAATGGATGTTTATTTGTTTGGCGCTCAGACCCCAGAGGAAGACATGAATGCTGATATTGCATGAACTGATGAACGTCTTAGGATTAGAATTACAATTGTCTTCCTCTGGATCTGGTACTGTTGATGGAGAGGAGGCCTGATGGTAATGGAACTGAGAATCCGATGGAGGCAATGGGGCGGAGGAGGGTCAAAGCTCGACTGACAGCAGAGAGATCCATGAATGGGAGACTTAAATGCGGAACCTTGAAGGATCATTGGCTGAGGATTATTGCAGACTTGTAGCTGATTGGTTGGTGTGGAGACACACGGAGAAGCAATTGGGTGAAGCTGGAGAAAGGGTGAGTCTCCCAGATTGAATTTTTATCTTTACTCCATTATTACTTTTACTGATAACTGGAATTCTGTGGAGTTCTTTTCTTAGTCTTGTGGGTCTTTGAAAACACAACACCACAAAACTGTAGAGTAACATTCCTGACAACATGACATACGATTGCCTTTGAAAGATTTTCTGCATCACCTATGTTATACAAAAAGCTCCCTTTGGCATATAAACAAAGTGCAGTACAAAGAATTTGCTCAGAAGAGTGTGCCCTCAATGTGCCACACAAGTGATGTGCTGACTAATAATATAAATTATTGACTCACATGAAAAATAGTAAAAACATCTATTTCTCCTGAAATTATGTTACAGAAAAATTAATTAAAACAAAACAGGGCCTAACAATCACCTAAACTAAGCAAAAATAAAACGGAAAGAAAAACTTTAAGTGAGCCAAAGAGTGTGTTAATTCAATTCTATTCAATTCAATTCAATTCAAATAAAAAAAACTTAATCGCAAACGGGAAATTAAATGTTGTTGTAGCTCATTATGAAGGTTTCTTCAAAGAGCCGTTGTAGATGCTGATTGCTGTGGGCAGGAAGGATCTCCTGTAGCGTCTGTCTTACAGCAGATCTGGAGAAGCCTCTGACTGAAGACACTCTGTTGTTGTAGGACGGTCTAATGAAGAGGATGATCAGGGTTCTCCATAATGTTCTTCATTTTATGAAGATTCCTTATTTGCACAATGATCTCCAGAGGTTCCAGAGGAGTCCCCAGAACAGAGCCAACCTTCTTTATTAGTTTGTTGAGCTTTTTTAAGTCCCTGGCTCTGATGCTGCTTCCCCAGCAGATGATGGCAGAAGAGATCACACTCTCCACAACAGACTTATAGAAGATATGCAGCATCTTGCTGCAAATGCCGAAGGACCTAATAAATAAATACAACTCAAGACAAGATAAAGTCCAATAATCGAAGCACTACATACATAAAAGGAAGATGTAAATGAGGCAACTTTGATGTATTTGATGTATTGTACATGATGATGTCAGTAGCCTTGGCCTAAATGGTCATCTGCAACGCTCCTCCATCTGTGGGGAAGTTCTCTGGTGTGCTGCAATCTCCACTCTAGCTTCTGAATGCAGCAGGTTCCCACGCTGCTCGCATTCCAGGCTGGTGGGTGAAAGCAGAGGGAACGACACATTGATTGCGCAGCAATGCCTGTTTGTTCATACCAGGATCTCAGGACCCAATTACCTTTCAACATTCCTCTCTTCTCCTCCACCAGCAGGCTCTGCTCCTCTGTTCAGTTTGGTTTTCTCCACATTTTTTTCTCTGTTTTGGTCATTTTACCAAACTAAACCTCATTATACAAGCAAGAAATCACAGTAAAATGGTGAATTATAATAGTAATATGAAATTAATTAATATGAAATAGATGCCATATGAAAACAACCAGCATGGTTGTATTATTATGGTAAACATAATAATAAGCAAATCAGAATGATGATGAGCATATAAATAAGCTATGTTCAAAAATTTGGTGCTGTGTGCAATCAATTTAATCTTGGTAAGTTTTATCATCATGAGTTACACATTTCTGAATACAGTCTAAATTCTATCATTGGTTAATTTCTTTCTAATGATTACTAGGAGTGCATTTGAGGTTTTTTTTTCAACAACCAATCACAGCTCTTAGAAAACACTGTCACACCTAGCAACAGGGTCAACCACACCTCCTCACCTAGATAGGAATTTCTGTCATCTCCTTTCTCAGAGTTGCTCTCAGCAGCGATCTTAAGCTAGAACACATTGCCAGGATTTTTTAGGTTAAGTTAGGAGCTCTCTGTGAGAATCTTTGTGAATATGGGCCCTGAACCCCAAAAGTGGTACCTGATACAGTTTGTTGACAGTAACTGTAAAAATTGACAATGTAAAAATTGATCTTGATTATTATTGCATTTATTCTCACAGATCCAATGTGTTGTTTGTGACCGGTGGTACCATAGCACCTGTGTGTCAAATCCAGACCCCAGCAAAGCCTGTGCCGCTTTCTAAAATGAGGCTTCAATTTTATCTCCTGCTTGTCTTTATTTAGTTTTAGTTTTAGTAATGCCTATTACAGAGTAAGAGAAATGAGCAGCATTTACTTATAATAATAATTTACTATCTATATACTTTTGTAAAGTAGATCTGCTGCCACTTAAGACAGATACTTGGATTACTATTTTCAGTTTCCTGCCAAGTTTTAGGCAATAACTTTTAAACTTTACGGTTCACATTGAGGCTATTTTAAGAATAAAGTTTTTCAATGTTTTATTGGAATGAAATTCTGGAACTTCTAATGATTTTTGTGTGGAACTTTGCCACTTATAAACAAGTGTATTGTACATAAAAAATACCAACTTTTTTATTTCTAGATAATACCTGTATGAATAACATTGAGTAAAAGTTTGAATATCACAAGTCAGATGTTTCTTTATATTTAACATAAGAAGTAAAGAGTCAACAGAAACAGTTTGGTTTAACTGTTTAGCTTATTAGTAGGCTATAAGTTACAGCACGGTCACAATATAACAGTTATAGTTTGAGACCACATTCATTTCAAATGACCTAATTATGTCAGTTTAAAAAAACAAACAAGTGTCATCACAAAACAACTTTTTTAGATGTTTTAATAATAATGATAAAAAAAGTAAGTGTTACTGTGGTTCTCTAATTATATAAGAGTTGATATTAATAAAAAAACATTTTTTTCATTTGAGCAACATTTTTAACAAGCAGTTGCGTTTGCTCTGCCTTTTTTCCCCGTTTGTTTGCCCCTTCCGCCCCCCCCCCCCCCCCCACGCGGCCCACGCTTTTGGAGCATTATACTGTTCTTTGATTCTTTGAGGCCAAGATATGCTGTAAAAACGCAACAGCGCCCCATAAAGTGGAGGCTGGCCTGACCACAATACTGCACTTCGGTTCTCACGCTGCCTTCACTTGAAATGGGAAAAATATTTTACTTCGGCCTTTGCTTTGTTAGGAATAACCTTTATTAATATGCTCATAGCTGTTTTTCCCATATATACTATAGTGAAATAAAATATAAGTTCTAATGTTTCCCTTTTGTTAGAATAGGATAAGAATGCTCATAAACATACAGTACAAAGATAAATGGCCCAAGGATTGTCATAAATGACCTGAAGCTGGGGCACTGGGTTTGATAGTGGAGCAGCTGGTATAACTGGGTTGATTAGAAAGCTACAGCACACAAGTATGGACACCTGCTACTACACAATCTAACAGATAGACACCACAATGGTGACACATAGTATACTGATAATCACTGAGGGAGAGCACATCCATGGCATTGGAGTGCCAGATATAAAAACTGTATGTGACCTTCTTTGAAGGCTCTTCGTCATCCTCTAACAGACGGCGACGGTCCGAGACGGGAGCCTCAGTGCTGATCTCTGTAATCATTCCTCTGCCTTAATTTAGATTGAAGAGCTAAAAGTTAGAAACTGGTTGAGAGTCGTTCCTTTAAGAGTCTTTAGATAGAGTGTGTAACCGTTTTGGGGTCCCAAAGGACCGGTAGGGCTCCGAGGCATCTGACCGCCAACATGGGGCGGTAGAGCGAACAGCTTGTGGAAAGGACGGAAATCTTCACTATTTTTAAGTTCTCGGTTTGCAGCTGATTTACATTAAATATTTTCTATAATTTGATGTTCGACGTAATTTACCATACCATAAGAAAATAATCACGAAATAACTGTACCCATCCATTTTATTACATTTGTCAGAGTAAAGTGTTTTACAAATAAGAATTTGGCTGTAAAGGCATTCGCCATGCCCCTCCTCATCCGTCCTTCCCAGAGTTTTTTATTGAGTTTTTTCGCATTTCCGATGAGCAGTGAATGTGGCACAACTTTTCCATGTTGTTGCAGCCGCAGCTCTTTTTCAGGCAAGTAAAAGGCTGGAGAATTGTGTTCATTCAGTTCCGTCTCCAAACCTAGCTATTAGTTTGGCGTGTTCAGCAGAAGCTACGGTCAATGTGTGTCGTAGTTCAGCCTTATCGGTCCAACAGGGGACACATTTAGTGCAGCACGCACCTATCTTCCGGTTGGAAACAGTTTCTGCAGCTGCCACAGCTCCCCCCATGCATGATCTATCGGAGACGGAGAGATTACTGCCTCTGTCTGTGCCCGCGTGGATCCGTCGTTATCATAGAGGCTCCTTGAACGCTGAAGGGCCGGAGCAGGTAGGAAGGCTGCCCTGTTTGTAAATCCTGCGTTATCACATTCATGCTTCTAAATAATGTGAACATTTTAAATGCGTGGCTCACTAACAGGCTCTTGCAGAACACGATGGCATCCTAAAGGCGTAATGCAGTCAGTTCAGTTGTGCTGGGCGGTTGTCCCTAAGGACCAGTTTTTGTGGACCATTGCGTTACCCCACGTTAGATCACACATGCAGTTTGATTTGTAAACATTTAATTAGTAAAATCACAAAAGGAGACATTTTTAAGTTATTTTTAATAGAGATTTGTATTATATATTAAAGATTTTATCTAAGTATTTTGTTTGTGGATTTGAGCTGATTAAAGGTTAAGTGGTGTGACTCGGAAGATCGATGCCATAGGTGCTTCCCAGCAAACACTCACATGTGGGGCCCAAGTGGGGAGTAGCAGGGCTAATATTTGGGGCCCACTTGGAAAATTCAGGTGGGGCTCACCTACATTTGTCCTCAGTTTCCGTGGTGGCCCCAAGTGTGCTTTAACTGATGGATTTTTGATGGGCTTTAGATGAGCCCTAAATCAGGCCCAGCCAATAAACGTGTGGGGCCCAGATGGGTAGATATTTGTTGCCAACCCGGATTATCCACATTGGGCTCAGCTATTTTTGTCCTACCCATTCAAAGCTACCCATTCTCCAATACACAGCCTAAGATGATACAAGTACGCTATAATTAAATCACCTATGCAACAAAGTTAGTTTATTTTTATATTTAGACTGATTACATATATATATATATATATATATATATATATATGTATATATATATATATATATACATATATATATATATATATATATATGTATATATATATATATATATGTATATATGTATATATATATATATATATATATGTGTATATATATATATATATATATAAATACATATATATATATATATATGTATACATATACAGGTCCTTCTCAAAATATTAACATATTGTGATAAAGTTCATTATTTTCCATAATGTCATGATGAAAATTTAACATTCATATATTTTAGATTCATTGCACACTAACTGAAATATTTCAGGTCTTTTATTGTCTTAATACGGATGATTTTGGCATACAGCTCATGAAAACCCCAAATTCCTATCTCACAAAATTAGCATATCATTAAAAGGGTCTCTAAACGAGCTATGAACCTAATCATCTGAATCAACGAGTTAACTCTAAACACCTGCAAAAGATTCCTGAGGCCTTTAAAACTCCCAGCCTGGTTCATCACTCAAAACCCCAATCATGGGTAAGACTGCCGACCTGACTGCTGTCCAGAAGGCCACTATTGACACCCTCAAGCAAGAGGGTAAGACACAGAAAGACATTTCTGAACGAATAGGCTGTTCCCAGAGTGCTGTATCAAGGCACCTCAGTGGGAAGTCTGTGGGAAGGAAAAAGTGTGGCAGAAAACGCTGCACTACGAGAAGAGGTGACCGGACCCTGAGGAAGATTGTGGAGAAGGGCCGATTCCAGACCTTGGGGGACCTGCGGAAGCAGTGGACTGAGTCTGAAGTAGAAACATCCAGAGCCACCGTGCACAGGCGTGTGCAGGAAATGGGCTACAGGTGCCGCATTCCCCAGGTCAAGCCACTTTTGAACCAGAAACAGCGGCAGAAGCGCCTGACCTGGGCTACAGAGAAGCAGCACTGGACTGTTGCTCAGTGGTCCAAAGTACTTTTTTCCGGATGAAAGCAAATTCTGCATGTCATTCGGAAATCAAGGTGCCAGAGTCTGGAGGAAGACTGGGGAGAAGGAAATGCCAGAAGTGCCAGAGGTCCAGTGTCAAGTACCCACAGTCAGTGATGGTCTGGGGTGCCGTGTCAGCTGCTGGTGTTGGTCCACTGTGTTTTATCAAGGGCAGGGTCAATGCAGCTAGCTATCAGGAGATTTTGGAGCACTTCATGCTTCCATCTGCTGAAAAGCTTTATGGAGATGAAGATTTCATTTTTCAGCACGACCTGGCACCTGCTCACAGTGCCAAAACCACTGGTAAATGGTTTACTGACCATGGTATCACTGTGCTCAATTGGCCTGCCAACTCTCCTGACCTGAACCCCATAGAGAATCTGTGGGATATTGTGAAGAGAACGTTGAGAGACTCAAGACCCAACACTCTGGATGAGCTAAAGGCCGCTATCGAAGCATCCTGGGCCTCCATAAGACCTCAGCAGTGCCACAGGCTGATTGCCTCCATGCCACGCCGCATTGAACAGTCATTTCTGCAAAAGGATTCCCGACCAAGTATTGAGTGCATAACTGTACATGATTATTTGAAGGTTGATGTTTTTTGTATTAAAAACACTTTTCTTTTATTGGTCGGATGAAATATGCTAATTTTGTGAGATAGGAATTTTGGGTTTTCATGAGCTGTATGCCAAAATCATCCATATTAAGACAATAAAAGACCTGAAATATTTCAGTTAGTGTGCAATGAATCTAAAATATATGAATGTTAAATTTTCATCATGACATTATGGAAAATAATGAACTTTATCACAATATGCTAATTTTTTGAGAAGGACCTATATTATATATATATATAATATATATATATATATATATATATATATATATATATATAACCCTAACCCTTATTCAATATATTGTTGTGGAAATCTATTATCAATAGAGTGAGATAACGCTTCAATAAATCGATTTCTCCCAAGACTAGTCTTCAGAGTGTTTATTTCAAAGGCTCACAGCATTTGAAAGGCACAAAACACAGTTCAGTGAATGCGCACTGAAGGCAGTCTGTATTTATTGATATGGATCAAGTTAATCTTTAGAGAATTATTTCGAAATCCAGATGTTCTCGTTCGGTTTCCTGTTGGTGATGACAGATGACTTTCTTCTGACTGTGCTGCTTCTCTTTCTGTAAGTGACTGAAATATATTTAAAGAAACATCAGATTCTTTGCTAATATCTGTGTTGTCAGCCATTGAAGCCTCAGTCAGTTTATGTGCTGGGGATTCCTTTTCACATCATAAAGAGGGCATAGGAGTAGTCTGGAAGTGCCTTTTTTAGTGAAATTTATGACCACACATCTCAACAATTTTTCATTTCAGCGGTATGAATGTTTCCTATCCATAAATGTAATTGGATTTATCATAAATATTCAATCTCACAGGCACTTTAAAAAGGGTTTGTAAAACCAAACTTAAATCTCATCACTTGGGTTTATTTGAATCAGTTTTACAACTGTTGGACAATTCCAGGAGGAGTTAAAGAATCAATACAACGCAGACTTTATTGTAATAAGATAGTATTCAGTAGGTTGAGAAAGTATTCAGTGCATTAAGTAAAAACATTGTGGGCAGTACAGATAGATAAGTTAAAAACATTCATGTAAACTATAAACACAAAATACTCAAATGATGGCTTTGATACAACATACTGCAATAATTAATCTGTACCACCTAAGTAAATCTAGAAAAGATTATGGGAATGAATTAAAATTTTATTTTAAATGTATCCCTCATTTGAACCAAGTTAAATTTTAAGGGCACAGATTTCACGATTGAACACAAATGCTGAATCACTTCATTTTTAATCATTGTAAACTTGAAAATTCTTTACATGACTGGATATTCCCAAAGTAGAGCACTTTCAATTTATTTTTTATTGTAGTGTAAAGCAGGGAGCGAATTAAGAACTTTATACCAAATCCTAATTTATAAAATCCACAAAGAAAGAAATGCTAATGACTTTATAAAATGCCTATACTGATAAACTCAATACAGAATTTAACGTTTGTTTTAAATAAAGTGAAATAAAAAAAATAATATAACTGGATTTTTCAAAAAGAAATTTTCATTTAGATTTGTTTTTTCTTTCCAGCTTTATTTTTCATCATGGTGAACCAAGTTCAACAGGTTGATGGCTGCTGGCAGTCAAGTAAAGGTGACTCGAGCGGAGCCAGCAACAGTAGCGGGGAGAGTTCCAAGGAGAGCTCCCGATGCTCCACACCAGTGGTCGACTCTGATCGCTCTGACCGACTGCGGGAAAAGATAAGGAAGAGGATTGATTCCGGAGATCAGTGGTTCTCTCTGGAGTTCTTCCCTCCTCGCACAACAAGTGGGGCTGTCAACTTAATCTCAAGGTACAAAAATCTGACTGATACTCCTCCATGCTTTCTGAGGGGCTTGCAGACCTGTACTTGTGACTTTGACTGCTTGTTCAATTTTGCTTGGTCCATTTCTTGTTTCTGACCATGATAGAATATCCTGCTTAAAACCTAAGTAAGGTGGACAAGTTTGGGATGAACAGAAGCACATCCAGCAGATAAACAGTATCTTAAAGTCATGTCTAGGATATTTGAGGCTGGACTTAAGAGTTACTTAATTTTTCTGACAGTCATCTGCTGTATGACAGACAGACAGAGACACACACATACACACACAGAGCCAATTTCATATTTTTGTTTTTTAAAAATGGCATCTATACAAGGTTGGGATGAAGAAAATGGTCTTTGCACCTCATGTCCTAAACAGATTTGACCGTATGGGCTCTGGAGGACCTCTCTTTGTTGATATCACCTGGCACCCAGCAGGAGACCCAGGCTCAGACAAAGAGACTTCATCCATGATGATTGCCAGTACTGCAGTGAACTACTGTGGCCTGGAGAGTGTCCTCCACCTGACCTGCTGCAACCAAAACAAGGAGAAGATCACAGGCTACCTGGCTAAAGCAAAGCATCTGGGCCTGAAGAACATCATGGCTCTAAGAGGAGGTATAGCATTTGATAGAGCATTTGCTCTATCAAATGGTATGAATTAGGGAGTTTTTTTTTTTCAATGTGTGTTTTTCTTTTTTGTTTTTTTTGTTTTTTTCTGTTAAAGACACCTATGGTGATAAAAGAGCCTGTTGCCTGACAGGTCCAGAAAATTCCTATCTAAAGAAAAAAGAGAAAGATAAAGTGCAAAAATTAATTTAGACTTCTAAGAGGTTACATTGCTCTACTAGTGTTCCGGGCTGATGTGAGCTACCAACACTCTGTAACCATAGAAATGCCTACAGAAACTCAGCAGAGTACCTCACAGTATGTCTTTTTGTGGTCTGACACATTGTCAAGTTTTAGAATGGATCATGTTACATGGTTTGGTTAAATTCTCTTAGACTACAAAGAATTCTCTAACATCCTTAACCCACCCGCAGGCTTGGCTTAGCGCCAGTACAGAGCAAGGCAGATGTCAGGGGAGGCGCCAGAAAGAACTGCACGCGGGGTTGCTCTGACCCCCACAAGACCAAAAATATAGGGCAGTGGTCAGGTATGTGATGTGGAGGGCTCCCTGCAGCCCAGCGTGAGGGAAAACCACGAAGAGACGAGAAAACTTGAGTAGCGCACACGGGTCCATTCGACCCCTCCAGGACTGTGGGAGGGTTAAAATGTGTGCAATAAACATAGACAAGCCAAAATTTAGTGTTTCAAAAACCGACAGAATACTTGGAAATATATTCACACGCTGAAAGTAGTTAGCTACATTGTAGCCACAGCTGCATTGGGTAGACTGATAGACGTGAGGCTGCCATACAGTTCGCGTCACCGAGTTCTCTGACCATCATCAGCAGGCAAGGCGGGTGAAGTGTCTTGCCCAAGGACACGACTTAGACAGACAGAGCAGGGGTTCGAAACGGCAGACATCTAACAGACATCTAAACAGATTACAGCTTTCAGATGTTAAGAGTAGAAAACATAATAAACCAGTTAATTGGAACAAGAATGTTACACTATTTTGCCAACTTTTTGCAAGCATAGTTGACATTAAGAAATATGTTGCCATTTTTAAAATATGAATTGCACTGTCTTACAAACATTTTTCTTACTCATAACTAATAATTTCAAAATGAAACAACTCCACTCAGGTAAAGGTAAATATTGTTGCCTAATACTGTATGTAACGGGGAGATTTTTATTTCTCAATTATTTTCTTCAAATTCATCAGTTATCAGTCTAACTTCACCATTGATTCTACCAATAATGATTGTGGCAGAGCTAGAGAATTTACATAGGGGTGGACAGGCTTGGACCGTTTCTTACAGGAGTGGCCAACAACTGATCTGAGCCAATTCGAAGAAGAACATCCATATTTTCAAAATAATTCATTAAAGTCAGAAAATATTTTCTTGAAGGCCTTGCTATATTAATAAATATATGTCTATATTTATAAATATATGCTTAGTTAAGGGGTTGCATGGTGGCACAGTTGGTAGCACTGTTGCCTTGCAGCAAGAAGGTCCTGGGTTCAATTCCCGGCCGGGTTCTTTCTGCATGGAGTTTGCATGTTCTCCCCGTGCATGCGTGGGTTCTCACCGGGTATTCTGGCTTCCTCCCACAGTCCAAAGACATGCCTGTTAGGTTAATTGGTCGCTCTAAATTGCCTTAGGTGCATGAATGAGTGTGTGCATGATTGTTTGTGTGTTGCCCTGCAATGGACTGGCGACCCGTCAAGGGTTTACCCTGCCTCTCGCCCATAGACTGCTGGAGATAGGCACCAGCTTCCCCGCAACCCACTATGGAATAAGCAGTAGAAAACGACTGACTGCTTAGTTAATAATTTATGGTTATTCATAATATACACAAAAGGATTGAGCCATGCTTTTTGTCATTTTCTCGTTGCATAGAAGACTCATAAATGACTTGCAGAGACAAATAATGAACTTTCCCTTCACTCCTATAATACAAAAAATCTATTTTCAAGAGTATAAGTTTGTGTTTGTATATCAATCTGAGTAATTCATTACTGTATTTCTCTTTTCAGTTTATGGTTAAATAAAATGTTACATAGAAAAATAAACAGTTTTCAGAACCAACTTTGACATGCTTTGACTTCCCTGAGGGCCCAACCCCACTTCTGTGTCCTTGTTGGTATTCAATCTTTTTGTCCGTTGGCTGAGATGTGGCATTTTAAAAAACTATTGTATCACAACTACATAACTTCCTAAAATATCAGCTCAGGAAAAAGGGAACTTGTAGCTTGGGACTACCATACTGTGACCTCCCTGGGGGATCTCCTCCAACACTGTCACTATAAAGGTCATCTGTTTATTTGGACAAAAATGTTAAACTTGTCAGCATGCCACATTTGAAGACAAATAGCTAAATTTTCCCTGAATGTTAAAAATACGTTGGTTAATTATATAAAGCTGGTGGTGAACTTTACCTGTATATTTTCTTCTCTGGAGAAGAACTTGAGTGCTCTCCATTATTCTCTGCATCTCCTGATAACCTTCTTTCTTGTTAATGCTGCATTCACTGCTATTGAAGTAAGATGTTAATCTTTCTCTTCATTTTAGCTGAAAAAAAACAAAAAACATTGTAACATTCTAAACAGAAGTGACATTAAACCTGCTCACAGATTTCATGGAAAACGCCATCCTCTTGGTTCTGCACCTGCGTGGTAGTAATGGTAAATGACTTGCACCTGTATAGAGCTTGATCAAGTCCCCAGAAAGCCCAAATCCGCTTTTACACTACAATCAGTCATCCACCCATTCATTCACATGCTGAAAGTAGTTAGCTACATTGTAGCCACAGCTGCCCTGGGTAGACTGATAGAAGTGAGGCTGCCACCGAGTTCTCTGACCACCATCAGCAGGCAAGGCGGGTGAAGTGTCTTGCCAAAGGACACAACGACTTAGACAGACAGAGCAGGGGTTCGAAACGACAACTCGCCGGTTACAGGACAACCCCCTACCACTGTCCCCAGTCTTTGCTCCTGTGTAGTAGTAGTTTTAATACTTTCCATCATTTCATTACACTTACACTAAAGAAGTCAGAATGCCTTATGTATTAATTACGTCAGGGATAAGTAGCCTGAACCTGGCATACGCCGAAAGGACTGTGTAAATGGATTTAGTTTTATGCTTTTTGAGGTTCAGAGTGCTTTCATACCTAGATAAGGCTTTTACTGTTAGCCTCTAGACATTTGGAGGAGAGGACTGCTCATGTAGTTTCCCTCTGCATATACTGGTGTGAGGATAAAACATCTTCCAAAAGCCTTCCTGGCTCAGTTGTAAAGTCCAAAATACAGCTACATGTGGGTACTTTTGTTTTAATAAATCAGTCTTACTTTCACTACCTTCTACTGACGTCTGTTGAAACTTGGCTGAAACAATGTTTTATGTACGAACAAAAATAGTTTTGACAG
The DNA here is from genome assembly GCF_021462225.1 of Girardinichthys multiradiatus. Taxonomy (NCBI): domain Eukaryota; kingdom Metazoa; phylum Chordata; class Actinopteri; order Cyprinodontiformes; family Goodeidae; genus Girardinichthys; species Girardinichthys multiradiatus. The sequence goes on along the minus strand of NC_061794.1, from coordinate 1,726,352 downwards.
AAATATTTCTTCAGATGCATATAATGCCGTACTGCTACCACGGTAACCATTAAAACCAATAACCACTTAATACCATCTACATAAGTTAATCGTTATCACCAGTAATGTTGTAAACAAGAATAATTTTGACTGATTATCAAACATGGCTGACTTTTTAAATAATGTGTTTGTGTTCCACGGTTCTCCACAGATCCAGTGGGAGATGACTGGGAGAACGAGGAAGGAGGCTTTAGCTACGCCATTGACCTTGTTAGACACATTCGATCAGAGTTTGACGAATACTTTGACATTTGTGTTGCTGGTATGTTTTTAAACTGCTGAAGAGAAAGAAAGCTGAAACTGGTCTGAACATGTGGTAGTTTTCCTGCGGACTAAATTATAAGTTTGTGAATTTCATCTTGCTCTATGGAGCTTTCTCAGTGTTCTACGTTTCAGTTACAGTGCTTTCTGAATGATTAAGAGGATTTCTATATCCAGATTGTTTCTAAATAAAACATTTTATCAAGGAAAATCCCTACACAGAAATCACTACACAAATCATCAGAATAGCCATAATTAGTTTTAATCAGTTTGATCTCAGGATTGTCATGGTGAACTGCTGCAAGGTTCAGAACTGGGGTTCCTGCTTCTCACCATACCGTCACCCTTTTAAACTAACATAGACATCAAAATTTATCTGTACCAGTCATTTTAATTAATGTTTGTGTGCAGGCTACCCAACAGGCCACCCTGAGGCAAAAAGCTATGAACAGGATCTCCGGCACCTGAAGGAGAAAGTGGATGCTGGGGCAGACTTTGTCATCACACAGTTGTTCTTTAGGGCTGACACGTTCCTGACGTTCCTGGATGACTGCAGGGCGATCGGCATCACATGTCCCATCCTACCTGGAATCTTCCCCATCCAGGTAAAAAGGACTTCTTCCAGGAAGCTAAATTTTCGCCATTAACCCATTTTCCTCTGAGGCCATTTTTTCTGCTGCTAAAACATTTAACTTGAAAATGTTTGATTACCTGTTTATTAGATAAAACCGTACATCAACATATTTGGCTTTTGTCCATAAAAAGCTTCCCGGTTTTGTTTAGCTTGCAGTCAAAGTTATAAAAGTTCAAACTACATTGTTGAGACTCGGTGTGTAACATTTATTGTGATCCATTTTCTGAGGCACTTTTACTCTAGAGCAGCATTTGGAAACCCCACACACAGCAGAATCATACACCCAATTTACAATGGTAGGGAAGTTGGGGTTAAGTTTGTTGTGAAATTGACGTGTTATGGGGGAAAGCTGGACTTGAATGACTACCCATTGCAGTAAATAACAGCTGCCCTAGACGTGTTCTCTGAAGTAACATCACATGCTAAAGCATGCACGACATTACAAAGAGGAGGCAATGATTCATACTTCCCCCCTTTTTATACTATACATAACATGGTACAAAATTACAGTGATTGGGTGCAGAGAAATTGGGAGTAACCCACAGGTGAGGGTGGCTGGTTTCCAGGAAGTTGGACAGTGGAGACTGTTGGTCAAACCTCAGACCCTCCTTCATAAAGATAAAACATTACTTCATCTCAACCTCGAGTTAACCTTGATCTCAGCTGCTCACACTTTACTGTACTTCAGATTAATGTCAACGTCCACAACTTTATTGTATGAGACTCTGAACCTGAGCACGCACCTATAAATTCAAGTGAAATTAGGTCATGTGCAAACAGGTGACTGATGTGTTTACTTCCAACATCCATCTCACTGCAAGTCTTTACACCCCCTCTTCCTTTAAAAGACAGATTTTTTTCAATCTTAATACAATACAGGTACGTATCAAAACGTTTGAATATGAAAAAGTTCAAATTCTTTAGTTCTACATTTTAAAAAGAGAAACCCATACATTATATAGAATAATTTCATATGAAATTCAATATTTCAAGCTGTATTTCTTGTAATTGTGATTTATGGCTTCTACATAATGAAAACACAAAATTAAGTTTCTCAGAAAATTTGAATATTGTTAAATATTGGAAACTCATGGTGTCAGACCCTAATCGCCTACCTAATTCAAAACGCCTCCAATGATCTCCTGAACCTCTAAATGGTCTCTTAGTCTTGGTCACTGGATAGCACAATCATAGGGGGCATTGCTGACTTAACCAGAAGACAGTCATTGACACAGTCAACAAGGAGGATAATCCACAAAGAGTAATTGCCAGAAAAGTTCACGGAGTGCTGTATCCAAACATATTCATAGAAGGTTAAGTGGAAGGAAAAAGTTTGGTAGGAAAAGTTGCACCAGCAGCAAGGAAAACTGTAGGTAGACTTTCACACGGACTGCACTGAGTGTGGAGTCTGTCCATTAAGAGCCGCTACGCACAGATGAATACTACACATGGTGTACAAATGTCACATTCAGTGTGTCAAGCTATTCCTGAACTAGTGACAGCATCAGAAGTATCTTACCTAGGCTAAAGAAAAAAGAAGTGGACTGTTGATCAGTGGTCCAAAGTCACCTTTTACGATGAAAATAACGTTTGCATTTTATTTGGAAACCAAGGTCCCAGAGTCTGGGTGGAGAGGTACAGAATTCACATTGCATGAAGTCCAGCGTGAACATTCCACAGTCAGTGATGGTTTGGGGTGCCGTGTCATGCTGGTGCTGGTCTACAGTGTTTTCTGAATTCAACAGTCAATGCAGCCATCTAGCAGGAAATTGTAGAGCACTTCATGCTTTGTTTTGCTGACAAGCTTTATACTGCTTTCATTTTCCAGCAGGACTTAGAACCTGCCCACACTGCCAAAGGTACCAAAAGCTGGTCCAATAACCATGGTGATACTGAGCTTGATTAGCGAGCAAACTGGCCTGACCTGAACACTACAGAGAAACTATGGAGTTTTGTCAAGACAAAGATCCATCAATGCAGATGACCTGAAGGCCGCTAGAAAATCAACCTGGGCTTCCATTACACTTCAGCAGAACCACAGGCTGATTGCCTACATGACGCGCCACATTGATGCAGTAATTCATGCATTCATATTTATCAAATGATGTGGCATCCTTATGTTCCTAACACATTCCATATCACATTGATATTCCATATCAGTATGGATATCCAGCAGGATTTCTTTTCCCAATTTAGATCTGATGTGTTTTTAAAGTATACCTTTATTTTTTTTGAGCAGTGTATGTGAGTTTCACTTCCTGAAATGAGTGACAAAAATATAGAACTTTTTCTCAACATTATATTTTTTAGAGCAGGACTTTTCAATGTGACCAGTTAACAGGCATGTCTTTGTACTGTGGGAGAAAGCCGGAATACCCGGTGAGAACCCATGCATGCAAGGGGAGAACATGCAAACTCCATGCAGAAAGACCCCTGGCTGGGAATTGAACCCAGGACCTTCTTGCTGCAAGGCAACAGTGCTACCAACTGCGCCACCGTGTACCCCGCCTCTCGCCCATAGACTGCTGGAGATAGGCACCAGCTCCCCCGCGACCCACTATGGAATAAGCGGTAGAAAATGACTGATGACTACTTGTCAATGTCTTGTTCCTTTTGGAATTGTAATGTGACTACTCGGTAACTTCGTGTTTTGTTTAAATGATTGCTTAAACGGAGATTATTGTGATGTGCTATAAATATTCAAAAACACCTGCCAAGCAGATAAGGGGCAAATTTACAGGCTTCTTTGTGAAATAATAATCACTTCTCCCCAATGATCACCAGGGTGACACTCGTGCTTAATGGTGCGCGATGAATGCTCTGGCACTGAAAAGGCATTTTCAGGGATCAACAGGTTTTCCTGGCCCATGATAATGACTGGCTAATATGCCGATTTAGACTCCCTATAGCTTCGCTCTTGGATCTGTTTGCTGAACTGGGTCTAGTATTGAGAGACCGACTCGTTGGAACCAATGGATCCCTGTTCAGTTACAGGTATTAACAACTTTGAGGTTCGTACCAACTGCCTTTTACCACTTCAAATTAGCTGACAAGTATGTGTTTAACATAATCAAAAATCAGTTAACTGTCTCATTGAAGCCAAGTTCAACATAATTCTGTAAAATTATCCATAGGTCTGGGATATCTCAGCCAGCGCTAAGCGCAATAATACCTGCCATCCTGGATAACATTGTAACTATGACTGGTCGATACATCAGATTTCCCTAAATCGGGAGAACATGGCAACATTAAACAGGAGTTGGCCACAATGTCAGGTTTTACAAATACACTGCTCAAAAAAATAAAGGGAACACTTAAACAACCCAATATAACTCCAAGTAAATCAAACTTCTGTGAAATCAAATAGTCCACTTAGGAAGTAACACTGATTAACAATCAATTTCACATGCTGTTGTGCAAATGGAATAGATAACAGGGGGAAATCTTTGGTGATTAGCAAGACACTCAATAAAGGAGAGGTTCTGCAGGTGGGGACCACAGACCACTTCTCAGTACCTATGCTTCCTGGCTGATGTTTTGGTCACTTTTGAATGTTGGTGGTGCTTTTAGCACTTGTGTGGACTCTACAACCCACACAAGTGGCTCAGGTAGTGCAGCTCATCCAGGATGGCACATCAATGCGAGCTGTACTCTATTAAATGTTCATCAGAGAAACAGCCTGGGGGAAAAAACTGTCTCTGTGGCGGCTGGTTTTACTGAACAGTGCTCTGTAGCGACGGCCTGAAGGTAAAACTCTAAACAGTTTATGTGCAGGGTGTGTGGGGTCTGCAGAGATTTTAGCAGCTCTTTTCTTGACCCTAGACCTGTATAAGTCCTGGATGGAGGGAAGGTCAGCCCTGATTATTCTCTCTGCAGTCCTGATTATTCGTTGCAGTCTGGACCTGTCCTGTTTTGTGGATGAGCCAAACCACACTGAGATGGATGAAGACAGGACAGACTGAATGATGGCAGTGTAGAAGATGACCAGCAGCTCCTGTGGAAGGTTGAACTTCTTGAGTTGCCTCAGGAAGAACAGTCTCTGCTGGGCCTTCTTTCGAACAGTGTCTATGTGTGAAGACCATCTCAGGTCCTCAGAGATGGTGGTTCCTAAGAACCTGAAGTGGTCCACGGCCGATACAGTGTTGTTGAGGATGGTGAGGGGGGTGTTTGGGGGTGGTGTTCTCCGAAAGTCCACCACCATTTCCACAGTTTTGAGTGGGTTCAGTTCAAGGTAGTTCTGACCGCACCAGTGTACCAGCCGATCCACCTGCTGTCTGTATGCAGACTCATCACTGTCCTGGATCAGTCCAATGACAGTGGTGTCATCTGCAAACTTCAGGAGTTTCACGGACGAGTCCGATGAGGTCCAGTCATTTGTGTACAGGGAGAAGAGGAGTGGGGATAGAACACACCCCTGGGGGGCACCAGTACTTATTGATCTGGATCGGGAGAAGATGCTCCCCATTCTCACCTGCTGCTGTCGGTCCGTCAGGAAGCTGTTGATTCACTGACAGGTGGAGGCTGGGATGTTGAGCTGGGTGAGCTTCTGGTGGAGGATGTCTGGCATGATGGTGTTGAAGGCCAAGCTGAAGTCTACAAACAGGATCCTGGCGTACGTCCCTGGGTGTTTGAGGTGTTGCAGGATGAAGTGTAGACCTAAGTTAACAGCATCATCTGCCGACCTGTTTGCTCGGTAAGCAAACTGCAGGGGGTCCAGCAGGGGGCCTGTGATGTCTTTCAGGTGCTTCAACACCAGCCGCTCAAAGGATTTCATGATCACAGACGTCAGGGCTACAGGCCTGTAGTCATTTAATCCTACGATGGTGGGTTTCTGTCTGTCAGCATAGTGTCCAGAGCTTTGAGGCGCTACCAGGAGACAGGCCAGCACACCAGGAGACGTGGAGGAGGCCGTAGGAGGGCAACAACCCAGCAGCAGGACCGCTACCTCCGCCTTTGTGCAAGGAGGAACAGGAGAAGTACTGCCAGAGCCTTGCAAAATGACCTCCAGCAGGCCACAAATGTGCATGTGTCTGCACAAACGGTTAGAAACCGACTCCATGAGGATGGTATGAGGGCCCGACGTCCACAAATGGGGGTCGAGCTCATAGCCCAGTACCATGCAGGACGCTTGGCATTTGCCAGAGAACACCAGGATTGGCAAATTTGCCACTGGCACCCTGTGCTCTTCACAGATGAAAGCAGGTTCACACTGAGCACATGTGACAGAGTCTGGAGACACCGTGGAGAGCGATCTGCTGCCTGCAACATCCTTCAGCATGACCGGTTTGGCAGTGGATTAGTAATGGTGTGGGGTGGCATTTCTTTGGAGAGCTGCACGGCCCTCCATGTGCTCGCCAGAGGTAGCCTGAAAGCCATTAGGTACCAAGATGAGATCCTCAGACCCCTTGTGAGACCATATGCTGGTGCGGTTTGCCCTGGGTTCCTCCTAATGCAGTACAATGCTAGACCTCATGTGGCTGGAGTGTGTCAGCAGTTCCTGCAAGATGAAGACATTGAAGCTATGGACTAGCCCGCCCGTTCCCTAGACCTGAATCCGATTGAGCACATCTGGGACATCATGTCTCACTCCATCCACCAACGTCACGTTGCACCACAGACTGTCCAGGAGTTGGTGGATGCTTTAGTCCAGGTCTGGGAGTAGATCCCTCCGGAGACCATCCGCCGTCTCATCATGACCATGTCCAGGGGTTGTAGGGAGGTCATACAGGCACGTGGAGGCCACACACAATACTGAGCCTCATTTTGACTTGTTTTAAGGACATTACATCAAAGTTGGATCAGCCTCTAGTGTGTTTTTCCACTTTAATTGTGTGTGACTCCAAATCCAGGCCTCCATTGGTTAATACATTTGATTTCCATTGATGATTTTTGTGTGATTTTGTTGTCAGCACATTCAGCTTTTTACAGAACAAAGTATTCAATGAGAATATTTCATTCATTCAGATCTAGGATGTGTTATTTGAGTGTTCCCTTTATTTTTTTGAATTTGCGTATGTAAATGGAAGGCATGTGCATTCTATTAATGTGCAAGTCATATATGACACCAACATGTACCTGACCAATTTAGTGCCACGATGGCCTGCTCAACACACGACTCCTTCATTTTGTCGCAAAGCAGTGTAGGGAATAGACTGCAAGCAGGTGCTATACATAATGGCTGGCTTCTTGGTAAGTCAGTGAAAAACCTATTTTGGGAATTCCAACCATTTGGCTCTGATGTACTGATGCAATCTTCTATAACCTGCAGGGGATAGTGACTACCCCCTCAGGCGGTGACTCCTAATAGCCTTTCCATAGCCCCTCAGTGCAGAGCAGGCACTGGGGCCTGGACTCTATCTTCCTCCTGGCTTCCTTTCTCCTCACAATAATGACCCTGACCCACAGCCCCCTCCCCAAGAAGTGGAATCTCAACACGGAGCACGGCTCCGTGAGGATTTCATGCGACGTTTAAGACAACAACAAAGGTTTCACATGTCAGACAAAACGTCAAACAAGTTGCTCAGTACTGTTCTAATTTCCTTTCGAGATCCTAGGGCACATCACTCCCCAGCAGAGCCTGAACAGAGCCAAATGGCCCAGGCTTCGCCATGCAGCCACCAAGAGTGATCCAGCACACACCAAAGCACGGTGTGGTTGCTGCACCATGTTTCACTGACATACACACATATGAGGCATATGTGTGTATGCAGAGAAATCCCTCCAGCGCGATGAGAGAGTTCGGAATGTCCGCATCGAGCCAAGTCTCCATGACCATGAGCATGCTCGACTCCCGATACTCAAAACATACCTGGGTGTTGACGCAGAGCTCATCCATCTTACACCTCAGAGACCGTGTATTGCAAGGCAAGAAAAATATGAATGAACAGACATGGAATTATGTAGTAAACAAAAAGTGTGAAATAACTCTAATGTTCATTGAGCGATGGGTAAAAGTTAATGTTTCATTCATCACAGCAAAAGGCGGCTATTTTAAGGAATCTAAAAATAAAACATATTTAAAGTTCTTTTACAATTTTTTGTCTGCTACATAATTGCATAAGTGTTAATTCAGTTTTTTGATGCCTTCAGTGAGAATCTACGCACAATGTAAATAGTGTCAAAATAAGGTGAGATCTTTCCATGTAATCCATGCAACATGTAGTAACTGCTCACAGTAAACTCCATAAAAGTTACAATAAATATCCTTATATACTTATGTGTAATCCATGCAATAATTATTAAAATACACAGTTGAAGCGGTAGAGAGTGAAACAAGCATATTCTCATTCTGGGACTGAGAGACTTGAGAGGCCTGTGTGGAGCTACATATTAACTGTCTTATCTTTTGCAGAAATATAAACAAGAAGTGTAACCAAGAAAATTATGTATAATGATTTTCCATTTTCAACAAGTATTAAATGAAATGAGCAATCTTTGATTATAAAGTTAAGACATATGATTGAAATATGGTTAAGAACTGATAATTAAAATAAAAAACATTAAGGTTTAAAATTCTCAATCAGCTATATTTGAAAGAGATATAACGTTGACCATTTGTGATGTATCAATAAAAAGGATGAAGTTTAAGTAATAGTTTTAAACTGTAAATGAAGTAAACACTGTAACTAAAAGTTTGAGCAGCACTGATGTAAGAATTAAAGCCTCTGTTTAAGAGGAAGTGTAATGTTGAGTGAGACAGGAAGAGAGCAGATGTTCAGGAATTGGGGAAGTGAGAGCTGTAGCTTACAGCACAAGGCTGATGACTGAGGCGGAGGCACAGTTCAAAGAAGAGGCCAGCAGACAGCTCAGGACTGAGGTGATGATGGCATGTCTGATATGGACACGACTCGGGAAATTCCAGAAAGTAAGATCACCTTAAGGGTGACCAATGGGACAGCCATGGCAACAACCACTGGCCAATAAGCACAAAGAGTTTGGTGGAAATGTTCTATAAAATGGGCAAGAATAGAGGAACTAGTTGGTTGTTTCCTCGCAGAAGACCAGCGAATAAGATCGGACGGAGAAAAGAAGCTCAGATGGAAAAGGAACAGAGACACAGCCCAGCTGATTGACTGCATTAAAAAAGAGGATCAACCTGTTTGCCTTAGAAGGACTGTGCCTCAGGATTAAGAATCTGATTTCATCTAAAGCCTTTTTATCCAGACAACAGAAGTGAACTTGATCGGTGAACAGCTGATTGCTCTAAGTTTCAGGCTTCTGGAAGTCCTGAATCAACCTCATTTATGTCTCCGGGTTTCCTTCAACTCTTCAGCCTCTGGAAACTACTGTCTTCGGAGAAATATGACAACAAAGTTTCTGTTTAACCATCGAAGCCTGGAGCATCAGCCTGCCACTTAAAGGAAGAAAACTGAAGATTAAGTCGTATTCCCTTCAAGAAACCACTCGTTCCCAGAAGAAACATCTCCATCAGGTGCATGGATGAGCCTCCGTCTTCAAAGCCTCTCCAAACTCACCAGTTTCACCATCAGGAAAAGACAGGTTGAGTTGATTGATTAATTTCTATTATTGAAATTATTGTGTTGCCAAATTTAAGCTGTTACTGACCCCTGCAAAAGCGTTACTAATTTCCCCTCGGGGATCAATAAAGTATCTTTGAATTGAATTGAATTGAATTAAAGAAAGCATATAAAATTCTAGTTAAATTGTGGACATTCAATTATTTGAGTCACCGTATTTTTGGTTTTTCATTGGCGGTAAAAAGTCTTGTTGCCTGGTTCTTAGATATTTTAGGAGGTCTGTATAGGTTGCCTTAGCCAAGTTTGTTAAAACAGCGCCCTTGGGGCTCGTGCCGAGCCACTAAAATTAACCTAGCCCATATACCAAGAGCCAGTTGTAAAATTAGGGAATGAGCAGCCGTGAACAAAAGTGACTGTTGACGTGTGAATGACTGCAGTGGGCTACACAGGCGTCCAGAAGGGCAGGACTTTGTATGAAGGCTGTCAGAGGCTAGACGAGTCAGTTCCCGACACCAACTTAAACAGAACTTTCAGTAAACCTGCTTAGTAAAATCTTTCAGGTTTAGGGAAGGCTGGACCCATTGGATGGAGAGCTGGATTGAGCAATCCCTTTAGACATAGGGAAGTAGGAGGGAGGGGTTAGCTCATCGGACAACGAAAATAGTCATAAACATAAAGACGTGGAATGTCTCCTCTCTGGTGGGGAAGGAGCCTGAGTTGGTGTGCGAGGTAGAGATTCCGGTTTCTAACCGGAACCTCTCCTTGGACACTCTTCCACTCTGGAGTTGCCTTTGGTGAAAGGTGCTGAGCAAACCGCATTAAAGCAGTGTCAGGAGTAGGCCACCACCTGTCCCAGTGGATACTGGCCTACCTTACTGCCCACCTGCATTATGTGAGGACACATGGCTGGTCTGTAGTATGGGAGCCTCGCGGGGAGCTGTGGTGGCACAGTTCGTGTTCACCCTCTACCCTTCAGACATCTCCATCGACTCCGCCGGCTGCCTTAGTCAGAAGTTCCTTGATTACTTTGCTCTAGTCAGCATCATCCAAGGAGAGGACGACTCAGAGCACAGATAGTGGATTCCACAGGCCCATTTTGATCAACAAATATATTTGATTAGTTTTATGCCAGGAATCAAACCCGGTTCCCTTGAAAAGTTTGATATTGTGGAAACATTGAGCTCTGAGTTTTATCTGAACAAATGCTTCCAACAGTACATGTGGTGGTGTCTTAATGACACAGTTTTGTGTTCTCATATAGAAGGCAAAAAAGCCAAATTCTTTGTATGGCTTAGTGGTTTATGTTTTGCCTGAAGAAGAAATGTCATGTCCACTAATATTTTAAATTGGAGATCCACCGTAATGTAACTGTAATTTTTTAAAATTTATTTTGCAGGGATACCAGTCTTTACGTCAGCTTGTCAAGCTCTCTAAACTTGAAGTACCAGAGGAGATCACCAAAGTCATTGAACCCATTAAAGATAATGATGCTGCTATCCGGAACTATGGAATCCATCAGGCAGTGAGGATGTGTCGTGTCCTGCTGGAGAGTGGAAAGGTACCAGGCCTCCACTTCTATACGCTGAATCGAGAAGTCGCAACCATGGAGGTCCTCCGACAGCTGGGCCTCTGGATAGAAGACCCCAGGTAAGTCCAAAGTCCACTGATGACTGTGTAAAGGATGAAACTACCCAAAGAAATTCAAGCCTATAAGGCAACCCAACTAATTCTGGGTCTTGAAACAATCTTATTTTACATTTGGCAAATGTTATGTCAAAAAATTGTTGTCTACACATACAGTACCTTTGTGTTAGTAGGATCAATGGTTATTATGTGCCTATTTCCTGTTAAGTGGTTGAAAAAACTGTTGAGCATGCTTTGGTCTCTACCAGCAGCCACATAGAGAGCTGCCTGTTCATTTTCTTCGACACACCTTTATACAATCGAAAAAAGTAAGAACGCACAAAAATAATGTCCTAGATTGCTGAAGGCCAGTGCTAACCAACTGGCAGAGCCACTTTGGAGGCTCTTCAACTCCAGCCTACAGATGGAAAGGGTCCCGGTCCTGTGGAAAACATCATGTCTCGTGCTGATACAAGAGGCTGGGTGTCCAGCCAAGCTTAATGACTACAGACTGGTGGCCCTCACATCACACATCATGAAGACACTGGAGAGGCTGCTCCTTTGCCACCTGAGACTGTAGGTCCAACATGCTCATGATCTCCAGCAGTTTGGGTACCAGGAGAGCATTGGAGTGGACGACACTGTCCTCTACATGCTCCACCAGGCCCACACCTATTTGGACGAGCCAGGGAGTTAAGTGAGGATTATGTTCTTTGACTTTTTGAGTGCTTTTAACACAATTCAGCCTCTCTTACTGAGAGAGAAGCTTGGAAAGATTGAGGTGGCCGTCTCCCTCACTGCCTGGATTACGGACAGGATAACCACAGTTTGTCAGGCTGGGGAACTTTGTCTCGGGCACAATGATGAGTAGTACCAGGGTGCTGCAGGAGACTGTCCTCGCCACCTACCCTGTACACAGCAGACTTCAAACATAACTCTGAGTCTTGCCACGTCCAGAAATATTCAGACGATACAGCCATTGTGGCATGTGTGCGGAGAGAGCAGGAGGTGGAGTACAGATATCTTGTTCGGGCCTTCAGTGACTGGAGCGAGCGGAAAGGACTTCTCTTGAACAAGACCAACAGAATGGTAGTGGTCTTCCGCAGAACCAGGCCTCCCTTGCAGCCTGTTAACATCTGCTGCAGCAGCATCGAGGGGGCGCAGACCTACAAATACTAGGGTGTGCACCTTGACAACAAGTTGGACTGGTTGATCAATGTCGATGCGATCTACAAGCAGGGACAGAACCAGATATTCTTCCTAAGGAAGCTAAGGTCGTTTGATGTCTGTGGGGAGATGCTACATATATTTTATCAGTCGTGGTAGCAGGCATCCTCACGTATGCTGCTGTCTGTTGGAGAGACAGCCTCACAGATAGAGATGCCAAGTGGCTGGATGAGCTGGTTAAGAAGGCTCGGTCATTGATTGGAGGGAGCCTAGTGCCACTGGTGACTGTGGGGGAGCGGTGGATGATGAGTGAGCTGCTGGTTATCAGACAATGCCAGCCACCCACTTCACCACATTCTGGTAGAGATGATGGAGATTAGTAGTGGGCGCAGTGGGCAGCTCATCTCCTTGCGTTCACAGACCGAGCGGCACAGGAGGTCCTTTCTCCCCACAGCCATAAGACTGTGGGGAGAAAGGACACAACTCAGTTGATAGCAGAGGGACCTGAGATGGCACTTGCTGCTGCCTCCCTGACACCCCACATGGGCACTGTGCAATAGACTGATGCCCCTCTATTATTATTATTATTAGTAGTAGTAGTAGTACTATTACGATATGTTCTCAGTTATTTATTAGTCGATTTATTTATTGATCACAGTTTTACCTCTTCTTATATTTTAACATTTGGATTATTATCTTCAGCATTTGCTCACTTCTTCAAACTTTTAATGCTTGGTTGCTGTTGTTGTTTTTTTCATTGTTGTCATGGTTGTTTTTGTCTTTGTTAAATGTTATGTTATTTGTTCTTTTTTTCTTTCTGTTTTTGAGCTTTCGGGATGCCTAAATTTTCCCTAGGGGATTAATAAAGTATCTATCTATTGTGGGAGAAGGCAATGGCACAAAATATTCTTAAATAAAATGATGAAAGACAACTGGTTCTCTCTTAAACGCATGGGACCTTTATTTTCAGAACACAAATCTGTATACATCATCAACAAAATCCAAAGAATCCCCAACCCCTGATACAAACTGGGGTGCATATATACAAAGTCATAACATTGGTGTATATGTGAAAATTCCAACCAATATGCTTTTATCTTGTGTCTTGCGTAACTGCTTTTGGCACTCTAATGTCAAGGTGACCTGGCAAGCTTCAAGATGTAATAAAAATTCTTTCCAGCTGGACTGTTTCTGACCGGCCAACATGCTTGTTTCTACAATAAAAAGTTCATTAGTCTTTTCTCATGCCAAGGACTTTTCTTGATCTACACCTGTTCCTGGACAGGCCTTGTACGCTGCTTGGAATGACTGTTTCCTTATACCCAGGACTCTTTATACAGAATTCACTTTCAAATATGGTAAAAACAACTTTAACCCTTCTGCTGAGCAAAGTTTTAATCTATTAACGGTCTAAAATCTAAAACAAAAATCTAGAAAATAGCATTGTGTGATTTTTAGGTAATTAATTTGCATTTTCTTGCATGACATAAGTATTTGATCACCTAACCACCAATAAGAACTTCTGCTCTCACAGGCGTGTTAAATCTTCTTTAAGAAGCCCTCCTGTTCTCCACTCTGTATGGAGGAATGATCCAAAATCCCTGCTGCAGTGTGTGCAAACCTCCTTAAGAACTACAGGAAACATCTGATATCTGTATCTGCACAAACAAAGATTTCTGTACCAAATATTAAGTTTTGTTTTTCCGATGTATCACATACTTATCGTATTTGTACTCATCGTCTTCCGCTTTATCTGGGACTGGGTCAAGGGGGCAGCAGACCCCTCACCTCCTTCAGCTCCTCTGGGGGGGAGCCCAAGGCGATCCCAAGCCAGCCGAGAGACATAGTCCCTCCAGCGTGTCCTGGGCCTACTCCCGGTGGGACGTACCTGGAACACCTCCTGAGGAAGGCATCCAGGAGGCATCCGGTATAGATGGCTGAGCCACCTCAACTGGCTCCTGTTGGACCACTTGCTTGCTGAATATTGGACCATTTGCACGTTGCTGGATGCCACTATGCCTTTCCAACGTCATCGGCCATTTTGTACCGCAGGACACTCTGTCCTACAAAACCCAGCAACCACTGCGGCTGATATGACAGTGCCATCCCAGGCCTGATGTGACAGGAGGCAATATAGGAAGGTGAACATTTGAAAGAAGCTGCCTTCAACTGGAGACCTTGACACAGTTACCACGCAACTGAAGCATCTCTCTCTGGAGAAGAAGAGGTCCCACGTGGAGTCTTCATTTATTCTCCTTTGTTGGCCAACAAAAAATTCATGAATGAGGTTTCTGGAATAAGAAGGCCAGAAATTTCACTTTGCTGATCAAAGACGTGAGTTTAACACGTAACCAAAACCACGGAGTTTCAAGGATACGCAACTTTCCCTCCTTGCTTGGTTCTAGTCGACTGCTGACGGTCAGATCATATTTTTCCTTTTCGCCAAGGAGGCCAAAGGATGAAGATTGACCGCTCTTCCCGAAGTTAACTGTGGACGCACGTTAACTTCCAACTTCCCCCTCCTCCTCTCTCCCTCTGCTCAGAAGGAAGACTTTAACAAAGTAAAACCCCTCCTTTTTATTTTTATTTTTATTTCGTTATTAGGAATAGCGTGGGCAGGATAGAGTAGGAAATTTTAGTGCGATTAGAGTTGCCATTCAGAGTCTAATGTGTTCTGAATTGTATGTGCATGCCATTGTTTTGAAACTTGCTGGTACTTTCAGAGACCGCCGTGTCTTGCAAGTGTGTCTTTACCGTGCAAACACCTGTGCGCAGGTGCGCTATGAAACTGGACTGCTATAATAACCTTATGTTGAAAATCAACCATTTTCTTTGTCTTCAACTTTACTGCTTACTAGCTTACCGCCAAAAGTTTTATAACTCTTTGTGTGCTCACCCCCGCCCAGAGTTGGGGGATGTTTTATGACTGTGCATCTCACTGAGCTACACTTTCTGGCGGGCTGCTCTCCCAAAGCTTCGTTCAACACCATATTCCCTTGTGATATTATCGCTTTGGCCATAACTGCTGGTTCATTCCATACACACTCACTGCTGTTTTGCTTTATTTTGTTTAGTTAGATATTTTATCCCCTTTTTGTGTAGAACTTTGCATGTTTGAGTAGGTGAAGATTATTAAATCGGAAGAGCGGATTGTATCAGGCTGTAATTTAATAAATATTCACATAGGTAAAGAGAAGGCGTTTTGTGTTTATTTTGTGCAAGAGTGATTCGCCAGTCAAAATAAGGTTAAAAGTTCCCCGCGTTTCGGTAGAAACGGTTGATTAAACAGTGACATCTCTGGTAATAGTTATCAATTATTACCAAGTATTTAACGGTTGTAATTATCTAAGGCGTTGAGCCACAGTTACAACACGAGAAGACATCTCTGGTCTTCGATTCATAAATGAGGATTTTGGTTAAGAAATTAATTTTGTCAAATTATGATTGTTAATTATAATTCTGGATAAATATTAATTAATCGATAATTGATAATCATAATTCCAACACTCCTCTCGATGTGGAGGAGCAGTGGCTCTACTCTGAGGTTGTGTCTGGGCAGAGACAACTTATTTAGGTTAAAACAATTGAAATATTTTTTATTCTCATTGTGTATTATTTTGTTTCCGGTGCTGCTTGAGTGCTTACAAGCCTCTAAACATTGATGCTAGTTACTTGTTTTGGGTTGTATTTTTTCGGGTTGTATTTTAAAGTTATGACAGAATTTATTTCAATGAGTGATTTAAACACAGATTGGCCGTAACAAGCTGCCAGAGCTACTACATACATTAATAATACATTTATTACTGTTTTAAATATTATTATGATTATATTATTTAATTAAATAATAAATTGGTCTGTTAAGTGTTGTCCTGTGAATACCAGCCCAATAAGGCAGTAGTATTAGGACAATAGAACAAAGGGTGAGTCAAGCTCTGGCATCACTGAACAGCAATATACATGTTCCATGTTGTATGCACCTGTGGAATAAATTCACACAATTTCTTAAAATACAAGAATTTATTGACAAAAATAATTATACTTAAAGTCAAACATATTTTAATCAACAAACCCTTTACTATCCTAGAACAATTCAACTGAAACTACCAAGCAAATGAAAGAATAAGGAAGACCAATGAACTATATACAGTATGAACAAGTGAATCAAAGATAGCTAAAAACCATGACCAATAGAGCAATGGAACTTTACCATTCAATGTCATTTATGCTTAAGAACCAAGGATTATTTTGAGCAATCTGCAAATGAATTTATGTTAGTCTTAGAACTAACTTAGACAATAATTGGATACCTTTAGACCACAATTCAAATTGAAGAAGAGCAGATAAAACATTATTTTAATAAATAATATTTATGGAATATAGATTTATATAGAATTATTTGCTCAATAAAACCAAACTCTTAGATAATTAATTCTCAATGGTGTTCAGTCTTTATTTAGTGCAGTAATATTTAAGGAAATATTAAAATAATATTTAGGTAAAGATTTTGGAATAAAAACCAACAACCTTTCTGGATAAATGATTCTTAATGGTGTTTAATTATCTATCACATGTACTAAATTAATATTTAGGGGGATATTATTTCCTAGATTGGAAGCTAACAACCTTATTGGATAAATGATCCTGAACTATTCATCACCTGAGTCACGTGCCTAGCCTTAGTCGTTAGCGGTTTCAGCTAACATAAGAAACTTGTTATAGATTGTTACATGTTTGACTTGAAAGCAGTGGTACCTTTTTAAAATATCATTAATGAAATAATTAAAATGCATAAGCGCTGGCAATGCGTTATGTGGGAGAAGAAAATTTACCAATATAAAAATGATGAAAAGGCAACTGGTTTCCTCTCAAAGCTGACGCGGGGGACCTTTTATTCAGAACACATCTCTAAATACATCTTCATAATACAAAATCTTAAAGAATCCCAAATATACAAAAGTCATATCATTGTTGTGTGTCTGAAACCATTGACCAATCCAAAGTATCTTTTCTATTCACGCACATTTTCTAGCACACTGAACTCTAAAGTCAAAGCGACCTGGCAGGATTCAAGATATCATAATTCTTTCCAGCTGGACTGTTTCTATGTAGCCTACAAGTTCGCTTCTACAATAAGTCCATCAGTCTTTCCTCGTGCCAAGAACTTTTCCTTATCTAAACATTTTCTAAACAGGCTTTGCATGCTACTTGTTGTGACTATTTTGTAATGCCCAGAACAATCTACTCAGAATTCATTTTCACATATGGTAAAAACAATAGTAACACTTTTAATCTACTAAACAAAGCTTAAGGTTCCACATAATCCCCCTTTAGATTTACCCCGTAAATTTTGCTGTGGGCTGATGGAGATTTTATAATATAGGTATACAACTGGTATGCAACAGGTTAATACATTTAAATACCTATGATATACATGGAGTAAATGTATATTAAAGTAAAGTATATGGCAGAAAATGGAGTGATTACCCCTGTTTTAGGTTCCTGATTTTGGGTTCAACTAGTTAACTATGATAGTATTTGCTGTTGAGATCCTGTTTCTCTTTATTCTTTATGAGTGAGAAAGCATACATGCATCCTCACTTATTGTTTTTCTGTTTTTCTTTATTTTTATTATTATTATTATATTTTCCGTACGTTTTTACGTTCGTAACTAGTCCTACAATTTTCAACCGATTTCAACAATTCTGGTATCAAAACGTTCGGCTCGTTCTGGAGGATTATGCCATGACTTTTGGTAACTTCAACTATTATAATTTTTCAAATATTCAGCTTTTTATGCAATTGTTTGCTCCATTGAAATGAATGGAAATTCAGCAAAATTCCGCAAAAACTTTGTGCTCTTTCACAGCTTACTACTTCTGCATACTTTCAGCTAGAAACACCATTCAATTTTTGAAATGTTCAAAAGACATTAAGCTATCTTCAAATGATTCAGCTGTTTGATATCTTTTACGGTTCTTCTACAATTGCGATTCAAATTTTAGGCAAGATTTTTGATGTTTCTGATTTTATAATGTAATCCTATGGCGGAATTCGTCAGTTGGTAGAGTGTACGCTCTAGGTTTTTGAATAACCTGAGAAAGAACGAACAAACTCTCCTCACTCGCTCAATTTTCACTCTACTGGCACAAATTATGTACCAAAACGTAGGATGCTCTTTCGTGATTCAGAAAATGTCACCCTCATTGATGTGGGACTAACGGATTTAACGCAACACGCCCGGGAGCAACACAAAGTCAACACACCCTCAATGGAAAACCTATAGGAATTTCAGAAAAAATCAGAGCAAAAAATCCTTAAAGTCACATGTTTTCGAATCGTCGCCTCTCGTAAACCGTTCGAGGTAGAGACATGAGCCTTGTGCAGATTTATCTTCAGACCTTGCTGGCGCTCACAGTGAAGGAATTGTTTTGATACCTTTTATTGTTTTGTCATAAAAAAGGTTTGTTTAGGAGTACCAAATCTGTCCTTCCGAAAATCGCTTAAAATTGATAGATTTCAAAATTATACACTTTTTTACACTGTCATGTCTCCTACACGAATTTATGTAGACACACCAAAATCTCCAGGATTGTTCACCGATCCCTACTGATACCTACGGTCCACAAAGTTTTTGGATACCTTTTATGGTTTGCTCGTGAAGTAGGTTTGTTTGAGAGTGAAAAATTCACCTTCACTCAGGTTTAAAATTGTCAAAATGATCCACTTTTTCACAGGGTCACACCTCCCAGACAATTTTTTGTAGAAACCTGAGAAACTCTATGATTGTTCAGCAAGGCCTGCTGATTCCTTCGGTGCATGAATAAAATCGATAGCCCTTATAGTTTCCACATTATTAGGCGTTGTTCGAGAGCATGTTCAGGCCTTTTTGTGTTTTTCTCCATTTTTCCCTTTATTTTCACCTAGTGTTGTCCCTTTAATGTTATATTTTCAGCAGAGAAGTGTTAATATTCTCGTTCCCCTGTTCGTTCTGAGAAAAACGGTCCAAGAATGACGTCGATAGCCCTTACGGTTTCCGACATACGGGCGATAGTTCGGGATAATGCGCCTCCATATTAAAAGCCCAGGGAAGGGGGAGACGATAGTGAGGTGCTGCATTAGAAATGCTGCAAGTGTCAAGTTACACTGACGCTCTTTGCTGATTGGCTGATTCATTCCTCACTGTTCTATTTATAGCTCTGTGTATCTTGCACTGTCTATGTCACACACATTCATGGATTACTATCTTTGTGAGGACTTTTCATTGACTTCCATTCATTTTCATTCGTTTCTATGGCCTAAACCTGACCCGACCCCCTAACCCTTTGACCATCTTAATAGGAGGCAACTACTGGCGGCCATTTTGTGTTGAGTACTTAAACAACATGTACTGCTGTTCTAACAGCTGGACAACAGTGATTAAATTTAAAAGGCAATTTCATAGACTTTTGTATATAGGCTGTTAGCGCATCAGAACCTGGAACAAATCTCCATCAGAACTAGTTAGGAACCCTCCATCAGAACCAGACCCAAACTCCAGCAGAACCAGGAACAAATCTCCATCAGAACCGGACACAAACTCCATCAGAACCAGTTAGGAACCCTCCATCAGAACCAGACCCAAACTCCATCAGAACCAGGAGGAATTCTGTATCAGGACCAGTTAGTCACCCACTATCAGAACCAGGTCCAAACTCAATCAGAACCAGGAGGAACCTTCTATCAGAACCAGGTCCAAACTCCATCAAAACCAGGAGGAATTCTCCATCAGGACCAGTTAGTCACCCACTATCAGAACTAGGTCCGAACTCAGTCAGAACCAGAAAGAAACCTCTATCAGAACCAGTTCCAAGAAGCATCAGAACCTGGAATAAATCTCCACAAGAACTGGACCCAAACTCCATCAGAACCAGTTAGGGACCCTCCACCAGAACCAAGTCCAAACTCAATCAGAACCAGGAGGAAACTTCTATCAGAACCAGATCCAAACTCCTTCAGAACCTGGCAAAAAGCTCCATCAGAACCAGACCCAAACTCCAGCAGAACCAGGAACAAATCTCTTTCAGAACCGGACACAAACTCCATCAGAACCAGTTAGGAACCCTCCATCAGAAACAGACCCAAACTCCAGCAGAACCAGGAACAAATCTCCATCAGAACCGGACACAAACTCCATCAGAACCAGTTAGGAACCCTCCATCAGAACCAGACCCAAACTCCATCAGAACCAGGAGGAATTCTGTATCAGGACCAGTTAGTCACCCACTATCAGAACCAGGTCCAAACTCCTTCAGAACCTGGCAAAAAGCTCCATCAGAACCAGACCCAAACTCCAGCAGAACCAGGAACAAATCTCTTTCAGAGCCGGACACAAACTCCATCAGAACCAGTTAGGACCCCTCCATCAGAACCAGATCCAAACTCCATCAAAACCAGGAGGAATTCTCCATCAGGACCAGTTAGTCATCCACTATCAGAACCAGGTCCAAACTCAATCAGAACCAGGAGGAACCTTCTATCAGAACCAGGTCCAACATTCCTCAGAACCAGACCCAAACTCAATCAGAACCAGGAGGAATTCTTCATCAGAACCAGTTAGGAACCCTCCATCAGAACGAGACCCAAACTCCAGCAGAACCAGGAACAAATCTCCATCAGAACCGGACACAAACTCCATCAGAACCAGTTAGGACCCCTCCATCAGAACCAGACCCAAACTCCATCAGAACCAGGAGGAATTCTGTATCAGGACCATTTAGTCATCCACTATCAGAACCGGGTCCAAACTCAATCAGAACCAGGAGCAATTCTCCATCAGGACCAGTTAGTCACCCACTATCAAAACCAGGTCCAAACTCATTCAGAACCAGAAAGAAACCTCTATCATAACCAGTTCCAAGAAGCATCAGAACCTCGAATAAATCTCCACAAGAACTGGACCCAAACTCCATCAGAACCAGTTAGGACCCCTCCATCAGAACCAGATCCAAACTCCATCAAAACCAGGAGGAATTCTCCATCAGGACCAGTTAGTCATCCACTATCAGAACCAGGTCCAAACTCAATAAGAACCAGGAGGAATTCTGTATCAGGACCATTTAGTCATCCACTATCAGAACCGGGTCCAAACTCAATCAGAACCAGAAAGAAACCTCTATCAGAACCAGTTCCAAGAAGCATCAGAACCTGGAATAAATCTCCACTAGAACTGGACCCAAACTCCATCAGAACCAGTTAGGGACCCTCCACCAGAACCAGACCCAAACTCCATCAGAACCAGGAGGAATTCTGTATCAGGACCAGTTAGTCACCCGATATCAGAACCAGGTCCAAACTCAATCAGAACCAGAAAGAATCCTCTATCAGAACCAGTTCAGAAATCCATCAGAACCTGGAGAAAATCTCCATCAGAACCGGACACAAACTCCATCAGAACCAGTTAGGAACCTTCCATCAGAACCAGACCCAAACTCCATCAGAACCAGGAGAAATTCTGTATCAGGACCAGTTAGTCACCCGATATCAGAACCAGGTCCAAACTCAATCAGAACCAGAAAGAAACCTCTATCAGAACCAGTTCAGAAATCCATCAGAACCTGGAGAAAATCTCCATCAGAACTGGACCGAAACTCCATCAGAACTAGGTCAAAGTCTATTAGAACCAGGTCAAACCTATCAGAACCAGGAAGAAAACTTCACCAGAGCCAGGTCCAAATCTCCTTCAGAATCCGGAGGTCCCTTTTATCAGAACCATGGTCCAACATTCCTCAGAACCAGGCCCAAACTCAATCAGAACCAGGAGGAATTCTTCATCAGAACCAGTTAGGAACCCTTCATCAGAACCAGACCCAAACTCCAGCAGAACCAGGAACAAATCTCCATCAGAACCGGACACAAACTCTATCAGAACCAGTTAGGACCCCTCCATCAGAACCAGACCCAAACTCCATCAGAACCAGGAGGAATTCTGTATCAGGACCAGTTAGTCACCCACTATAAGAACCAGGTCCAAACTCCTTCAGAACCTGGCAAAAAGCTCCATCAGTACAAGGAAAGAAAAACTCCATCAGAACCAGATCCAAACTCCATCAAAACCAGGAGGAATTCTCCATCTCGTTCCCCTGTCCGTTCTGAGAAAATCGAGATAGCCCTTACGGTTTCCGAGTTATGGGCGGTAGTTCGGGAGCATGCGCCTCCATGTTAAAAGCCCAGGCCAGGGGGAGACGATAGTGAGGTGCTGCATTAGAAATGCTGCAGGTGTCAAGTTACACTGACACTCCTTGCTGATTGGCTGATTCATTCCTCACTGTTCTATGTATAGCTCTGTGTATCTCCTACTGTCTATGTCTGTATATGATTCTGTCTTTGTTTCTGCCTCTATTCTCTGCGTGTCTCACACTCGGACACACACACACACTCACACACACACACCCACACACACATTCATGGATTACTATCTTTGTGAGGACTTTCCATTGACTTCCCTTCATTATCTTGATTTCTATGGCCTAAACCTGACCCTACCACTAACTCTTTGTCAGCGGGACACACACACACACACAGTCACACACACACATTCCTGGATTAATATCTTTGTGAGGACTTTCCTTTGACTTCCCTTCATTATCTTGATTTCTATGGCCTAAACCTTACCCAACCCCCTAACTCTTTGACCATCTTCATAGGAGGCAACTACTGGTGGCCATTTTGTGTTGAGTACTTAAACAGCATGTACTGCTGTTCTAACAGCTGGACAACAGTGATTAAATTTAAAAGGCAATTTCATAGACTTTTGTATATAGGCTGTTAGCGCATCAGAACCTGGAACAAATCTCCATCAGAACCAGACCCAAACTCCATCAGAACCTTATCCAAAATCCATCAGAATCAGATGGAAACTCTATCAGAACCTGGTACAAATCTTCATCAGAACCATGTACAAAACTCCATCTGAAATAGGTCCAAATTCTATAAGAGCCAAGGAGAAACATTCATCACAACCAGGTCCAAACTCCATCTGAACCAGGTCAAAGTCTATCAGAACCAGGTCAAACCTATCAGAACCAGGAAGAAAACTTCACCAGAGCCAGGTCCAAATCTCCTTCAGAATCCAGAGGTCTCTTCTATCAGAACCATGGTCCAACATTCCTCAGAACCAGACCCAAACTCAATCAGAACCAGGAGGAATTCTTCATCAGAACCAGTTAGGAACCCTCCATCAGAACCAGACCCAAACTCCAGCAGAACCAGGAACAAATCTCCATCAGAACCGGACATAAACTCCATCAGAACCAGTTGGGACCCCTCCATCAGAACCAGACCCAAACTCCATCAGAACCAGGAGGAACCTTCTATCAGAACCAGGTCCAAACCCCTTCAGAACCTGGCAAAAAGCTCCATCAGTACAAGGAAAGAAAAACTCCATCAGAACCAGATCCAATCTCCATCAGAACCAGTTAGGAACCCTCCATCAGAACCAGACCCAAACTCCCATCAGAACCAGGAGGAATTCTGTATCAGGACCAATTAGTCACCCACTATCAGAACCAGGTCCAAACTCAATCAGAACCAGGAGGAACCTTCTATCAGAACCAGGTCCAAACTCCTTCACAACCTGGCAAAAAGCTCCATCAGTACAAGGAAAGAAAAACTCCATCAGAACCAGATCCAAATTCACAAGTTTTTTCAGCCCTAAACGGCTTAAAACCAAGAAAAATATCAAACTAACAGTTTGTTTCAGCTGTTAAAGCCCTATATATATATATCCACTCTGAACAAAGTAGACTCCTTGCGCAATAGCTGGCTTCAATGTGATTTTCTACTTTTTATGTGGAATACCGACCAGTTTTAAAGATTCAAAGTACTTCACATAGTATGTGTGTGGTTGTAGTCTTCCTAATAGAAATTTAGGAGTCATATTCATATCATTAATAATGATCAGCATTGAGGTATAATTGAGCTTAGTGCAGCAACTAGAGTGCCGTGTGGATTTGATGCAGACATTGTAGAACTTAACGGATTCATGTCGACAACCTTTTTTTTCCACTCAAGTTTGAGTTTCCGTCATTCAAGTAGTTGTTGGTTTGCTGTAACTGACTACAAATAGCCCACATGCTGTGTAGACACAGACTCTTGTTTTTCCGCCGAAAGGAACCGCTTCTTTGACTGTCACTGCATTGTTGCCATGGTTTTGGACACATGGTAGGTGCCTTCCAGCTATTTATACTACTTTGCATATGTATATATGGGCAGGGACCAGGCGGTCCAAGCTCCACGTGCAGCTACGTAAAATCCACCGCAGATGGGCTATGTGTGTGGTGACATGTCTACATATGGTTTCGTATATCTTATTTTTTTGTGCGCCGGAAGTTTCAGAATTTCTCCCTACCACAAATTTTTTGTATGAAAGCTGCGTGCTCTTTTGTACATGAGGCCCCTGACCTTTTACATCTTTCTGTACATAGCAGATCCTTTAGGTTATCAAATCAGCTCTTATTACATGTTCCAAGGATGAAGACTTTTTTTTAATGCGAAATAGTATGGTGGAATGTTACCTATGATTCTAATTTACCTGTTATCTGCTTCTATGGTTGTATGTTTTTTATGCAATTTTCACAGTGATTTTGTTTTTGTCTTACTGTTAAGTGCTTTGGTCACAGTGGTTGGTTGTTTTTTAAGCGCTATGTGCATCAATAAATCAATGAAATAATAAATATGAAAAGATTTAAAGATAATTATTAAATGTTCATGTGGTCATTCAGGCTTAAGGAAAAACTGTACAGGTTTTGAATTCTAACCTACTGTGATGCAGAGCTGGAAGTGAACTAGATGTCATGGATTTGATGATAATTTCTTTTCTTTTTTTTCTTTGTTTTTTTTCCCCCAATCGTTATACACCAGATGTTTGACTTTGAATTGGGACCAAAGACTGGACACTTAGCTTGGACTTGCCCTTCAGAGACTTGAAGCCTGACTTGGACTTGCCCCTCAAAGGCTTGAGACTTGAGTTGGACAAGGAAAATGTCTTCTTTGGATTTTTTTTTTTTTTCTTTTTTGAAAAATTTTAATTTATTCAGGTATAGCAGAATTCCTAATTACTCCTAAACTTAGATGAATAAATTGCCTTTGGCCTTCTCTCTATCAAGACCAAGATTGTGCCTTAATACCTTCTGATTGTAGCAAAACTCTGGGTTTATTTAGTAAACTGATTCTTAAAATTCTCAAAGAACAATCAGATAATATCAGATCCTGATTAAGTCATTGGCTTCCTTCTCTTAAAGCTACTGGCCATAAAGCAAGAATCTCTTTGAACATACCCTGTAATCTCACAGCTGGTAATTTTCTCCAGACGTCCTCTGCCTTGGGCTGTTAGT
Source organism: Girardinichthys multiradiatus (assembly GCF_021462225.1). Lineage (NCBI taxonomy): Eukaryota > Metazoa > Chordata > Actinopteri > Cyprinodontiformes > Goodeidae > Girardinichthys > Girardinichthys multiradiatus. The sequence goes on along the minus strand of NC_061794.1, from coordinate 1,700,781 downwards.
GCAAATCCCAAACGGAAGGTGGAGGATGTCCGACCTATTTTCTGGGCCTCAAGACCAAAGAGCTACATCTACAGGACCCAGGACTGGGACGAGTTCCCCAACGGCAGATGGTAGGTCTAATGGGACATAAATGCTAGTTGTTTTTTGTAACTCTTACATTTTGTACGTGAATGTTTCAATTTTTTAACAATCTTAAGCATTGAGATAGCAGTAGAGGAATGTGACGTTATGCTTTTGTTACCGACTGACACCTCTGGTGTTTCCTTTAGGGGAAACTCATCATCTCCTGCTTTTGGAGAGTTAAATGACTACTACCTGTTTTACTTAAAAAGTAAATCCTCTAAGGAAGCACTTCTGCAGATGTGGGGAGAGGAACTAAAGAACGAAGAAAGTGTCTTTACGGTCTTCACATGCTACATCACAGCCCAACCAAACCAAAATGGACAGAAGGTAAACAAGTCTGTCCAAACACAGGCGAATCAGTTGGTAACCTTACAGCTCGTTAAAACAGTGCCCGATTATCTTTAAGTAATTCAGTTAAAAGCAATGATATGTGGAATACCTGCATACCTTTTAATTAGTGATACAGTAACAAATAAGTGGATATTAATAATTTAATTAAACAAAATACAGAAATATTGTTCAGATTCATTGGTACTCGTAAAGAAACTATACTTCTTGTAATATTGTCATGTTTTAGTCTAAGTGTTTAACCTTAACTAGTGTGACAGTTACCTTCCTGTGTTTCATTCATTCACACTATGTTAAGTGAATGGCAGAAAATTGTGATTTTAGTAATGAATATTAAAAATGACCAAATATAAAAATGTTTTCTCAAAAATAAAAACCTTCAAGATCTCATAAGGTTTATTTAAATATTTATATTTGTTATGAGATTAAAATTTGTTTTACCCTTTTGAGACAGGAAGCCAGTGAAGGTAGTGAAAAATTGTTGTGACATCCTTTTTGCCCACTAACATTAGGATTCTTGCTGCAGCATTTTAGATATATTGGGGTCCATGCAGACTCTTGCGTAATGAGAAATGTATTGTGCTCACAACTTTATATCCTCTGTTCAAATGATGATTGGAGATGTAAGTAATGGATAATGACTGTGGAACTCCAGTTGACTGTATGACTGCTATGCGTCATCAGCATAGCAGTGAAATTAAATTCTACAGGAGTTGATGACTTGACCAAGAGGAGGTGGATAAATAAAAGAGAGGATTTACTCAAGACTGAACCCTGGTTTAACTCCAGTAGACACTGTGTGATTTAGATCTTGGGTCTAAGAGAGATATGCAAGTTCATGCAAAACCAGGGCCGACCAAGTAGGTGTATAGAAATTAACAAAGGTAACAAAACATGTTCATGACATTTTATTTTTGGAGCTGTACTTGTATATTTTGTTCCTTCTGAAACTGCAATGTGAGTGCTCAGTGACTTTGTTTTGTTTAATGTACACGTTAACCTGAGATTTTTTTATGTACCCTAATTATTTCAAAAAGCAGTTGCCCTTAAACTTTTTCACAACATTCTAATTTCTTCAGCTGTACTTGTTCTCTGGTTTATCTGTAAGATAGGGTTGGAACCAACTCCACTAAGTTAGCTTGTTTATTGGTCATGGACCTCATTGCCAGTGAGTTCACAGCGAATCACACCATCACTGCATGAGTTAGGTGAGAAAAAGAGTGATTGAATTGTATGTTTAAAATCATCTGCTAACCTCTGGCTTGAATAATGAATAAATTGTTTGGTGCTGCCCTGCCTGATCAATGGATGGGACTACTGCTGCATCTGGTGGTTTTCGTTTTTTGACACTTAAATTTTATTAAGGAAAACGTTTTTAGAAGAAAAAACACATTATTAGTAAAAATAGAAAAAAAACCACATTTAAAACAAAACATAAAATGCAAGTCAACATAGTGACATGGGCATCCTTTTATTAGAGATGTATGGGATATCCCCAAGATCTCAGACTAATTCTCCCATCAGCTAATCTGTGGTGTCAATCCCCCATTTTTATATTCAATCCATATATCCCATTTTGCTTCAGATTTCCCTTCCTGTTTCCTCAGTACATATGTGAACCTGTCCATGTCGAATATTTCCTCCAATGTCCCCAGCCATTGCTCTTTTGTAGGAGGATCAGCTCTGAGCCATTGCCTTAGTTTTCCTGCTGGCTGCTAGCAGCCCCTTTGTTAAGTATCTGTCTGGGCTCCGTGTGTTTTCCTCCGTCAGATTCCCCAGATATAATACTACACCTGTCTTGGGTATCTCATGGCCTAGGCCCTCCTTTAATATTTCCTATATTCCTTCCCAATATGTCTTCAGTTTTGGGCATCTCCAAAATATATGTGTATGGTCCACCCCCTTCTGTCCACATAACCTCCAGCACCTGTTCTGTTCTGGTGCAAACCTCCCTTTTGTCTTTGGGTTTATAAAAAATCTAATTATGTTTTTCCAATTTAAATTGCGCCACGTCCTTGACCCGGTGGTAGTATGTTGCACCCTGCAAATATTATACCAGTCTTCCTCTGTCATTTCATTTTAAGTTCTTGTTCCCATTTTTCTTTTATATAGTGTCGAATTCCCCCTACTGTTAAAAAGAGCTTGGTACAGTGCAAAAATCGCCCTACCCATCTTCACTTCATACGCATCAATTATTACCTTGATTACTCCATTTTGCTCTACAGTTTTGTATGTTTTAAGTTCCTTTATATAATAAGCATCTGATCGTTTTCCAAGGCTTGATATCTTTCTCCCTTCTTAGGTGATGTGTTTACCCTGGAACGATGAGCCTTTAGCCTCAGAGACCAACTTTTTGAAAGATGAGCTCGAGAAGGTTAACAGGCGTGGAATCCTCACCATCAATTCTCAGCCCAACATCAACGGCAAACCTTCCACAGACCCTGTAGTAGGCTGGGGACCTCCAGGTGGATATGTCTTTCAAAAGGTACTAAGGGTCTTTGTTTGGTTATTCTCAACAGCCTGGGCTGTTTTGTTCTGATACGTTGCCTCAGTTGTTTTCCATCCAACAGGCCTACCTGGAGTTTTTCACCTCCAGTGAAAATGTCACGGCCCTCCTGAAAGTCCTGAAGAAATATGAGCCACGTGTCAACTATCACATTGTTAATGTGCATGTAAGTCTGAGCAGTGAGAGTATTCCTGGTGCATGAGTGCAGATCATATATGGCCAATATTGAATATGTTCTGTGCAGGGGCGTAACATGACCAACGCACATGAAATGCAGCCTAATGCAGTGACGTGGGGCATCTTCGCAGGCAGAGAGATTGTCCAGCCCACTGTAGTAGACCCAGTCAGCTTCATGTACTGGAAGGTATGTTACCTAGTCGTTTGAAGGAATTCAGGAATGTTGGGTTATTACTCAACAGAAAGTTTGAACTGGGCACTGAAATATTCTAATGATTTGTTTTAATTTATCCTGTCACTGCACAAAATGAATATCTGCACAATGTCAGTCACTGCACCTTATGTACACTGCACTTGTGGAATGTGTTGAGCGACACTTCATGGAACATAGAAGTGTTTGTCAGGAACTAAATTAGCTAATTTATTGCAGAATAAATGGGAAATTAGTAGATCTAAAGTTGCCAATACTATGTGTGTCCCTTTTGGAGAGAGGTTTAACGGCTAATGCTACGTCCTTACTCAGACCTTTTACTTCTTGATAGAAAAATTTCAGTAACTGATCATCATAACCTTTATCTCTAAATCTTTTACTTAGAAGCTTCCTCAGTGCTTCTAACTCTTAATAGCTGACTATGAGGGAGGATCTTCTTCAGGATAGAAGGATGATAGTCAAGCTGATGACGGCATCTAGCCGAAACGGGTCTTTTCTTTTTTTGCCCAAAGTAAATTTTCAGAATTTCTTGGAGTGCTGGTTATGCAGATTTTTTTGATCATCCTTCAGGACCGCGCACCCATTAATTCTTCTCTTTTTTTCTACTTTGAAGTTGTGCTCACTGTCCTCCTTCTTTTGTCAAATTATTAGATCTACCAACATTTAATTAAAAGATAAACATTATAATGATACGATGTATAGTAATGAATGCTAAAATTATAAATGTTCTTGTGTTATTGATAAAGAAAAACTGAAATTATCAATTAGTAAAAAAAAGTGTTTTCTTTGGTTTCAGTGTACTTTGATTATAATAGTCTAATCTAATAGAGCATTGCTTAAGATAAACACATGTTGATTGTCCAGTTTTCAATAAAGACTATGAAAAAATATTTTGCTGTCCTCTGAAGCTGCTTTTGGATTTTATATTTCATTTTGACAACAAGCTAACTAGCCGTTTTAAATTTGTTTTTGTTTTTTCAAATACTTTAAAAAAAAAACTGAAGTAATTCAAACTTCACAAAAATATAAGTAAAACATTTCAGAATTTTGTTTTTTGTCGGGGGGGTTCTTATCATGGTGCTAAAAAAGTTTCATAATATGTAAGTACCAGACTGTCACTGTGGACAAATACCAGAACCACATGCTTATTCCTGTGTTTTCAGGACGAGGCCTTTGCTTTGTGGATCGAACAGTGGGGCAAGCTCTATGAAGACGAGTCGCCGTCACGAATGATCATCAAGTATATCCACGATAACTACTTCCTGGTCAATCTTGTTGACAATGACTTTCCTCTCAAGAACTGTCTGTGGCAGGTCATTGATGACATGTTCGAGCTCCTTCACGCTCCGCCAGAGCTGCTTAGCGATGAAACTGCTTTAGAATAAACTGTGGCATTTAAAAAATACTTTAGGAAATAAATAATTCAACAGATCCTTTCATATTTTACAACTTTTATTTTATTAAAGTGGCTTAGTAAAATGCTGATGTATTTAACTAAATTTGAAAATGAAAGATTCTTAACAAGTGTACTATTTCAGTTTAAAAAGAAATGCAGCACGGTTTAGGATCCTGCATTGATGGAAAGCAACACCACAGAGATAAAATATAAAATCAAAGAAAGGAATAGATAAAATTCTATTTTGTTCATGTAGCATAAATTCATAACAAATGTAGTCTCAAGGCAAACAAGACAAACAAATCCAGTTTATATACAGAAATATGTAGTCATCTCAGTCCAACCTTATATAGACAGAATCAGTGTCACTTACATACATTCCAATTCTATCCTTGTTATAAAGCATTGGAGTCAAGTGGAGTTTATGATGCACATTGGTTAAAAAAGGTTTTCTGTTAAGGAATCCCAGTCAGTTGTGTCAAGTTACTGACAGACAGCAATCCCTTCTGAATGAACATGTAGCAAAAGTGGATTGATAGAAAATCTATTGGATGAAAAGAAGAGAACATATAGTTTGTTAGAGCAATAGCTCCTTCATTTGCTTTGACTGGAAGAGAGACAGGGCCAGCCATTAACATATTTAAATAGGCAGCCTGAGTTATGGGCAGCAAAAGCTCAGCCGATGGCCCCCTCCTGGAAAGTGTCACAGCTAAGCAAAACAAAATATAAATACCATAAAAAAATAAGGTGATATAAAAGAACAAATACAGAAATATAAACAAACTAAAAGATGCACAACTAAAAGATTTTAAAATAATTTTCTACATGTAAATGTATTTTAACAAGTTGTCTCTGATTGTCATTTTCTATATTCAGTTCAATTACAGTTTGTTCGTATAGAACCCAAATTACTAGTATCATGTCAAGGCATGTTACAAGACAAATGGGTCCAATTTATATACTATATACTGAATATAGTATTTTAAATACTATATAGTGATGGTATAGTGCCAAACTGGTAAAAAGGTATCTCCATGGAAGCCTCAGCAGAATGTAATGAGTGATCCACTCTCCAGCAATCTTTCATTCTGAATAAATTTTACTTTGTTTTTTTGTTTCTTTTTTTAATACCAGTTTGTTTTTGTTGAGGGTTGATTTTTTTTTTCAACAATCTGTTTCATAATGGGTTTAAGGTAGGACAGAACCATTCTAGTTTGCTTGAACCTACTTCATCAGAAAACAGGCATTAATGAAAATATTTGTGAATGAATGCCTTAAAATGTTCCTTTAGGTTTTTTTTTATAATTCTGTAACAAGATCTGGTAATGCTTGATTTCCTTTTCAAATTGTTGTTTGTGGCTGTTGTGCCATAAAGTGCAACAACACTACATGCAGTTTTTCCTGTGAGATTTGGGGTCAAACGTTCTGTAAACAACCTGACAAAAAAACAAAACAATATCATGAAATGAATATCTTTGTCCGGTTTTGTTGGTTCCAATTAGTATTTCCGCTTTTCAAGAAAATTTAATCATTGGTTAACCTGTTACTTGAGACTTTAAACATTTTAATCCTTTGTTCTCCTAATTTAGTAATACACTATTAGAATGAAGCTTTTTTGTATGTGATAATGACACTTTAAAGCAGATTCATCACCTGCCTTGAGTTGTATGAAAGGTGTTTCTATGCTTTACTTTTTCTCTATATGGATGTGTTCTTAAATTTGATGGCAGAAACCACATTAAAAGTGGATGAAATAAAGTTATTTCACTAAAGTACAATTTTGCATTTTTTGTGAAGAGGTTACCTTGTAGAATTGGCATAGCTATTTTCTGACTACAGGTAGTAGTGATTCATTTTAAACAAGCAAACGTAAAAGGTTCAAGACTTAAAGACTGCTCTCAGATAAATATTTAGAAGGATATCTCACTTCCTTAAAGGCAAAAAATGAAAGAAAGGGGATGCTTGTAAGAGCTGTAAAAAACAACGCTGAGCTCTAATAAACTCTCACTTCCTATTTTCCTTTCAAACAACCAGATGTGGAACAAATCTTTTGAAAAGGTGTTGATAAATAGTTCTGAAAGGTTCTGAAAGCTTTTATAAGTTTCTGGTTAACAATCAACTGAACAAAGAACTTTTTAATTAATGGATCTGCAAGCTGTTTCTTATCAGAAAACTGTCACAAATATTTTAGTTAAATCTTTTTAAGAAATACCAAATATAAGATTTCAAACAATACGTACTACTTGGAGACCTTGCATTTGTAGCAGTGCCATTTTTGTATAAAACAAGAACAAAAGCAAACAATGTTAGCTCCCAACTTTGTTAAAGAATTAAAAGATTCATTATGTTTAACATTTTATTATATTCATGTTGTCTATTTGCTCCTACAACAAACACCTGAGTAATCAGTGGAAAGCAAAACATCAGATGTATGTTGTAATATTGATGGTCTGTGGAAGGTTGTAAGGGATTGTTTTACCATGACATATCTGCAGATACGAAGTCCAGGTCATAACAGACTGTGAATGGAATGGTGGGAGTTTTCCACTCACTGAATAACTCGGTCATAAACTGGGCATGCCAAATACGTCACAGATGAATGGTGTGAGGGGGTGGAAATAAGTCCAAGCATCATGTGAGCTGGAAGCCCTTACCTTGACCTAGAGTGTTGACCAGGAGTTAACTGTCAGACTGACTTTAGCTGACCTTGTAATGCTCAAAAAAATATTTTGACTTTAGACTTCAGCTTTTACCTTAAGTTTAGTATAACCTTTAAGAAAAGATATCTGATCCTCACTAGGTACTACTGTTTTCTAGAGACAGCACCATTGGGATAAAAACAAACTACCATTCTTTACTGAACAAATAAACCATACTCAAGCCTCCATGATACAACCTCCTTTAGTAGGAATAAGTAGTTCCTACTATTTGATTTTAGTCCATCACATAATTGTGGAAGAATTTTAGGCCATTCTTTGCATTTTCATTGCTGCAGTACATTTAGTTTGCAGACACAACTGCACAGTTCCTGCACAGCTGTCTCCTGCCACAGCATAATAATAAGGTTGCGATCTGAACTGTGTTTAGGACATTCCCACACCTTGAATTTTTTTCAGTGACTGTTTGGAGATTTACAACTTTATTTGGGATTATCTGGTTGTAAGAGTCAACCTTCAGCTGTCAGGCAAATGTTGGCATCTCATTTCAGTCTTGGATATTTTTTATATAGAAAAGGGTTCAAGGTCTTGTGCAACAATAGGGTTTATTCACGAAGTGAGTAATTTCGAGCAGAATTACCAAGTTGGGGCACCACCTGATTATCAGGAATTAATAGCCAAACAGCTCTCAGGTTCTTGGTTATTGTTTTATAAATACCTGTGTTAATATACAACCCCTGGCAAAAATAATGGAATCACCAGTCTCGGTGGATGTTAATTCAGTTATTTAATTTTGTTGAAAAAAGCAGATCACAAAACTACAGTCCTAAGTGGCAACTTACTGGCTTTAAGAAACACCAAAAGAAATCAGGGAAAAAAAACATTGTCAGTAACAGTCACTGTTTTAGCTCAAACAGAGGGAAAAAAATTATGGAATCACTCAAATCTGAGGAAAACATTACGTAATCAATCAAAACTGAGGAAAAAATTATGAAAAAGAAACAAACAGAAAAACACTGGATTTATAACAACCTGAAGTCTCTGAGGCATTGACTCAATGATTGACAAACAATAGTCTCCATCAATCTGGCTCCAACTTTCTCTGATTGCTTTTGTCTGATCAGCTTTGTAGGTTGGAGCGTTGTCATGGGCCATTTTCTAAAACCTCCACCACAGATTTTTAATTGGATTGAGATCAGGAATATTTGCAGGCCATGACATTCAAGGAATGTTTTTACAGTTTTTGCTCTATGGCAAGATGCATTATGATCTTGACAAATGATTTCATCATCCCCAAACATAATTTCAATTGATGGGATAAGAAAAGTGTTCAAAATGCCAACATAAACTTGTGGATTTATTGAAGATGTCCCCAGTGCTTTTACTGTGGAAGTTTGCATGTTTTCTTCAGGCAGTAATCTTCATAAATCTCCAGTTTCCTCCCATTTGTTCCTCATTTGGCCCGAGTAGCTATGAGCTGTGAAGGTCTACTATAATCGCTCCGTTTTTTATTAGGCCCGAGCACGCTTCGCTGCAAAGGCCTATTGTAATTGCTCCATTTCTTCTTATTAATATTATAATTAGGCCCAAACACCTAAGTGATGCGAAGGCCTATTGTAATCACTCTGTTTATTATTATTAGGCCCGAGCTGCTATGGACTGCGAAGGCCTATTGTAAGGAAGTCAGCTATTTTGGATCAAACCCGCCATTTTCTCTTGTTTACACACGTATCTGAGCAAACTCCTACAGCTTTTCATTTACAGACTTCAAAATCATTCGGTATGTTCTTATGGCATTGGGGATCAAAAGTTATCAAGAGCTCTTTGCTTCATCAAGGCATGTGGGCCTGGCCAAGCCTCAAAGTCAGACTTCTCGCCATAAAACACGAAACTGTAATAACTTCAACACAGAAGCTTGCAGCACATAACTTTCTGTGTGCCATTGTTGTGGATTTTTCTTATCAAAGTGGGAGAGAAGTCAACTCATTAACAAGAGAAAGACCGGACTTTGTCTTTATAAGTTTATTCAAAGGCATATAAGGATTTGAAGACTCTGTCACTGAGCTTAGTCAGTGAAGCAGAGCCCCGAACAGAATTTACAGACAGTATTTTATACCAGTAAGTGGTGTTACCTCAACTTAAAAGAGTTTGGAAATATAGCCCCTAGACCCTCCCGGGTCAGAGGTAACCAGGTTATTTATGAGGGCACCCATCTGCCATCCCTTGAGATACAACACTTCAGGGAGTGTTTAACCATAAAAGTCCTGATAATGAATTTAGAGCCCATCTGCTCTTAAGTAACCAAATCACAGAGGTCAGAGAGGAGAGGTAAAGAAAAGTACAGAGCACTAAAAGAATTTTCCACAACATCACCTCAAGCCAACACAAATCCTGTTCACATGCTGAATTGATGACATGATTTTATCCCAGCCCACTTACAACAGGAGATCACCTGCTTCTGTGGTGGATGTCCTTAGAGTCTGACTCTTACAAGCTTCAAGCACATTGATCACACTGTGCTTGAAAAACTGATGTTGAATCCTACTGGGATACTGTTGGCTGGACTGTGTGGCATATTCTTATATCTCGCCATTGGCATATGTTTTCCTTTAAATCAGACATGCATGAGCCGATTTCCTCCAAACTGAATATAGTTGATCTTTGTCAACCCCCAAACAGCTTTATTGCATTACATCAGAATTTGGATAAACGGGGCCCCCTAGGACACTTCAACCACTTTATTTCCCTCATACATCATCGGATCCACTTCAAATTTGATATGCATCATCCTGGACAAATGCTGAGCACTTTGGCATAGTCATTTGATGACATCAATTTAGCCCCGCCCACTTAGAACAGGAAGTCACATGTTTCACTGGTGGATGTCCTGCTTTTACACTATGACTCTTACATGTTTCAACACATGGAACAAGATGATGTTGAGTACTTGTTTGAACAATGACTGTTGGCCAGAGTGTGGGCGTGGCAGGATGGCGAACTCCCCTCGCCCTTGGCATACCTTTGCCTCTAAAATGTACATGCATTTTCGTTGTCCGATGAGCTAACCCCTCCCTCCTACTTCCCTATTTCTAAGGGGTTTGCTCAATCCAGCTCTCCATCCAACGGGTCTGGACTTCCCTAAACCTGAAAGGTCTTACTAAGCAAGTTTACTGAAAGTTCTGTACAAGCTGGTGTTGGGAAGTGACACGCCTAACCTCTAACAGCCTACATCCAGAAGTCTCACCCTTCTTCAACTGGTGGTTTGGACAACCAAGTAGCCCACAGCAGTTATCCACTCCTCAACAGTCACTTCTGTTAACGGCTGCTCATTCCCTAATATTACAACAGGTTCTTGGTATATGGGCTAGGTTAATTTTAGTGACTCAGCCCTAAGGGAGCTGTTTTAACAAGCTTGGCTGAAGGCAACCTATAAAAACCTCCTAAAATCTCTTAGAACCAGGCAACAAGACTTTTTACCACCAACAAAAAACCAAAAATAAGGTGACTCAAATAATTAGATGTTCACAATTTATCTAGACTTTTACATGGATTCTTTAATTAGTAACGCTCTTGCAGGGTCAGTAATTGTCACGGTTTTAGGTACGAATTTGACCCATATGCAGAATAACACTCAGGATGGTTATTTTACACAGGAGAATGATTCTAAGATCTGGAATCGGGAACCCGCCAACTGCACAGAGAAAAGGGAAACAGGTATGTTTAGCATAATGAGGTAAATGATTATTGTTTTGCTAGGTTTTTTCTTACAGAGATGAGAAATTGAACCACCAGGGGGAATGGAGATGTGGAGTCTGGGAGCTCAGCACCGGAGTGGCCTTGGTGAGATACGTTTATACAGGAGGAGTGGTCTTTGAGGCATAAATAAGTTTCTAAGAAGCTTGGTTTCTTCACCATCCGTAAAGGGCAGGGTGATGGAGAGGAGTCCGGATGAAAAAGCTTGCCTGTGAGCACACAGCTGGCTTTATCCTTTTCCTCCTTTCCTCGTGTTGCTTGCTGGCCTTCAAAAGGTTCGCTGTCAGAACCCTGCTCTCACTCCTAGTCAGCACACAGTTCTCTCTCTAATCTGCTCAACCTTAAACTTTACACAATATTACACATTCTACTCTCAGCTTTCTGCTTTTACTTTACAGTTATAAAACCATCACTTCAACTTCATCCTTTCTTATTCATACATCACAACTGATTATCATTATCTCTTTCTCATGTATAGTTGAATAATAATCTTTAAACCTTGATGATTTATTTTAGTCATCAGTTCATCATCATGGGGCTGCATGGTGGCGCAGTTGGTAGCCCTGTTGCCTTGCAGCAAGAAGGTCCTGGGTTCAATTCCCAGCCAGGGGTCTTTCTGCATGGAGTTTGCATGTTCTCACCGGGTACTCCGGCTTCCTCCCACAGTCCAAAGACATGCCTGTTAGGTTAATTGATAACTCTAAATTGCCATTAGATGTGTGCGTGGTTGTTTGTGTGTTGCCCTGCGATGGACTGGCAACCTGTCCAGGATGTACCACGCCTCTTGCCCATAGACTGCTGGAGATAGGCACCAGCTCCCCCGTGACCCACTATGGAATAAGCGGTAGAAAATGACTAACTGAGTTCACAATCATATTTCAATCATATGTGTATTAACTTGATAAACACATTTCATTTAATACATGTAGAAAATAGAAAATCTTCATACATCATTTCTTTGGTTACACTTGTAGTTTATACTTCTGCAAAAGATAATAAACGGTAATATGTGACTCCATACAGGCCTCTCCAGTCTTTTAGTCCCAGAGAATCCAGAGAATCCTGAGAATATACTTATTTTTATACTTATTTTACTTTTTATTGCTTAAACTGTGCATTTAATAATTGTTGCATGGATTACATGGAAAGATCTCACCTTATTTTGACACCCCCTTCTCAAGATCAGACTGTAAACACACAAGGAGAGGACCTCATCTTTCAAGAAGTCTAAATGATATGGAGATCGAAGGACTTGCGGCGGGGACCAGGCGTCGAGAATCTCAAACTTGTCAATGAAGTCAGGATGCAACAAAAGGGAAGATGACACAGACTCCCTCTTTAGGACAGGTGGTGAGGGAGACCCATCAGCAGCGGGGAATTGCTACCATCCATGTGAGATGATGTCAACAGGGCTATGCAGAGGTGAGAGCATTGGGGGTAAGGACAGAGCGGGGAAGAAGTGTTGGGGAGAGATTGCTGATATGACTTTGGCCAGCAATTCATCAGACAGTTGTGGAAGATCCATGTCGTGTCGCATGGCATCACTCGTTGCAGAAGTCTGGGAGATCAGTTCCTCCAGTGCGACAGGCTCGTGTTGCTCTTCATCATCACCAGCAGAGGTTTGACAGGTGACGTTCTTGGTGGTGACAGAGGTTTGAGTAATACTCTCTGCAGTAGTAGACACCTGGCATCCTTTGTCATCAGTGCCTGGAGGAGGTGAATCAGGGGAGTTATGGGTCCGAATAGCAACAATCCTCCTGTCGAGTAGATGCAGGGTGGGCAACCAGAATCGATCTTTAGGATCTTCCTAGATGTTACTGATGATAGAGAGATACAGGGGTTGGACAATGAAACTGAAACACCTGTCATTTTAGTGTGGGTGGTTTCATGGCTAAATTGGACCAGCCTAGTAGCCAGTCTTCATTGATTGCACATTGCACCAGTAAGAGCAGAGTGTGAAGGTTCAATTAGCAGGGTAAGAGCACAGTTTTGCTCAAAATATTGAAATGCACACATTATGGGTGACATACCAGAGTTCAAAAGAGGACAAATTGTTGGTGCACGTCTTGCTGGCGCATCTGTGACCAAGACAGCAAGTTTTGTGATGTATCAAGAGCCACTGTATCCAGGGTAATGACAGCATACCTGCTATGAATCAGAAAAAAACGGACCCAAGATTCAGCCAGACACAGTACTGAAAGTTTAAAAGGTTTATTCAGCCACAGGAAAACGTACACAGGTAACACTCCTCACAGCTTCCAGGAATCACTGAGGCAGAAAGAGGGATTAGTGACTTGTAGTCTCTCCAGATTTTGCAGGGATCAGAAAAGCCACTAACCTGCTTTTGTCTTGAGACAGGGTAGAGCAGACGTGCCAGAATCATAACAGTAACCCCCTCTAAGGTCCGGCTCCTGACGGACCACGAGGCTGATCAGGATGGAGACGATGAAACTCGCGAATTAGGTCCTTATCAATGATGAACCTCATAGGAATCCAAGTCCGCTCCTCGGGCCCATAGCCCTCCCAGTCAACCAGGTATTGCAATCCACGTCCTCTTCGCCTGGGCCTGAGAATGCGCCGGACCGAGAACACTGGGCCACCATCAATGACCCGGGTGGATGGAGGGGGCCCGGAGGTGGGCCCAAGTCGGGGCTCCACGCCTTCGTGGCTTGACCTGAGAAACGTGGAACGTGGGGTGAATCCTCATGGAGTTGGGTAATCTCAGTTGTACAGCGACAGGGTTGATGATCTTAGAGATTGGGAAAGGTCCAACAAATCGGGGTGCCAATTTCCGGGATTCTACCCTTAATGGGAGGTCCTTGGCAGAGAGCCAAACTTTCTGCCCCACCTGGTACTTAGGGGCAGGGATCTGTCTCCGGTTGGCCGTTCCTGACTGAACCAGTAACATTCTGATCATTGATCTCCTGGCCTTTCTCCATATTCTTTGACACCTTAGGGCAGCCGCTTGAGCAGACGGAACATTAGCTTCTCTCTCCTGAACTGAAAACAAGGGTGGCTGGAAACCAAACACAACATGAAAAGGGGACAAACCAGTGGCACTTGATTGCATAGAGTTCATGGCGTATTCAACCCAGGGCAAATTTTGTGACCACTTGGTCGGGTCAGACTCACATAAGATACAAAGTTTGGTTTCAGCTTCTTGGTTGGCTCTCTTGGTTTTGCCATCAGACTGAGGATGAAACCCTGAGGAAAGACTAATAGAAATTCCCAACAACGAACAAAACTCCTTCCAGAAACGTGACACAAATTGGGGTCCTCTATCGGAAACAATGTCATTTGGAATTCCATGGAGCCTGAAAACTTCTCGGGTCAATATCTCACCCATCTCCTTAGCAGATGGAAGCTTCTCCAAGGGCACCAGATGAACCATTTTTGAAAATCTGTCAATTATGGTTAGTAGTACAGAGTGACCATTAGAAACCGGTAGACCTGTCACAAAATCCATCGCAATTTGTGACCATGGGCGAGGGGGAATTGGCAAAGGGTACAACAACCCCGCAGGGGGGCGACGAGAAGGCTTGGCTCAACAACATTGAGTGCATTCAGCAACAAAGTCTTTGACATCCTTGACCAGCGATGGCCACCAAAACTGAGTTCGAACTGTCTGAATGGTTCTGCTGATTCCTGGATGACAAGCTAAACGAGAGCAATGACAAGACTCCAGTACCTCAGGCACAAGGCATTCAGGGACAAAACAGCGGTCAGGTGGACATGATGGTGGGGTAGGCAGATCCCTAATGGCTTCCTGGACCTCCCTTTCCACCTCCACTCGGGACACAGACAACCTGATGGTTTCAGGAAGGATAAACTCCTCTTCACCTGCAGACTGAGATTCTTCAGGCTCTTGAATCCGGGATAGGGCGTCAGGTTTGCCATTTTTACTCCCTGTAAGACAGGGAGAAATTAAAACGACCGAAAAACAGAGCCCACCTAGCCTGTCTGGGGTTTAGCCGTTTTGCTGATTTCAGGTACTCCAAGTTCTTATGGTCAGTCCACACCATAAACGGCTCCTTAGTCCCCTCCAGCCAATGTCTCCGCTCTGTCAATGCCAACTTGACAGCCAATAACTCTCTGTCTCTCACGTCATAATTCCGCTCAGCCTGTGACAGAGTCCTTGAAAAGAAGGCACATGGGTGAACACGATCATCCTCACCTCTGGCTTAATACAGCTCCGACCCCAGTGCTTGAGGCATCCACCTCCACGATAAACTGTCTCTCTGGGTCAGGAGACCATAACACTGGAGCTGACGTGAAGAGTTCCTTTAACCTATTGAAGGCCTTCTCTGCATCCTTATTCCACACAAATTTCACCTTGGAAGAGGTAAGAGCGTTTAGGGGAGTAGCAACCAGGCTGTAATTTCTAATAAACCTCCTATAGAAGTTTGCGAAGCCCAGAAATCTTTGAAGCTGCTTGCGATCAGTTGGAACAGGCCATTCCAATACGGCCTTAACTTTGGAGGGGTCGACAAGCACTTGATCTGGGGAAATGATGAAGCCCAAAAAGGAATTGGTAGTTATGTGGAACTCACATTTCTCTGCCTTGACAAACAACTGGTTTTGGAGAAGACGCAGAACAACAGCTCTGACATGTTTTCTGTGGGTTTCCAGATCTTGAGAATAAATCAGTATGTCATCAAGATAAACAAATACGAATTGACCCACCATGTCTCTTAGAACATCATTGACCAATGACTGAAAAACTGCAGGAGCGTTAGTAAGTCCAAATGGCATGACCTTGTATTCATAATGGCCCGTAGGCGTGTTGAAAGCCGTTTTCCACTCATCTCCTTCTCTGATTCGGACCAGATGATATGCATTCCTTAGATCCAGCTTAGAAAATATCTTGGCTCCCTGGATCTGATCAAAAGCTGTGTTCATGAGTGGTAAGGGATATCTATTTTTAACTGTTATCTCATTAAGGACTCTATAATCAATGCATGGTCTCAACGAACCATCCTTCTTCCCAACAAAAAAGAAACCAGCACCTGCAGGAGAGGAAGAGGGTTGAATGTGCCCTGCCTTTAATGCCTCATCAACATAACTCTTCATGGCCCTGTGCTCTGGACAATACAATGAATAGGTTCTGCCTTTAGGGGGTGATGTGCCAGGAAGCAAATCAATAGCACAATCATAAGGTCTATGGGGTGGCAGAGCTGTGGCCTTGATTTTATTAAAAACCTCCCTTAAATCATGGTATTCTTGCGGCACCTTGGATAAATCTGGATAGGTCTCCTCAACCTCATTCTCCACACTGACCTCCGTAGCAGCAGACAAAAGACAGTCAGCGGAACATGACTCAGACCAACCCAGAACTTCTTTTTTCTTCCAGTCGATGTGAGGGTTGTGTTGCTGCAACCAGGAGGCCCCTAGGACTACAGGAAGTTCAGGTGAATTAATGATCATGAAAGTTACTTTTTCTTGATGATTACCTCCAACTGCCAAGGTAATCTCCGTCCTGAGATGTGAATTGTTCATGCTGTGACCATCCAAAGCTAGCACGTTTCTTGTGTCAGCTGACAGAATAAGTTTTATGCCGTTCTTATTTGCAAATGTTTCGTCCATGAATTCAGTATCTGCTCCTGAATCAATAAATATGGCCCCCTGGAGAGACCAAGAAGAGGTTTGAAAATGGGCAGGAAACAAGAAGGAGGAGGCAGATAGTTGACTTCGGCTCAGTAGAGACCTCCCTTCCTCTGCTGAGCCTGTCCTTTTAGTGGACACCTGAGTGCTAAATGTCCCTTCTCTCCACAATACAAACAGAGCTTGAATCTTCTCCGACGATCTTTCTCCTCAGGGGTAATCTTGGTTCTGCCCAATTGCATGGGCTCACAATTATCATTTTCCTCAGTGAGAGGTGACCGACTCCTTCTCTCATACTGTTGTGCAGAAACCTGAGTTAATGATGAGCGACCCTTCTCATGGCGCTTCTCCTTCCTTCTCTCTGCCAGCCGAATATCAATGCGAGCAGCCAAATCCTCGAGTAGTTTCAGGGAAGAAGGATAGTCACGGGTCGCTAGCTCCTCCTTGATGTCTTTGTTTAATCCTTTCATGAATGCATCCATTTGTGCTGCCTCATTCCAACAGCTTTCTGCAGCCAACAAATGAAAGTCAATTATATGGGTCGAGACAGGCTGATCACCCTGTTTGAAGGACAATAATCCTCTTGCGGCCTCACGACTTGGAATGACCGGGTCCAAAACTCGAATGAGTTCCTTGGAAAGTTTCATAAAGATTACAAGATGCAGACCTGTTATGCCATTCAGCAGTTCCCCACTGTTTTTCCTTTCCTGCCAGCAGAGATATAACAAACGCCACCTTGGAAAGTTCAGTGGGAAAGGATGACGGCTGAAGCTCAAAATGAATTTCACACTGAGTTAGAAAAGTTCGACATTGGTCTGAGTCTCCCCTGAACATCTCAGGTGGAGAGAGGCGTGGCTCCCTTACCTCTGCTGTTGTCCGTGTTACTTGGGCTTGGTTTCTTTGTGACGGTGGCGGCTCGAAGACAAGATTGCCAGAACGTAATGTGGAAATTATTTCCTCCATGCCGGAACCCAACCAGGAAAGGGTCTCATCAACATGGGTACACAACTGTTGTGCTGGCGATGGGTCCATTTTTGCTATGAATCAGAAAAAGGCGGACCCAAGATTCAGCCAGACACAGTACTGAAAGTTTAAAAGGTTTATTCAGCCACAGGAAAACGTCACACAGGTAACACTCCTCACAGCTTCCAGGAATCACTGAGGCAGAAAGAGGGATTAGTGACTTGTAGTCTCTCCAGATTTTGCAGGGATCAGAAAAGCCACAAACCTGCTTTTGTCTTGAGTGGAACTTGAAACTCAGAGGGGAAACCTCAGTGGGCGGCAGGTGGTGATCTCCACAGCACAGGTAAGAAGTGACTCCAGGCTGAATAATCCGGGGGCTAGGCTGGCTCAATAATCCAAGGACAGAAACAGGGTCAACCATCGGAACTAGGCGTCAGGCAAGGGGCAGGCAGAGGCATAAACCAGATGCAGGAAACAAGGTCGACAACCAAAATCCAAATAGTCCGACAGGGAGCAGGCAGAGGCATAAATCCAAAAGGCAAGGCAAGGTCAAGAACAATGATCACACAGGAAGGAACGCTATCTACTCACACAATGGCTTTCAAAAATCTGGCACCGTCTGCTTGTCAGAGTCAGTATATATCAGGGAAGACACAGGTGCTTGGCATTCCACAGATTGCACTACACTGCAGCAGCCACAACGCATCTAATCTGCTGATTGCAGCCAGGGAGACAGGGTAGAGCAGACGTGCCAGAATCATAACAGCTGGAGAGTGTGATTGAGAATAAATAAGCTTTTCAATATTAATTTCTAATGAAGAAATGTGCTATATGTTTTAAAAGTTTATTTATAATTCAGCTAGCATTATAATTTCTGATTCCAGGTAAACCCGACGAGGAATACACCTCCAAATGTAAGTGAATCTCAGTAAAGAAGTTAAAAATTTGAAAGAGCTTGTTTTAGACATTCGCATAGAAATATTTTAATATTTTCTTCAAATTAAGACAAACGTAAAATTAAACTAGAAAAATCGCTGTTTCAGTGAAACAGTACATGAGAATGCATTCTGCAGAATGAACGAAGCAGAAGATGCTAAACAAATGTGAAAACGTAATAAGCAATAATTAGCTGAAGAACACATGAAATAGAAGGAGGCAGAAAGAAGAGAAATAGGAATAAAAAGAAACAGAAAATGTAAATGCCGAATGAAGGAAGCAGAACATGCCAAAGAAATTTGGAAAAGTAAAAATTTGCAAAAATAAAAAACAACAACAGAAAGGATAGACAGAGAAAAAGGAAAAACGGGGGAAAGAAGCAAAAAGAATAGAAAGAGAAGAAAGAGGTATAAAGGAGAAAAAGAGAGACAAGAAAAGGAAGGGACAGAAGCAGAGAGATACAAAGAGAGAGGCTAAAATGTTAACATTAACATATCGGCTACCACTACAATGAAGGCTGACATTTGTTTACCCCTTCTACTGTGCAAAAGAGCTGAAATTAGCTAAAATGCTAAGGCTACCTAAATGTCATTATAGTAAGACTAGCATGTTGGCTAATATTAACTCAGTCCATCTATAATGCTTAGTACAGCCCATATGCAAAAGTCTATGAAATTGCCCTTTAAAATGATTCATTCTTGTTCAGGTATTTGAACAGCAGTAGAAGCTGTTTAAACAGCTGACATGAAGTGGGTGCTGTTTTGTTGCTCCCCTGGGACCTATGAAGATGGTCTTAGCATCATAAGTCACAGCGTAGTGCTTTCTTACTGGTTCTGATAAATTTGGACCTGGTTCTGATGGAGCGTTCCTAACTGGTTCTGATGGATATTTCTAACAGGTTCTGATGGGGATTTCCTCTTGGTACTGATGCAGTTTGGACTTGGTTCTGATAGAAGGTTCCTCCTGGTTCTGAAGGAGATTTGGACCTGGTTCTGATAGAGGGTTGTTCGTCGCTCTGATGGAGTTCAAACCCGGTTCTGATAGAAGGGTTTTCCTGGTTCTGAAGGCGAATTGGACCTTGTTTTGGTGGAGGTTCCCTAACTGCCTCTGACGGAGTTTGAATCCACTGCTGATGGAGATTTGTTCCAGGTTCTGATGGATATTGGACCTGGTTCTGATAGAGGTTTCCCCTTGGTTCTGATAGAGTTTGGGTCTGGTTCTGATAGAGATTTGTTCCAGGTTCTTATGTGCTAAAGCCTATATGCAAAGGTCTATGAAACTGCCTTTTAAATTTAATCACTGTTGTCTGGGTGTTGGAACAGCAGTACATGCTGTTTAAGTATTCCACACAAAATGGCCGCCATGTAGTTGCCTCCTATGAAGATGGTCAAAGGGTTAGGTGTCGGATCAGGTTTAGGCCATAGAAATGAATGAAAATGGATGGAAGTCAATGTAAAGTCCTCAAAAAGATAGTAATCCATGAATGTGTGTGAGACACGGCGAGAATAGATGCAGAAACAAAGACAGAATCACATACAGACATAGACAGTGGGAGATACACAGAGGTATAAATGGAACAGTGAGGAATGAATCAGCCAATCAGCAAGGAGTGTCATTGTAACTTGACACCTGCAGCTTTTCTAATGCAGCACCTCACTATTGTCTCCCCCTTCCCTGGGCTTTTAACATGGAGGCTCATGCTCCTGAACTACTGCCCATAACTCGGCAGCTATCAATATCATTCTCGGACCGTTTTTCTCAGAACGGACAGGGGAACAAGAATATTAACACGTTTTTGCTGAAAATATAATATTAAAGGAACATCAGGTAAAAAAAAGGAAAAAATGGAGAAAAACACAAAAATGCCTGAACATGATCTCAAACAACGTCTAACAACTCGGAAACTATAAGGGCTATCGATTTGATTCATGCACCGTATGAATCAGCAGGCCTTGCTGAACAATCATGGAGCTTCTCAAGTTTCTACAAAAGTCTGTCTGGGAGATGTGACCCTGTGAAAAATTGTATAATTTTGACCATTTTTAAACTGGGTGAAGGTGAATTTTTCTCTCTCAAACAAAATTACGTCACGAGGAAACGATAAAAGGTATCCAAATAATTGTTGGACCGTAGGTATCAGCAGGGATCGGTGAACAATCCTGGAGATTTTCATGTGTCTACATAAATCCGTGTAGGAGATGTGACAGTGTAGAAAAGTGGATGATTTTGAAATTTTCCAATTTTAAGCGATTTTGGGAAGGACAGATTTGATACTCCTAAACAAACCTTTTTTATGACAAAACGATAAAAGGTATCAAAACAATTCCTTCACTGTGAGCGCCAGCAAGGTCTGAAGATAAATCTGCACAAGGCTCATGTCTCTACCTCGAACGGTTTACGAGAGGCGACGATTCGAAAACATGTGACTTTAAGGATTTTTTGCTCTGATTTTTTCTGAAATCCCTATAGATTTCCTATAGAGGGTGTGTTGACTTTGTGTTGCTTCGGGGCGTGTTGCTGGAAAACTCTTTGTCCCACATCAATGAGGGTGACATTTTCTTAATCGCGAAAGAGTATCCTACGTTTTGATGTATAATTTGTATAGGTAGATTGAAAATTGAGCGGGTGAGGAGAGTTTGTTCGTTCTTTTTCAGGTTATTCAAAAACCTAGAGGATAAACTCTAGCGGCACGAACATTCCGTCATTAGAATCCATTATAAATCTGAAAATCTGAAAAAATTGTAATAAAGTTTGAATTAAAATTGTAGAAAAACTGTAAAAGATATCAAAAAGTTGAATTAAACTGTAATAGCAGAAGGCTGTGAAAGTATTCTAAAAGTTGAATGGCGTTTCTAGCTGAAAGTATGCAGAAGTAGTTAAATGGCAAAAACAGTGAAGTTTTAGCAGAATTTAGCGGAATTTTTGTCGTTTTCCATTCATTTCAATGGGGCCAAAATCAGCAGAAAAAGCGGAATATTTAAAAAAGTATAAAAGGTATAAATACCAAGAGATATAGCTGGAATGTCCTTAATGAGCAGAATATTTTAAAACTTGAATGGTAAAAATACCACAAAGTATGCAGAAGAAGTAGCGAATCAAAAAAGCGGAGAGCAACTAGAAGAATAACTAGACAAATTTGCATTTCCTGCGAAAATGCAGTGTGAATGCTGTAAGCTGAATGTTTTAGCTGAAAGCTGCCAGAAAAAAGCTGAAATTGACTGCAGAAAATCTGCTGAAATCTGATAAATTAGTAGAAATAGAAACAGCAAAGAAAAACTGTCATCTGATCTGTTTAAGCAGGAAGACTATTAGCTATAAAACAGTTTAACAAGTTAAAGTTACCTCAAAACTACTTGTTGAAAGAGTTGTTGAAATGCAAGAACTGACAAAAACTTGAAAAAAGCAGGAAAGATCTGCCCATAGATGAGCTGAAAAAGCATAGACTGAAGCAAAAATATAGCCTAAGAAGTTGAAGTCAGAGCTAAAATACATAAAAAAATAGGAGAAATTTCAGAAAAAATGAACTAACAACAAATACGCTGAAGAAACACAAAAACAAACAGGAAATTGCCTAAAAAACGCAAATGTGTTCTTTAGCTAAGAGAGGAGAAAAAGAAACTACAATCCTAACGTTAGCATATTCTTTCTGGTTCTGATTGAGTTTGGACCTGGTTCTGATAATGGCTGCCTAACTGGTCCTGATGGAGAATTCCTCCTGGTTCTGATGGAGTTTGGGTCTGGTTTTGATGGAGATTTATTCCTGGTTCTGATGGAGTTTGGGTCTTGTTCTGATGGATGCTTGTACATGGTTCAGGTATAGAATTGTTCAAGGTTCTTATGGAGGTTTTTGCCAGGTTCTGGTGGAATTGGGACCTGGTTCTGATGGCTCTTTCTTCCTGGTTCTGATAGAGTATGGACCTGGATCTGATAGACGTTTGTACCTGGTTCTGATGTAGCTTTCTGCGAGGTTCTGATGGAGTTTTGACCTGGTTCTTATAGAGGTTTCTTCCTGGTTCTGATAGTTTGGATCTGGCTCTGATGGAGATCTGTATTTGGTTCTGGTGGAAGTCTGTACTTGGTTATAATGGATGCTTCTCCTTGGCTTTGATAGAGTCTGGACCTGGTTCTGATACAGGTTTGTACCTGGTTGTGATACATGTTTGTACCTGGTTCTGATGGAGTTTTTCTTTCCTTGTACTGATGGAGCTTTTTGCCAGATTCTGAAGGAGTTTGGATCTTGTTCTGATAGAAGTTTCCTCCTGGTTCTGATTGAGTTTGGACTTGGTTTTGGTGGAGGGTCCCTAACTGGTTCTGATGGAGTTTGGATCCAGTTCTGGTGGAGATTTATTCCAGGTTCTGATGCTTCTTGGAACTGGTTCTGATAGAGGTTTCTTTCTGGTTCTGAATGAGTTTGGACCTGGTTCTGATAGTGGGTGACTAACTGGTCCTGATGGAGAATTGCTCCTGGTTTTGATGGAGTTTGGATCTGGTTCTGATGGAGTTTTTCTTCCATGTACTGATGGAGCTTTTTGCCAGGTTCTGAAGGAGTTTGGACCTGGTTCTGATAGAAGGTTCCTCCTGGTTCTGATGGAGTTTGTGTCCGGTTCTGATGGAGATTTGTTCCTGGTTCTGCTGGAGTTTGGATCTGGTTCTGATAGAAGTTTCCTCCTGGTTCTGATTTGAGTTTGGACTTGGTTCTGGTGGAGGGTCCCTAACTGGTTCTGATGGAGTTTGGGTCCAGTTCTTGTGGAGATTTATTCCAGGTTCTGATGCTTCTTGGAACTGGTTCTGATAGAGGTTTCTTTCTGGTTCTGAATGAGTTTGGACCTGGTTCTGATAGTGGGTGACTAACTGGTCCTGATGGAGATTTGCTCCTGGTTTTGATGGAGTTTGGATCTGGTTCTGATGGAGTTTTTCTTTCCTTGTACTGATGGAGCTTTTTGCCAGGTTCTGAAGGAGTTTGGACCTGGTTCTGATAGAAGGTTCCTCCTGGTTCTGATTTAGTTTGGACCTGGTTCTGGTAGTGGGTGACTAACTGGTCCTGATACAGAATTCCTCCTGGTTCTGATGGAGGGGTCCTAACTGGTTCTGATGGAGTTTGTGTCCGGTTCTGATGGAGATTTATTCCTGGTTCTGATAGAAGCTTCCTCCTGGTTCTGATTGAGTTTGGACTTGTTTCTGATGGAGGGTCCCTAACTGGTTCTGATGGAGATTGGATCTGGTTCTGATGGAGTTTTTCTTTCCTTGTACTGATGGAGCTTTTTGCCAGGTTCTGAAGGGGTTTGGACCTGGTTCTGATAGAAGGTTCCTCCTGGTTCTGATTGAGTTTGGACCTGGTTCTGATAGTGGGTGACTAATTGGTCCTGATACAGAATTCCTCCTGGTTCTGATTGAGTTTGGACCTGGTTCTGATAGTGGGTGACTAATTGGTCCTGATACAGAATTCCTCCTGGTTCTGATGGAGTTTGGGTCTGGTTCTGATGGAGGGTTCCTAACTGGTTCTGATGGAGATTGGATCTGGTTCTGATGGAGTTTTTCTTTCCTTGTACTGATGGAGCTTTTTGCCAGGTTCTGAAGGAGTTTTGACCTGGTTCTGATAGAAGGTTCCTCCTGGTTCTGATTGAGTTTGGACCTGGTTCTGATAGTGGGTGACTAATTGGTCCTGATACAGAATTCCTCCTGGTTCTGATGGAGTTTGGGTCTGGTTCTGATGGAGGGTTCCTAAGTGGTTCTGATGGAGATTGGATCTGGTTCTGATGGAGTTTTTCTTTCCTTGTACTGATGGAGCTTTTTGCCAGGTTCTGAAGGGGTTTGGACCTGGTTCTGATAGAAGGTTCCTCCTGGTTCTGATTGAGTTTGGACATGGTTCATATGGAGGGGTCCCAACTGGTTCTGATGGAGTTTGTGTCCGGTTCTGATGGAGATTTGTTCCTGGTTCTGCTGGAGTTTGGGTCTGGTTCTGATGGAGGGTTCCTAACTGGTTCTGATGAAGAACTCCTCCTGGTTCTGATTGAGTTTGGGCCTGGTTCTGAGGAATGTTGGACCATGGTTCTGATAGAAGGTTCCTCCTGGTTCTGATTGAGTTTGGACCTGGTTCTGATAGTGGATGACTAACTGGTCCTGATGGAGAATTCCTCCTGGTTTTGATGGAGTTTGGATCTGGTTCTGATGGAGGGGTCCTAACTGGTTCTGATGGAGTTTGTGTCCGGTTCTGAAAGAGATTTGTTCCTGGTTCAGCTGGAGTTTGGGTCTGGTTCTGATGGAGCTTTTTGCCAGGTTCTGAAGGAGTTTGGACCTGGTTCTGATAGAAGGTTCCTCCTGGTTCTGATTGAGTTTGGACCTGGTTCTGATAGTGGGTGACTAACTGGTCCTGATACAGAATTCCTCCTGGTTCTGATGGAGGGGTCCTAACTGGTTCTGATGGAGTTTGTGTCTGGTTCTAATGGAGATTTGTTCCTGGTTCTGCTGGAGTTTGGATCTGGTTCTGATCGAAGTTTCCTCCTAGTTCTGATTTGAGTTTGAGTCCAGTTCTTGTGGATATTTATTCGAGGTTCTGATGCTTCTTGGAACTGGTTGTGATAGAGGTTTCTTTCTGGTTCTGAATCAGTTTGGACCTGGTTCTGATAGTGGGTGACTAACTGGTCCTGATGGAGATTTGCTCCTGGTTTTGATGGAGTTTGGATCTGGTTCTGATGGAGTTTTTCTTTCCTTGTACTGATGGAGCTTTTTGCAAGGTTCTGAAGGAGTTTGGACCTGGTTCTGATAGAAGGTTCCTCCTGGTTCTGATTGAGTTTGGACCTGGTTCTGATAGTGGATGACTAACTGGTCCTGATACAGAATTCCTCCTGGTTCTGATGGAGTTTGTGTCCGGTTCTGATGGAGATTTGTGCCTGGTTTTGCTGGAGTTTGGGTTTGGTTCTGATGGAGGGGTCCTAACTGGTTCTGATAGAGTTTGTGTCCAGTTCTGATGGAGATTTGTTCCTGCTTCTGCTGGAGTTTGGGTCTGGTTCTGATGAAGGGTTCATAACTGGTTCTGATGAAGAATTCCTCCTGGTTCTGATTGAGTTAGGGCCTGGTTCTGAGGAATGTTGGACCATGGTTCTGATAGAAGGGACCTCCGGATTCTGAACGAGATTTGGACCTGGCTCTGGTGAAGTTTTCTTCCTGGTTCTGATAGGTTTGACCTGGTTCTAATAGACTTTGACCTGGTTCTGATGGAGTTTCGGTCCAGTTCTGATGGAGATTTTCTCCAGGTTCTGATGGATTTCTGTACTGGTTCTGATAGAGGTTTCTTTCTGGTTCTGACTGAGTTTGGACCTGGTTCTGATATTGGGTGCCTAACTGGTCCTGATGGAGAATTCCTCCTGGTTCTGATGGAGTTTGAGTCTGGATTTGATGGAGATTTGTTCCTGGTTCTGATGGAGTTTGGGTCTTGTTCTGATGGATGCTTGTACATGGTTCAGGTATAGAATTGTTCAAGGTTCTTATGGAGTTTTTTGCCAGGTTCTGGTGGAGTTGGGACCTGGTTCTGATGGCTGTTTGTTCCTGGTTCTGATAGACGTTTGTACCTGGTTCTGATGAAGAATTGTACAAGGTTCCGATGGAAATTTTTTCCTGGTTCTGATAGAAGTTTCCTCCTGGTTCTGATGGAGTTTGGGTCCAGTTCTTGTGGAGATTTATTCCAGGTTCTGATGCTTCTTGGAACTGGTTCTGATAGAGGTTTCTTTCTGGTTCTGATTGAGTTTGGACCTGGTTCTGATAGTGGGTGACTAACTGGTCCTGATACAGAATTCCTCCTGGTTCTGATGGAGTTTGGGTCTGGTTCTGGTGGAGGGTCCCTAACTGGTTCTGATGGAGTTTGGGTCCAGTTCTGGTGGAGATTTATTCCAGGTTCTGATGCTTCTTGGAACCGGTTCTGATAGAGGTTTCTTTCTGGTTCTGTTGAAGAATTCCTCCTGGTTCTGATTGAGTTTGGGTCTGGTTCTGAGGAATGTTGGACCTGGTTCTGATAGAAGGTTCCTCCTGGTTCTGATTGAGTTTGGACCTGGTTCTGATAGTGGATGACTAACTGGTCCTGATGGAGAATTCCTCCTGGATTTGATGGAGTTTGGATCTGGTTCTGATGGAGGGGTCCTAACTGGTTCTGATGGAGTTTGTGTCCGGTTCTGAAAGAGATTTGTTCCTGGTTCTGCTGGAGTTTGGGTCTGGTTCTGATGGAGCTTTTTGCCAGGTTCTGAAGGAGTTTGGACCTGGTTCTGATAGAAGGTTCCTCCTGGTTCTGATTGAGTTTGGACTTGGTTCTGGTGGAGGGTCCCTAACTGGTTCTGATGGAGTTTGGGTCCAGTTCTGGTGGAGATTTATTCCAGGTTCTGATGCTTCTTGGAACTGGTTCTGATAGAGGTTTCTTTCTGGTTCTGAATGAGTTTGGACCTGGTTCTGATAGTGGGTGACTAACTGGTCCTGATGGAGAATTGCTCCTGGTTTTGATGGAGTTTGGATCTGGTTCTGATGGAGTTTTTCTTTCCATGTACTGATGGAGCTTTTTGCCAGGTTCTGAAGGAGTTTGGACCTGGTTCTGATAGAAGGTTCCTCCTGGTTCTGATTGAGTTTGGACCTGGTTCTGATAGTGGATGACTAACTGGTCCTGATGGAGAATTCCTCCTGGTTTTGATGGAGTTTGGATCTGGTTCTGATGGAGGGTCCTAACTGGTTCTGATGGAGTTTGTGTCCGGTTCTGAAAGAGATTTGTTCCTGGTTCTGCTGGAGTTTGGGTCTGGTTCTGATGGAGCTTTTTGCCAGGTTCTGAAGGAGTTTGGACCTGGTTCTGATAGAAGGTTCCTCCTGGTTCTGATTTAGTTTGGACTTGGTTCTGGTGGAGGGTCCCTAACTGGTTCTGATGGAGTTTGGGTCCAGTTCTGGTGGAGATTTATTCCAGGTTCTGATGCTGCTTGGAACTGGTTCTGATAGAGGTTTCTTTCTGGTTCTGAATGAGTTTGGACCTGGTTCTGATAGTGGGTGACTAACTGGTCGTGATGGAGAATTGCTCCTGGTTTTGATGGAGTTTGGATCTGGTTCTGATGGAGTTTTTCTTTCCATGTACTGATGGAGCTTTTTGCCAGGTTCTGAAGGAGTTTGGACCTGGTTCTGATAGAAGGTTCCTCCTGGTTCTGATTTAGTTTGGACTTGGTTCTGGTGGAGGGTCCCTAACTGGTTCTGATGGAGTTTGGGTCCAGTTCTGGTGGAGATTTATTCCAGGTTCTGATGCTGCTTGGAACTGGTTCTGATAGAGGTTTCTTTCTGGTTCTGAATGAGTTTGGACCTGGTTCTGATAGTGGGTGACTAACTGGTCGTGATGGAGAATTGCTCCTGGTTTTGATGGAGTTTGGATCTGGTTCTGATGGAGTTTTTCTTTCCATGTACTGATGGAGCTTTTTGCCAGGTTCTGAAGGAGTTTGGACCTGGTTCTGATAGAAGGTTCATCCTGGTTCTGATTGAGTTTGGACCTGGTTCTGATAGTGGATGACTAACTGGTCCTGATGGAGAATTCCTCCTGGTTTTAATGGAGTTTGGATCTGGTTCTGATGGAGGGTCCTAACTGGTTCTGATGGAGTTTGTGTCCGGTTCTGATAGAAGGTTCATCCTGGTTCTGATTGAGTTTGGACCTGGTTCTGATAGTGGATGACTAACTGGTCCTGATGGAGAATTCCTCCTGGTTTTGATGGAGTTTGGATCTGGTTCTGATGGAGTTTTTCTTTCCATGTACTGATGGAGCCTTTTGCCAGGTTCTGAAGGAGTTTGGACCTGGTTCTGATAGAAGGTTCATCCTGGTTCTGATTGAGTTTGGACCTGGTTCTGATAGTGGATGACTAACTGGTCCTGATGGAAAATTCCTCCTGGTTCTGATGGAGCGGTCCTAACTGGTTCTGATGGAGTTTGTGTCCGGTTCTGATGGAGGGTTCCTAACTGGTTCTGATGGAGATTGGATCTGGTTCTGATGGAGTTTTTCTTTCCTTGTACTGATGGAGCTTTTTGCCAGGTTCTGAAGGGGTTTGGACCTGGTTCTGATAGAAGGTTCATCCTGGTTCTGATTGAGTTTGGACCTGGTTCTGATAGTGGATGACTAACTGGTCCTGATGGAAAATTCCTCCTGGTTCTGATGGAGCGGTCCTAACTGGTTCTGATGGAGTTTGTGTCCGGTTCTGATGGAGGGTTCCTAACTGGTTCTGATGGAGATTGGATCTGGTTCTGATGGAGTTTTTCTTTCCTTGTACTGATGGAGCTTTTTGCCAGGTTCTGAAGGGGTTTGGACCTGGTTCTGATAGAAGGTTCCTCCTGGTTCTGATGGAGTTTGGGTCTGGTTCTGATGGAGGGGTCCTAACTGGTTCTGATGGAGATTTGTTCCTGCTTCTGCTGGAGTTTGGGTCTGGTTCTGATGAAGGGTTCCTAACTGGTTCTGATGAAGAATTCCTCCTGGTTCTGATTGAGTTAGGGCCTGGTTCTGAGGAATGTTGGACCATGGTTCTGATAGAAGGGACCTCCGGATTCTGAACGAGATTTGGACCTGGCTCTGGTGAAGTTTTCTTCCTGGTTCTGATAGGTTTGACCTGGTTCTAATAGACTTTGACCTGGTTCTGATGGAGTTTCGGTCCAGTTCTGATGGAGATTTTCTCCAGGTTCTGATGGATTTCTGAACTGGTTCTGATAGAGGTTTCTTTCTGGTTCTGACTGAGTTTGGACCTGGTTCTGATATTGGGTGACTAACTGGTCCTGATACAGAATTCCTCCTGGTTCTGATGGAGGGGTCCTAACTGGTTCTGATGGAGTTTGTGTCCGGTTCTGATGGAGATTTGTTCCTGGTTCTGATAGAAGCTTCCTCCTGGTTCTGATTGAGTTTGGACTTGTTTCTGATGGAGGGTCCCTAACTGGTTCTGATGGAGATTGGATCTGGTTCTGATGGAGTTTTTCTTTCCTTGTACTGATGGAGCTTTTTGCCAGGTTCTGAAGGGGTTTGGACCTGGTTCTGATAGAAGGTTCCTCCTGGTTCTGATGGAGTTCGGGTCTGGTTCTGATGGAGGGGTCCTAACTGGTTCTGATGGAGTTTGTGTCCAGTTCTGATGGAGATTTGTTCCTGGTTCTGCTGGAGTTTGGGTCTGGTTCTGATGGAGGGTTCCTAACTGGTTCTGATGAAGAATTCCTCCTGGTTCTGATTGAGTTTGGGTCTGGTTCTGAGGAATGTTGGACCTGGTTCTGATAGTGGGTGACTAACTGGTCCTGATACAGAATTCCTCCTGGTTCTGATGGAGCGGTCCTAACTGGTTCTGATGGAGTTTGTGTCCGGTTCTGATGGAGGGTTCCTAACTGGTTCTGATGGAGATTGGATCTGGTTCTGATGGAGTTTTTCTTTCCTTGTACTGATGGAGCTTTTTGCCAGGTTCTGAAGGGGTTTGGACCTGGTTCTGATAGAAGGTTCCTCCTGGTTCTGATGGAGTTTGGGTCTGGTTCTGATGGAGGTGTCCCAACTGGTTCTGATGGAGTTTGTGTCCTGTTCTGATGGAGATTTGTTCCTGGTTCTGCTGGAGTTTGGGTCTGGTTCTGATGGAGGGTTCCTAACTGGTTCTGATGGAGATTGGATCTGGTTCTGATGGATTTTTTCTTTCCTTGTACTGATGGAGCTTTTTGCCAGGTTCTGAAGGAGTTTTGACCTGGTTCTGATAGAAGGTTCCTCCTGGTTCTGATTGAGTTTGGACCTGGTTCTGATAGTGGGTGACTAATTGGTCCTGATACAGAATTCCTCCTGGTTCTGATGGAGTTTGGGTCTGGTTCTGATGGAGGGTTCCTAACTGGTTCTGATGGAGATTGGATCTGGTTCTGATGGAGTTTTTCTTTCCTTGTACTGATGGAGCTTTTTGCCAGGTTCTGAAGGAGTTTTGACCTGGTTCTGATAGAAGGTTCCTCCTGGTTCTGATTGAGTTTGGACCTGGTTCTGATAGTGGGTGACTAATTGGTCCTGATACAGAATTCCTCCTGGTTCTGATGGAGATTGGATCTGGTTCTGATGGAGTTTTTCTTTCCTTGTACTGATGGAGCTTTTTGCCAGGTTCTGAAGGGGTTTGGACCTGGTTCTGATAGAAGGTTCCTCCTGGTTCTGATGGAGTTTGGGTCTGGTTCTGATGGAGGTGTCCCAACTGGTTCTGATGGAGTTTGTGTCCTGTTCTGATGGAGATTTGTTCCTGGTTCTGCTGGAGTTTGGGTCTGGTTCTGATGGAGGGTTCCTAACTGGTTCTGATGGAGATTGGATCTGGTTCTGATGGATTTTTTCTTTCCTTGTACTGATGGAGCTTTTTGCCAGGTTCTGAAGGAGTTTTGACCTGGTTCTGATAGAAGGTTCCTCCTGGTTCTGATTGAGTTTGGACCTGGTTCTGATAGTGGGTGACTAATTGGTCCTGATACAGAATTCCTCCTGGTTCTGATGGAGTTTGGGTCTGGTTCTGATGGAGGGTTCCTAACTGGTTCTGATGGAGATTGGATCTGGTTCTGATGGAGTTTTTCTTTCCTTGTACTGATGGAGCTTTTTGCCAGGTTCTGAAGGAGTTTTGACCTGGTTCTGATAGAAGGTTCCTCCTGGTTCTGATTGAGTTTGGACCTGGTTCTGATAGTGGGTGACTAATTGGTCCTGATACAGAATTCCTCCTGGTTCTGATGGAGATTGGATCTGGTTCTGATGGAGTTTTTCTTTCCTTGTACTGATGGAGCTTTTTGCCAGGTTCTGAAGGGGTTTGGACCTGGTTCTGATAGAAGGTTCCTCCTGGTTCTGATTGAGTTTGGACATGGTTCATATGGAGGGGTCCCAACTGGTTCTGATGGAGTTTGTGTCCGGTTCTGATGGAGATTTGTTCCTGGTTCTGCTGGAGTTTGGGTCTGGTTCTGATGGAGGGTTCCTAACTGGTTCTGATGAAGAATTCCTCCTGGTTCTGATTGAGTTTGGGCCTGGTTCTGAGGAATGTTGGACCATGGTTCTGATAGAAGGTTCCTCCTGGTTCTGATTGAGTTTGGACCTGGTTCTGATAGTGGATGACTAACTGGTCCTGATAGAGAATTCCTCCTGGTTTTGATGGAGTTTGGATCTGGTTCTGATGGAGGGGTCCTAACTGGTTCTGATGGAGTTTGTGTCCGGTTCTGAAAGAGATTTGTTCCTGGTTCAGCTGGAGTTTGGGTCTGGTTCTGATGGAGCTTTTTGCCAGGTTCTGAAGGAGTTTGGACCTGGTTCTGATAGAAGGTTCCTCCTGGTTCTGATTGAGTTTGGACCTGGTTCTGATAGTGGGTGACTAACTGGTCCTGATACAGAATTCCTCCTGGTTCTGATGGAGGGGTCCTAACTGGTTCTGATGGAGTTTGTGTCTGGTTCTAATGGAGATTTGTTCCTGGTTCTGCTGGAGTTTGGATCTGGTTCTGATCGAAGTTTCCTCCTAGTTCTGATTTGAGTTTGAGTCCAGTTCTTGTGGATATTTATTCGAGGTTCTGATGCTTCTTGGAACTGGTTGTGATAGAGGTTTCTTTCTGGTTCTGAATCAGTTTGGACCTGGTTCTGATAGTGGGTGACTAACTGGTCCTGATGGAGATTTGCTCCTGGTTTTGATGGAATTTGGATCTGGTTCTGATGGAGTTTTTCTTTCCTTGTACTGATGGAGCTTTTTGCAAGGTTCTGAAGGAGTTTGGACCTGGTTCTGATAGAAGGTTCCTCCTGGTTCTGATTGAGTTTGGACCTGGTTCTGATAGTGGATGACTAACTGGTCCTGATACAGAATTCTTCCTGGTTCTGATGGAGTTTGTGTCCGGTTCTGATGGAGATTTGTGCCTGGTTTTGCTGGAGTTTGGGTTTGGTTCTGATGGAGGGGTCCTAACTGGTTCTGATAGAGTTTGTGTCCAGTTCTGATGGAGATTTGTTCCTGCTTCTGCTGGAGTTTGGGTCTGGTTCTGATGAAGGGTTCCTAACTGGTTCTGATGAAGAATTCCTCCTGGTTCTGATTGAGTTAGGGCCTGGTTCTGAGGAATGTTGGACCATGGTTCTGATAGAAGGGACCTCCGGATTCTGAACGAGATTTGGACCTGGCTCTGGTGAAGTTTTCTTCCTGGTTCTGATAGGTTTGACCTGGTTCTAATAGACTTTGACCTGGTTCTGATGGAGTTTCGGTCCAGTTCTGATGGAGATTTTCTCCAGGTTCTGATGGATTTCTGAACTGGTTCTGATAGAGGTTTCTTTCTGGTTCTGACTGAGTTTGGACCTGGTTCTGATATTGGGTGCCTAACTGGTCCTGATGGAGAATTCCTCCTGGTTCTGATGGAGTTTGGGTCTGGTTTTGATGGAGATTTGTTCCTGGTTCTGATGGAGTTTGGGTATTTTTCTGATGGATGCTTGTACATGGTTCAGGTATAGAATTGTTCAAGGTTCTTATGGAGTTTTTTGCCAGGTTCGGGTGGAATTGGGACCTGGTTCTGATGGCTGTTTCTTCCTGGTTCTGATAGACGTTTGTACCTGGTTGTGATGAAGAATTGTACAAGGTTCCGATGGAAATTTTTTCCTGGTTCTGATAGAAGTTTCCTCCTGGTTCTGATGGAGTTTGGGTCCAGTTCTTGTGGAGATTTATTCCAGGTTCTGATGCTTCTTGGAACTGGTTCTGATAGAGGTTTCTTTCTGGTTCTGATTGAGTTTGGACCTGGTTCTGATAGTGGGTGACTAACTGGTCCTGATACAGAATTCCTCCTGGTTCTGATGGAGTTTGGGTCTGGTTCTGGTGGAGGGTCCCTAACTGGTTCTGATGGAGTTTGGGTCCAGTTCTGGTGGAGATTTATTCCAGGTTCTGATGCTTCTTGGAACTGGTTCTGATAGAGGTTTCTTTCTGGTTCTGTTGAAGAATTCCTCCTGGTTCTGATTGAGTTTGGGTCTGGTTCTGAGGAATGTTGGACCTGGTTCTGATAGAAGGTTCCTCCTGGCTCTGATTGAGTTTGGACCTGGTTCTGATAGTGGATGACTAACTGGTCCTGATGGAGAATTCCTCCTGGTTTTGATGGAGTTTGGATCTGGTTCTGATGGAGGGGTCCTAACTGGTTCTGATGGAGTTTGTGTCCGGCTCTGAAAGAGATTTGTTCCTGGTTCTGCTGGAGTTTGGGTCTGGTTCTGATGGAGCTTTTTGCCAGGTTCTGAAGGAGTTTGGACCTGGTTCTGATAGAAGGTTCCTCCTGGTTCTGATTGAGTTTGGACTTGGTTCTGGTGGAGGTTCCCTAACTGGTTCTGATGGAGTTTGGGTCCAGTTCTGGTGGAGATTTATTCCAGGTTCTGATGCTTCTTGGAACTGGTTCTGATAGAGGTTTCTTTCTGGTTCTGAATGAGTTTGGACCTGGTTCTGATAGTGGGTGACTAACTGGTCCTGATGGAGAATTGCTCCTGGTTTTGATGGAGTTTGGATCTGGTTCTGATGGAGTTTTTCTTTCCATGTACTGATGGAGCTTTTTGCCAGGTTCTGAAGGAGTTTGGACCTGGTTCTGATAGAAGGTTCCTCCTGGTTCTGATTGAGTTTGGACCTGGTTCTGATAGTGGATGACTAACTGGTCCTGATGGAGAATTCCTCCTGGTTTTGATGGAGTTTGGATCTGGTTCTGATGGAGGGTCCTAACTGGTTCTGATGGAGTTTGTGTCCGGTTCTGAAAGAGATTTGTTCCTGGTTCTGCTGGAGTTTGGGTCTGGTTCTGATGGAGCTTTTTGCCAGGTTCTGAAGGAGTTTGGACCTGGTTCTGATAGAAGGTTCCTCCTGGTTCTGATTTAGTTTGGACTTGGTTCTGGTGGAGGGTCCCTAACTGGTTCTGATGGAGTTTGGGTCCAGTTCTGGTGGAGATTTATTCCAGGTTCTGATGCTGCTTGGAACTGGTTCTAATAGAGGTTTCTTTCTGGTTCTGAATGAGTTTGGACCTGGTTCTGATAGTGGGTGACTAACTGGTCGTGATGGAGAATTGCTCCTGGTTTTGATGGAGTTTGGATCTGGTTCTGATGGAGTTTTTCTTTCCATGTACTGATGGAGCTTTTTGCCAGGTTCTGAAGGAGTTTGGACCTGGTTCTGATAGAAGGTTCATCCTGGTTCTGATTGAGTTTGGACCTGGTTCTGATAGTGGATGACTAACTGGTCCTGATGGAGAATTCCTCCTGGTTTTAATGGAGTTTGGATCTGGTTCTGATGGAGGGTCCTAACTGGTTCTGATGGAGTTTGTGTCCGGTTCTGATAGAAGGTTCATCCTGGTTCTGATTGAGTTTGGACCTGGTTCTGATAGTGGATGACTAACTGGTCCTGATGGAGAATTCCTCCTGGTTTTGATGGAGTTTGGATCTGGTTCTGATGGAGTTTTTCTTTCCATGTACTGATGGAGCTTTTTGCCAGGTTCTGAAGGAGTTTGGACCTGGTTCTGATAGAAGGTTCATCCTGGTTCTGATTGAGTTTGGACCTGGTTCTGATAGTGGATGACTAACTGGTCCTGATGGAAAATTCCTCCTGGTTCTGATGGAGCGGTCCTAACTGGTTCTGATGGAGTTTGTGTCCGGTTCTGATGGAGGGTTCCTAACTGGTTCTGATGGAGATTGGATCTGGTTCTGATGGAGTTTTTCTTTCCTTGTACTGATGGAGCTTTTTGCCAGGTTCTGAAGGGGTTTGGACCTGGTTCTGATAGAAGGTTCCTCCTGGTTCTGATGGAGTTTGGGTCTGGTTCTGATGGAGGGGTCCTAACTGGTTCTGATGGAGATTTGTTCCTGCTTCTGCTGGAGTTTGGGTCTGGTTCTGATGAAGGGTTCCTAACTTGTTCTGATGAAGAATTCCTCCTGGTTCTGATTGAGTTAGGGCCTGGTTCTGAGGAATGTTGGACCATGGTTCTGATAGAAGGGACCTCCGGATTCTGAACGAGATTTGGACCTGGCTCTGGTGAAGTTTTCTTCCTGGTTCTGATAGGTTTGACCTGGTTCTAATAGACTTTGACCTGGTTCTGATGGAGTTTCGGTCCAGTTCTGATGGAGATTTTCTCCAGGTTCTGATGGATTTCTGAACTGGTTCTGATAGAGGTTTCTTTCTGGTTCTGACTGAGTTTGGACCTGGTTCTGATATTGGGTGCCTAACTGGTCCTGATGGAGAATTCCTCCTGGTTCTGATGGAGTTTGAGTCTGGATTTGATGGAGATTTGTTCCTGGTTCTGATGGAGTTTGGGTCTTGTTCTGATGGATGCTTGTACATGGTTCAGGTATAGAATTGTTCGAGGTTCTTATGGAGTTTTTTGCCAGGTTCTGGTGGAGTTGGGACCTGGTTCTGATGGCTGTTTGTTCCTGGTTCTGATAGACGTTTGTACCTGGTTCTGATGAAGAATTGTACAAGGTTCCGATGGAAATTTTTTCCTGGTTCTGATAGAAGTTTCCTCCTGGTTCTGATGGAGTTTGGGTCCAGTTCTGGTGGAGATTTATTCCAGGTTCTGATGCTTCTTGGAACTGGTTCTGATAGAGGTTTCTTTCTGGTTCTGTTGAAGAATTCCTCCTGGTTCTGATTGAGTTTGGGTCTGGTTCTGAGGAATGTTGGACCTGGTTCTGATAGAAGGTTCCTCCTGTCTCTGATTGAGTTTGGACCTGGTTCTGATAGTGGATGACTAACTGGTCCTGATGGAGAATTCCTCCTGGATCTGATGGAGCGGTCCTAACTGGTTCTGATGGAGTTTGTGTCCGGTTCTGATGGAGGGTTCCTAACTGGTTCTGATGGAGTTTTTCTTTCCTTGTACTGATGGAGCTTTTTGCCAGGTTCTGAAGGGGTTTGGACCTGGTTCTGATAGAAGGTTCCTCCTGGTTCTGATGGAGTTCGGGTCTGGTTCTGATGGAGGGGTCCTAACTGGTTCTGATGGAGTTTGTGTCCAGTTCTGATGGAGATTTGTTCCTGGTTCTGCTGGAGTTTGGGTCTGGTTCTGATGGAGGGTTCCTAACTGGTTCTGATGAAGAATTCCTCCTGGTTCAATTGAGTTTGGGTCTGGTTCTGAGGAATGTTGGACCTGGTTCTGATAGAAGGTTCCTCCTGGTTCTGATGGAGTTTTGGTCTGGTTCTGATGGAGGGGTCCTAACTGGTTCTGATGGAGTTTGTGTCCAGTTCTGATGGAGATTTGTTCCTGGTTCTGCTGGAGTTTGGGTCTGGTTCTGATGGAGGGTTCCTAACTGGTTCTGATGAAGAATTCCTCCTGGTTCTGATTGAGTTTGGGTCTGGTTCTGAGGAATGTTGGACCTGGTTCTGATAGAAGGTTCCTCCTGGTTCTGATTGAGTTTGGACCTGGTTTTGATAGTGGATGACTAACTGGTCCTGATGGAGAATTCCTCCTGGTTCTGATGGAGTTTGGATCTGGTTCTGATAGTGGATGACTAACTGGTCCTGATGGAGTTTGTGTCCGGTTCTGATGGAGATTTGTTCCTGGTTCTGCTGGAGTTTGGATCTGGTTCTGATAGAAGTTTCCTCCTGGTTCTGATTTGAGTTTGGACGTGGTTCTGGTGGAGGGTCCCTAACTGCTTCTGATGGAGTTTGGGTCCAGTTCTTGTGGAGATTTATTCCAGGTTCTGATGCTTCTTGGAACTGGTTCTGATAGAGGTTTCTTTCTGGTTCTGAATGAGTTTGGACCTGGTTCTGATAGTGGGTGACTAACTGGTCGTGATGGAGAATTGCTCCTGGTTTTGATGGAGTTTGGATCTGGTTATGATAGAGGGGTCCTAACTGGTTCTGATGGAGTTTGTGTCCGGTTCTGAAAGAGATTTGTTCCTGGTTCTGCTGGAGTTTGGGTGTGGTTCTGATGGAGCTTTTTGCCAGGTTCTGAAGGAGTTTGGACCTGGTTCTGATAGAAGGTTCCTCCTGGTTCTGATTTAGTTTGGACTTGGTTCTGGTGGAGGGTCCCTAACTGGTTCTGATGGAGTTTGGGTCCAGTTCTGGTGGAGATTTATTCCAGGTTCTGATGCTTCTTGGAACTGGTTCTGATAGAGGTTTCTTTCTGGTTCTGAATGAGTTTGGACCTGGTTCTGATAGTGGGTGACTAACTGGTCGTGATGGAGAATTGCTCCTGGTTTTGATGGAGTTTGGATCTGGTTCTGATGGAGTTTTTCTTTCCATGTACTGATGGAGCTTTTTGCCAGGTTCTGAAGGAGTTTGGACCTGGTTCTGATAGAAGGTTCATCCTGGTTCTGATTGAGTTTGGACCTGGTTCTGATAGTGGATGACTAACTGGTCCTGATGGAGAATTCCTCCTGGTTTTGATGGAGTTTGGATCTGGTTCTGATGGAGGGTTCCTTACTGGTTTTGATGGAGATTGGATCTGGTTCTGATGGAGTTTTTCTTTCCTTGTACTGATGGAGCTTTTTGCCAGGTTCTGAAGGGGTTTGGACCTGGTTCTGATAGAAGGTTCCTCCTGGTTCTGATGGAGTTTGGGTCTGGTTCTGATGGAGGGGTCCTAACTGGTTCTGACGGAGTTTGTGTCCAGTTCTGATGGAGATTTGTTCCTGGTTCTGCTGGAGTTTGGGTCTGGTTCTGATGGAGGGGTCCTAACTGGTTCTGATGGAGTTTGTGTCCAGTTCTGATGGAGATTTGTTCCTGGTTCTGCTGGAGTTTGGATCTGGTTCTGATGGAGTTTTTCTTTCCATGTACTGATGGAGCCTTTTGCCAGGTTCTGAAGGAGTTTTGACCTGGTTCAGATAGAAGGTTCATCCTGGTTCTGATTGAGTTTGGACCTGGTTCTGATAGTGGGTGACTAATTGGTCCTGATACAGAATTCCTCCTGGTTCTGATGGAGTTTGGGTCTGGTTCTGATGGAGGGTTCCTAACTGGTTCTGATGGAGATTGGATCTGGTTCTGATGGAGTTTTTCTTTCCTTGTACTGATGGAGCTTTTTGCCAGGTTCTGAAGGAGTTTTGACCTGGTTCTGATAGAAGGTTCCTCCTGGTTCTGATTGAGTTTGGACCTGGTTCTGATAGTGGGTGACTAATTGGTCCTGATACAGAATTCCTCCTGGTTCTGATGGAGTTTGGGTCTGGTTCTGATGGAGGGTTCCTAAGTGGTTCTGATGGAGATTGTATCCGGTTCTGAAAGAGATTTGTTCCTGGTTCTGCTGGAGTTTGGGTCTGGTTCTGATGGAGGGTTCCTAACTGGATCTGATGGAGTTTGTGTCCGGTTCTGATGGAGATTTGTTCCTGGTTCTGATAGAAGTTTCTTCCTGGTTTTGATGGAGTTTGGATCTGGTTCTGATGGAGTTTTTCTTTCCTTGTACTGATGGAGCTTTTTTCCAGGTTCTGAAGGAGTTTGGACCTGGTTCTGATAGAAGGTTCCTCCTGGTTCTGATTGAGTTTGGACCTGGTTCTGATAGTGGGTGACTAACTGGTCCTGATACAGAATTCCTCCTGGTTCTGATGGAGCGGTCCTAACTGGTTCTGATGGAGTTTGTGTCCGGTTCTGATGGAGGGTTCCTAACTGGTTCTGATGGAGATTGGATCTGGTTCTGATGGAGTTTTTCTTTCCTTGTACTGATGGAGCTTTTTGCCAGGTTCTGAAGGGGTTTGGACCTGGTTCTGATAGAAGGTTCCTCCTGGTTCTGATGGAGTTCGGGTCTGGTTCTGATGGAGGGGTCCTAACTGGTTCTGATGGAGTTTGTGTCCAGTTCTGATGGAGATTTGTTCCTGGTTCTGCTGGAGTTTGGGTCTGGTTCTGATGGAGGGTTCCTAACTGGTTCTGATGAAGAATTCCTCCTGGTTCTGATTGAGTTTGGGTCTGGTTCTGAGGAATGTTGGACCTGGTTCTGATAGAAGGTTCCTCCTGGTTCTGATTGAGTTTGGACCTGGTTCTGATAGTGGATGACTAACTGGTCCTGATGGAGAATTCCTCCTGGTTCTGATGGAGTTTGGATCTGGTTCTGATGGAGGGGTCCTAACTGGTTCTGATGGAGTTTGTGTCCGGTTCTGATGGAGATTTGTTCCTGGTTCTGCTGGAGTTTGGATCTGGTTCTGATAGAAGTTTCCTCCTGGTTCTGATTTGAGTTTGGACGTGGTTCTGGTGGAGGGTCCCTAACTGCTTCTGATGGAGTTTGGGTCCAGTTCCTGTGGAGATTTATTCCAGGTTCTGATGCTTCTTGGAACTGGTTCTGATAGAGGTTTCTTTCTGGTTCTGAATGAGTTTGGACCTGGTTCTGATAGTGGGTGACTAACTGGTCGTGATTGAGAATTGCTCCTGGTTTTGATGGAGTTTGGATCTGGTTCTGATGGAGTTTTTCTTTCCATGTACTGATGGAGCTTTTTGCCAGGTTCTGAAGGAGTTTGGACCTGGTTCTGATAGAAGGTTCATCCTGGTTCTGATTGAGTTTGGACCTGGTTCCGATAGTGGATGACTAACTGGTCCTGATGGAGAATTCCTCCTGGTTTTGATGGAGTTTGGATCTGGTTCTGATGGAGGGGTCCTAACTAGTTCTGATGGAGTTTGTGTCCGGTTCTGAAAGAGATTTGTTCCTGGTTCTGCTGGAGTTTGGGTCTGGTTCTGATGGAGCTTTTTGCCAGGTTCTGAAGGAATTTGGACCTGGTTCTGATAGAAGGTTCCTCCTGGTTCTGATTTAGTTTTGACCTGGTTCTGATAGTGGGTGACTAACTGGTCCTGATATAGAATTCCTCCTGGTTCTGATGGAGTTTGGGTCTGGTTCTGATGGAGGGTTCCTAACTGGTTCTGATGGAGTTTGTGTCCGTTTCTGATGGAGATTTGTTCCTGGTTCTGCTGGAGTTTGGATCTGGTTCTGATAGAAGTTTTCTCCTGGTTCTGATTTGAGTTTGGACTTGGTTCTGGTGGAGGGTGACTAACTGGTCCTGATGGAGAATTGCTCCTGGTTTTGATGGAGTTTGGATCTGGTTCTGCTGGAGTTTGTGTCTGGTTCTGATGGAGATTTCTTCCTGGTTCTGCTGAAGTTTGGGTCTGGTTCTGCTGGAGGGTTCCTAACTGGTTCTGATGAAGAATTCCTCCTGGTTCTGATTG
This sequence comes from Girardinichthys multiradiatus, assembly GCF_021462225.1. NCBI lineage: Eukaryota > Metazoa > Chordata > Actinopteri > Cyprinodontiformes > Goodeidae > Girardinichthys > Girardinichthys multiradiatus. Next base: position 1,660,058 of record NC_061794.1, on the reverse strand, counting down.
AGTTTGGGTCTGGTTCTGAGGAATGTTGGACCATGGTTCTGATAGAAGGGACCTCCTGATTCTGAAGGAGATTTGGACCTGGCTTTGGCGAAGTTTTCTTCCTGGTTCTGATGCGCTAACAGCCTATATACAAAAGTCTATGAAATTGCCTTTTAAATTTAATCACTGTTGTCTAACTGTTAGAACAGCAGTACATGCTGTTTAAGTACTCAACACAAAATGGCCGCCAGTAGTTGCCTCCTATGAAGATGGTCAAAGGATTAGGGGGTCGGGTCAGGTTTAGGCCATGGAAACGAATGAAAATGAATGGAAGTCAATGAAAAGTCCTCACAAAGATAGTAATCCATGAATGTGTGTGGGAGTGTGTGTGAGCGTGTGTGTGTGTCCGAGTGTGAGACACGGAGAGAATAGAGGCAGAAACATAGACAGAATCATAAACAGACATAGACAGTAGGAGATACACAGAGCTATAAATAGAACAATGAGGAATGAATCAGCCAATCAGCAAAGAGCGTCAGTGTAACACCTGCAGCATTTCTAATGCAGCACCTCACTATTGTCTCCCCCTGGCCTGGGCTTTTAACATGGAGGCGCATGCTCCCAAACTACCGCCCATACCTCGGAAACCGTAAGGGCTATCGACGTCATTCTTGGACCGTTTTTTTCAGAACGGACAGGGGAAGGGAACGAGAATATTAACACATTTTTGCTGAAAATATAATATTAAAGGCACAACACTAGGTGAAAAAAAGGGAAAAATGGAGAAAAACAATAAATGCCTGAACATGCTCTCGTACCATGTCTAATAACTCGGAAACTATAAGGGCTATCGATTTCATTCATGCATTGTATGAATAAGCAGGCCTTGATGAACAATCATGGAGCTTCTCAGGGTTCTACAAAAATCTGTCTGGGAGGTGTGACCCTGTGAAAAAGTGAATCATTTTGACGATTTTTAACCTGAGTGAAGGTGAATTTTTCACTCTCAAACAAACCTACTTCACGACAAAAAGATAAAAGGTATCCAAAATATTTTTGGACCGTAGCTATCAGCAGGGATCGGTGAACAATCCTGGAGATTTTCGTCTGTCTACATAAATCTGTGTAGGAGATATGACAGTGTAGAAAAGTGGATAATTTAGAAATATTTCAATTTTAGCGATTTTGGGAAGGACAGATTTGGTACTCCTAAACAAACCTTTTTTATGACATAACAATAAAAGGTATCAAAACAGTTCCTTCACTGTGAGCGCCAGCAAGGTCTGAAGATAAATCTCCACAAGGCTCATGTCTCTACCTCAAATGATTTACGAGAGGCGGCGATTCGAAAATGTGTGAGTTTAAGGATTTTTATCTCAGATTTATTTTGAAATTCCTACAGATTTCCTATACAGGGTGTGTTGACTTTGCATTGCTTTGGGGCTTGTTGCCGGAAAACTGTATGTCCCACATCAATGAGGGTGACATTTTCTTAATCGCGAAAGAGTATCCTACGTTTTGATGTATAATTTGTATAGGTAAATTGAAAATTGAGCGAGTGAAGAGAGTTTGTTCGTTCTTTTTCAGGTTATTAAAAAATCTACAGAAGAATTCCGTCATTGGATTACATTATAAAATTAAAAATCTGACAAAATCGTAATAAAGTTTGAATCCAAATTGTAGAAAAACTGTAAAAGATATCAAAAAGTTGAATTAAACAGTAAAAGCAGAAGGTTGTGAAAGCATTTTAAAAGTTGAATGGTGTTTCTAGCTGAAAGTATACGGAAGTAGTTAAACAGTGAAATTTTAGCAGAATTTTTGAGGTTTACCATTCATTTCAATAGGAGCAAAAAAACCATAAAAAGCTGAATATTTTAAAAAGTATATAAGTTATAAATACCAAAAGTCATAGCCGGAATGTCCTGAAAGGGCTGAATAATGTGAAAGTTGAACGGTTGAAATAGCACAAAGTATGCAGGAGGATTAGCGAATCAAAAAGTGTACGGAAGCAACCAGAATAAGAAGAAGACGGAATAATAAAGAATAAAGAGAAACACAATAAAGACAAACAGGATCTCAATAGGTCGTGTGAATGCCTACAGCATTCACACAAAGAAAAACAGAAAAACAATAAGTGAGAATGCACTGAAAAGGCTTTATTTTTGCTCTGATATTAAGCAAGATGTTTTTGTTTTGGTATTTTCCTTTTTTTTTAGGTACAAAGGAGCAGACGGGCCAGTTTATTAAGCTCAGTGGTGAGAACCACCACCTTTTTACTGGAGCTAAAAACTCAGCCGGTTTCTGTCCAGTTTCAATAACTCCTATCTTTCTAACTTTCATAAATATCCATCCAGTGATTAACATACTTCTTTCGGTTTAGGACAATTCCGGAGAAGATGGACCAGCAGGGGAAGGTCACCCCCTTTGCAGGCCAAAACAATGTGGGACAATAAAAAAAAAAAAAAAAAAAATTAGAGTATGTTCAGAAGTTCTCATGTCACACACAAATAAAAAAATATTTCTAAAAGTCTTGTTGGTTTCTCTGTTTAGTCAATTTTTTTTTTATTCCATCTAACTTTAGGATTGCAAGTATCCAGGGTCAGGAGAGGGAGTCAGTGAAAAGCCTACTGCTGCTACTTGGCCCTGGTTTGTCCTTATGGATGAGGTGTTGGGACAGAGGTCTTCCACAACACTTCCTGTTCTAATTGCCTCCATCCCTGAGGACACTCCCGGGCCAAGCGGAGCGGTGGGCAACCAGATGGAGAAGGAAGACAGTGAGCCAGCAGGAAGGGATCAGAAAAGAAAGAGGGACAGATATGAGGAGATGATGGAGTTGATCAGGGAGGACATGAGGGCACAGAGAACGGACAGACTGTTTTCCAAAGAATGACACCAAAATAAGGTGCTACAGAAGAAATATTAAGTTTTGTTCAGATTGTTTCTTAAAGTTTTATGGTGTTCTAATAAATTTCAAAATTGTTTTTGTCACTAATGTTATTTACATTTGATCTAACAGTACATCAATTTCATTTAAAGTTATAAACAGAATTTATTATAAAAAATTCAAACAGCACTTTAAACAGAATGGGGGAAGAAAACATTCAAACAGATCAAGATTACAAGACAAAAGGCATAAAATAAAACTATGTACAAGTATTTACAATGGCGACAGCAGGATCAACCTGAGTGACCGGTTCCTGGAACACCTCTTCAGCAGAACAAAAAGGCAGATGTCTTTGTGAACAGAAAGTCTGGCGGTGTGGCTAAATCTTTCACAAGGTCAGAGACTTGGATGGGATGCTGCAACTGAGACCTTTGGTTACTCTTTCTGGATGGTGGTCTGCAGATGTTTGTGATGCCTCTCTCCGCTGTCCACGGTATCAAGTGGGTTTAAAGGGCTGGCTGAATTGACGGCTGCCACATCACTAAGAGGTAATCGGAAAAATGCAGAATTAGAAGATGGTGCTCACAAAATATTACAATTAGTTATACCCCTCAAAAATTAATCACATCTATAATATTATACTTGGCTGACACAGTAGTCATGTTCTGGTGGTACCTCCTCCAGGGCAGACACCTCAGCTGAAAGCTGGTCCTGCCAGAGAGCAACGCTGACTGCCTCAGTCCAAACCTCACCCTCATCCTCTTCTACAGCCTCCTCTGGGTCATCCTCTGGGGCCATGACATCCCCAGCACCAAGGCAGATGTGGAGGATGGCGCATGCTGTTATGACCTGAAAACAATTTAAAAGAGGGTGCATATATGTGTATGTGTATATATTATGTATAATGTATATATAAAATGGATCTAGGTCAAAACGTGCATGAGGTACAAAGGTGTCGTGCACCTCCAGCGCTTGCAGGAAGATGGCCTGAATCTGGTTTTCATCATTCCAAAAACAAGAGCGTGTTTTTCAAATTATGGCTGTTAAAGCGCTGGGCTCCCACACCTTGTCTTGTCCTCTTGTAGGGAGTGATGAGGGGGAGTGGATATTGGAGGCATGGGTACCCTCCATCAGCAAGGGTAAAATGCCCTGGAGGAGGATAAACTGTACAGTGGGCTGTGGTGGAGCACCCTAGAGTTATGCACTGACCCAGGCTAGCCCACATACGTGTCAATAAAATGGCTCTCAGAAACTGCTTGCAGGATTATGGAAGGGAAGAGTTTCCTGTTCCTGTATCACTGACCATCAGGGCTGCTTGGACACCTGAAGCGGATATGGCAGCCGTCAATTGCACCAACAGCTTTAAGAAAGGCTCTGTGGCGTGCCAGCCCTGCAAACTCACGGGACACTGCCTTCAAGTCCTCAGGGGTCTTTAGAAGGTAGATGACCTGGTGACGAATAGCCATGATCTCCTCTGTAACTCTGTGGACGATGCGATGGACAGTAGAGCGAGGCATCCCAAACACTCTGCAGACCACTCTGTAGGATGTGCCACTTGCCAGCCAGAAAAGAAAAACCAAGGTCTCAATAGTAGCACCCCATCCATGTTGCCTATCCTGGTGCAAAAGATTAAGCAGCAATGCCAGAGACTCCCTGCTCAGTCAAAAATCAAGCCTGGTGTCCTCCTGGTTGAAGAAGCGTTTCAGGACTGGGACACTCAGGTTGATCCTGCAATAAAGGGGTCTGGTCTAGAAAAGGGAAGAATGGAGATGGAAAAACACATGCTTCTAGATATTTTAATTGATCAAAGCAAGTAGATACTAATACACCAAAAACACTGCATTATTATAAAATTATCTAAGAACAGCCAGAGGGGATCAAATACTTTATAATTCCCATCTTAAAATTGAAAGTTGTTGTTTATATATATATATATATATATATATATATATGGCGGTTCAAAGAGGGGTATATAAATACCCCTCCTTGAACCGCCACCTTAACGTGGTGGAGGGGTTTGAGTGCTCGAATGATCCTAGAGGCTATGTTGTCTGGGGCTTAAATGCCCCTGGTAGGGTCTCCCATGGCAAACAGGCTCTAGGTGACGAGTCAGACAAAGAGCGGTTCAAGAAACCCTCATGACGACCACAAAATTGAGGCACGTAACGTCGCCCGGCACGGCGGAGCCGGGGTCCCACCCTGGAGCCAGGCCTGGGGTCGGGACTCGTCGGAGAGCGCCTGGTGGCTGGGTTGCTCCTCGCGGGACCTGGCCAGGCCAAGCCCGAACGAGAGACGCGAGACTATCCCCCAGTGGGCCCACCACTTGCAGGGGGAACCGTGAGGGACCGGTGCAAAGGGGATTGGGCGGCGGACGAAGGTGGAGACCTCGGCGGCCCGATCCCCGGATGCTTAGGCTGGCTCTAGGGATGTGGAATGTCACCTCGCTGGGCGGGCAAGGAGCATGAGCTGGTGCGGGAGGTCGAGAGATATCGACTAGAAATAGTCGGGCTCTCCTCCACACACAGCGTGGGCTCTGCAACCCATCTCCTCGAGAGGGGCTGGACTCTCTTTTACTCTGGAGTGGCCCACAGGGAGAGGCGGCGGGCTGGGGTGGGTTTGCTTGTCGCCCCCCAGCTCAGCTGTCTCGTGTTGGGGTTTACCCCAGTGGATGAGAGGGTCGCATCCCTGCGCCTTCGGGTTGGGGAGTGGTCTCTGACTATCATTTCAGCCTACGGGCCGAGTGGTAGTGCGGAGTACCCGGTCTTCTTGGCGTCCCTGTCGGGGGTGCTGGATAGTGCCCCTCCCGGGGACTCCATTATTCTGCTGGGGGACTTCAACGCCCACGTGGGAAACGACAGTGACACCTGGAGAGGCGTGATCGGGAGGAATGGCCTCCCCGATCTGAATCCGAGTGGTGCTTTGTTATTGGACTTCTGTGCTAGTCACGGATTGTCCATAATGAACACCATGTTCAAACATAAGGGTGTCCATCAGTGTACTTGGCACCAGGATACCCTAGGCAGGAGGTCAGTGATCGACTTTGTTGTCATATCATCAGACCTTCGGCCGCATGTTTTGGGCACTCGAGTGAAGAGAGGGGCTGAGCTGTCCACTGATCACCACTTGGTGGTGAGTTGGATCCGATGGAAGAGAAGAAAGCCGGCCTGACCTGGCAGGTCCAAGCGCATAATGAGGGTCTGCTGGGAACGTCTGGCGGAGCCCTTGGCCAGGGATGTATTCAACTCCCACCTCCGGGACTGCTTTGACCAGATTCCGGGGGATGTTGGAGACATAGAGTCCGAGTGGACCATGTTCTCTGCATTTATTGTCGATGCTGCTGCCCGCAGCAGTGGCCGTATGGTCTGCGGTGCCTGTCGCGGCGGCAATCCCCGAACCGAGTAGTGGACACCGGTAGTAAGGGTCAAGACGAAGAAGGAGTCCTATCGGCTGTGGTTGGCTTGTGGGACTCCTGAGGCGGCTGACGGGTTGTGGCAGAGGCAAAAACTCGGGCCTGGGAGGAGTTCGATGAGGCCATGGAAAAGGACTCCCGGTTGGCCTCTACGCGATTCTGGCAAACCGTCCAGCGCCTCAGGAGGGGGAAGCAGTGCTTCGCCAACACTGTTTACTGTGGGGGTGGGAGGATGCTGACCTCGACTGGGGACATTATTGGGCAGTGGAAGGAGTACTTCGAGGATCTCCTCAATCCTGCCATCACCCATTACCTGGTGGAAACAGAGGCTGGGGACTTGGGGTTAGACTCTTTCATCAGCCAGGCTGAAGTCACCGAGGTGGTTAAAAAGTTCCGCGGTGGCAGGGCTTCCGGGCTGGATGAGATCCGCCCTGAGTACCTCAAGTCTCTGGATGTTATGGGGTTATCATGGTTGACATGCCTCTTCAACATTGCGTGGCGGTCGAGGACAGTGCCTCTGGACTGGCAGACTGGGGTGGTGGTCCCCCTTCATAAGAAGAGTGACCGGAGGGTGTGTTCCAACTACAGGGGATCACACTCCTCAGCCTCCCTAGTAAGGCTTATGCCAGGGTATTTGAGAGACCGGCTGATAGTCGAACCTCGGCTTCAGGAGGAGCAGTGTGGTTTTCGTCCCGGCCGTGGAACACTGGACTATCTCTATACCCTCTACAGGGTACTCGAGGGTTCATGGGAGTTTGCCCAACCGGTCCACATGTGTTTTGTTGACCTGGAGAAATCATTTGACTGTGATGCCCTGTCGGGGGCGCTCCAGGAGCGTGGAATCGGGGGCCCTTTATTAGGGACCATCCGGTCTCTGTACAAGCGGAGCAGGAGTGTGGTCCCCATTGCTGGCATTAAATTGGACCTGTTCCCGGTGCATGTTGGACTCCGACAGGGCTGCCCTTTGTCACCGGTCCTGCCAGAGGGGGTCTGGTTTGGGGACCAGAGGATTTCGTCTCTTCTTTTTGTAGGTGACGTGGTCCTGCTGGCCCCCTCTACCCAAGACCTACAGCATGCACTGGGGCGGTTTGCAGACAAGTGCGAAGCGGCTGGGATGAAGATCAGCTCCTCCAAGTCTGAGGCCATGGTTCTCGACCGGAAAAGGGTGGCTTGTCCTCTTCAGGTTGGAGTGGAGTTTCTGCCTCAAGTGGAGGAGTTCAAGTATCTTGGGGTCTTGTTCATGAGTGAGGGAAGAATGAAGCAGAAGATTGACAGACGGATCGGTGTGGCTGCCGCAGTAATGGGGACGCTGTGCCGGTCCATTGTGGTGAAGAGAGAGTTGAGCAAAAAAGCGAAGCTCTCTCTTTACCGGTCGGTCTACGTTCCTACCTTCACCTACGGCCATGAACTTTGGGTCATGACCGAAAGAACAAGATCTTGGATACAAGCAGCTGAAATAAGCTTCCTCCACGCATGAATAAATCTGCGCAGTGTCAATCCAACCAGTCTTGGAAGCAGAAAAAGATGTGTGTCACAGTATGGGTGTACTTAAAGTTTAGTGTCAGCTTGCCCTAATTATTTTAGCTGTTTAGTGGTCAGTAAAGCTAAAAGTTTAGTTAGCAGAATATAGGTTAGTGAAGCTAACGTCTTGGCTGTGCCTACCACTGGTGACAATAGTTTGAATGTACTGCTTTAACTGAAAAAAGGAAGACTAACAATGTTTTCTGGATTTTTAATCTTTATTTTCTACTACACAGTGAGACATGGTAAATTACACACAACGTAAAGTTGAATTACATTTTAATACAAAAACATTCACCTCTTTATGACTAAATATTATGTTAAATATAGAAATATACTGTACATAGAAAAGTTTGTACACTGTAGGAGACATGATGTAATTAATTTAGACATACACACATTTAAAGATCCTGAACTTTGTATCTCACAACCTATAATAGAGAAACAGCATTAACTGCTTAAAACAGAAGACGATACAAAACACATAATGACAAATGTAATTAATTAACTTCAGCAAATACAGTAAATGAAGCTAATGCAAAACAAACTTTAGGCTGATGCAAGAAGACACAAGACACAAGAAATTTGTTCTTTGTTTTTTTATTATAACTGTTGCGCGATTTTGTGAAAATCTATAAAATAAACATTACCTTGAATGAAATTAATGTGATTTGAAGTTCAGATACAACAAAAAGAATAAGAGTAGACAAATAAGTAGCCAGGAAAAGTATGATAACTAGCTATTTTTCCTAACAATCCATCTGTGTCAGGATGGATGGATGGATGGGATGGATGGATGGATGGATGGTGAAATTATAAATTCCTGTATCTTTTTCTTTTGCACCACATAACACCTTCAGTTTAGTTCCTCATGTGTTGTTAAGATTATTTTCTCTATTATGGCAGTTTGTGCTACAGACTAAGGCCACAATCATGTGTTACATTATCAATCTATAAATTACAATGTGAATATTAAACAAGTGGTATTACATTGAGCAGTTAAATTTGAGTGTGTGACTTTTTACTACTCAGATGCATGTTGACATTTGGCAGTTTCTACAAATCAGGGTCATCCCCCTTGAGAGTGTTAAATTCTTCTGGAGCTGAATACTTGTCAGCCCCCTGACCAGAGGAATGCCAAAAACCTGCTGCAATCTCATCAAAGGTGCGACCCTTTGTCTCTGGTACCTTGAAGTATGTGAAGACGAAGAAGTCGAGTAGCAGAAAGGTAAAGATGATGAAGACATATGGACCAAGGAGTTGCTGCAACAACAAGAGTTTAATTTGATATAAGCAGACACTGCTATGTAAACCGAAGTATGCAACATACCTGTCATGATCTGAGGGTATTTCTTGATTTGTTTTGGACCTTGTTCATGATTGTTTTCCATGTGATGCTTTAGTTAATTTACTTTAAGTTTAGTTTCTTGTTCTAATTATTGTGAATGTTTTCAAGGTGTCACTTTTTTCTTTACTTATTCATGTATTCGTTTTATCATGCATTGTAGTTTATGTTCTGCACGATGACGTCATGAACACGCTCCGTATTTTGGCCCTGTCCTGATAACCACACTACATCCTGTGTCCATCTATGAAGTGTGTCGTTTGTAAAAGTGCACAAAGGGTTGAAGTGTGCAGGTTAGAAGCGTGCAAAATTGGAGGATTGGGACAGTAGGGGTCACGTCATCAACTTGCACCTCTGCAAAGTAACTGCGACTTTAGAAAATGGTGGGACCACTCGCTGTTTTTGCCATCCTGCTGCTAAAAATATATTTTAAAATTGCAACAAGCAATTGTTAAGGAGAAACAAATGCAGGAACTGAAGGAGGCTTATATACCAGACTCGCCACGGCACCAGTGTTTGTTCGAAAGTTAATTTCAAAGTTACAGGCTACTGACTGCCCAGAATCACCCTGAAACCAATGGCGTCTTAAAATGTTGAGGTTGGAAAACTACTAATAAAAATATATTGTCAGCTTGCTGTCTAAAGTTTACACAGTTCTTATTATTCTGATTTGATGGTTGATTACATTGATGGTTGTAATTGTTTTTTGCTCAAAATGTCACCTGGGGTGAAAAGACCACTCTGGACAATTGGGACACATTATGCACTCAAACCCATCAATGGGAACACGCAATTGAGGGTGGAAGTGGAAGCACTGGGACAGGGCCTTTGATTCAGAACATATCCAAGATGGCGTGGAGGCAGAAGCGCTCCAAAGTGTGGTTGTATTTTACAAATAAACGCAATACTTGGGCAAGTTGCAACATGTGCAAAGCTTTGATCACAACAAAAGGAGGAAATACCTCCAACATGCTCAAGCATTTGACCACGCAACACGCAACTAATTTGCACACACGTAAAGTCTTCAATACGCTGCTTATCAATAGTGGTTACTCATGAGTAGGAGCTTGCAGCACATAGCCTTCTGCTTTAAATGTCCCAGGTAATGTTGAACTCATCTAGGCGTTGTTGATTGTATTAATTTTAGGGCCATATTTACATTTAGCTGACAAGGACTGCCAGAGTGAGGCTGTCTCAGATGCTGGTTCTTGCATACCTTTGGCTACCCCTGTCATCGAGGCAGGGAAGAGTAAAACGACAGAGGCAAAAATACAGGAATGTCACAGAGCAGTCACTAAATCTGTGCACAGTGGAAGCCCCTGCATTTCGGTAGGATAATTTAGTGTCTGGCATGAAAATTAAAACTGTCTAAATGTTATTTTACCCAGTACAGCTCTGTTTTTTTAATTTCAATTACATATTCTCTCTAGGTGGATGAGAAAGACTATCAACTCAAAATACCGTCCTCCAAGTAGAGACAGCTTAACAAACCATTTGATCCCAGCTTGGTATGGAGCTGAAAAGAGCAATCTTATCTCAGACCTGAAGCATGTCCCAAAGGCAGCCATCACAGTTGATGGATGGCCAAATTTTACCCAAGACCATTAAATCCCTGTAACACTACTCTATGTAAGGGAAGGAAAAAGTCCTCAAAACCAAAGCAGTCTATGAATCGCAGAAAGAAAGAGCTGAGGCAAAGGAGATTAATAGCATCTTTGAGGAATTTGGAGTAAAAGAGTAGGTCGTGGCAGCCACTGTGGATAATGTAGCAAACATCAGTGTACAGGTCCTTCTCAAAATATTAGCATATTGTGATGAAGTTCATTAATTTTCATAATGTCATGATGAAAATTTAACATTTATATATTTTAGATTCATTGCACACTAACTGAAATATTTCAGGTCTTTTATTGTCTTAATACGGATGATTTTGGCATATAGCTCATGAAAACCCAAAATTCCTATCTCACAAAATTAGCATATCATTAAAAGGGTCTCTAAACGAGCTATGAACCTAATCATCCGAATCAACGAGTTAACTCTAAACACCTTCAAAAGATTCCTGAGGCCTTTAAAACTCCCAGCCTGGTTCATCACTCGAAACCCCAATCATGGGTAAGACTGCCGACCTGACTGCTGTCCAGAAGGCCACTATTGACACCCTCAAGCGAGAGGGTAAGACACAGAAAGAAATTTCTGAACGAATAGGCTGTTCCCAGAGTGCTGTATCAAGGCACCTCAGTGGGAAGTCTGTGGGAAGGAAAAAGTGTGGCAGAAAACGCTGCACAACGAGAAGAGGTGACCGGACCCTGAGGAAGATTATGGAGAAGGGCCGATTCCAGACCTTGGGGGACCTGCGGGAGCAGTGGACTGAGTCTGGAGTAGAAACATCCAGAGCCACTGTGCACAGGCGTGTGCAGGAAATGGGCTACAGGTGCCGCATTCCCCAGGTCAAGCCACTGTTGAACCAGAAACAGTGGCAGAAGCGCCTGACCTGGGCTACAGAGAAGCAGCACTGGACTGTTGCTCAGTGGTCCAAAGTACTTTTTTCGGATGAAAACAAATTCTGCATGTCATTCGGAAATCAAGGTGCCAGAGTCTGGAGGAAGACTGGGGAGAAGGAAATGCCAAAATGCCAGAAGTCCAGTGTCAAGTACCCACAGTCAGTGATGGTCTGGGGTGCCGTGTCAGCTGCTGGTGTTGGTCCACTGTGTTTTATCAAGGGCAGGGTCAATGCAGCTAGCTATCAGGAGATTTTGGAGCACTTCATGCTTCCATCTGCTGAAAAGCTTTATGGAGATGAAGATTTCATTTTTCAGCACGACCTGGCACCTGCTCACAGTGCCAAAACCACTGGTAAATGGTTTACTGACCATGGTATCACTGTGCTCAATTGGCCTGCCAACTCTCCTGACCTGAACCACATAGAGAATCTGTGGGATATTGTGAAGAGAACGTTGAGAGACTCAAGACCCAACACTCTGGATGAGCTAAAGGCCACTATCGAAGCATCCTGGGCCTCCATAAGACCTCAGCAGTGCCACAGGCTGATTGCCTCCATGCCACGCCGCATTGAAGCAGTCATTTCTGCCAAAGGATTCTCGACCAAGTATTGAGTGCATAACTGTACATGATTATTTGAAGGTTGACGTTTTTTGTATTAAAAACCCTTTTCTTTTATTGGTCGGATGAAATATGCTACTTTTGTGAGATAGGAATTTTGGGTTTTCATGAGCTGTATGCCAAAATCATCCGTATTAAGACAATAAAAGACCTGAAATATTTCAGTTCGTGTGCAATGAATCTAAAATATATGAATGTTAAATTTTCATCATGACATTATGGAAAATAATGAACTTTATCACAATATGCTAATATTTTGAGAAGGACCTGTAGATGTGAAAAAGCTAAACTTCATCAAGCTTCTGAGTTTTGCACACACCTTGGAGGTCGTACATATTTCCAACTGGGCAGCAAGGATTCGTTCTGGGATATTATGGATGAAGAGATCCCACATGACATTCCACGTCCCTAGAGCCAGCCTAAGCATCCGGGGATCCCGGGGACTCCATTATTCTGCTGGGGAACTTCAACGCCCACGTGGGGAACGACAGTGACACCTGGAGAGGCGTGATCGGGAGGAATGGCCTCCCCGATCTGAATCCGAGTGGTGTTTTGTTATTGGACTTCTGTGCTAGTCACGGATTGTCCATAACGAACACCATGTTCAAACATAAGGGTGTCCATCAGTGGACTTGGCACCAGGACACCCTAGGCAGGAGGTCGATGATCGACTTTGTTGTCGTATCATCAGAGCTTCGGCCGCATGTTTTGGACACTCGGGTGAAGAAAGGGGCTGAGCTGTCCACTGATCATCACCTGGTGGTGAGTTGGATCCGCTGGAGGAGGAGAAAGCCAGTCAGACTTGGCAGGCCCAAGCGCATAGTGAGGGACTGCTGGGAACGTCTGGCGGAGCCCTCGGCCAGGGATGTATTCAACTCCCACCTCCGGGAGAGCTTCGACCAGATCCCGGGGGATGTTGGAGACATAGAGTCCGAGTGGACCATGTTCTCCGCATCTATTGTCGATGCTGCTGCCCGTAGCTGTGGCCGTAAGGTCTGCGGTGCCTGTCGCGGCGGCAATCCCAGAACCCGGTGGTGGACACCGGCAGTAAGGGATGCTGTTAAGCTGAAGAAGGAGTCCTATCGGCTGTGGTTGGCTTGTGGGACTCCTGAGGCGTCTGACGGGTACCGTGAGGCCAAGCGTGCTGCGGCCCAGGCTGCGGCAGAGGCAAAAACACGGGCCTGGGAGGAGTTCGGTGAGGCCATGGAGAAGGACTACTGGTTGGCCTCGAAGCGATTCTGGCCAACCGTCCGTCGCCTCAGGAGGGGAAAGCAGTGCTTCGCCAACACTGTTTATAGTGGGGGCGGGGGACTGCTGACCTCGACTGAGGACATTATTGGGCGGTGGAAGGAATACTTCGAGGATCTCCTCAATCCTGCCATCACACATTCCGTGGTGGAAACAGAGGCTGGGGACTTGGGGTCGGACTCTTTCATCACCCAGGCTGAAGTCACCGAGGTGGTTAAAAAGCTCCGCGGTGGCAGGGCTTCGGGGGTGGATGAGATCCGCCCTGAGTACCTCAAGTCTCTGGATGTTCTAGGGCTGTCATGGTTGACACGTCTCTTCAACATTGCGTGGCGGTCGGGGACAGTGCCTCTGGACTGGCAGACTGGGGTGGTGGTCCCCCTTCATAAGAAGGGGGACCGGAGGGTGTGTTCCAACTACAGGGGGATCACACTCCTCAGCCTCCCTGGTAAGGCCTACGCCAGGGTATTGGAGAGGAGAGTCCGACCGATAGTCGAACCTCGGCTTCAGGAGGAGCAGTGTGGTTTTCGTCCCAGCCGTGGAACACTGGACCAGCTCTATACCCTCTACAGGGTGCTCGAGGGTTCATGGGAGTTTGCCCAACCGGTTCACATGTGTTTTGTGGACCTGGAGAAGGCATTCGACTGTGTCCCTCGTGATGCCCTGTGGGGTTGCTCCAGGAGTATGGAATCGGGGGGCCTTTACTAGGGGCCACCCGGTCCCTGTACGAGCGGAGCAGGAATTTGGTCCGCATTGCCGGCACTAAGTCGGACCTGTTCCCGGTGCATGTTGGACTCCGGCAGGGCTGCCCTTTGTCACCGGTCCTGTTCATAACTTTTATGGACAGGATTTCTAGACGCAGCCAAGGGCCGGAGGGGGTCGGGTTTGGGGACTAGTGGATTTCGTCTCTTCTTTATGCAGATGACGTGGTCCTGCTGGCCCCCTCTAGCCAAGACCTACAGCATGCGCTGTGGCGGTTCGCAGCCGAGTGTGAAGCAGCTGGGATGAGGATCAGCTCGTCCAAGTCCGAGGCCATGGTACTCGACCGGAAAAGGGTGGCTTGTCCTCTTCAGGTTGGAGGGGAGTTCCTGCCTCAAGTGGAGGAGTTTAAGTATCTCGGGGTCTTGTTCACGAGTGAGGGAAGAATGGAGCGGGAGATCGACAGACGGATCGGTGCGGCTGCCACAGTAATGGGGGCGCTGTGCCGGTCCGTTGTGGTGAAGAGAGAGCTGAGCCGAAAAGCAAAGCTCTCAATTTACTGGTCGGTGTACGTTCCTACCCTCACTTATGGCCATGAACTTTGGGTCATGACCGAAAGAACGAGATCCTGGATACAAGCGGCTGAAATGAGCTTCCTCCGTAGGGTGGCCGGGCACTCCCTTAGAGATAGGGTGAGGAGCTCGGCCATCCGGGAGGGGCTCGGAGTAGAGCCGCTGCTCCTCCACATCGAGAGGAGCCAGTTGAGGTGGCTCGGGCATCTATACCGGATGCCTCCTGGACGCCTTCCTTGGGAGGTGTTCCAGGCACGTCCCACCGGGAGGAGGCCCAGGGGATGGCCCAGGACACGCTGGAGGGACTATGTCTCTCGGCTGGCCTGGGAACGCCTTGGGCTCCCCCTGGAGGAACTGGAGGAGGTGTCTGGAGAGAGGGACATCTGGGCGTCTCTGCTGAGTCTGCTGCCCCCGCGACCCGGTCCCGGATAAGCGGAAGACGACGAGTACGAGTACGAGTACGGGATCCCACGTGGCAAAAGTAGTCCTCAAGGAGAAGCAGCAACTTCTTGGTAAAAATGCATTTTAAATACTTGATTTAAATTCAACCAAAATGTAAATGAATGGATTAGGATCAATCCAAAATGATAATGTAATGTTTTTTTCTGCATGTATGCTTTTCAGAGCTGCCCCAGCACATGCTTCTCTTAGATGTGAGAACAAGATGGAACTCTCTGTTTTTGATGATGTAACATTATACATCCACACTTGCTGTCTCGTTTGTAAAACATCCAACCTGTGGCCAGATACTGCCCAGCCTTCAGAAGCTGGCGAATTATTACACAGTGCAAGATGATGACTCTGCATTCATCAGGAGCATCAAGAAAAACATTTGGAATGATCTTTCCAGATGGTACAAGGTAAATTGACTGACATTAAATAAATAAACTAAACTACATACACAAAAGCTTTTTCATATTTAATCTCCTTTTCCAATAATCCTTTACTCCTGAGATGGTGTTTTCCATAGCTAAGAGGGTGTTTTCCACAGCTGGAGACACCTTAAGACTTGAACGGTCTTGTATCATTCCTGAAATGGCAAATGTGCTCAATTTTCCTGCACAAAAACTGTTGACATGCAAAAGTTAATAACTGCAGTTGCATTTTATGTTAAAATATTGATTTGACAGAGGAATATTTAATTTTTTTAAGTCAGCTTTAATTTTGTTTGATTCCAATCCAAAATGTTGGTGCTTACTTTAAATAAAAGAGTTACTGCAACCAAACCCATTTGTACTATATTTTATTTCCTAACTCAACGAGAATCGATTAGACAATCAATAAGGACTTGAATTAATAAGCAAGATCGATAATGGAATTGGTATGTCTAAATTCTTATCAATTCCCATCCCAGTTTGTTGCTGGATCATTATACCGTCACCCATGCCAAACCCGTCCACAACTGTTTGTTTTGCCAAGCCAAACCTGACCATGTTCTAAACTGTTGCTACATTAAAGCCTTTTGTTCATACCTGCCTCAGCTTCATCTAGCCTCCTGTAAGTCGCCTTTTGTTTTTGCATTAAATCTTTTATATTACATCTGCTCCTGCTTGTCTGCATTTGGGTCCTACTCCTGAAACCATTACAGCAATAGCAACCAGCAGAACATAGTGTTAATTTCCATCATTTCTGATTTTAATATAAAAAGTAGTCAGTTGTTAATACCCCATGACCTAATACTTGTTAACAATAAGGAAACCCTGAAACTGTATTGGTGTTTTAAACTACTGTGAAAGATAGGACACTTAAAATCAAAGTGTTGTTATCTTTTCAAAAATATTTCCCAGAATAATTTGTTGATCTATGTATAACTTCCTGAGTGTTACTAGTGGAACAGAAATTTGCTAAATAAAGAAGAACAAGGTTATTTCCCGAACTGAAATATTCACAAGAAAACCGTAGATATATGAAATTATTGTACAAAGTCTTTATCACTGGTGAAGAACAGAGCTGCTGTAAATACTGTTTGGTAGTAACAGCTACCTGTTTGTGATGTTGATAATGATTTTTTTGAATGTCCTACATGGTGCAGGTCTCATCTCGTTGCTTGTGGAGGGTCTGTTTTCTGTTTTGTTCCAGAATAGTTGGTGACATTAAATACAAAGATTAATGTGCAGGTTAAGCTCTATGAACTATTGGACAGGATATAATTCAATGTAATCATCCTGAAGTAAATGCTTCTGTTTTATAGATCTGCTTTAAAATTCTAAAAAAATCAACAAAATCAACAACTCTCACAGTATATTGCGAACAATTTCTTACCTCAACATATTGAAAACTCATCCCCACTAAGAAGTTGGCAGACCAGTTGCAGAAACCAGCAACTGCAACAGCAGCCGGCCGAGGCCCCTGGCTGAAAAGCTCAGCTACAATGAACCACGGGATAGGGCCGGGGCCAATTTCAAAAAAGGCTACAAAGCTGAAGATGGCCACAATGCTTACATAAGACATCCACTGGAGCTGATCCTTAGCAACAAAAAACACAATAGGGGATATTAGGTATAACCAAAAATGTCTGATGGATGCAGCGTGGATGATCAGAAATACTTACCAACAACGCCATGGCAACAGTTAAAAAAACTGCAGAAACTGCCATCCCCATCAAACCAATAAGATGAAGAGGACGTCTGCCCACATGCTCTACCACAAATAGCTTTATTAAAAAAAGAGAAAAGTCATAACACTGCAAAATGTCCCAAGGACTTTACATCTTTTGCTCTTAAGTTCTTTATCAACTTACAGAAACCACAGTGAAGGCAGTATTGACCACCCCAGCACCAACGGTGGCATAGACAGGCTGGGAAACACCTGCTCGCTCAAAGATCCCAGTAGAATAGTAAAATACCTGCAAAGAATAACAATCACCAGAAATGAAATGATACATTTAGGTTCTCCCAAAGGACTGAACTAGAGTCACTCGGATAAGGGTGAGAAATATGGAATTTAAGGTTTTCTCTTTAAGGATCAGATCAGATTAGTTAAGTCTAATCTGTTTTAAACTCAATAAATGTGTTGGTTCATCACAACTGGATATCTCCATGTTAGATCAATGCTGCAACTACTCAGTTGGTGGCCCTACAATATACACTCAGCGGCCACTTTATTAGGTATACCTTGCTAGTACTAGGTTGGACCCTCTTTTGCCTTCAGAACTGCCTTAATCCTTCCTGGCAGAGATTCAAAAAGATACTGGAAACATTCCTCAGAGAGTTTGGTCCATATTGACGATAGCAGATTTGTCGGCTGCACATCCATGATGCAAATCTCCCATTCCATCACAAGGTGCTCTAGTGGATTGAGATCTGGTGACTACAGTGAACTCATTGGCATGTTCAAGAAACCAGTCTGAGATGATTCGTGCTTTATGACATGGAGCGTTATCCTGCTGGAAGTAACCATCAGAAGATGGGTACACTGTGGTCATAAAGGGATGGACATGGACAGCAACAATACTCAGGTAGGCTGTGGCATTGACACGATGCTCAATTGGTACTAAGGGGCCCATAGTGCACCAAGGAAATATCCCCCACATCATTAGACCACCACCACCAGCCTGAACTGTTGATACAAGGCAGGATGGATCCATGCTTTCATGTTGTTGATGCCAAATTCCAAATGTCACAGCAGAAATCAAGTCTCATCAGACCAGGCAATGTTTTTCCAATCTTCTATTGTTCAATTTTGGTGAGCCTGTGCAAATTGTAGCCTCAGTTTCCTGTTCTTAGCTGACAGGAATGGCACCCGGTGTGGTCTTCTGCTGCTGTAGCCCATCTGCCTCAAGGTTCAACGTGTTGTGCGTTCAGAGATACTCTTCTGCATGCCTTGGTTGTAACGAGTGGTTATTTCAGTTACTCTTGCCTTTTTGTCAGCTAAAACCACTTACTGGATATTTTCTCTGTTTTGGACCATTCTCTGTAAACCCTAGAGATGATAGTGCGTGAAAATCCCAGTAGATCAGCAGTTTCTGAAATACTCAGACCAGAGTGTCTGGCACCAACAACCATGCCACGTTCAAAGTCACTTAAATCACCTTCCCCATTCTCATGCTCGGTTTGAACTGAAGCAGATCGTCTTGACCATGTCTACATGTCTAAATGCATTGAGTTGCTGCCATGTGATTGGCTGATTAGAAATTTGTGTTGACGAGCAGTTGGACAGGTGTACGTAATAAAGTGGCCGGTGAGTGTGTATGATACAACCTTCTCATGTTTTTTATGGTGGTGTTTTAGCTTTGTTCTGAAACGACAATACATGCCATTGTGCACAAAGAAACATTTGACATGGAAGCCAAACCAAGTATCAATAATTATTGCCACTGCTTGTTTGTTCTTCTTTGTTCTGTAGCTATAAGAGCTGTTTATTATTTGGAATAGAGTGCAAAGAAATCACATTTATATTAAAAGTCTTCTTTAGTCATGGTGCTACTATGAAGTTTATCTGTAATCATGGAAGCTTTGGAGGTCAAGGAGATTGTTCATAATTGACCCTCTGCTGATAAAAAACAAAAACAAAACATTTTTCTAACTTACAGCATTAATGCCAGACAACTGCTGTGACAGCTGCAGCATGATGGCAATGAAGATCGGCTGGCGGTAGATGGGAGACCGGAACAGCTCAGCAATAGTCACTTTTTTCTCCCTCATCATCTTCTGGCTCTCCTCCCTCATGTCCTGTATGTCGTTATTCACCTCTTCAGTGCCCCGCAACTTCATTAAAACTGGAACACATGAGCAACATCAACATTGTTTGGAACACTTTGACACAAATACAGTTCTTACTGTATGCCAATTTTGTGTTATTCAAAATGTTAATGGATGCAAAGTAAAAGGTAAATACAATGTTGGAATAAGTCAATTATTTTCATATACCACAAATGTGGTCTTTGGCAAAATTTTCTAATCAGTTTTAACTTTCTTCACATGTCTTAGACCAATCAAATGATTTAGATTTATTTGACTGTTCAGGGCCACACTATTATTATGGATAATTATTAACTGCCAACTGTCTCCCTTATAAGGCTAAATTAATAAAGCTGATTGAGAACTGATTATCGATCTCTTTCTTTTAATAAACACAATTTGTCCTCAACAATAGGTAAGGTAGGTAAGGTAAGTTTATTTATATAGCGCTTTTCAGTAACGAGACACTCAAAGCGCTGTACATACAATTACAATACAATCACAAAGAACACAGAAAAACAAATCAAATGCTAAGAAATCTAAAAATATATGAATCCTTCTGAGAAATCTAAAAATCTCTAATACAATGATATAGATAACATTAATAATCCTTTGGGTTTTACTGGTAAGAGCTGGTTCTAAACCAATCTTTCTAAAGAGGTAATTATATCATTAAGTCCTCTATGTAGGGGGGAAAGCATCTTGTGCTAAGAAGTCTCATCATTCCACTGAATTCTAACTAGTGAAGCTGAGTCACTGGTACAAAACAGCTTTAATCCACATTTTCAGGTGCTAATAATATATTGCTTTTACTGGTGCTGAAGTTGAACTAAGTAATCTAAATAAGAAAGCTGGGTCATTGGTGTAAGAGCAGCTAAAGTCCAAGTTACTAATAATGTTTGGTTTTCGCTGGTAAAATCTATGAAAAGTAATTAAATCACACATTTAGGTAAAGTAAGATAGGAGGGAAAAAAATCATATTTCAGACTCTATTCTTAGCAGAATAGAGTCTGAAACAGTACAAAAAAAAAATCTCAGCAGGGGTAAGCAACACACACATAAGTAAAGATCAATATGGCATTGATGGCAGGATTCCTTGACTGAATTTTTCAGAGGACATCGATGGAGAAAGGCTAGACCAGCCTTGGAAGAGTTTCCTTGTCTCATACCCCGATTTACTGTTACAGGGAAGGAGGTCCTCTACGTCAAGGTTCTTGAAGACTCAGCACTGAAATCAAGAAAGAACCAGATTTTTCCCCAGAGACGGTGAGATCCTGAATCAGCATAATTTAAAAATTATTATCAATACTTTGCTTAACAAGCTTGGTTTTAATTTAAGACAAATGATAACAAAAATACCCAGATACATTTATTTTTTTACAAATTTAAAAGGTCCTACTAATTAAATTAAAATATTAAAATTGTAAAATATTTTCTACTGAGGATGAAAGTGTTGTGGGATTTTTCTACCTTAGAACATGCAGTATAAAGGACGTTGTTGTGTGCAGTGAACAGTGGTTCACCGGCAAAGACCCATCCTTGTGTGGTTGAGTGAGGCTCTCCTAACTATTTAAACAGTGAGAAGGCCGTTAGAGTGCCATAAAGCTCTGAACACGTGGAGACGTCTGCAGGTTTTAAGGAATATCGCCCCATTACCCAGACGCAAAATGGGCCAGACGAGTTCTAAGGAAACACTTCCTCCTCAGGGAGAAATGTTTGACAACATGGAAAAAAATATGGAGTGAAAAGCAACAAGTGCATTAATGTATGGGTTAAAGAATAAAATTTTCCTTCAGGTAGTTCGTTTACTCTTACCATTTTACCAAAAGGTGAGGAAGCTACATAAAAAAGAGATATATTAGAAGTACAAAAGAACATTTATCAGAAAGATTTGCAGGCTTTGAAAAAACATAAAGCATTGACATACAATGTTGGAAGTGGGAAGCTGAGAAGCACCAGAGAAAGAAATATTCTAAACCAATGGCAGGTAGTCAGGATAACAGTAAAGATATATGTGGGTGACGGAACAATTTCTCCATCTCTGTTCCTGTTCTTGAAAACCCTTCGGAAAATTCTGAAGCCAACATACACATTAGTCATCCACCCCTTACAGTACTTTTGCAAAATCCGACACCCCTGTGAATTTGTCTTCTGTTTCTCACTCTTTTTTGGGGAAAACCTGGTCTGATCCGGAGAGATGGCATCCACCTCTCTTTGGAAGGAGCAGCTCTTCTTTCTAGAAATCTTGCCGAATGTATTAGTTCTCCAAACCTCTGACAACTCAGGGTTCAGACCAGGAAGCAGGGTCGTAGTTTAACACTCCTCTATGTAGCGTCTGTACTGCTACCCACCCATTACCCTATTAAGACAGTGTCTTGTCCACGACCAAAATCGAATAGATTAAAAAATAATCTAAATGGAGGAAATCAGGAAAATCTCATAAAAATACACACAACTCAGACTAAAAAGAAAAAGAAAACAATTTAATGTGTCTTACTGAACATAAGATCTCTCTCTTCAAAGACTTCGCTAGTTAGTGACCTAATTTGTGACAATCAGATTGATTTATTTTGCCTCACAGAAACCTGGCTGCAGTAAGAGGATTATGCTACTATAAATGAGTCAACTCCTACTAAATATTTAAATTTTCACATTCCTCAAAATACTGGGCGAGGAGGAGTAGCAACCATCTTTCAATCTGATTTATTGATCAGTCCCAGATCAATCAATAGCTACAACTCTTTTGAATATTTAATCCTTAGTTTTCCTCATCGAAATTGCAAAACACTAAAACCACTTCTGTTTGTTGTTTTGTATTGTCCACCAGGTCCTTATTCTCAATTTTTAGATCAGTTTTCAGACATTTTATCTGATTTAGTGTTAAATACAGATAAGGTTATTATAGTGGGGGACTTTAACATTCATGTTGACAATGAAAGTGATAGCCTAAATACAGGTCCTTCTCAAAATATTAGCATATTGTTATAAAGTTCATTATTTTCCATAATGTCATGATGAAAATTTAACATTCATGTATTTTAGATTCATTGCACACTAACTGAAATATTTCAGGTCTTTTATTGTCTTAATACGGATGATTTTGGCATACAGCTCATGAAAACCCAAAATTCCTATCTCACAAAATTAGCATATTTCATCCGACCAATAAAAGAAAAGTGTTTTTAATACAAAAAACGTCAACCTTCAAATAATCATGTACAGTTATGCACTCAATACTTGGTCGGGAATCCTTTTGCAGAAATGACTGCTTCAATGCGGCGTGGCATGGAAGCAATCAGCCTGTGGCACTGCTGAGGTCTTATGGAGGCCCAGGATGCTTCGATAGCGGCCTTTAGCTCATCCAGAGTGTTGGGTCTTGAGTCTCTCAACGTTCTCTTCACAATATCCCACAGATTCTCTATGGGGTTTAGGTCAGGAGAGTTGGCAGGCCAATTGAGCACAGTAATACCATGGTCAGTAAACCATTTACCAGTGGTTTTGGAACTGTGAGCAGGTGCCAGGTCGTGCTGAAAAATGAAATCTTC
The DNA here is from genome assembly GCF_021462225.1 of Girardinichthys multiradiatus. Classification (NCBI taxonomy): domain Eukaryota; kingdom Metazoa; phylum Chordata; class Actinopteri; order Cyprinodontiformes; family Goodeidae; genus Girardinichthys; species Girardinichthys multiradiatus. The sequence continues at coordinate 1,637,057 of NC_061794.1, read as the reverse complement.
ATCTCCATAAAGCTTTTCAGCAGATGGAAGCATGAAGTGCTCCAAAATCTCCTGATAGCTAGCTGCATTGACCCTGCCCTTGATAAAACACAGTGGACCAACACCAGCAGCTGACACGGCACCCCAGACCATCACTGACTGTGGGTACTTGACACTGGACTTCTGGCATTTTGGCATTTCCTTCTCCCCAGTCTTCCTCCAGACTCTGGCACCTTGATTTCCGAATGACATGCAGAATTTGCTTTCATCCGAAAAAAGTACTTTGGACCACTGAGCAACAGTCCAGTGCTGCTTCTCTGTAGCCCAGGTCAGGCGCTTCTGCCGCTGTTTCTGGTTCAAAAGTGGCTTGACCTGGGGAATGCGGCACCTGTAGCCCATTTCCTGCACACGCCTGTGCACGGTGGCTCTGGATGTTTCTACTCCAGACTCAGTCCACTGCTTCCGCAGGTCCCCCAAGGTCTGGAATCGGCCCTTCTCCACAATCTTCCTCAGGGTCCGGTCACCTCTTCTCGTTGTGCAGCGTTTTCTGCCACACTTTTTCCTTCCCACAGACTTCCCACTGAGGTGCCTTGATACAGCACTCTGGGAACAGCCTATTCGTTCAGAAATGTCTTTCTGTGTCTTACCCTCTTGCTTGAGGGTGTCAATAGTGGCCTTCTGGACAGCAGTCAGGTCGGCAGTCTTACCCATGATTGGGGTTTTGAGTGATGAACCAGGCTGGGAGTTTTAAAGGCCTCAGGAATCTTTTGCAGGTGTTTAGAGTTAACTCATTGATTCAGATGATTAGGTTCATAGCTCGTTTAGAGACCCTTTTAATGATATGCTAATTTTGTGAGATAGGAATTTTGGGTTTTCATGAGCTGTATGCCAAAATCATCCATATTAAGACAATAAAAGACCTGAAATATTTCGGTTAGTGTGCAATGAATCTAACATATGTGAATGTTAAATTTTCATCATCACATTATGGAAAATAATGAACTTTATCACAATATGCTAATATTTTGAGAAGGACCTGTATAGCGTTTAATGCTATCTTACACTCAATTGGCTTTGCTGAAAACATTAACAAACCTACCCACCTTTGTCTTCATTCTCTGGACCTTGTGCTGATATATGGTATTGAGTGTAAAGAAATAACAATATTTCCATATTTCCTAATAACTGTGTCCTGTCTGACCAGTTTTTAATAACCTTTGAGTTTAATTTAACCGAGTACACCACACCTGAAAGACATTTTCATTATAATAGATAATTTCCCCTTCACAAATTGATTCTCTTGTTCATAGCGTTACTTCTTCATTGCATGGTGCATTAGACAATGCAGCCCCCTTGAAAAAGAAGGTAATTATTCATAGGAGGCTGGCTCCCTGGTTTAATTCAGAGCTGCGTACTTTAAAGTACAATGTAAGAAAATTGGAGAGAAAATGGCGCTCTACACACCTACAGGATTCCTACGTAATCTGAAAAAATAGCCTTCTGTTGTATAAAAAGACACTTTGCCAAGCCAGAACAGCTTATTTCTCATCATTAATAGAAGAGAACAAGAATAATTCTAGGTTTCTCTTTAGTACAATTGCTAAACTTATACAGAGTCATAGCTCTGTTGAGCCATCCATTCCCTTAGCTCTCAGCAGTCATGACTTTATGGGATTCTTCTTAAATAAAACTGATTATATTAAAAATAAAATCATTGACATACTCCTGAAGGTGACTACCTAATCCTCAGCAAGTGAGACAACTTTGGAAGTAACTGCAGAACCTGATCTGTGTTTGGACTGTTTTGATCCTTTGGATCTTCCTGAGCTATCAGACATATTAGCTTCATCTAAACCTTCAAACTTGTATATTAGACCCAGTCCCAACCAAATTATTTAAGTAAGTGTTCCCTCTGATTACCAGCCCCATTTTAGATATGATTAATCTATCCTTAGTAAATGGATATGTACCACAAGCTTTTAAGGTAGCTGTAATTAAACCTTTACTTAAGAAACATTTGCTTGATCAAGATGATTTAATAAATTACAGACCTATATCCAATCTTCTGTTCCTATCTAAAATTCTTGAGAAAATAGTTGCTAATGAAATGTGTGACCATTTACACAGCTATGACCTGTGTGAAGATTTTCAGTCAGGTTTCAGAGCTCATCATAGCACTGAAACAGCTCTGCTGAAAGTCACTAATGATATTCTCCTAGCCTCAAATAATGGACTCAGTGACTGTCCACTGTCGCTACATGCTCATCCAAGAGGAATGACTGCTACAAGTCACTGACTCGATGCAATCTGCTGGGTTTCCTTAGATAGAAACGTTTTAACCAATTTGAATTAATAACTGAATCTGTCTGCACTGTTCAATAGTTAGGATTAATTGGAAAGTATATGTACCTGACTTGAAATCTATATAATTGATTTAGCCCATTTTAAAGTTACCCACCTTTCACACAATGCAACAGGAAACAACACTCTCCAATTATTTTTTACCTTTGCCTTCCTTCCTCCCTCCCTGCTGGATGGAGTAAGGGAGAGTCAGGTTTAGCCTAAACCGGCTCAGTTATGGTTGAGGTCCAAACACACCCTCCATTTCTGCTACCTGTGCGACCCCTTTTCTTTTCCAATGGTTATAATCAGTCTGACAGAGAGAGGTACCCCCAATCCTTGTGGTTTTTAGTATAACAATGGCCACCAGTGGGCTCTAGATGGAAAAACATTATCAATTTATTATTTTACTTACTACCCTACACATAGCCCATTCTAAAATGGCCAAACTAACACTCAGTAGTTTATTCTAACCTCCCCAACAACCCCTCATCATTCCAAAAACTTTGTGAAGAGCCTTCAGACGACGTGTTGTGAATTGGCGCTATATAAAAAATACTGAATTGAATTGGAACAGGAAGGAGAGGCTTTTCGTCCTCATACCCTTCTAGACAGGAGGGGGAGGCGGTTTGTCCTCGAACCCCTCAGGAACAGGTTGAGGAAGTAAAGGCGGTTCGTCCTCGAACCCCTCCAGAACACGAACAGGAAGGGCAGGCGGTTCATCTTCGAACCCCTCCAAAACAAAAACAGGGAGTGGAGGTGGTTTGTCCTCGAACTCCTCACAGAATGCAGGAACAGAGTCCAGAGACTGAGCAGGTGCTGAAGCTGAGGCGTTTGGCTGACCTCCAGCAGAAATAGGAGCTGAATTGCTGGCAGAAGCCTCAGTGGAGCCTAAAGCAGGAGGTGATGATGATAAAGTAGGTGGCTGATCAGGAGCCAGCAGCAGTGATGATGGCTGATCAGGAGAAGCGAAAGCTGGAATCTCTAGCTGAACTTCAGGGAAGCCAGGAGCTGAAGCGTCATGCCGAACTTCAGTGGAGCCAGGAACTGAACCATTGCGCTGACCTTCAGTGGAGACAGGAGCTGAAGCATCAACCTTATGACACCATCTGCGGCGTGCAAAGGAGGCAGAGATGGGTTGGGTCTTAGCAGTCTGGGGGCAGGAAGCTGGCTGGATGGCAATGCTCAGGAACACAGCTGCTGGCTGTGCTGCAGTACTCTGTGACCCGAACGGTGGTGGAGGCAGTTGAGCCGGAGGCTGTGATGGAGGTAAACACTGGGAGATCTCCACCCCTGGTTTACAATAGTGTTCATAAGCTTCCTCCAACACTTCTTCGAACCCAAGAGGAGGAAGATGAGGAACAAATGGTTGCAGCTGGAGAAAATGGCATGCTGCTGCCAACGCTCCCAAGGTCTATGTGGCTGGGCACCCGCAGCACAATAATTTTAACCAACGAAAAGAGTTCGGTATAAGTCTCCTCAGAAATAAATCCTGCTGGGTGTGATGGACTGGTTCCTTCTGTCATGATTTGTTGTGGAGGTAGGACCCAAATAAAGGATTGAGTGGAGTTGAAAAAAAGTTTAATGAAGAAAATGAACTTGCAGATGACCAGTTACAGACAGGTTAAAAACAACATAAACAGGTTGGTAGCAGGTGCATGAAAATCCAGGCAACAGACATGGAAGAACTCAGGACTGGACCAGGGCAAAGACACAGGGTAACAATGATGATAACAGGGTGTTAACGGAAGGAATCAGTCGAGAACAATGCAATCCAGAGAGCTCATAAACTGAGGGAAGTTGAGTGAGAACAATAGAGCAGAGAGACAGGCAATCAGGAGAAATCTGGAACAGGTGTGGATCAGGGCTGCAGGGAGACAGCACAGAACAGAAGGTAAACAAGGGACCAGACACAATGACAAAACTAAAGGAAACCAGATCTAATGGAAATGAATACAAACATAACCCTAACAGATAGATCCTGACAGTATCTTGATTAAAATATAATTTAAATTTGAGTTAATCTGTTCTAAGGTTTCAGCACAGTATCAAACACTTTTTATTGTTTTATTGAAAATGGTCTAATGAACATATGTGTGCTCATGGGTATCCAGCACACTTAGAGATGTGATTACACTTCTGTAAATATTTTGATGTACATATTATCTTTTCTCAAATTGCTCACAATGTACATTTTATTTCCATTTTTGTCTCTGGTTATAAACATTTGTGTATTTTGAAAATGAAGTTATGGACACACTCCAAATAAATTTTCTGTGGTTTGAAAGGGTTTTGTGCAACTTTTTTACATTACAGGGATACAGCTATGTTATTTCTGTATTTAGGAAAATATGTGTAAAAACTAAAATGATAAAACTTGTTGTGGTGGTTAATTGCACTTTTTTTTTTTAGCAATTTACTTAGTTTATATAGAGTTATCATGTACAAATTATAAAAAAAATTGGGATGTAAGGATTGTATTGATGTCTAGCAAATTGAAATGCTCCACAAAATGTCTCTACAGCATGTAGAAATGTAAAAATATGCTCTGACGAACTTGTTCTATGGTAGGTCATAAAATGTTAAGGATGTCCTGGAAGGAGATGAAATATGGGTCCCTCTGCTCCTAAAATAGATGTGGCGTTCGAAGGTTCAACATACACAAAAAGATTGGATTTTGTGCCAGCAACGCAACCCGGGACTTTCACCCAGGGAATCAATTAGCACACAAGTTCGTTTTTGCAATAAGCAAGAGACAGGGTTTTGAGTTTATTAAAACCCAAATAAAAGTACCTGTATGTAAAACATTACAAAAAAATAAAACCCAGTTGGCGAGGCCTACCCAAGTCCTGGATGGAAGGCTCCCAAACAAAAGTCACTACAAACACCCGTGAACTCACACACACTCGTTGAATCCCTCCACCTATCTGTGCTGATCACTGCAATCACACCAAAAAGGGGACGCCACCACCCAGGACACATGCACCTCCCCCACCAATCTGCAAAAATGTACATAAAAAAACAAACAACGAAAGAAAAATACAACAGTTACTAATAAGGTACAGGTAAGGAAGTACAATAAAATAGTTAAAGTCTGGAATACGGCCAGCACTGCTGAACAAGATCCTTCATCCCCTCTCCCCTCTTGTAGGGGGCCTGGGTGTGTCTCAGATGGCACTTTCAATACACTGCCGGATGGGCGGCGTCTCTGAGGTATTCTAAACTCGACAAAACAGCAGTGGTAACTGGAACCGTGTCTACCAGTCCTGCTGTAAAAACATTACATTTTAGGGTAAATAGGTTAAAAATAAAAGTTTGCTACTGAGTTTGCTATACCGATCAGGCCGATCTCTTTCCTCGCTCCCACCCAAACAGGAATGGGCACAGAAAGGCATGCTGGCAGCAGGAACCAATTCACCCACTGTTGGATCACTTGTTTGCTGAATATTGGACCATTTGCACGTTGCTGGACGCCATTATGCCTTTCCAACGTCATTGGCCATTTTGTACTGCAGGATAGTCTGTCCTACAAATCCCAGCGGCCACTGCGGCTGATAAGATGGCGGTGTCCCAGTTCTGATGCCCCACTGAACTATATAAACGGACTATGAGACAGCCCACACTTTGCCTACAGCTGGGGACCTCGACACGGTTACCACGCAACTGAAACATCCCTCTGGAGAAGAAGAGGTCCCAGGTGGATTATTATTCTCCTTTGTTGGCCAACGAAAAATTCATGAAAGAGATTTCTGGAATAGGAAGGCCAGAAATGTCACTTTGCCGATCGGAGACGTGAGTTTAACACGTAACCAAAAAACCACGGAGTTTCAAGGAGACGCAACTTTCCCTCCTTGTTTTGTACCAGTTGACTAGTGACGGTCCATCATCATTTTTCTACCTTTCTGCCACGGAGGCCACCAAGGAATTTGCTGAGTATCCGCGGACGCATGGAACTCTTCACCCTCCCCCCCCCTCTCCCTCTGCTCAGAGGAGACAACGACAAGTAAAATCCACCTTTTATTTTTATTTCTTTATTAGGAATAGCCTGGGCAGGGTAGAGGAGGTTTTAGTGCGATGTAGAATCGCCACACATAGTCTAATGTGTTCTGAATTGTATGTGCATGCCATTGTTCTTTTGAAACGTGATTACTGTTGCTTTCTGAGGCCGCCGAGTCTCGCAAGATTGTGCTTTCACCATGTGAACACCTGAGAGCAGGTGCGCTGTGAAACTGGACTGCTATAATAACCTTATGGTGAAAATCAACCATTTTCTTTGTCTTCAACTTCATGTTTTATGAGTTACCGCCAAAAGTTTTATAACCCTTAGTGTTCTCGAACATCCCCAGCAGCAATTTCAGAAATAGTATGGTTAGGCAGGTTTATAACAGCCACTTGAGTAACCCCCCTTTGCTTCCCCTGAAAAACCTCTCTCAAGGGTTCAGGAAGAACTGTACCAGGGACCATCATTTCCAAGTTCACCAACAGTCTGGCTCTGCCAGAACAATATTTGATTTCAAAATCAAATAATGCCAGCTGGGCAGCCCAACGCAGCTCTGTTGCTCCCAAAAGACTCAATGGACTGTTGTCAGTAAAGACAACACACTTATGACCCAAAAGGTAGTCCTGAAACTTTTTGTTGGCCCACTTCAGAGCCAAAAACTTCAATTTCATGGAGCTGTAATTCAGCATATTGCTCTCTGTTGGCCTTAAACCACGGTTTGCATAGGCAATGGGCCTCACCTTACCTTCCTGTTCCTGCGAGAGTACAGCCCCCAAATCACCATGACTTGCATCTACCTCTAAAATGAAGGGAAGTGAAAAATCTGCATAACCCAACACTGGTGGGGTTGTCAATCTGCTTTTCAGTTCTTCCAAACTGTTTTGACACTCCTCTATCCAGCCCTGGATAACATTCTGCTCTGGCCGTCTCTTTGACCTGGTGCCCCCTAGCTCTGCAACCAGCCTATGAAGAGGAGTGGCTAACTTTGCAAAGCCCTCCACAAACTGGCAGTAATAGCTAGTAAACCCAAGAAAGGATCATAGCTCAGAAACTGTTGCAGGGGGGCCAGTTAACCATGACCTCAGTTTTACTGGGATCGGTTGCAACACCCTCTGCAGAAATTACATGCCCCAGATACTGCACCTCAGGCTTGAAGAAGGCCCCTTTGGTTAGCTTCACTTTGAGGCCTTCACTTTGGAGCCGACTCAAAATCACCTCCAAGCTCTCCAAATGCAGACTGTGGAGGAAAACACGACAATGTCATCTAGGTACAACAAGAGACCTTTGCACTGCTGATCACCAAATAGTTGCTGCATTAATCTTTGGAAGGTGCTGGGTGCATTACAGTGGCCAAAGGGCATGCGGTTCCATTCAAAAAGGCCGAATGGAGTGCAAAATGTAGTTTTAGGCCGGTCTGCCTCTGTTACTAGCACCTGATTATACCCACTCACCAAATCCAAAGTTGAAAACCAGCACGCACCCCCCAGTGCATCCAGGGACTCCTTTATACGAAGGAGAGGAAAGGCATCTTTCCTGGTGTTAGCATTTAGATGCCTGTAGTCAACACACATACGCAAACTCCCATCCTTCTTTTTAACAAGCACAATGGGACTAGCGTAGGGGCTGCTGCTTTGCCTAATTTCTTGTGCTTCAAGTAATTTGTGGATGTGCTTCTTAGCAGTCTCATACGCAGAGAGAGGTATGTGCCTATAACTTTGTTTGACAGGTGTATCATCCAAGAGGGGGATATCGTGGGTGACCAAATTGGTACACCTCAAATTGCCATCATGTGCAGAACAGACTAAGCTATACCTTGTAAGTAAAGCTCTTACCTCACCCTGGTCCTCAGCTGACAAACAAGTAACATCTAGTGCCTCTATCTGATCCTGAGCTGAATGATTAGCAACTTGTTTTCCCACAGCACTCAATGTACCAATGCAGGTACAAGGGTGTAACACCACTACTGTAGTGCCCACATTCACAATAGGGATGTAAGCAGTCCCCATTTTGACCTGGATCAAAGAAGATGAAATAAGGAGTCCAGCTGGCAGGCTGGAGTACAAAGATTCAAACAAAACAGCTTTACCTGAATAACTATCAGAACACATGGTTGGAACAGTCTTGAGCGTGCCACCAGGAATATGGTGAGCCTTCTCACCATACACCTTCACAACACCAACAACCTCATTCAATTCAATTCAAAGATACTTTATTGATCCCCGAGGGGAAATTAGAATTCCAGTACAACATACATCATGACACAAGACAAGACAAGACATCTGGAGGCTGAGTTGTGGCATGATGGCACCTGTGGAGAGCTTGTTTAATGGACCCTGGTGCAGTGGAGACTGCAGGTGATTTAAACAAAGTTGAACCATGGTGTTTAAAAAGCTTGCCATAACAGCGACTAATAACGTTCATCCCCAGAACACCTGGAGCCTCCAATAACACACCACCAGAAGGATCTTTGACCACCAGTACCCCACATTGGAGAACAAGCTTACCGAAGAGTTCAATATCCAACTCTAGATAACCAATGTAGGGGATAGCAAGGCCATTGGTATCTCTAAGCCAAAGCCAGCTCACGCTCCCAGTAAAGTGCCTCTGCTCTAACCTCAAGCCAGGTAGGTGTTGGCTTCCCGCGCACAAACTGTTTTCACTAACGACGAAGAGCCCCATCAAACACGTGGTCAACATATTGGTCACGCAGCAGTGTTTCTGTATTTTGAAAATCTCTAGGAGCACGGCATTTTACAGCCTCCATAAGACTCATTAGAGCCAACAAAAACTCCTGTAGTGTTTCACCATCTTGCTGACGGCGAGAGAAAAATGCTTCCTGGAGTTCCATATATGATTGATAACAACTATAGAGTTCCTTTAACATAGCTATAAATTAGGCAGAGTCTTCACGCTCTGCGGTAGGTCAAAACGTAATTTCGTCACGTGATTCGTGTTGTAACTACGTGTTGAAACAACACCTCACCGGACATCCAAGGCTGATCAAGCTTTCATCATCATGACTTCTTGGATGTTTCTGAAAAAGCAGGAATAATTTCTGTTGTGCTTTTGCTGAAAAAAGAGGGAGAAAGAAGGGTCCTGATGTATCCCTCCACTCAGCTGGATAACATTGAGACAGGACACACAAGATGCACAAGACATTTAGCGGCCCTCATAAAAGCCATCCAAAAAACAGCACATATGGTGATGTGCCATGAACTCAAAGTCAACACAAATCATGGTGTTGTAGCCTTTTTAGGCTCTCAAGCCTTCAACATGTCTGCAGGGAGAAAACAGAAAATTGCTGAAATCCTGTTGTAACCTCACATTATTTATGGAACAGAACAGGTTAACCTGGCAACCACAATACAGCAAACATCTGATCAACCGCACAATTGTGAAAATCTCGTTGCGGATCTATGTAATCTGCTGCTTAAACAAGCCCACGGCCCAGCGTATGAGAGCAAGAAAAAGACTCAAGCCAACATGGAAGTGGATTGATGGCACCCCTTCATGGCAGAAATACTCACTAACTATGTGGAAGACTGTCAAATGTGTAGTTAAAATAACTCAAAGAAGCCGTTCAAGTGTCCCCTAGGCTGGTTTCCTGTACCCCCTGCACCTTTCAAAGACTTCAGCATTGATTTTACTGACATGGGTGCAGACAGCCGAGTTCAGAGGCTTAGATATGTTAGTGATAATTGACAAAACTGATTTTGCCAAACTTTTGCCAAAAATCGTAAACCAACTATGCTCTTCTTCCTGCAGTCTCGATGTTTTACCCACAGCTTCCCTTAAGAAAGCTTTGCCTGTCATAACTTCTGATTTATTTAAAATAATAAACACATCCCTTTTGTCAGGTGTTTTCCCCCAGGCCCTAAAAACAGCAATTATCAAACCTCTATTGAAAAAGAGCAACTTGGACAAGCTGCTACTGAGAACTACAGGCCTATCTCAAACCTCCCCTTCATCAGTAAGATTATTGAAAAAGCTGTGTTTCAACAGTAAACAACTTCCTAACAATGACCAGCTGCTTCGATGTCTTCCATTCAGGCTTCTGTGCTCACCACAGTACAGAGGATGCTCTTGTCAAGGTGTTCAATGACATCCGTATAAATGCAGACTGTGGAAGAACCACAGTGCTGGTATTATTGGACCTTAATGCAGCATTTGACACTGTTGATCACTCCATTTCTGCTTCCCCTAACTCAGATTTTAATAAACAACAACGTAAGTTATCATAACTGTGCAGACGAAGCACAGCTATACAGGTCCTTCTCAAAATATTAGTATATTGTGATAAAGTTCATTATTTTCCATAATGTCATGATGAAAATTTAACATTCATATATTTTAGATTCATTGCACACTAACTGAAATATTTCAGGTCTTTTATTGTCTTAATACGGATGATTTTGGCATACAGCTCATGAAAACCCAAAATTCCTATCTCACAAAATTAGCATATTTCATCCGACCAATAAAAGAAAAGTGTTTTTAATACAAAAAACGTCAACCTTCAAATAATCATGTACAGTTATGCACTCAATACTTGGTTGGGAATCCTTTTGCAGAAATGACTGCTTCAATGCGGCGTGGCATGGAGGCAATCAACCTGTGGCACTGCTGAGATCTTATGGAGGCCCAGGATGCTTCGATAGCGGCCTTTAGCTCATCCAGAGTGTTGGGTCTTGAGTCTCTCAACGTTCTCTTCACAATATCCCACAGATTCTCTATGGGGTTCAGGTCAGGAGAGTTGGCAGGCCAATTGAGCACAGTGATACCATGGTCAGTAAACCATTTACCAGTGGTTTTGGAACTGTGAGCAGGTGCCAGGTCGTGCTGAAAAATGAAATCTTCATCTCCATAAAGCTTTTCAGCAGATGGAAGCATGAAGTGCTCCAAAATCTCCTGATAGCTAGCTGAATTGACCCTGCCCTTGATAAAACACAGTGGACCAACACCAGCAGCTGACACGGCACCCCAGACCATCACTGACTGTGGGTACTTGACACTGGACTTCTGGCATTTTCTTCTCCCCAGTCTTCCTCCAGACTCTTGCACCTTGATTTCCGACTGACATGCAGAAGTTGCTTTCATCCGAAAAAAGTACTTTGGACCACTGAGCAACAGTCCAGTGCTGCTTCTCTGTAGCCCAGGTCAGGCGCTTCTGCCGCTGTTTCTGGTTCAAAAGTGGCTTGACCTGGGGAATGCGGCACCTGTAGCCCATTTCCTGCACACACCTGTGCACGGTGGCTCTGGATATTTCTACTCCAGACTCAGTCCACTGCTTCCACAGGTCCCCCAAGGTCTGGAATCGGCCCTTCTCCACAATCTTCCTCAGGGTCCGGTCACCTCTTCTCGTTGTGCAGCGTTTTCTGCCACACTTTTTCCTTCCCACAGACTTCCCACTGAGGTGCCTTGATACAGCACTCTGGGAATAGCCTATTCGTTCAGAAATTTCTTTCTGTGTCTTACCCTCTTGCTTGAGGGTGTCAATAGTGGCCTTCTGGACAGCAGTCAGGTCGGCAGTCTTACCCATGATTGGGGTTTTGTGTGATGAACCAGGCTGGGAGTTTTAAAGGCCTCAGGAATCTTTTGCAGGTGTTTAGAGTTAACTCGTTGATTCAGATGATTAGGTTCATAGCTCGTTTAGAGACCCTTTTAATGATATGCTAATTTTGTGAGATAGGAATTTTGGGTTTTCATGAGCTGTATGCCAAAATCATCCGTATTAAGACAATAAAAGACCTGAAATATTTCAGTTAGTGTGCAATGAATCTAAAATTTATGAATGTTAAATTTTCATCATGACATTATGGAAAATAATGAACTTTATCACAATATGCTAATATTTTGAGAAGGACCTGTATGTCACAATGTCACCAGGTGACTATGAACTGTTGAAAATTAAAATCATTTAGTTTCATAATATGTGTTTGCATGTGTATGCATAAAACTGAAATACAGGGGTTGGACAATGAAACTGAAACACCTGGTTTTAGACCACAATAATTTATTAGTATGGTGTAAGGCCTCCTTTTGCGGCCAATACAGTTTCAATTCGTCTTGGGAATGACATATACAAGTCCTGCACAGTGGTCAGAGGGATTTTAAGCCATTCTTCTTGCAGGATAGTGGCCAGGTCACTACGTGATACTGGTGGAGGAAAATGTTTCCTGACTCGCTCCTCCAAAACACCCCAAAGTGGCTCAATAATATTTAGATCTGGTGACTGTGCAGGCCATGGGAGATGTTCAACTTCACTTTCATGTTCATCAAACCAATCCTTCACCAGTCTTGCTGTGTGTATTGGTGCATTGTCATCCTGATACATGGCACCGCCTTCAGGATACAATGTTTGAACCATTGGATGCACATAGTCCTCAAGAATGGTTCGGTAGTCCTTGGCAGTGACGCGCCCATCTAGCACAAGTATTGGGCCAAGGGAATGCCATGATAAGTCAGCCCAAACCATCACTGATCCACCCCCATGCTTCACTCTGAGCATGCAACAGTCTGGGTGGTACGCTTCTTTGGGACTTCTCCACACTGTAACTCTCCCGGATGTGGGGAAAACAGTAAAGATGGACTCATCAGAGAACAATACATGTTTCACATTGTCCACCGCCAAAGATGTGCGCTCCTTGCACCATTGAAACCGACGTTTGGCATTGGCATGAGTGACCAAAGGTTTGGCTATAGCAGCCCGGCCGTGTATATTGACCCTGTGGAGCTCCCGACGGACAGTTGTGGTGGAAACAGGAGAGTTGAGGTGCACATTTAATTCTGCCATGATTTGAGCAGCCGTGGTTTTATGTTTTTTGGATACAATCCGGGTTAGCACCTGAACATCCCTTTCAGACAGCTTCCTCTCACGTCCACAGTTAATCCTGTTGCATGTGGTTTGTCCTTCTTGGTTTTATGCTGACATTACCCTGGATACCGTGGCTCTTGATACATCACAAAGACTTGCGGTCTTGGTCACAGATGCGCCAGCAAGACGTGCACCAACAATTTGTCCTCTTTTGAACTCTGGTATGTCACCCATAATGTTGTGTGCATTTCAATATTTTGAGCAAAACTGTGCTCTTACCCTGCTAATTGAACCTTCACACTCTGCTCTTACTGGTGCAATGTGCAATCAACGAAGACTGGCTACCAGGCTGGTCCAATTTAGCCATGAAACCTCCCACACTAAAATGGCAGGTGTTTCAGTTTCATTGTCCAACCCCTGTATATCATGTATTGTGAACCTGGGACCGCAGGGAGAGAGGTCACAGCAGGCTTCAGGGTGGAAGAAGGTTCAACCTCAGGACAGGATGTTTGCCAGCAACTGTAAGCAGTAAATGCGGGCTGTTCGGCATGGTATGGGCAATAAAGAACTCCCATAGGGGGTAACTAATTTACAGAAATGTAGAAAACTCCATTAGGGACCTCTGGCTTCGTAAATAATTCCTTGAGAGGGAGTTTCAGCAGTCAGCTTTGAAGTTCGATAAAGGTATAAAAAGCTTTAACACTTATAGTGAGACAGACACTCGGTGAATCCAGCCCTAGCTTAGCTGACCCGAGTCTCTCTCTCCCTAAGGCCTTAGGTAATCTTTCTTCTTTATATTATTGTTTTGTATTCAAGTATGCATTGGAAATCATTGGACTTATATATCAAATTAAACTTGTGGTAATCTGAATTTCCTGGTCTTCATCTGTTCTTTCTCACAACATCCGGACTGGAAGAGGTTGAGGATGTTTGTTATTAGTGGTGAAATTATTATACCTCAACAGAACCCATTCATGTGCTGGGTAAATGCATAGAAGTCGTCAATGCATGGATGTGCCAAAATTTTCTTCACCTGAATCAAAACAAAACTGAAGTAATTTCGACCAAAGGCAGTGTTTAAAAGTTACCACACAGCTTCAGTTAATACAGCTAGAAACCACCAGTCAGGCTCGAAACCTGGGTGTAGTGATGGACTCAGACCTGAATCTTCAGAGGCACATAAAGACAGTAACAAGATTGGCCTTCAATCACCTAAAGAACATCTCCAGGATTAAAGGACGAATGTCTCAGCAGGACCTTGAAAAACGTATTCATGCGTTCATCTGTAGTAGAATTGATTACTGCAACGGTGTCTTCACAGGTCTGCTTAGGAAGTCGATCAGACAACTGCAGTTGATCCAGAAGACTGCTGTTTGTGTACCCGGTGATTTCATACATAAAGAGGGGAAATTAAGGTATAAGCATTGCTGACTTTCTCTCCGAGCCCTGTAGAAGCAAACGCTGTTCGAGAGAAGCCCCTGCAAAGACGCGGTCTCCCAGTCTGGAAGGAAGACACCAGAGACCGCATCATCGTGTTAACCCGTGTGGTCAGCGGACAGGACGGGCCGCCCAGCTACAGCTCCGGAGCTAACCCTTTTGTTCACAGTGCGAACGCACCTTCAACCCCCCCACGAAGCTACCGAGCTAACCGCTTGTTGACTGTGGACGTTTGTTAAAACTTCGCCCCTCGGACAACATTTCCTCACCATGGCTAGAGGTTAGGTTTGGGCAGATTAACAGTTAGGATGAAATGACCTGAACGTTTTCATTGTATGAAGTTTGGTTTTGTTTGTGTGAAACTCGGCTATCTTAGTGCTAGCAGGCTATCTGCTGCACACGTGCCCTGTTTGTGTTCTGTGTTTGTGTTTTCAAAGTTAAGTCAAACTTTACTTGAAGGGTGATTTTAAACACAGAAGATTGCTCATAACGCGCCGTCCGCGTTTATGTATTTTAACCCTTATATTAACCGAGGTATTTTGAAGTTATGTGTTTGTTTCTGGTGCTAAGCTATCCGCTTCTTTTGTTAGCTCAACGCTAACTGGTAAGAACACGTTGTTAACCTTTCCTGTTTCTGTCCCCTGACCGTAGTCTGATGACACAGGGGAGACGCTTTCTCCAGGGCCGAAGTTACTAGTTTCCTCGGGGTTAACTCCCTCACTCATACGTTGCTGAGTTGAGCATCAAGAAACTGCATCAAAACACTGAGTTGTTAACGAGATTCGGGGTTCTTTTTAATGACTTTGCAGAACGTAAAACACAGGGCTTACAGACTCATACACTGCTGCTCCGGTCGCCGTCTCTACCCACCCCCACACACAACAACACCAACGTCAATCCTTCACTCCTGACCCTCAGCCACGGCAGCACACAGCGCCACCTCCGTCCGGAGGAGCAACGTCAACATCCTCCACACACACACACACAAAACACACACCCCACACACCGAGCTTCCAACCACACACAGCTCAGGCAACTCCTGCAACACTACCCCCACTCTGGATGGCAATTAAACAATAATTCCACTCCAGCATTGTAATGCTTAAACTGGTACACAATCCCTATAAGTCCACAAGAGATGTCTGTGTCAACAATTATTACATAAAAGAAAATATGGGGCATAGCATCAAACATACCTAAGTGACAGGATTAGCCCATTTAAGGTGTACTTTATGTGCAAATGAAAGATTTAAGCGCTATAGCATAGAGAAGGAATTATATGATAGTAACTATTCTATGGCGACCGGGCATGGCATTAATAACCCCCCATCGCCCTGACTCTGGGTGGAAATACAAACAAATATGTGCTTACGGATAAACCAATTGGCTCCTCAAACATTTTTTTTTCAACAAATGAACAGTGAAAAAGAAAACTTTGTTAAACCACGTTTAACTACATTGCAGGGAACTGGAATTACAAGAACTTAAACTAAACCTGTGGCTTCAATTGGAACTGTCCATTGCAGCTGAACCAAACTATGCGATCCATTCACCATACCGATCTGGTGTTTTGCGCTGACGCTTTGACTGTCTCTCCGGCTGGCCCAGATGGTGTGAACCTCCCACCGCGCCCCCACCATTCTCAGAATTTACATGGGAAGGGAAGGATGAGACAAACACATCTGAATTGGGTTTAGCTGCAACTGGGACAGGCGGCTGGAAAGAGCTGAAACCTTGGCTGATATCAGTGGAGAACAAACTGCGCAGACCTAGACCACTGTCCGCCTGCTCCTCCTCTAAAGTTGGTGGTGGGACCTCCATAGGCTCCCACTGTTGAACTTGGTCCAGAACCCAGGTGTTGTCCAGGGGCTCACGACAGAGGTATCGCTTCAGCTGGTCATGGTGGACGACCTTCACTCTGGACCTTGGGCTCTTCTGTATTCGGTAAACTAAGTCGTCCAGTTGTCCAAGAATGAAGAAGGGTCCTTCATATGATGGAAGAAACTTTTTGACTTTGTTCTTGACATGACGTGTTCCTTTAATGAGATACCACACAGGATCCCCAATCTTATACAGGTCCTTCTCAAAATATTAGCATATTGTTATAAAGTTCATTATTTTCCATAATGTCATGATGAAAATTTTACTTTCATATATTTTAGATTCATTGCACACTAACTGAAATATTTTAGGTCTTTTATTGTCTTAATACAGATGATTTTGGCATACAGCTCATGAAAACCCAAAATTCCTATCTCACAAAATTAGCATATTTCATCCGACCAATAAAAGAAAAGTGTTTTTAATACAAAAAACGTCAACCTTCAAATAATCATGTACAGTTATGCACTCAATACTTGGTCGGGAATCCTTTTGCAGAAATGACTGCTTCAATGTGGCGTGGCATGGAGGCAATCAGCCTGTGGCACCGCTGAGGTCTTATGGAGGCCCAGGATGCTTCGATAGCGGCCTTTAGCTCATCCAGAGTGTTGGGTCTTGAGTCTCTCAACGTTCTCTTCACAATATCCCACAGATTCTCTATGGGGTTCAGGTCAGGAGAGTTGGTAGGCCAATTGAGCACAGTGATACCACGGTCAGTAAACCATTTACCAGTGGTTTTGGAACTGTGAGCAGGTGCCAGGTCGTGCTGAAAAATGAAATCTTCATCTACATAAAGCTTTTCAGCAGATGGAAGCATGAAGTGCTTCAAAATCTCCTGATAGCTAGCTGCATTGACCCTGCCCTTGATAAAACACAGTGGACCAACACCAGCAGCTGACACGGCACCCCAGACCATCACTGACTGTGGGTACTTGACACTGGACGTCTGGCATTTTGGCATTTCCTTCTCCCCAGTCTTCCTCCAGACTCTGGCACCTTGATTTCTGAATGACATGCAGAATTTGCTTTCATCCGAAAAAAGTACTTTGTACCACTGAGCAACAGTCCAGTGCTGCTTCTCTGTAGCCCAGGTCAGGCGCTTCTGCCGCTGTTTCTGGTTCAAAAGTGGCTTGACCTGGGGAATGCGGCATCTGTAGCCCATTTCCTGCACACGCCTGTGCACGGTGGCTCTGGATGTTTCTACTCCAGACTCAGTCCACTGCTTCCGCAGTTCCCCCAAGGTCTGGAATCAGCCCTTCTCCACAATCTTCCTCAAGGTCCGGTCACCTCTTCTCGTTGTGCAGCGTTTTCTGCCACACTTTTTACTTCCCACAGACTTCCCACTGAGGTGCCTTGATACAGCACTCTGGGAACAGCCTATTCGTTCAGAAATTTCTTTCTGTGTCTTACCCTCTTGATTGAGGGTGTCAATAGTGGCCTTCTGGACAGCAGTCAGGTCGGCAGTCTTACCCATGATTGGGGTTTTGAGTAATGAACCAGGCTGGGAGTTTTAAAGGCCTCAGGAATCCTTTGCAGGTGTTTAGAGTTAACTCGTTGATTCAGATGATTAGGTTCATAGCTCGTTTAGAGACCCTTTTAATGATATGCTAATTTTGTGAGATAGGAATTTTGGGTTTTCATGAGCTGTATGCCAAAATCATCCGTATTAAGACAATAAAAGACCTGAAATATTTCAGTTAGTGTGCAATGAATCTAAAATATATGAATGTTAAATTTTCATCATGACATTATGGAAAATAATGAACTTTATCACAATATGCTAATATTTTGAGAAGGACCTGTATATTCTCAGTCATCAATTGTAGCAACACAGGCACAGTCAGTAGAAGGAAACAAGCGCACCCCAAACTAAGCCTGTGACCTAGCATTTGCACACTGTCATTCTATTAGCTGATATGGTTGCTAGGGGATGATACAACTTTAATCTGAAAGAGGGCAAAAAGAATTTGCGAGCAGGGAAGAAACTTGAGAGCGCAGTTTTGATCCGAGCAGAGAGCAAGTTTGTGCAGATGGAGAATGAAGCAACCAGGAGGAGAAATTATCTATGCAAGAAGCATTAGAACAAAGATTTGAGAGAGAACAGAGTATATTTGAAAGAAAGCAGACGTTTTGAGTGCAAGCATTACTAGTTTTGAGTGCAAGCATTACTTGTCACATTCAGGTTTGAGGTTGGACCAAAGCGCAGACAAGAGCTCGGGAGAAGCATTTCAAGCAGTCTTTAGTTTTATTCCAAAAATGAAAAGTAACAAAAAAACACTGCAGGTGTAAACCAGAGTCAGAACATCCAAACTTACAGAGACTCTGCAGGACCATGTGGAACTCTAGGCATGGACGAGGATAGTGAACGAGGTGAGAGACGAGAGGAACCACCGGGGAACAAAGAACACAGACCAACTAATATACAGAAAGATGTGAGAGGGGAACACAGGGCAGATAATCACAGAAACAGGGAACAGGTGTGACAGGGACGCAGTGAGACAGAGGGAGCAGGTGAACCTAATATGAAGACTAACACAAGAGGGAAAGGACTAATACAATAAAGAGAAATAACCCTACGCAAAACTAAAGACAAAGATAGAATAACCCAAAGAAACATAAGAAATCTAGAATAACCAAGAACTAAAAGGTAACTGAGAAAACTGGAGAAAACCCTGATTACAAAGTAAACAAACCTAAACCAACCCTAAAGGAACAAACTGAGAATGGAACAGAGGAAACGAGGGCTGGAATAAGAGTAAACAATAATAAGGCTAACCTATAAGGGAGGGACCAGAAAATAACGATAAACAAGGCTAAGAGGGACCAATACCAAACATAAATCTAAAACGAGAGCAAAAGCTAAAGAACCAAAGAAACGATAATAATAATAATCAAGAAATCATTCTAAGTAAAATAGGGGAGCAAAACTAAGGGAACAAGGGTGAGAGGAACACACACTGGGAGGGAGAAGGAAACCAGAACAGTCAGGAAAGCAAAAACAATAGCCAAACATGAATACAAACCAAAAACGAGAAACATCTAGCTAAGGTAAACAAAACACAAAACCACAAACAAAGACCAAAATGTCGCACCACGAGATTATTAAGTTTGAGTACAAGCAGAATGAACTCCTGCTCTCAAACTGAAAATATGTGGTCTTGATTTTTGGCAGTAAATTTCCCCCATACTGGACACTGTCACTTAATAATGCTGATTCAGTGATGATCCTTGATTTCTTTCTTTGTTAAATGCAAATTTTCCACAACATTACCTATTGGTAAATAAAATAACTCATTAAAAGGAGTGCATAACTGAATGTATGTGTCTTACTGCTGCAGGCTTTGCTCTCTTCGTTGCAGTTAATGAGGAGGTACCGGGGACTCTCAGGACAGAATGGCAGTAGAACACACTGTAACAAGGCTGGCAGCAGAGTGAAACCCAGCAAGAATGGCCACAGGGAGGCATTCCCCAAAAAAGATTCAATCCCCAAAATCTGCAGCACAGACACAAAACAGGCTTTATATAAACAAATGTAAAAACAGAGTAGAAATATTTTAGAAAGAGTTTTCCAGATCACAATAACTTCATTTAGATTAACTCATTAAAAAACAGTTTTCACAAGATTCCTGAACAAACAAGTGGCAGAAAAATCTTGAATTTTTGTTCAACAGAAGTGAACCATTATATAGTCCTGGCCGAGCAATATTGGGACTGACAGAAAAGTGTTTTTTTCAAAACCTTTACTGCTTCACTGTTGTAATAGCATCTTGTCAGATGTCTCTAGTGTATGATGAAGTAAGCAACCTTTTTTTAAAGTATATAAACTTTATGGAAAGCATCTATAGTCAGTGTGAAACAGTAATTAATGAATGAATGAATAAATAAATAGAAAATAAATCCATACATGTGATATAAATATTATTTGTGTTATTGTATATGCAAGAATGTGTTATATATATATATTTTTTTCATTAAAACAATTCACTGGAACACAGCCCAGCAAGAAATTCTAAAATAAGCGTCAGGGGTGTTGATATGAGGGGCATGTGGTTGGAAAAGCTGAGAGGTGAGACGCTGCTGTCTGGACTGGTAATATTCCAAAGTTTGCCTGAAGAAGTTACAAATTTGGGCTTTATGAAGAAGTATTTTGTCTCAGACATGGCAAGAATGAAGACAATAACTTCTCTGTAATTGATCGCCACATGGAGCAATACAGACTCACTAACTGGAGTTTGTACCATGCCAGGAGAGGGAAACCATTAGCAAACAGCAACACCAACTTGGTGAGACTTTCTTTTTGTTGTAAATGGACTGAGTCATCCAGTCATACAGAACACTCAAAGCGCTTTACACTAGAGCCACATTCACCCAATGGTACTCACTAACGCTCACACATTCATACACTGATACGCAAATCGGTAGGCAACTTGAGGTTAAGTGCCTTGCCCAAGGGCACATCAACATACAGCAGGAGGAAGCTGGAATCGAACCCACAACCTTCCGATTGCAAGACAACTACTCTTCCTACTGAGCCACAGTCGCCTCATTGTCTTTTGATACTGTGGCCCATCGTCAATATAGTCAGTTAAACTGACTGTTACTACACCTTACAGTTCTGACGTCATCAGCAGAGGCAATAAATAGCTAGCTCAAGCTAATGCTAGCCACTATTCCAGTTTGGACCACCACAGGAAGCAATCTTTGGAGAAGCAGAAGCTCGCAGGCAGGTTTATATCCCTTCTCCACATTTGTCAACTATGAGGAAAGCTTGACAAAGCTGAGAACCTTGCTGGGAAAAAAGATCCGAAGATTTACTGATCAAAGACCTGGCGGTGGTGCTGCTACCCAGGTAAAGTGAAAGAAAAAACACTGAGGTTTTTCTAAGATGGAATTTCCTCCTTTTTTGTTTCAGTCAACTTCCAACAGTTTATCATATTTTTCCTTTTATTGCCAAAGGAGAAGTTGACCATTTTCAAGCTGTTTACGGATGCATGACCACTTGCCTACACACCCCCATTCTCTGACTCAGAGAATGCAGAAGGCAGAAGGAAGGAAATCAAAGTAAATTTGTTCTTTTCTTTATTTTGCTGCTTTTCGAAAAGTCTGGGCTGGGTAAAGAGTAGGAAATTAATTGTAATTGTTAAGTGCAGTTCGCCCAATAATCACAACCCCAGAGTGTATCTTTGATATCGATTCATAAGAAATGATTTTGGTTACAACTTATTACTTCTGAATTATGATTTTTAATAAAAATGTAAAAAAAATATTTATAATCAACAATCATAAATCATTACATATATATACCCAGACTGAGTTTTCTTTGGGCCCAATGTTATTTTCAATGTATTATTTCTGAATGCTTGTCAGTGTCGGGGACTGGGAGTTTGTTTGTTTTCTCTTTCTTGCCTGCTATTTACTTTGCTCAGTCCATAGGTGGCGTGGGAGCTCATGGATGTAGAGGTGACAGGTGTTCCTTATCATGTTGATTGTTACCGGGAGCATTTAAGCAGGAGGCTGCCAGCACTTCACTGCCTGAGTGCTAGTCAACAGTGGTAAAAGTCTCTCCCCAAACCTAAGCCTCTTGTGACTAAGTTTCTGGCTTTCTCAGTGCTTCGACTAACCTTCGTGCATTCCCCTCCTCAGGTTGCTTTCAAGCCCTGGTTCTGTTTCCAGTTTGTTTCCTGTCTTTTAGATCTAAGATAAAGCATCCAGTTACCTTCTCTGGACAAACTCCAAGCTGGCAGCTTCCTGGCTCCGCGTTTAACCGTCCAAAATCATAAGCGAACCATGTTCACCCTCCAACGAGCTCCCGTGCAAGTACCACCACCCAGCGCACCACACCACCTTCTTCACACCACGGACTGAGCTTGACTGGACTTCCCAAAAAGTTCCTTCAAGCATCCTTAGACCAACTTACCTTGGATATCACCTTCCTCAGTCTCCTCCGTTCTCGTGCTCCCAGGCTCCACATTTCTCTTTCCCCAATCACTTTTCAATCATCTCCTTCTCTAAGCATCTCATATTACTTTAAGTCCAATAGTAATATCATCTCTCTAGTCTTACCTGTTTTGCCTTTCTCTGTGCAGTTGGTGATCTGTTGGTCCTGGTTCTCTCGCCATAAAATAATTCCTGTGAAAATAAACCTCTAAAAATCTGTGAAATTCTCCTGAGTGTATTTCTGCATGTGGGTCAGATCCATTCCTAGAATCATGACAGAACACTCAGGCCATCCAGACCCAGCAGACGCGCTCAGGAGAACCCTGAACACACACCAATTACAAACTCACGGTTCAACCCTTCCTTCCCTTGCAGAACAGCAGAGACAAGCCAACCTAGAGCTTGAGCAGATTACTTCTATGCTAGAACATACCCTGAACAGACAGACCCCCACAACTGCAGATGGCGCTGCAGCAACCCCGGTCTCACAGCAGCTTCCTCACTCACGTGACGTCATTTCCCGTAACCTGGAGAAGTTCTCCGGAGAGGTGAGTAATTGTCGGGGTTTCCTCCTTCAGTGTACGCTTGTCTTCAATCGCTCCCACATTCTTTTCCACCATGATGTAAAGATATCATATATTCTAGGATTACTGACTGGAAAAGCTTTAAGATGATAACAGATTAAGAGATAGGAGAAAGTCCCAAGTAGGGCGTGCGGCTGTGAGACCCCAATTTCCTGTTAACTCATCTCCAACCGAGCTCCACCTCAGACTCCCATTTCCGAGCCCGAACCCATGCAGGTGGAACGCACTCGCCTTTCGCCTGAAGAAAGACAGAGACGCAGGCAGGCTAATCAATGTTTATACTATGGCTCCTTAGATCATTTTATAGCCACTTGTCCCGCTTGTCCCATGTGGCCAAAAGACAGGGTTCGTCAGCTGTAAATGGGGGCCTGACGGACCAACACATTTGTCTTAGAGCCCCTAGATTCAGCCTCCTTGCCTCAATATTATTATTAACTTGTCAGCCCTGATCGATTCGGGCAGTGAACAGAACCTCATAGATCAGGGATTAGTTGAAAGTGGTTTCCTTGGTTACAGAAACACAGCCCCCACTTGGATTGGTCCAAGTGTCGCGTAGAGTCCTGGTCCACCAATTGTCTTTCCTCCTGCCTCCAGTCTGCTGTTTCCCTAAGCCGCCCCCCGACCTAGATATCGATGAAGATAACGCTCCAGATCTCTCACAGGTTGCCACTGAGTATCATGACCTAAAGCAAGTCTTTAATAAGACCAAAGCCCTGTCATTGCCTCATCACAGACCTTACGATTGCACCATAGACCTACTTCCAGGGGCCCCTCTTCCCTCTAGTAGATTGTATAGCATCTCGCGACCAGAACAACAAGCCATGGAGAAATATATTAATGAGTCTCTGGCAGCTGGTATTATTCGCCACTCATCTTCTCCCCTAGGGGCAGGTTTTTTCTTTGTAGGGAAGAAGGATGGGTCCCTCCGTCCTTGCATTGATTATAGAGGTTTAAACCAGATAACTGTAAAAAAATAAGTACCCTCTCCCTCTTATCACCTCAGCCTTTGAACCAGTTAATGGTCAACTGTTTTCCCAAATTTGGACCTCAGAAACGCTTACCACCTAGTCAGAATCCGCCAGGGGGATGAGTGGAAAACTGCTTTCAAATCACCTACTGGACACTTTGAATATTTGGTGATGCCGTTCAGCCTTTGCAATGCCCTTTCAGGCCCTGGTTAACGACATCCTCAGGGATTTCCTGAACGTCTTCGTTTTTGTATTGCTTGATGACATTCTGATCTATTCAAGGAACATTGAGGAGAATCGCCGCCATGTCTGCCAGGTCCTTCAGCGGCTTCTAGAAAATAGACTCTTTGTAAAAGCCGAGAAAAGCAAGATTTCACCGATCCTGTTACATTTTTGGGTTTTGTCCTAGAGGGTGGACAGGTTCGCTCAGATCCTGAAAAGATAAGAACAGTTCTCGAATGGCCAGTACCAGACTCCCGCAAACAGTTGAAACGTTTCCTAGGGTTTGCAAACTTTTATCGGAGGTTTATAAGGAACTACAGTCAGACAGCTACTCCCCTTACTGCCTCAACCTCCTCCAAGACCCCATTCACCTGGACACAGGAAGCAAACACAGCTTTCCTAGCCTTAAAGGAAAAGTTATCTCAGGCTCCCATCCTGGTTCATCCTGATCCCTCCAAACAGTTCGTTTTGGAGGTTGATGCCTCTGACACAGGAGTGGGGGCAGTTCTGTCACAGGTTTCTCAAACTGATGGAAAACTACACACTTGTGCCTTTTTTTCTCACAGACTCAACAACAGGGAATGAAACTATGACATGGGGGACAGATAAATTCTAGCAATAAAGTTGGCCCTGGAGGAATGGCGTCACTGGCTAGAGGGCACTGAACATCCTGTTTTGGTCTGGACTGATCATAAGAACTTAGATTGCCTGCCATCTCATTCCTCTAAGGAAACCACCATCCACCCCCCTAGACAGCTAAGCTACTCACCAAGCACGTCTACTGCCTGCATGGCATCCCTCAGGATATTCTCTCAGATCGAGGACCCCACTTCATCTCACAGGTTTGGAAACAGTTTTGCTCAGCTCTCGGGGCTAAAGTGTCATTGACTTCTGACTACCATCCTCAATCAAACGGAGAATGAACCAGCAGCTAGAGTCCTCTCTCAGATGCCTCACGTCCACCAACCCAACAGACTGGTGCTCATTTATTCCTTGGATCGATTATGCACACAATTCACACAAATCCTCTGCCAACGGCTTCTCACCCTTCGAAGTGTCCATTGGCTATCAACCACCCTTTTTTTCTGTTGACGAAAGAGAAATACTGTCACTTCAGTCTGCCACCACATCCGCCATTGTAAGAACATTTGGGAATCGACCATTCAAGCTCTTTACCGCACTGCAGAACAAAATATTAAATTTGCTGATCGAAGACTCAGACCGGTTCCAGAATATCGCCCCGGTCAAAAGGTCTGGCTTTCTCAAGACATTCCCCTCAAGTCCATGTCCAGGAAGCTTTCTTCCCATTTCATCGGGCCTTGTGAGATAGAGTCTGTGGTCAGGCTCACTGCTGTCCGCCTTCGTCTGCCTTCAAGTCTCCGTATCCATCCCATGTTTCACGTCTCTTGGATCAAGCCCTTCTTGACTAGCTCTTCTAATGAGCCATACATTTGATGTGGAAGACACATCCAAAGATTCAGGACACCAGCCCTCAAGGACTGTAGTTGTCCACCCTTGGACTATTGCACGAGCTTGTACATGGTGGTATTGTTTTGTGTGTTTTGGGGGAAATGTATGTGCATCTGAACAGCTAATTTTATGTGTATTGAGCAGATTTAGGTTATTATTGAATACAACACCCTTCTTGCATGTAATTCAGAAAGATGATGTGTCATGTTTCTTTTCTTTCAGCCTTCAGGCATAGTTTATGATTTGGAGACGTACTTGTACTCGTCGTTTTCCACTTCATCCGGGACCGGGTCGCGGGGGCAGCAGACTCAGCAGAAACGCCCACACGTCCCACTCCCCAGACACCTCTTCCAGCTCCTCAGGGGGGAGCCCAAGGCGTTCCCAGGCCAGCCAAGAGACAAAGTCCCTCCAGTGTGTCCTGGGACATCCCCTGGGCCTCCTCCCGGTGGGACGTGCCTGGAATACTTCCCGAGGAAGGTGTCCAGGAGGCATCCAATATTGATGCCCGAGCCACCTCAACTGGCTCCTCTCGATGTGGAGGAGCAGCTGCCCCACTCCGAGCCCCTCACGGATGGCCAAGCTCCTCACCCTAATCTGACCCAAAGTTCACGGCTATAGGTGAGGGTAGGAACTTAGACGGACCGGTAAATCGAGAGCTTCACTTTTCGGCTCAGCTCTCTCTTCACCACAACGGACTGGCACAGTGACCCCATTACTACGGCAGCCGCACCGATCCGTCTGTCGATCAACCGCTCCATTCTTCCCTCACTCGTGAACAAGACCCAGAGATACTTGAACTCCTCCCCTTGAGGCAGGAACTCCCCTCGAACCTGAAGAGGGTAAGCCACCCTTTTGCGGTCGAGAACCATGGCCTCGGACTTGGAGGAGCTGATCTTCATCCCAACCACTTCACACTCGGCTGCGAACCGCTCCATCGCATACTGTAGGTCTTGGCTAGAGGGGGCCAGCAGGACCACGTCATCCGCAAAAAGAATAGACGAAATCCACTGGTCCCCAAACCAGACCCCCTCTGGCCCTTGGCTGCGCCAGAAATCCTGTCCATAAAAGTTATGAACAGGACCTGGGACAAAGCGCAGCCCTGCCAGAGTCCAACATGTACAGGGAACAGGTCCGACTTAGTGCCGTTGTTGCGGACCAAACTCCTGCTCCGCTTGTACAGAGACTGGATGGCCCCTAATAAAGCGCCCCCGATTCCATACTCCTGGAGCACCCCCCACAAGGCATCACGAGGGACACAGTCGAATGCTTTCTCCAGGTCCACAAAACTTTGGGCAAACTCCTATGAACCCTCGAGTACCCTGTAGAGAGTATAGAGCTGGTCCAGTGTTCCACGGCCGGGACGAAAACCACACTGCTCCTCCTGAAGCCGAGGTTCGACTATTGGCCGGACTCTCCTCTCCAATACCCTGGCGTAGGTCTTACCAGCTAGGCTGAGAAGTGTGATCCCTCTGTAGTTGGAACACACTCTCCGGTCAGCCTTCTTATGAAGGGGGACCACCACCCCAGTCTGCCAGTACAGAGGCACTGTTCCCGACCGCCACGCAATGTTGAAGAGGCGTGTCAACCATGAAAGCCCTACAACATCCAGAGACTTGAGGTACTCAGGGTGGATCTCATCCACCCCTGAAGCCCTGGCACCGCAGAGCTTTTTAACCACCTTGGTGACTTCAGCCTGGGTAACGAAAGAGTCCAACCCCGAGTCCCCAGCCTCTGTTTCCACCACGGAATGCGTGATGGCAGGATTGAGGAGATCCTGGAAGTACTCCTTCCACTGCCTCATAATGTCCCCATTCGAGGTCAGCAGCCTCCCACCCCCATTGTAAACAGTGTTGGCGAAGCACTGCTTCCCCTTCTTGAGGGGCCGGACGGTTTGCCATAATCGCTTCGAGGCCAACCGGTAGTCCTTCTCCATGGCCTCACCAAACTCCTCCCAGGCACGGGTTTTTGCCTCTGCCACAGCCCGGGCCGCGGCACGCTTGGCCTCACGGTACCCGTCAGCTGCCACAGGAGTCCCACAAGCCAACCACAACCGATAGGACTCCTTCTTCAGCTTGACAGCGTCCCTTACTGCCGGTGTCCACCACCGGGTTCGAGGATTGCTGCCGCGACAGGCAACGCAGACCTTACGGCCACAGCTACAGGCAGCAGCATTGACAATAGATGCGGGGAACATGGTCCACTTGGACTCTATGTCTCCAACATCCCCCCAAATCTGGTCAAAGCTCTCCCGGAGGTGGGAGTTGAATACGTCCCTGGCTGAGGCCTCTGCCACACATTCCCAGGAGACCCTGACTATGCGCTTGGGCCTGCCAGATCAGTCCGGCTTTCTCCTCTTCCAGCAGATCCAACTCACCACCAGGTGGTGATCAGTGGACAGCTCAGCCCCCCTCTTCACCCGAGTGTCCAAAACATGCGGCCCGGCCGGGTCCCGCGAGGAACAACCCAGCCAGCATGCACTCTCTGACGGGTTCTTAACCCAGGTCTGGCTCCAGGGTGGGACCCCGGCTCCACCGTACCGGACGACGTCATGTGCCTCGATTGTTTAGTCCTCATGAGGGTGTCTTGAACCGCCCTTTGTCTGACCTGTTACCTAGAGCCTGTTTGCCATGGGAGACTCTGCCAGGAGCATTTAAGCTCCAGACAACATAGCCTCTAGGATCATTTGGGTTTATGATTTGTAAATAGTAAAACTATGTTTTGGTTTGACCCACTCCAGCCTTTGTGGTCCTTAATATTCCTATAGTTGCTCTTGAGTTTTATTAACATTTTCCTGCACATCTTCAGCAAAAACCCTAAAAAGTCTCCTTGTTTTAATGACCAATTAGTGAACAGCAGTTTGTTCATGTCACATTTAGCCCACACTCTACTACTAAAAAGCAGGTACCAAGCCAAAAAACACTGTAATGGAAACGCTTGCAAACTGGAATACAGTAAATGGAGTGGAGCTGGCCTAAGCAGATCCCATGAAAAAGCACAGCTAAGCACTCTGCCAGCATCCAAACGTCTCCACCTCATTGTGCATATAGAAACACCTGCCTGCTGCCATTCCTTAAGCTGGTCACCCAATCCCTTGAATGACTCCCTAGAATGATGTATGGGAGATGGTCCTGGCACTACTTGGACTTTGTTTGGGATCTTTTCATTAGTACCTGCTCAGCACAACTTCACCTTACTCGACTCTTATGGAGGACCGATCATGACAAAATAAAAAATAAAAAAGCAGAAATATATATGTTTTGTTTTTCCTTTTCCTTAGACATGCATTTTCATCAAGAAATGTATATATCTTCTTTTTCCTTTTCCTTAGACATGCGTTTTGTTCAAGAAGTATATATATTTTCTTTTTCCTTTTCCTTAAACATGCGTTTTCATCAAGAAATGTATATATTTTCTCTTTCCTTTTCCTTAGACATGCGTTTTCATCAAGAAATGTATATATTTTCTTTTTCCTTTTCCTTACACATGCCTTTGTTTTTAAATTTCCTTTTCTCTCTTTTTCCTTTACTGTATGCATTTCTCCTTCATTATGCAAGTGAGAAGTGCTGCCTTCTTCTCTCCAGCTCCTCTACTATTGGTCAATAAACAGGAAGGAGGAGGATCCATGTGCAGGCCGAGGGTGTGTCCCAATTCAGGAGCCGGATCCTTCCAAGTCCATACTTGTGGGCCGATTACGTCACAGCGTGGCACGAAAGGTCTTTCAAATGCGGCAGACAAATGTGTCCTTCTTTTACCCGATTTGAAACATGGACTGTTGTGAGTATCCTTCGCGATCCATCTTTTCCCATGATTCATTGCGGGTCGAAGTGGTTTGGTCAAGCAGGGGCAGCCATGGCGAACCACAGTGGCAAAAGCTGTGAGTAAACTGTGAACAATTACACTTTCTGTGACACAAATGAACATTTACAATGTTTTTAGTGCGGGAATATAACTGTGTAGACGTGAAAAATCTGCTTGATTTATCAAGACATCGCTTAATTTCAAATGTGTTCCGATGTGTTCGGAGTTTTACGATCCGATAGTAACTGCCGGCTTGCCTCGCTGGACTGTTGGCACTGAGCTCCCGCTGGCAGTCATCACAGTGAACATTAAACACAAGTGATTTCTAACAGTTTGTGTTAGTATTATCTTAATGTATTGTGTCATTTGTTCATGTAAGTCAATTTGACATTACAGGTGATATTAAAGTTAACCTGAATAAATGGACAATTCTACGTAATCTTACCGTATCGCTGGAGAGTGTGATTGAGAATAAATAAGCTTTTAAATATTCAGGTTTGATGAAGAAATGTGCTATATGTGTTTTTAAATGTATATTTATAATTCAGCTAGCATTATAATTCGTGATTCCAGGTACAGCTGAAGAGAAATACACTTTCAAATGCAAGCAAATCTCAGTAAAGAAGTGAAAAGTTTGAAAGAGCTTGGTTTAGGCATTTGCATAGAAATATTTTAATATGTTAAGACAAATGTAAAATTAAAAAAGGCTTTTTTTACACTGATATTAAGCAAGATGTGTTTTTTTGTTGTTTTTATTGTTTAGGTACAAAGGAGCAGACAGGCCAGCTTGTTAAGCTCAGGGGTGAGAATGACCACCTTTTTACTGGAGCTAAAAACTCAGCCACCGTGGCTTGGAGGTAAAATAACAACATTCTTTGCAGTCAGTTTCTGTCCAGTTTCAAAAACTCCAATCTTTCTAACTTTCATAAATATCCATCCAGTGATTAACATACTTCTTTTGGTTTTCTCTCTTGCCTTTTGCTTGTTTAGGACAATTCTGGAGAAGATGGGTCAACAGGTGTCTTTATGCAGCTAACGACCTCAAACCGGTGGTTCTAATTTAGAATAATAAGTGGAGTGGAGGTGGACTTTTTAGAGGCGGACTAACAGGTCTTTGAGGGCCAGAATTTTTGCTGATTGGCTGGTGTTCAAATACTTATTTGCAGCAGTAACACACAAATAAATTATTTTTAAAAATCATTGTTTTTTTTAGATTGTGTCTCTCACAATAGATGTGCACCTAAGATGAAAGTTTCAGACCCCTCCATGATTTCTAAGTTGGAGAACTTGCAAAGTCGCAATGTGTTCAAATACTTATTTTTCTCTATCTGTCTGTCTGTATATTGCTCAAAAAAATAAAGGGAACACTCAAATAACACATCCTAGATCTGAAAGAAAGAAATATTCTCATTGAATACTTTGTTCTGTACAAAGTTGAATGTGCTGACAACTAAATCACACAAAAATCATCAATGGAAATCAAATTTATTAACTAATGGAGGCCTGGATTTGGAGTTGCTTTCGGTGGAGGAGGACGCTTTTTCTCTGTCTCCCGCAGCCCTCCCATATTTGCCTTGCTTCAGCTCTGTGTCTTGTCTTTTTTTGGAGCCTCTTTTTGCATATCTTCCAAATTCTTCCAAAATATGGATTTGGTCAGCTGGTCTCTCAATGCAATTGATCAAATTGCAGACTGGATGTGATCCTTACACAGGATCGCAGGCAGGTTGCAGTTCCTGGACTCAGGGGTGAAATGGGATAAATCTTGGAGAAAGTTGTTCGCTCGGATCTGGCGAAAGACCAGGAATTTGGCTGTTTGGATTCGCCTTTGAGAAGCACCAGCGAGACTCTCAGGGCTGACGGAAAATTTAGAGTCAGCCTAACCCAAATAATTATTGTTTTTCTGAATCTGGCTCCCCTGCACGGCCTTGAGGGCTGGCCATCTTCAACTTCTCCTGGAAGTTGTGTAAACATGACGCTCTGCTCCCTCTGCCCCCTCCCTTCCCTGAGGACATCTGTGGACCTGCTCAGAACTTTGTGGCCGGTTGATGAACATTCCAAAGTACCATCAAGGACAATGGCCTCTGGGACAGTGCTTCATGGACTTACTTGCACACACTCACTTGACACACACACATGCTCAAGATAAACATATGCACCCACTTACACCGCCTTTACCGTTCCCGGCATGATGTTGTTTTTTAAACTTGTTGCTTCTTTGTGCTGAGGTTTTTTGCAATCTCAAATTGTATCCTGCTAAGGATAAACTGTGAAATATGATTTTTTTCCCTCTACTTACCTAATGTGGCCTCTTTTCTTCTCTAGCAAGGGCAGCGCCTGTGAGTGGGCAGCAAAGCCTCGGTGACCCGTTCCCCCCTTGTCTTGTGTCATGATGTATGTTTGGATGGGTTGTACTGGAATTCTAATTTCCCCTTGGGGATCAATAAAGTATCTTTGAATTTAATTGAATTGAATTGAAAACTAAACTGGAAAAACACACTACAGGCTGATCCAACTTTGATGTAATGTCCTTAAAACAAGTTAAAATGAGGCTCCGTATTGTGTGTGGCCTCCACGTGCCTGTATGACCTCCCTACAATGCCCGGGCATGCTCCTGATGAGACGGCGGATGGTCTCCTGAGGGATCTCCTCCCAGACCTGGACTAAAACATCTGCCAACTCCTGGACAGTCTGTGGTGCAACGTGACGTTGGTGGATGGAACGAGACAAGATGTCCCAGATGTGCTCAATCGAATTTAGGTCTGGGGAACGGGCGGGCCAGTCCATAGCCTCGGTGTCTTCATCTTGCAGGAACTGCTGACACACTCCAGCCACATGAGGTCTAGCATTGTCCTGCATTAGGAGGAACCCAGGGACAAACACACCAGCATATGGTTTCACAAGGGGTCTGAGGATCTCATCTCAGTACCTAATGGCATTCAGGCTACCTCTGGCGAGCACACGGAGGGCCGTGCGGCCCTCCAAAGAAATGCCACCTCACACCATTACTGACCCACTGCCAAACCGGTCATGCTGAAGGATGTTGCAGGCAGCAGATCGCTCTCCACGGTGTCTACAGACTCTGTCACGTCTGTCACATGTGCTCAGTGTGAACCTGCTTTCATCTGTGAAGAGCACAGGGCCCTAGTGGCGAATTTGCCAATCCTGGTGTTCTCTTGCAAATGCCAAGCATCCTGCACGGTGTTGGGCTGTGAGCTAAACCCCCATTTGTGGACGTCGGGCCCTCATACCATCCTCATGGAGCCGGTTTCTAACCGTCTGTGCAGACACATGCACATTTGTGGCCTGCTGGAGGTCATTTTGCAGGGCTCTGGCAGTGCTCCTCCTGTTCCTCTTTGCACAAAGACAGAGGTAGCTGTCCTGCTGCTGGGTTGTTGCCCTCCTACGGCCTCTTCCAAGTCTCCTGGTGTACTGGCCTGTCTTCTGGTAGCGCCTCCAGGCTCTGGACACTACGCTGACAGACACAGCAAACCTTCTTGCCACAGCTCGCATTGATGTGCCATCCTGGATGAGCTGCACTACCTGAGCCACTTATGTGGGTTATAGAGTCTGGTTCATGCTACAACGAGCGTGAAAGCACCACCAACATTCAAAAGTGACCAAAACATCAGCCAGAAAGCATAGGTACTGAGAAGTGGTCTGTGGTCCCCACCTGCAGAACCACTCCTTTATTGAGTGTGTCTTGCTAATTGCCAAAGATTTCCCCCTGTTGTCTATTCCATTTGCACAACAGCATGTGAAATTGATTGTCAATCAGTGTTGCTTCCTAAGTGGACCATTTCATTTCACAGAAGTTTGATTTACTTAGAGTTATATTTTGTTGTTTAAGTGTTCCCTTTATTTTTTTGAGCAGTGTATATACATAAATAAATATATATATATAAACCGACGTTTGGCATTGGTATGAGTGACCAAAGGTTTGGCTATAGCAGCCCGGCCGTGTATATTGACTCTGTTGAGCTCCCAACGGACAGTTCTGGTGGAAACAGGAGAGTTGAGGTGCACATTTAATTCTGCCGTGATTTGGGCAGCCATGGTTTTATGTTTTTTGGATACAATCCGGGTTATCATCTGAACATCCCTTTCAGACAGCTTCCTCTTGCGTCCACAGTTAATCCTGTTGGATGTGGTTCGTTCTTCTTGGTGGTATGCTGACATTACCCTGGATACCGTGGCTCTTCATACATCACAAATACTTGCTGTCTTGGTCACAGATGCGCCAGCAAGACGTGCACCAACAATTTGTCCTCTTTTGAACTCTGGTATGTCACCCATAATGTTGTGTGCATTTCAATATTTTGAACAAAATTGTGCTCTTACCCTGCTAATTGAACCTTCACATTCTGCTCTTACTGGTGCAATGTGCAATCAATGAAGACTGGCTGCCAGGCTGGTCCAATTTAGCCATGAAACCTCAAAACACTAAAATGACAGGTGTTTCAGTTTCATTGTCCAACCCCTGTATATACAGGTCCTTCTCAAAATATTAGCATATTGTGATAAAGTTCATTATTTTCCATAATGTCATGATGAAAATTTAACATTCATATATTTTAGATTCATTGCACACCAACTGAAATATTTCAGGTCTTTTATTGTCTTAATATGGATTATTTTGGCATACAGCTCATGAAAACCCAAAATACCTATCTCACAAAATTAGCATATCATTAAAAGGGTCTCTAAACGAGCTATGAACCTAATCATTTGAATCAACGAGTTAACTCTAAACACTTGCAAAAGATTCCTGAGGCCTTTAAAACTCCCAGCCTGGTTCATCACTCAAAACCCCAATCATGGGTAAGACTGCCGACCTGACTGCTGTCCAGAAGGCCACTATTGACACCCTCAAGCAAGAGGGTAAGACACAGAAAGAAATTTCTGAACGAATAGGCTGTTCCCAGAGTGCTGTATCAAGGCACCTCAGTGGGAAGTCTGCGGGAAGGAAAAAGTGTAGCAGAAAACGCTGCACAACGAGAAGAGGTGACCGGACCCTGAGGAAGATTGTGGAGAAGGGCCGATTCCAGACCTTGGGGGACCTTCGGAAGCAGTGGACTGAGTCTGGAGTAGAAACATCCAGAGCCACCGTGCACAGGCATGTGCAGGAAATGGGCTACAGGTGCCGCATTCCCCAGGTCAAGCCACTTTTGAACCAGAAACAGCGGCAGAAGCGCCTGACCTGGGCTACAGTGAAGCAGCCCTGGACTGTTGCTCAGTGGTCCAAAGTACTTTTTGCGGATGAAAGCAAATTTTGCATGTCATTCGGAAATCAAGGTGCCAGAGTCTGGAGGAAGACTGGGGAGAAGGAAATGCCAAAATGCCAGAAGTCCAGTGTCAAGTACCCACAGTCAGTGATGGTCTGGGGTGCCATGTCAGCTGCTGGTGTTGGTCCACTGTGTTTTATCAAGGACAGGGTCAATGCAGCTAGCTATCAGGAGATTTTGGAGCACTTCATGCTTCCATCTGCTGAAAAGCTTTATGGAGATGAAGATTTCATTTTTCAGCACGACCTGGCACCTGCTCACAGTGCCAAAACCACTGGTAAATGGTTTACTGACCATGGTATCACTGTGCTCAATTGGCCTGCCAACTCTCCAGACCTGAACCCCATAGAGAATCTATGGGATATTGTGAAGAGAACGTTGAGAGACTCAAGACCCAACACTCTGGATGAGCTAAAGGCCGCTATCGAAGCATCTTGGGCCTCCATAAGACCTCAGCAGTGCCACAGGCTGATTGCCTCCATGCCACGCCGCACTGAAGCAGTCATTTCTGCAAAAGGATTCCCGACCAAGTATTGAGTGCATAACTGTACATGATTATTTGAAGGTTGACGTTTTTTGTATTAAAAACACTTTTCTTTTATTGGTCGGATGAAATATGCTAATTTTGTGAGATAGGAATTTTGGGTTTTCATGAGCTGTATGCCAAAATCATCCGTATTAAGACAATAAAAGACCTGAAATATTTCAGTTAGTGTGCAATGAATCTAAAATATATGAAGGTTAAATTTTGATCATTACATTATGGAAAATAATGAACTTTATCACAATATGCTAATATTTTGAGAAGGACCTGTATATACACACCACCAGAACATGACTACTGTTTGCAGGCAAGTATAATATTATAGATGTGATTAATGTTTGAGGGGTATAACTAATTGTAATACTTTGTAAGCACCATCTTCTAATTCTGCATATTCCTGATTATATCTTAGTGATGTGGTCCAGCCAACCCTTTACACTTGATGGATGAAAGAGGCATCACAAACATCTGCAGACCACCTGTGTGATGCTTCGCTCACCATCCAGAAAGACAAACCACAGGTCTCATCCCATCCATATCTCTGACCTTGTGAGAGATTTAGGCCCACCGCCAGAGACCTTCTGTTCAGAAAGACATCTGCCTCTTTGTTCTGTTGAAGAGGTGTTCCAGGAACCGGTCACTAGGTTGTTCCTGCTGTCGCCATTGTAAATACTTGTACATAGTTTTATTTTAAGCCTTTTGTGTCTTGTAATCTTGATCTGTTAGAATGTTTTTTTCCACATTCTGTTTAAAATGCTATTTCTAATTTTCAAAATAAACTTTGTGTTTAGAAATTTAAATGAAGTTGATGTATTGTTAGGTCAAATGGAAATAAAATACATTGGTGACAAAAACAATTTTGAAATTTATTACAATAGCTTAAAACTTTAAGAAACTATTTTATTTATTTCTTATGTAGCACCTTATTTTGGTGCCATTCTTTGGAAAACAGTCTGTCCATTCTCTGTGCCCTCCTCTCTTCTGGTTCTCTCATGTCCTCCCTGATCAACTCCATCATCTCCTCATATCTGTCCCTCTTTCTTTTCTGACCCCTTCCTGCTGGCTCACTGTCTTCCTTCTCCATCTGGTTGCCCACCGCTCCGCTTGGCCCTGGAGGCAATTAGGACAGGAGGTGTTGGGGAAGGCCTCTGTCCCAACACCTCATCCATAAGGACAAACCAGGGCTAAGTAGCTGCAGTGGGCTTTTCACTGACTCCCTCTCCTGACCCTGGATACTTACAATCCTAAAGTTAGAAGGAAGAAAAAAAAGAGTTGACTAAACAGAGAAACCAATAAGACTTTTAGAAATATTTTTTATTTGTGTGTGACATGAGAAGTTCTGAACAAACTTTATATTTCCTTTTCACATTGTCCCACTTTTTTTTGTCCTGCAAGGGGGTGACCTTCCCCTGTTGGCCCGTCTTCTCCAGAACTGTCGTCAACAAGCAAAAGGAAAGAGGGAAAACCAAAAGAAGTTTGTTAATCACTGGATGGATATTTATGAAAGTTAGAAAGATAGGAGTTTTTGAAACTGGACAGAAACTGACTGCAAAGAATGTTGTTATTTTACCTCCAAGCCACGGTGGCTGAGTTTTTAGCTCCAGTAAAAAGGTGGTCATTCTCACCCCTGAGCTTAACAAACTGGCCCGTCAGCTCCTTTTTCCCTAAACAACAAAAAAACCCATCTTGATTAATATCAGTGTAAAACAAGCCTTTTTTAATTTGACATTTGTCTTAATTGGCAGAACATATTAAAATTTTTCTATGCAAATGCCTAAACCAAGCTCTTTCAAACTTTTCACTTCTTTACTGAGATTTGCTTGCATTTGAAAGTGTATTTCTCTTCAGCTGTACCTGGAATCACGAAGTATAATGCTAGCTGAATTATAAATATACTTTTAAAAACATAGCACATTTCTTCATCAAAAATTAATATTTAAAAGCTTATTTATTCTCAATCACACTCTCCAGCGATACGGTAGGATTACGTAGAATTGTCCATTTATTCAGGTTAACTTTAATATCACCTGTAATGTCAAATTGACTTACATGAACAAATGACACAATACATTAAAATAATACTAACACAAACTGTTAGAAATCACTTGTGTTTAACGTTCACTGTGATGACTGCCAGCGGGAGCTCAGTGCCGATAGTCCGGCGAGGCAAGCCGGCAGTTACTATTGGATCATAAAACTCCGAACACGTCGGAGCACGTTTGAAATTAAGCGATGTCTTGATAAATCAAGCAGATTTTTCACGTCTACACAGTTATATTCCTGCACTAAAAACATTGTAAAAGTTCATTTGTGTCACAGATTGTGTAATTGTTCACAGTTTACTCACAGCTTTTGCCACTGTGGTCCGCCATGGCTGCCCCTGTTTGACCAAACTGCTTCGACCCGCAATGAATCATGAAAAGATGGATCGCGAAGGATACTCACAACAACCAAATCGGGCAAAAGAAGGACACATTTGTCTGCCGCATTTGAAAGACCTTCCGTGCCGCGCTGTGACGTAATCGGCCCACAAGTACGGACTTGGAAGGATCCAGCCCCTGAATTGGGACACACCCTCGGCCTGCACATGGATCCTCCTCCTTCCTGTTTATTGACCAATAGTAGAGGAGCTGGAGAGAAGAAGGCAGCCCTCCTCATTTGCATAATGAAGGAGAAATGCATATACAGTAAAGGAAAAAGAGAGAAAAGGAAATTTAAAAAGAACAAAGGCATGTGTAAGGAAAAGGAAAAAGAAAATATATAAATTTCTTGATGAAAACGTATGTTTAAGGAAAAGGAAAAAGAAAATATATACATTTCTTGATGAAAACGCATGTTTAAGGAAAAGGAAAAAGAAAATATATATATTTCTGCTTTTTTTTTTATTTTGTCAGGATCGGTCCTCCATAGACTCTACAAGGTTTGGGTAATGTTCCATTGAATACCCCCTCAATGTGGGGTTCTCATAGAAAGGCAGCCCAGAAGAGAAAGTAATATGAAGTGATTTGTATCTGTACTGGCAAGTGTAGTGTTAACTAACATAATTTGTTGCTGTTTTATTAGATTTGCCTAGTTTAAACTTACAATTCTAGGACCCATTACCATCTTGTAATTAATTTTCTCTCCTTAGATAGCTTTGCTGCTTCACACAAAAAACAGATCCTCATTCTCAGTCACTGCAAAAACAAAGATTTGACGCTTACTACGTTATACATTTTTAAGTGGAATTTTAAAATAATACAATTTTAGGAAAAGAATACACCCCTAAACCACCCCACTACAATCTCTTTGACAGTATAGAAGCTTCTAATTTTATTTGCTTTTAGACATAGAATTGTCACAACCCTTTCCTCCACTTGAACTCCCCCCCCCCAACCCTATAGTCTTTACCATTTTTTAACTGCTCACCAAATATCAAAAAGACCCGGTCTAAAAACATGTACCTTCCACATCAATTAAGCTTAAATATTGCTCTTTTTAAAAAAGGTTATTCCTGGGCGTGATCTGCAGCTTAAGCTCTCCTAAGCTAATTCCAGTTAAACCAGTGGGTGTAAAAGTGATTAGGGCCATTGGACATATCAGTCATTGACTTTAGCATTTACATGCTACACTGAGTTAATTCCAACCTATAGCTTCTGAAGCAGCAGATGCGTAAACACCATTGGTGTATCCTGTCATTTCAATCAGTCACATTACAATTTTTGGAATGTTCCATGCACAGCACTAGTGGAACTTGCTAAGCAAAAAGAGCTGTAGGGTAGTGTGAAACCACATTTGTTTCTACGGGCATATAAGTGGTTGAGTATAAACAGAAGGAATAATTTTGCAAAGTGCTACTGACACTTCTAAAACAATAAATGTTCACAAGCTGTAGGGTCAAACTTTGTTGTCTATTAGAAAGGTACCGCATGTATAGATTCTTCTTCTGCCGCCAGTTGATTAATACAGACAGAATCTGTAGAGAATCTGCAGCAAAATTCATTTTAAAATAGAAACTGCAGTAAATGCTGAGTACCCCAAGCAATAATATAAAAATCAAAAGGGACTTTCTT
This sequence comes from Girardinichthys multiradiatus, assembly GCF_021462225.1. Lineage (NCBI taxonomy): Eukaryota > Metazoa > Chordata > Actinopteri > Cyprinodontiformes > Goodeidae > Girardinichthys > Girardinichthys multiradiatus. The sequence goes on along the minus strand of NC_061794.1, from coordinate 1,597,749 downwards.
GAAATACAAAGTCTCGTGAAACATTTGACATGCAAAGATATACCTGATGCTTAAGGAGGAAGGAAAAGGAGGGCAATGATGGTTTAAGGTTCTCACCTGGGCCATGAGGATTCCAATCACGACTCCGAGCTGATGCACAGTGCCCAATGCTCCACGAAGAGATGTAGGAGAGATTTCCTCAACATACATGGGTACAAAGCCCGTAGAGAGACCAGAGTACAAACCCACAACAAAGCGTCCAATGATGAGCATCTCGAAGGAAGTTGCCAGTTTGCAGAAGCCCATAAAGACAGCAGCAAGGATAGCTAATACATTGGCCATAAGCATGGAGTTCCTCCTTTAAAGATCAGATTAATTTTACCATCAAGAATATTTTCTTCTGTTCTTTAGTTAAGTCAAAATTCTCATTTCTATAAATGACGTCTTACCTGCCAAAGCGATTGACAAAAAGGCTGACAGAGAAGGAGCCAAACATTCCTCCCACAGAGAAGATGGACACAGAAAAAGACCAAAGAGTTGTTAAAGTGCTCCGAGAAATAGGTTCTGAAAACCTGTTGATCCATGTCTCATTGTAGAAGCTCTCAATGATCTTAAAGACAAACAGCACAATGAAAAACAGTCAGACCAAACCCTCAGATCTAGTTCTTGACCCTATTGATCAGTTTACCACTGCTGTTCAGATTTCACAGATTAGACATTTCTCTCCTATCATTTTGATGCTACTGTGCCTTTCCAAAAACTTTTGTGTTTCCCTGACACCTGAGGCCAGGCCAGTTGAAAGTATTGCCTGGCCCAAGATAATCTGGGCCCCGACCAACAGCATTCTGTAACCTGTTGAAAATGATTGAATATTTACCATTTAAAGACATGGCTTATAGTGCATTCTGTCTCTGTTTTCCTTCTTACCCCTCCATATATTTTATGGAGGAGTCTTCTTCCTTGAAACAGGTTCTAGATGTTATTACCAACGTAGAAGGCTGTGACACAAATCCAAAATTGGTATAGACATTTCAAAAACATTATTAAATTCAGGTGCATATTTTAAAGACCTCAATATATTACTTAATTAGGTAATTATATGTTTACTTCTTGTGCTACAATACATTATAAAATAATTTAAACTACTACTGTGTCTCATTAAATAAACCTACACATCTGACTGGTTAACCTGTATGACTCAGTGGCTGACCAGTCATCAATTCTATAGTAGTTTTAGCCCTGCTGAGTAATTTAGAGATGTATGGCCGAGAGTTAAAAAACAATCATGGTGTACTGCACAAATATTAAAATAAAAGACTATGATTTGCATTATTTGCTTAAGATTGATATAAACATACTGTATTTATTTGGCACATGTATCTTGAGTTTTATTGAAAATTATGTATATGTATAAATAATAAGTCAGTCAGTCATTTTCTACCACTTATTCCATAGTGGGTCACGGGGGAGCTGGTGCCTATCTCCAGCAATCTATGGGCGAGAGGCAGGGTACACCCTGGACAAGTCGCCAGTCCATCGCAGGGCAACACACAAACAACCACGCACACACTCATTCACACACCTAAGGGCAATTTAGAGTGACCAATTAACCTAACAGGCATGTCTTTGGACTGTGGGAGGAAGCCGGAGTACCCGGTGAGAACCCATGCATGCACGAGGAGAACATGCAAACTCCATGCAGAAAGACCCCCGGTCGGAATCGAACCCAGGACCTTCTTGCTACAAGGCAACAGTGATACCAACTGTGCCACCGTGCAGCCAATAAATAATAATTTGCAACCTTTTTTTTTGTAAGGAATGGAAGGTCATTATTGCCACAATTTAATAAATAAAAAGGTTATAAATAATAATTTGGATTTTTCTTTTTTTCTGGTGAAGTAATTAATTTGCATTTTTTGCATGACAGAAGTATTTGAAACATCAGAAAAACAAAACGTAATATTTGGTACAGAAACCTTTGTTTGTAATTACAGGTATCAGATGTTTCCTGTAGTTCTTGACAAGGAGGACTGCAGCAGGGATTTTGGACCACTCCTCCAAACAGATCTTCTCCAGATCCTTTAGGTTTCGGGGCTGTCGCTGGGCAAAACAAACTTTCAGCTCCCTCCAAAGATTTTTGATTGGGTTCAGGTCTGGAGACTGGCTAGCCCACTCCAGGACCTTGAGATGCTTGTTATGGAGCCACTCCTTAGTTGCCTTGGCTGTGTGCTTCGGATCGTTGTTATGATGGAAGACCCAGCCACGACCCATCTTCAGTGCCCTTACTGAGGGAAGGAGGTTATTCAATTCAGTTTTCAATTCAGTTTTATTTATATAGTGCCAATTCACAACACATGTTGTCTTAAGGCACTTCACAGCAGTCAGGTACATACATTCCAATTAATCCTAACAATTGAACAGTGCAGTCGGAGTTAGCTTTATTGGCTAAGATCTCCTGATACATGGCCCCGTTGATCCTCCCCTTTGTGGAAAAGCATCTCCAAAGAATGATGTTTCCACCTCCATGCTTCACGGTACGGATTGTGTTCTTGGGGATGTACTCATCCTTCTTCTTCCTCCAGAAACGGTGAGTGGAGTTTAGACCAAAAAGCTCTATTTTTGTCTCATCAGACCACATGACCATCTCCCATTCCTCCTCTGGATCATCCAGATGGTCATTGACAGGCTTCAGACTGACCTGGACAAGTGCTGGCTTGAGCAGCAGGATCTTGCGTGCGCTGCAGAATTTCAATCCATGGTGGCATAGTGTGTTACTAATAGTCTTCTTTGAGACTGTGGTCTCAGCTCTCTTCAGGTCATTGACCCGGTCCTGTTGTGTTGTTCTGGGCTGATCCCTCACCTTCCTCATGATCATTGATGCCCCATGAGGTGAGATCTTGCATGGAGCCCAGACTGAGTGAGAGTGAGATTGACCGTCATCTTGAACTTCTTCCATTTTCTTATGATTGCGCCTTGTTGCTTCGTTGCCACCAAGCTGCTTGGCTATTTTCCTATAGCCCATCCCAGTCTTGTGCAGGTCTACTATTTTATCCCTGATCCCCTTACACATATTTCTGGTCTTGGCCATTGTGGAGAGGTTGGAGTTTGTTTGATTGAATGTGTGGACAGGTGTCTTTTATACAGATAACGAGTTAAAACAGGTTAATACAGGTAATGAGTGGAGAACAGGAGGGCTTCTTAAAGAAGAACTAACAGGCCTGTAAGAGCAGAAATTCTTACCAGTTCCTGATGTATCAATTACTAAGGTCATGCAATAAAATGCAAATTAATTACTTGAAAACAACCCCTCCACCCCACCCTCCAGCCCGCCGAGAAGCTCTGTATGGAGTAGTCCAAAATCCCTGCAGCAGTGTGTGCAAACCTCATCAAGAACTACAAGAAGTCTGAAGATAATAAAATGTAATTACAAACAAAGGTTTCTGCACCATATATTAAGTTTGGTTTTTCTGATTTTAAATACTCATGTCATGTAATAGACTGTAAATTAATTACTTAAAATCACACAATGTGATTTTCTGGATTTTTCTTTTATAGATTCCATCACTCACAGTACGTATGATAAAAATGAAAGACTTCTGCATGCTTTGCAAGTTAGAAAACCTGCAAAACCGGAATGTATCAAATACTTGCTCTCCCCACTGTAAGCCACAAATTTCCCTTTTACTAGAGCAGTGAAGTTTTGTCAATGGACAAACAATTTTGTTTTTGGAAAAGAGGGTGAGATGAACTACTACTGCAAAGACTATTAGGAAAACAAATAATGATGAAAACTTTTAATGTAATTTATATTAATGTAACTTTTAATATAATTTCAAAATCTTTTTTACAAACAGGCATATTTTGAAAATAAAGAATCTTTATTGTAATGTGACGGTTGAAGGACCAGTTGGGTCAGTCTCTATGTTTAGAATCCTTTCACCTGATGAGGTTTAACAAGGGAGGAGTACAAAAGCAGTCCAAAGACAAATTCCGAAAGACCTACTGAAAGCATAACCCCATTTTCCTCCGTCCCGGGTAAAAAAGAATTCCTGGAAATTTGTGCGCTTTCTGTTTTGACTGCTCTGATTGGAAAAACGTTGCCTGGTCTGATAAGTCTCGATTTCTGCTGCGACATTCAGATAGTAGGGTCAGAATTTGGCATCAACAACATGAAAGCACGGATCCATCCTGCCTTGTATCAACAGTTCAGCCTGCTGGTGGTGGTGTAATGGTGTGGGGGGATATTTTCTTGGGACACTTTGTGCCCCTACCAATTGAACATTATGTCAACGCCACAGCTGTTGGGACTACAGCCATGGATTTCAACATGAAAACTCCGGTACAAACTTTTCTGGAACTTTCAAAATAAATTGCATTTAACCGACTTCCAGCAGGGGAAAGGGGGGTAGCAGCGGACTTCCCATGATGCCACTGCCCGTATAAACCCCCCACCTTTCCAATGGTCCTTTCTCTTCCACTTCTCCACTGCGGGACCAGGATAAGGGAGGCAGCGTGCTAATGTCTCTTTGCTGGCAAGCAGACATAAACTCTTCAAACTGGATCCAAGGGTGTCATAAGATAATCGATCATATGCACTAAGTTAAGTACAGAAATAATGAATTACTGTCTGTGTATCCGGTATTCATTCAAGAAAGGGGGTAATAATTAAGGTACAAGCCTGGCTTGACTTTCTCTCTCTGAGGCCTGCAGAAGCAAACTGTGTTCCAGAGAAGTCCCCAGTAGAGACACTCTCTCTATAAGCTGAGTCTGAAGGAAGGAAAATGGCCCTGGATCACTGTGGTTACGGTAATGTGCAGTTGGTTGGCGAACAGCACGAGCTGTCTTCCATCAATAGCTACAGAGGTTAGCTGGAAGCTAACCCTTTGTTCACAGAGCTTTCTTCAAACTTCGTCGTCGCCCGGACAACTCCTCAGCATGGTTCATACGAGGTTAGGTGTTTGGGCAGAGTAATAGAGAGATATTTAGGATGAAATGATCTAAACGTTTTTCATTTTATGAAGTTTGGTTTTGTTTGTGTTGAACTCTGCTATCTTGGAGCTAGCAGGCTATCTGTAGCACACGTACTCAGCTTTGTGTTCTGTGTTTGTGTGTTTTTAAAGTTAAGAAAAACTTTACTTGAAGGGTGATTTAAACATAGAAGATTGATCATATCTGCGCTTATGCATTGTAACCCTTTTATTGATGGTATTTTAAAGGTGTGTGTTTGATTCTGGTGCTAAGCTATGAGCTTCTTTTGTTACCTTTCACTGCTAACAGGTAGGGACATGTTTGCATACTTAGGCCCATTTCTCCTTCTGCTTGGTACTTTAGTTGGATTGTTTTAGCATAGTAAAGAGTTTGTTGATTGAAATATGTTTGACTTTGAGTTGACTTATTTTTGTTAATAAATTCTTCCATGTGTGTGAAGAGTTTGGCTGTTCAATAATGTCAGAGCTTGGCTCACACCTTTCTATTTTGTCCTGATACCACTGCCTTACTGGCCTGGTATTCACAGGATAACCCTTAACAGACCGAAATATTATTTGATAAAATATTAAAATATTAATATTAAATATTAAATAATATTTTCAGAATCATAGTCACAACACAACCTACCTGAGTATTGTTGCTGACCATGTCAATCCTTTTATGACTATAATGTACCCATCTTCTGATGGTTACTTCCAGTAGGATAACGTGCCATGTCATAAAGCACAAATCATCTCAGACTGGTTTCTTGAACGTGACAATGAGTTCACTGTACTCAAATGGCCTCCACAGTCATCAGATCTTATCCAATAGAGCACCTAATAAAGTGGCCAGTGAGTATATATATATATATATATATATATATATATATATATATATATATATATATACCCTAAAATTTACTTTGTTTTGAAAAACCAACACTAACTCTATCTATCTATCTATCTATCTATCTATCTATCTATCTATCTATCTATCTATCTATCTATCTATCTATCTATCTATCTATCTATCTATCTATCTATCTATCTATCTATCTATCTATCTATCTATCTATCTATCTATCTATCTATCTATCTATCTATCTATCTATCTATCTATCTATCTATCTATCTATCTATCTATCTATCTATCTATCTATCTATCTATCTATCTATCTATCTATCTATCTATCTATCTATCTATCTATCTATCTATCTATCTATCTATCTATCTATCTATCTATCTATCTATCTATCTATCTATCTATCTATCTATCTATCTATCTATCTATCTATCTATCTATCTATCTATCTATCTATCTATCTATCTATCTATCTATCTATCTATCTATCTATCTATCTATCTATCTATCTATCTATCTGTCTGTCTGTCTGTCTGTCTGTCTGTCTGTCTGTCTGTCTGTCTGTCTGTCTGTCTGTCTGTCTGTCTGTCTGTCTGTCTGTCTGTCTGTCTGTCTATCTATATAAAGAGCACAGCCTTCTTCGTCACAAAGAATTGCTCACATTCTGAGGTGCGTTGATAACTCCCGTGTTATAACCAAACTGCAGGGAGCCAATCACAGCTGTACCCACAGCCAACATCAGCTTGGGCGTCACCTGTTTCAGGTAAAGAAATATAAAGTTAGAAAATACTTACAAAAAGATAGAGACCATTGTTGCCCTGAGAAATATTTCATGGGAGAAGGGGTGGTGGGGGGTGACTGGTGGGGGTCGGACATGGGGCTATTAAAAATCTTGGGGTGGTGGAGTCTGCACAACCTTACTAACTGCAGGAGCTGTGTGATGATTTGCACCTTTCATCCACACACCAATCAACAACTCTGTAACTCCCTGCCCTCTCCTCCTTCAACATCCTGTCTGCACTAAAGATCTCAGAGGAAAATGTAAATAGGCTCTTTTGGTATCAGTAAACCAGGAAAGCTAAAGGACCTCAAGATGTTTCTCCCATCTGCCTGAGAGCCTGTGCCGACCAACTGACCCCATGTTCAGTCAGATCTTCAGTAAGTCTCAGGAGTTGTTTGAGGTTTCCTCCTGCTTCAAAGGATCTGTCCCACAAAGGTTTCGGTTCCCAAAAAACACAACATCACAGAATAAAATGGCTACAGGCCTCTCGTCTTGACGTCTGTGGTCATAAAATCTTGTTGAAGAGTCTGAAGGACATCAAACACTCACCGCTAGACCTCCTGCACGTTGCTTACCAGGCAAACAGGTCAGCAGTTGATGCAGTCAACCTGGGATTACACTTCTACTGCAACATTTTGACCACCCAGAGACATACACCAGGATTCTGTTTTTTGGACTTCAGCTCAACCTTCAACACAATCGGCCTAGACAATGACCATAAAATTTACAAGTCCAAAGTCACCCGGAAATTATGTGAAAGGAAACTCCCCGGTCAATGATAAACTGTTCAGGTAGAAGCCAAGCTGTGTAATAACATCATTAATATGGTGAAACGGTGCATTGCTGTTGGTTGCAGCAATACTATGACAGCAACCTTTAGTTTGTACTACTTTCCTGAAGCCAAGAAGATAAGAGCTGCCTGGATCAGAGTTATAAAACTGATGAGGGACAGAGGGGAAGTTGGGATATCTAAAGAAACATCAGATTCTTCGCCACCGTCTTTGTTGTCAGCCATTGTAGACATTTGTCACTATTTGGGCCGGGTTCCCCTTTCATGTCATGAAAGAGTGTTACAAAATTGCAAAGGCATAGTCTTGAAGTGCCTTTTTAGTATAATTTATATGCCAACAACTGTTCATTTCAGCTGCATTAATTTACCTTTAAAATATTTTATCAATGTTTCCTTGCCAAATGCACTCCCCCCCCCCCCCCCCCCCCCCCACCACCCAACATGCTTGCATCTTAAATAGTAAATGGCTTGAATTTATACAGCGCAATTTTAACTGAAATGTTTCATTAATATCCTTTTTAAATGCTCCCAAAAGATTCCTTTAAGGCCTAGATGAAGACGTAAATCAAACTCGTCTTAATTTGTTCTGTTAATCTTAAAACTGTTAACAAACTACTTTACTTCTTACTTAGGGTAAGAAGGCGTGGTAATGTGTATTTGTCACTTCCTGTTTTCACTGTAGCACTCGGTGGATTGTTTGGTGTGTGAAGGCTCTCTCGTTTGATCTGATTTCTCTCTACTGTGATATCTCTTACTTGTTCTAATACATAAGCACGTTAAAAAACATACTTTCTGTTGCTGCATTTAACGTTTGGGGACTCCGTGTCTTACACGATTTTTCTAGTAGTGGTAAGGGGTCGCTAGCTTAGCATTAGCTTTAACTCCACCATGGTTACCCGTTCTGCTGTTTCTCTCTCTGAGTCTCCTCCTCTTTCCTGCTCTCTGTGTCAGATGTTCAGTTATTCCTCTGCCTCCTTTAGTGATAATGGTACGTGTAATAAATGTAGCATGTTTGTAGCTTCGGAGGCGAGGGTGTCAGAATTGGAGGCCCGGCTCTGTGCTGTTGAAAAACCAGCAGATAGCCAAGGCCCCATAGCCAGCGCGGAGCCACCGAGGGTAGCTCCCCGTAGCAGTCCTTCAGCAGAGCCCGCGCAGCCGGGGCCTCGGGCTGGCTGGGTGACGGTACATTTAAAGCCCTAGGTTCCAGCCCACAGGCCACCACCAACCCGTCTGCGTTTCTAACAGATTTTCCCTGCTCAGCGACACACACGCTGAGAAGCCAACTCTGGTAATTGGCAGCTCAGAACTGGGCACTAGAGACATCAGCGACCATAGTCAAATGTCTGCCAGGGGCCAGAACGGGTGACATCAAATCCTACCTGAAACTGCTGGCTATGGATAAGCGTAAGGATGACACCCAGTTACGCCAGTCGGAGGCCACCAAAGTTAGTGTTGCTTCGGTGTGTAAGTTTGCCAAAATAATGTCGCACTCCGTAATTTTCTCTGGTCCCCTCCCTGATCTGACCAGTGACGATATGTTTAGCCGCATGCTGTCATTCAACAGCTGGCTGTCTAGGTGGTGTCCAGAAAACGATGTGGGTTACATTGATAACTGGCGAACATTTTGGGGAAAACCTGGTCTGATCCGGAGAGACGGCATCCATCCCACTTTGGATGGAGCTGCTCTTCTTTCTAGGAATCTGGCCGAATTTATTAGTTCTCCAAAACTCTGACAACCCAGGGTTCAGACCAGAAAGCAGGGTCGTAGTTTAACACTCCTCTCTGCAGCTTCTGTACTGCTACCCACCCATTACCCTATTAATATTAAAATTGAATAGATACAAAAATAATCCAAAAGGAGGAAATCAGGAAAATCTCATAAAAATAAACACAACTCAGACAAAAAGAAAAATAAAACAATTGAATGTGGCTTACTGAACATAAGATTTCTCTCTTCAAAGACTTTGCTAGTTAGTGACTTGATTTGTGACAATCAGATACAGCAAGAGGACTATGTAACCATAAATGAGTCAACTAATACTAATTATTTAAATTTTCACATACCTCGAAATACTGGGCGAGGAGGAGGAATAGCAACAACCATCTTTCAGTCCGATTTATTGATTAGTCCCAGACCAATTAATAGCTACAACTCTTTTGAATATTTAATCCTTAGTTTTCCTCATCCAAATTGCAAAGCACTAAAACAACTTCTGTTTGTCATTTTGTACCGTCCACCAGGCCCTTACTCTCAATTTTTAGATCAGTTTTCAGACCTTTTATCTGATTTAGTGTTAAATACAGATAAGGTTATTATAGTGGGGGATATTAACATTCATGTTGACACTGAAAGTGATAGCTTAAATATAGCGTTTAATGCTATCTTAGACTCAATTGGCTTTGCTCAAAACATTAACATTTGTCTTCATTCTCTGGACCTTGCGCTGACATATGGCATTGAGTGTAAAGAAATAACAATATTTTCTCATAACCCTGTCCTGTCTGACCATTTTTTAATAACCTATGAGTTTAATTTAACCGAGTAGTCCACACTTGAAGGAAAATTTCATTATAGTAGATCATTATCAGACAATGCTGTAACAACCTTTAAAGAATCTGTTCCACTTTTAATTTCCTCATTATCACAGAAAAACACAATGAAGGGCAATAATTTTGTTTCTTCTCCTTCACAAATTGATTCTCTTGTTCATAGTGTTACTTAATCATTGTGTGGTGCATTAGACAATGCAGCCCCCTTGAAAAAGAAGGTAATTATTTATAGGAGGCTGGTTCCCTGGTTTAATTCAGAGCTGCGTACTTTAAAGCACAATGTAAGAAAATTGGAGAGAAAATGGCGCTGTACGCACCTAGAGGATTCCTACTTAATCTGGAAAAATAGCTTACTGTTGCATAAAAAGACACTTTGCCAAGCCAGAACAGTTTATTTCTCATCAATAATAGAAGAGAACAGGAATAATCCTAGGTTTCTCTTTAGTACAGTTGCTAAACTTACACAGTCATAGCTCTGTTGAGCCATCCATTCCCTTAACTCTCAGCAGTCATGGCTTTGTGGGATTCTTCTTAAATAAAATTGATTCTATTAAAAATAAAATCTTTGACACACTTCCAAAGATGTTTACTTCATCCTTAGCAAGTGAGACAACATTGGAAGTAACTGTAGAACCTGAATTGTGTTTGGACTGTTTTGATCCTTTGGAGCTTCCTGAGTTATCAGAAATATAAGCTTCATCTAAACCTTCAACTTGTATGTTAGAACCAATCCCAACCAAAGTATTTAAGGAAGTGTTCCCTCTGATTACCAGCCTCATTTTAGGTATTATTAACCTATCCTTAGTTCCTTAGATATGTACCACAGGCTTTTAAGGTAGCTGTAATTAAACCTTTACTTAAGAAACCTTCGCTTGATCGAGATGACTTGAAAAATTACAGACCTATATCCAATCTTCCGTTCAATTCTTGAGAAAATAGTTGCTAATCAAATGTGTGAGGATTTACACAGCAATGACCATTAATGATATTCTTATGGCCTCAGATAATGGACCTGTGTCTGTACTTGTTCTGTTAGATCTCAGTGTTGCGTTTGATACAGTCGATCATAATATTCTCTTAGAAAGGCTGGAATATGCTGTAGGGATCAGGGGAACAGCACTAGGCTGGTTTAAGTCTTATTTGTCTGACAGATTCCAGTTTGTTCATGTATATGATAAATCATCTTAAAACTCCAGGGTTAATTGTGGAGTACCACAGGGTTCAGTATTTTCACTGTTACGCAGATGATACTAGGCTTTACTTATCCATAAATCCTGATGAGCCCAACCAACTAGATAGACTACAAGCATGTCTTGAAGACAAAAACTTGGATGGCTTTAAATTTTCTGCTTCTAAATTCAGACAAGACAAACGTTGTTGCCTTTGGACCGGAGTCTTTGAAAAATAAACTGCTTAGTCAATCACTTAACCTGGATGGCATTAAATTGACCTCTGATAATAAAGTAAAAAATCTTGGTGTTATTTTTGACCATGGCATGTCATTTAAATCCCATATTAAACAGGTTTCTAGGATTGCCTTCTTTCATCTCCAGAACATTGTCAAAATTAGAAATATCCTGTCCAGGAGTGATGCTGAAAAACTAGTCCATGCATTTGTTACTTCAAGGTTGGACTATTGTAATTCTTTACAATCAGGATGTCCACGAAATGCAGTTAAAAAAGCCTTCAGCTGATTCAAAATGCTGCAGCAAGAGTTCAGATGAAAATTAAAAAGAGAGATCATATTTCTCCTATTTTAGCTTCCCTTCATTGGCTCCCTGTTAATTTCAGAATCAGAATCAGAATCAGAATCAGAAAAGCTTTATTGCCAAGTACGTTTTTGGACATACAAGGAATTTGTTTTGGCGTAGTCGGTGCAATACAGTACAAATTAAACAGTACAAACATATCTACAATATAATATAAATATAAGTGCACAGTTTTAAGTGAGTGAATTTCAGAATAGAATTTAAATTCTCCTCCTCATATATAAAGCCCTTAATGATCTAGCTCCATCATACATCAGAGATCTGATTGTTCCATATGTTCCTAACAGAGCACTTTGTTCTCAGACTGCAGGTTTACTGGTGGTTCCTAAAGTCTCTAGAAGTAGAACGTGAGGCAAATACTTTCGTTATCAGGCTCCTCTCCTGTGGAACCAGCTCCCAGTTTTAGTCCGTGAGGCAGACACCCTGTCTACTTTTAAGGCTAGGCTTAAAACTTTCCTTTTTGATAAAGCTAATAGTTAGAGTGGCTTAGGTTATCCTGAGCTATCTCTGTAGTTATGCTGCTATAGGCTTAGGCTGCTGGAGGACATAACGACCACTTTCACTCTCTTCACTACATTCTCACACTACTCTCCAATTTTGCATTATTTACTGTTATTTCAGCCTTTAACTTTATGTTCTCTCTCTTTTCTCTCCCTAGAAGCTACACCTGGCCTGACTGTGTCTACCTGTGACACTTTCCTGGAGGGCGTCATCGTCCAAGCTTCTGCTGTCAACAACTTAATGCTCACCCTCTACTGATGATCCACTTGGCCCTGTCTTTCAGTGTTTAACCCCATCTCTCTCCAAGACATAGCTACTGAGGGAGCTTTTACTGTAACTAATTACATGTGCTCTCTTTCAGACTCTAATCTTGAAAACTGGCTCAGAGTTTATCTGTTCTTTCTTTCTAGATGAAACGACTAAAGGAGCTACATTCATTAACATTTACTTTTCCTTCCCATAGAAAGTACTCCTGGATCAGTGCTTCTGGGTTCTCTTTGTGTCTCTGCTCTTTTCTCTCAAACCCCCAGTCGGTCGTGGCAGGTGGCCGCTCACACTCAGCCTGGTTCTGCTGGAGGTTTCTTCCTGTTAAAAGGGAGTTTTTCCTCTCCACTGTCGCTACATGCATGCTCAGTATGAGGGATTGCTGCAAAGTCAACGCCAGTGACTGTCCACTGTCTCTACATGCTCATCCAGGAGGAGTGACTGCTACAAGTCTCTGACTCGATGCAATCTGCTGGGTTTCCTTAGATAGAAAAACTTTGTATCCAATTTGAATAAATAACTGAATCTGACTGCACTGTTCAATGGTTAGGATTAATTGGAATGTATGTACCTGACTTTATGAAGTGCCTTGAGACAACATGTGTTGTGAATTAACGCTATTTAAATAAACTGAATTTAACTGAATTGAAAATTGAATTATATTTCCATGGACAGTTTAAGTAGGCCATATGGTGTGCACACAATGAGAAAGCATTGCTGTCCCTCATGTGGTTTACGATGCAGATAAAAGTAAAGGGCTATTTTAATGTTAAAGTGTCTTGACTTCATTTGACAATCTCCAGTTCAAAGTGTTACATGAAGAGGTCATATCTCAACTGAATAATTATACACTGAACAGATTCTTTAAAGGAAAGTGTGAAGTATATACAAACCCTCAATGTGTTTGAATTCCTTTTTAACAATTCATTAATGGCATTGGAACCACTTTATGTTGAAAGAAGCAAGTAAAGCGCCTTATTTTTACTGGTCAAAACTAAACTGAATTATTTTACAGCAATTAAAGGTTGAGTCATTTATCCATCTAGATCTAATATAATCATATCAACATTTTATTCACATTTAAAAGTTTTCTTAATGTTACATAATACGTCATTTAATAATGAGTAAGCACTCAAGTTTGTGGGTGTGTTTGTTTTTTTTATGGGATGTCAGGCCCAATTTCTCTTTTTCTTCTGACCACTTTATGCTGACTGAAGCAGAAAAACATATAACTGCCAGAAAACATTTCAATAAAAAAATGAACAAATTAACTCTTTAAATTAACATTATATATTTTAGCTATAAAATAGGACAGACTTTATGCTGCCTGAACTGGCTGCTGGCACAGAAGGATATCCTCAGATGGGGGGTGGCAGTTACCTTCCCGCTGCACTCCATGTCGCCTCAAACGGTCCACTGTTCTTGACCTCCAGAATATGAAAAGGAGAACAATAGTCGTTAATCCGTCCACTCAAACTAATCTGCTTTCAAACAAAATGTGCTTTGCTCTTTTATTCAGTCCGAAGTCAATGTAAACAAGAGTTCAGTTTCCTCCTCCATTCACCCGCAGAAGTAAGAAGATTACTGATGTCACCGCTAAGTTGATCTTCACTCGCTGATTGGTCAAGAGGGGCTCACCGCAAAACTAACACGTTTATCAGTGCTAATAGCAGCTTTAGCAGATCGATAATCCTAAAGAGATAACTTAATGAGAGCAGAGAGCACATAAGGACCTATTTAAAAAAACATTATTTTTCCTTTTAGAAAAGTCCTTTATAAAACTTCATCTAATTTTTTTTAACCAGACAGATTTTTTTCTATTCTTGTAAAGTGGTCTTGATCAATAGTTTTCCATCCTGTCTAAAGTGTTTATTCATATTTCATTTTATGTGGATTTTGCAGCTTTTCATCACGTTTTTAGTCCAGCAACGGAGCATTTTCTGTAGATTTATTTGTCTGCTAAGTCAATTTACTTCATGTAAAGGGTGTAAAATCTATCTTAATCTAAATAATTTTATTAAATTCAATTCAATTCAAAAATACTTTATTAATCCCAAAGGGAAATTAAATGTTGTTGTAGCTCATATTCTGCAGGTTTTTTCAAAGAGCTGTTGTAGGTGCTGATGGCTGTGGGCAGGAAGGATCTCCTGTAGCGGTGAATTATGATCCCTGTCCTCCTATAAAATTGTTTAATATTTGGCTTTAACATTTTGACTGTGAAAGCAAAGTGAACTTATAAAAATTGTCAGGTTCTAAACAGAACTGAGTGATAAAGGAAATAAAGTTTAAAGTGGAGAACCATCAATCAATATCACTTAAATGATAACAGAAAAGTCTGGCTGCTTAAAAGGCAAAAGTAAGACAATGAGGGAGTGACTTAAAATATTTACACAGTTTTGTATATTTCTTTTTGTAAATAAAACCAACCAACTCCAGAGTGTAATGTTGTATCTGTTTTAGCCACCAGATGGTGCTTCTCTTAACGTATTACTCCACAGAGAAATCTGTTGTGTACTTGTGTGGACCTAAGAAGCTCTCCACACATTTCTCACCAACCAGGCACAATGTGAAAGCAGAGAAGAAGGAAGAGGGTCATGTTAAATAATCTTGGATAATGGACAGAGGATGCTTCAGGGGATTCAGGCAGGGTACTCTGATGTAAATAGATCAGACTTGTTTTTCCGAGTAACAATACATTAAACAATCTGTTTGTGCAGTTAATAAACTAAACTTACATAGACATTTTCTTAGTGTGATCACTTAAAAGGGGAGATACCATGCTTTTAAATCCTTCGTTTTTCTATTTAAATCATTCAGATGTGGTCTGTATAAAATGGAACTGCAATGCTTTGGTTTGAATTTGTCGTTATTGTAGCTCTTTAAGCATTCATTTACTCATTTTTTAAGCTTCCCTTTTGACCTTTTAATTTTGCTGCAGTTTCTTTAAATGCAAATGAGGCAATTCACACCCCGCCCCCCTCCAGGCTGCAGAGCCATACAAGCCATACAAGATTCCATTACTTTACTTGCCCTCGATAAATTTTAACAAATGTCTAAAAAGATAGTAGAAGTGTTACCTAAAAGATAAGATACCTTTTAAAATGTTAATGCTACCACAAATTGAATGAACACAACTTTTAAACAAGGCCCCAATGTAGTTAACGCGTTAGCTAATGCTAGCATCAAGAATATCACTGAATGCATTTGGATCATGTGTTTCCCAAGGCAAAAAGGGCAACCAAACAGTTTGCAATACTGTTTGTTTAATATTGTTATTCAAAATACACAATAAGGTGATGTTGCTAAAAGCTAACATTAGTAGGAGGCACGAAGCTGCGCTATCAAAACAAAAGGCAGTAAGTTATAGCACCACCTCCACAATAAAGCAGGTTGTCATTTTACCGTTATCTGCAACTTACGTCTTTGCTCTGCCCGTCGCTTCCATAGACAGAAGGAACTGATCCCTCAGACAGACGGAGTCTTTCGACTAATCCTCCTTCATACTGGCCGAGGTTGCTAAAACACTCCTCCCTGAAGTGCCTCGCGCAAACAAAGAGGACTTTCCGCACTGATGTCGGCACGTTTCCATGAAAAATAAAATTTAACCAGGCACGCCGAAGAGGTTCTGATTTTGGGGGACGGTGTAACAGAACAGAACAGTTAGATTTTTCTGCTTGCTGCTTTGGCATCCTTCAACTTGAACTACAAGAATACTGTGAAAAAAAAAGTGGCGGATTCGCTGGATTGGTTAGCCGGAAGTCTATTATTATCTTTAGAAAGTGCCACAGAAAATACTGTGGCATAATTGAGAACGAAACATTATAGAAAATTGAAAAATCTGAACAGACCCAAAAAGCTAAAATCCAAATATATCATCGCAGGATCTGGAATGATTACATTCAAATTTTCTAGACTTTCACAGACTCCCAATACACAAAAAATGTGTTTAAGAGCTAAAAACATGGATTTTGCATATGTCCCCTTGAAAAATTACAGACCTATATCCAATCTTCCATTCTTATCTAAAATTCTTGAGAAAATAGTTGCTAATCAAATGTGTGAACATTTACACAGCAATGACCTGTGTGAAGAGTTTCAGTCAGGCTTCAGAGCTCATCATAGCACTGAAACAGCTCTGCTGAAAGTCACTAATGATATTCTTATGGCCTCATATACAGGTCCTACTCAAAATATTAGCATATTGTGATAAAGTTCATTATTTTCCATAATGTCATTATGAAAATTTAACATTCATATATTTTAGATTCATTGCACACTAACTGAATATTTCAGGTCTTTTATTGTCTTAATACAGATGATTTTGGCATACAGCTCATGAAAACCCAAAATTCCTATCTCACAAAATTAGCATATCATTAAAAGGGTCTCTAAACGAGCTATGAACCTAATCATCTGAATCAACGAGTTAACTCTAAACACCTGCAAAAGATTCCTGAGGCCTTTAAAACTCCCAGCCTGGTTCATCACTCAAAACCCCAATCATGGGTAAGACTGCCGACCTGACTGCTGTCCAGAAGGCCACTATTGACACCCTCAAGCAAGAGGGTAAGACACAGAAAGAAATTTCTGAATGAATAGGCTGTTCCCAGAGTGCTGTATCAAAGCACCTCAGTGGGAAGTCTGTGGGAAGGAAAAAGTGTGGCAGAAAACGCTGCACAACGAGAAGAGGTGACCGGACCCTGAGGAAGATTGTGGAGAAGGGCCGATTCCAGACCTTGGGGGACCTGCGGAAGCAGTGGACTGAGTCTGGAGTAGAAACATCCAGAGCCACCGTGCACAGGCGTGTGCAGGAAATGGGCTACAGGTGCCGCATTCCCCAGGTCAAGCCACTTTTGAACCAGAAACAGCGGCAGAAGCGCCTGACCTGGGCTACAGAGAAGCAGCACTGGACTGTTGTGGTCCAAAGTACTTTTTTCGGATGAAAGCAAATTCTGCATGTCATTCGGAAATCAAGGTGCCAGAGTCTGGAGGAAGACTGGGGAGAAGGAAATGCCAAAATGCCAGAAGTCCAGTGTCAAGTACCCACAGTCAGTGATGGTCTGGGGTGCCGTGTCAGCTGCTGGTGTTGGTCCACTGTGTTTTATCAAGGGCAGGGTCAATGCAGCTAGCTATCAGGAGATTTTGGAGCACTTCATGCTTCCATCTGCTGAAAAGCTTTATGGAGATGAAGATTTCCTTTTTCAGCACAACCTGGCACCTGCTCACAGTGCCAAAACCACTGGTAAATGGTTTACTGACCATGGTATCACTGTGCTCAATTGGCCTGCCAACTCTCCTGACCTGAACCCCATAGAGAATCTGTGGGATATTGTGAAGAGAACGTTGAGAGACTCAAGACCCAACACTCTGGATGAGCTAAAGGCCGCTATCGAAGCATCCTGGGCCTCCATAAGACCTCAGCAGTGCCACAGGCTGATTGCCTCCATGCCACGCCGCATTGAAGCAGTCATTTCTGCCAAAGGATTCCCGACCAAGTATTGAGTGCATAACTGTACATGATTATTTGAAGGTTGACGTTTTTTGTATTAAAAACACTTTTCTTTTATTGGTCGGATGAAATATGCTAATTTTGTGAGATAGGAATTTTGGGTTTTCATGAGCTGAATGCCAAAATCATCCGTATTACGACAATAAAAGACCTGAAATATTTCAGTTAGTGTGCAATGAATCTAAAATATATGAATGTTAAATTTTCATCATGACATTATGGAAAACAATGAACTTTATCACAATCGTTCGTTCGTTCGTCGTCTTCCGCTTATCCAGGACCGGGTCGCGGGGGCAGCAGACTCAGCAGAGACGCCCAGACGTCCCTCTCTCCAGACACCTCCTCCAGCTCCTCCAGGGGCAGCCCAAGGCGTTCCCAGGTGTTGGGAGTATGATTATTGATTGAATAATCTTGATCAATAAGTATAATTACAAATCATAATCTGACAAAATCAATTTCTTAACCATAAATCCTCATTTACGAATCGAGACCAGAGAGGTTTCTGGTGTTGTAATTGTGGCTCAACGCCTCTGACAACTACAACCGTTAACTACTCCGTAATAATTAATAACTATTGCCGGAGATGTCACTGTTTAATCGACCGTTTCTGCCGAAACGTGTGGAACTTGAACCTTATTTTGACTGACACATCACTTTTTGCACACAATGAAACACCAAACGCTCTCTCTTTATCTATGTGAATATTTATTAATTTTCACCTACTCAACATGCAAAATTCTACATACACAGGGGTAAACACATCTAAATAAGCAAAATCAACAAACGGTAGTGGGTATGTATGGAGTCAACCAGCAGTTTATGGCACAACAGAGGAAAGGAGAGGATATGAAAAGGGGGGTGTGGTGATGACTGGTGGGGGGTTGGAGCGCAGCTTAGAGTGTCTTTTATGATCTTCTGATCATAAAACTTCCCCCCTTTACTCCTGAAACAAAGGA
Source organism: Girardinichthys multiradiatus (assembly GCF_021462225.1). Taxonomy (NCBI): domain Eukaryota; kingdom Metazoa; phylum Chordata; class Actinopteri; order Cyprinodontiformes; family Goodeidae; genus Girardinichthys; species Girardinichthys multiradiatus. Next base: position 1,578,817 of record NC_061794.1, on the reverse strand, counting down.
TTGATAACTTTTGGCGGCAAGCTAGCACAGTGAGATTGAAGACAAAGGTAAAATGGAGAATTTTACCATGAGGCCGTTTTAACAGTCCAGTTTTGCAACGCACCTGCGTTCAGATAGTAAACACAGACAGCTCTGGGGAACACGGCGGATCCCGATATTACATAACACATCAAAGTTTCAACAAGCAAGGTTACATGCACATATTATTCAGAACACATGAGATCCTAACCAGCGATTCTGATCGCTTCTACAACCTCTGACCCTGCCCAGGACTTGAATAAAGAAATAAAAAAAGAAATGGGTTTTACTTGTGTCGTCTTCTTCCTGAGCGAGGGAATTCGAGCGAGGAAACGTGGGGTTGAGTTAATTGTGCGTCCACAATTAACTTCAGGGGAACGGTCAGTCTTTGTCCTTCGGTCTTCTTGACAAAAAGGAAAAATATGATCTGACCATCAAAGTCGACTTGAAAATGAAACACGGTAGCGGTTCGTCTCTCCGAAACTCCGTGTCTCCAATTACGTGTTAACTCACGTCTTCGATCGGCAAAAGTGAAATCTCTGGCCTTCTTAGTCCAAAAACTTCAGTTATGAATAGTTCGTTGTCCAACGAGAGAGAATGAATGAAACTCTTCAAAGAGTTATTCTCTTAAAGTGGTGCGCTTCGATCACTAGATCTGGTTTCCAGCGGAAGGCAGCTTTTCAAACATGAGCGCCTCCTATATAGCATCCTGTGACGTCAGACTGGGGACGCCCAGTCATATCAGTCGCAATGCTTGATGGGATATGTAGGAGCGGGCTGTCCTGGGTACAAAATGGCCGATGCCATTGGAGGGGCACAGTGACGTCCAACAACGGGCAGATAATCCAATACTCAGCAAACAAGTGGTCCAACATTCCCCCCTAGGTTCAAAGGGTGAGATGAATCGCAGTCTTTGAAGTTACTGGGACCATTCTGTCCTTTGCTGAGCAATCAGTGATCCGTGGCGAAGCAGAACAAAACAAAATTGTCTCTGTGTTACTCAAAACCTACGACTGGGCAGGATAGAGGTTAGCCTGGGCAGGACTAACTCTGACTAAACTCATCCCCTTCTACATTGTTCAATGAGACAAATACAGGACAATACATTCACATCATCATTACATTCTTTGGTCATCAGCTTTGGTAATCCTGAGACAAAATGAAACAATAACAGATATCGTACATATATATGTATATATAAGAATAAAAGGAACAAACAAAATCATGGTTCATAGCTTATTCATCCAACTTCTATTAGGCACTGGACCCTGGCTGTGTCGTTGGCAAAGGCGGTGCTATGAACCGTGAGGGAATGAATGTGAGGGAATCAATCCTGACCTGTAAACGCTTAACCTGCTGGTATGCGGTGTGTAATCTAAAACGAATGGTTAAAACAGGTTTAGGCTTAAACCATTGGCTCTTCCGGATGATGATGGGTTTTAATAGGACTCCTGTCTCTAAACTATCTAGATGTGGAAAGAGGGAGAAAAGAATAAACGAATTGCAGTATTTAGGCTATAAGCCAGGTGTGTTTGTGGAGGTTGCAAGGTGTCTGTCGTGGTGGACTTAGGATTTCTCTACTAAGTTCAGCAGAACTAGGTCAATGGGTATCTGTGCCTCGGTGGGACTGTCTATAGATGAACCAACCTCCTTTAACACGATTTTGTATGAAATCTCGGGCAGCATGGGTGTGTCCATTACATCATTCTTAAACACTTTTGTGAGGTCTGCTGTGCATACAGTGTTATGGAAAATTATCATGTCAACTTACAGTTTAAGACTGTGTCCTAGAAGGTAGTTATATGTTTAACTGTTTCTGTTGAAGAAAGTTGTTAGTGATTAGTGCATGTTAGTGTGAGTTAATGAAACATGCACCTATTTAACTAGTCCTACGCACTGGCCTCTCCTTTCCCGGACATTGAGACAAGCTCTGTTCTTGGGGAGGAGAGTTCGATGTAGGACTTCATCTGGTTCAGCTAAAGAGCAGCAGCTGGGATGATGGTGTCAACCTTTTCTGACAAGCATCCAACCCACTTGATGAAGCTGCATGTCGCAGTTAGGAGGAATTTGTTACCTCCTGTTAATTTTGGAGCTGGTTCGACCCAGTTGGTCTGAAGGTGGAACCAAGGTAATGTAACCCCCCTTCGCTGAAGCGGAGGTTTACTGGTTGGCTGGGATGGCTGAAACTGGCGGCAGGAAAAACATCCTTTGATGTAGACCTGGGTGTTGTGAGACCTTGGAGGCCAGTGCGCCATCTGCTGGAGGGTGTGGCTTTGTAGCTCCTATGGCACCCTACAGGAGAGTAATGGGCGTCGGATAACGTGACTCCCCTTTGGTCTGTTGGAACAATGTCCACAGCATGGGAGAGCTGTTTGATGCCAATCTGCACACTGGCTGTCTTGAGGAGACGGCGGAGCCCGTCTACTAAAAGGAGTGTGTGGCTGTGTTGTGCCTCAGTTACAAAGGGGTCTTTTTGGCACAAACGGTCATACAGCTCTCTAATGGTTGATGGATGTCCCAGCCAGAATGCTAGTAGCACTTCTGGTATGAACATGGTTTCCAGGTGTACACCTTCCACCACTTTGGGGTTGTAAGTGTCCACACCTGGGTTCTTTAAAGAGCCAAGCAATGCATGACCGCCTCTGGCAGGAGTTTCCTGGATGGCTGGGTGCAGCTGTGTCTCGGAGGTGCACATGACCGGCTCTGATGAGGGCCTGAGAGGCCCTTCGGGCTCCTCTAAGCTGCTGACCTGATTGGTCACAACAAATCGTTCGCTGCGTGCACCCCGTGGGTTTTGCACCTCCGCCTGGACCCAGAGTTGGTCCTGGTGGCCGTCAATGAGTGGGGCCAGCCTGTCCAGCAGGTCCTGGCCACCAAGACAAAGGTCTTTGTTTAATGTGCACCTATAGATGGGGTGCACCAGAGCCGTGTCTTCGGGTGTAATGTGTAATGTCCAGCTCCACCCAATTAGTGATGCATGATCGGTTTTGGGTGCAGCTGGTGATACTTACATCACGAAATTCAGCCTGAAGTGGTTTACTGAGGGAGAGCATGGCTCTACTCGCCTCCTCAAACGAGACCGAGAACCACAGGCTGATCTCTGATCCTGTTTTAAAATGGAACCTCAGTTTGACCTGTCCTCCTATACTAGTGAAATAGTGTAGGTAACCTATATGTTCATTATGGTTCAGTTTACCTAAGAACCTTGGAGCAATGATTTGTGGTGTTTCTCCTGGAGAAGTCCCAAGGGGTTCTTGGAGTTTCCCAGGTTTGTCTCCCCATCCGATCAGGTAGATTCTGATGGCTGTGGAGACTGGGTCCACGCCTAGTCATGCTGACGGGAAGTTTGGGTCTGTTTTAACTAGGTCCGCTTCCTGTTTCAAGGGTTGTGGGGGCATGGTGGCCTGACGCACCGCTTCCATCACCATCTTACGCAAGGCCTCCTCCATCTCTTTCCCCATAATCCCTTCTGCGTGTGGGTTCCACCCTCTTCCATCAGGTTTACCTTTAGGCTTCACGTGATGGTCAGGTCGTCTGTTTGACCGGAAATGGTCCGGCAACTTTGACTGTGGTTGGTATTCAGTACCACCCCCCCAGTCCAGCTCACCAAACCTATGTTGTTCCCTGAACCTGTTCTTCGCATAGGTTCTGGTTGAAGGCCTTTCCTGACCTTCTAATGCATGGCTGGTTCTTTCAGTCTGGACCTGTAAAACCCCAGCCTCGCTCTCCGATCCCTTGGTCGGGCGAGCACGTGTTTCCCACGCCATCTGAGCATATTTGCGGATCTCTTGCACACTCATGGCCTTGGTCCTGCAATACATAGTAACTTCGTATCGCACACTTTCATGAAGGTTGTGGAGGAACAGGGATTTAAAAGCATGTTCCTCCTCAATGCCTGGCGCATTGCGTCCTTGGAAGTAAACGGCTCTCAAGCGTCGGTAATACTCCCTGGGTGCTTCGCTTTTCTTTTGCTGGATCGCGAAAGCACCAAGTGTGGCTGAGGCCCGGTCCGTGTACACAGAATATTCCTCCCTTAAAGCTTCGCAAAGGGTTGAATAACGGTCTCGGACTGCGGGTGTCAGGCTCTCCATGAAAACATGGACGCTCCTGGACGTTGTCTTCCAGATGAGCTTCAGTTTCTCCCGTGCTGATGGGCAGTACAAATCTAGAAGACAGCGTTCCACTTCCCTAAGGTAATCATCAATGTTTGATTCTGCCTTATTAGGGTCGAAACGCTCTATGTCTTTAGCAAGGGACTCAAGCTGGCGGGTGCGCAATCCACTTTCAGGGATTGGTCCCGGCCCATCTGAGTCATCATCGGAGAGTTCACTCCGGTTGCACTCAGAGGGTATCGGTGCATCACGCCTCATCCTCGGAGGAGGCAGTGGAGGCTGCTCCTGGTATAACTGTGGGCCCTGTGCTTCCCGGACTCGGGTCCTGGGCAGCGGTTGAGGGCGGTAGGAGCTACCTGAATCCCAGGGGCGGCACTCCTGTCGCCGTGGCGGAGGTGAGGGATCGTAGAGGACCGTACTGCGAGTCACGTTTGACGGCTGCTCGCATCTGAACCGTGAACTATTTACACCTGCTGGGTCCCCAGCTAGGTACCGTTCATGGCTGCTGATTGCAGTGGGGCGGGGCACCGCTCCACTGAAACCTATTCTGACTACTTATCCCCGTTCTTATCTCAGTGGATGTCTGGGGAACCCCATGAGCCTGGAAAGGTAATCTCTGGAGAGCAGCTTCTACATCCTCCAGATCTGATCTGCAGGTTCTCTCAGGGTTTCGCAGGTGTGGCTCACCTCCAAAGGTTTCAACCTGTGAGGTGGGTTTCGGTTCGTCCCCCCATTCTTCCAGGGGGGGCGGGGTGGCATGGCTACCCTCTATTGCTTCTAATCTATTTCCCACTTCTGTTATTTCCCCTCGAAGGACATCCACCGTCTGCAACGTATCATTCAGCTCGAACTGCAGTTTAACGCGCTGGTCAACTTCCAACATTAACCTTCGCTGATACAACAGAGTGAGCTGTCCTAACACATCTGAGACCCGTCTGTCCTTGGTGGGTTTTTAATGACTTGGAGCAACTCCTGAATCCTGGCTTCACATTGCTCAATGCCATAATCATTGAGGCCTTTACACTCCTCGGGGGACAGCAGAATCAATGACCCTATCACCTCTTGTGCCTGCATTCCTATGGGGTCCTCCACCATACACACATCTCCAGCTGCAGTCTGGGATGTTCCCTCCATCTTTGGCCCAAAATGCACAATGCAAACACACAAAACTGTTTATTTATGAACCACCACTAAAGAAATTAGCTGCACACAACAGGCTAAGCTGTTCAGTGATTAGGGATTGCTAAACTTAATTAGCTGCACACAACAGGCTAAGCTGTTCAGTGATTAGGGATTGCTAAACTTAATTAGCTGCACACAACAGGCTAAGCTGTTCAGTGATTAAGGATTGCTAAACTTAATTAGCTGCACACAACAGGCTAAGGTGTTCAGTGATTAAGGATTGCTAAACTTAATTAGCTGCACACAACAGGCTAAGCTGTTCAGTGATTAGGGATTGCTAAACTTAATTAGCTGCACACAACAGGCTAAGCTGTTCAGTGATTAAGGATTGCTAAACTTAATTAGCTGCACACAACAGGCTAAGCTATTCAGCTAGCTGTCTGATTCATACCTGTCTCTTCCAGGTGTATGGGTTTGCTTAAAATGGGCACACAGGTTTGACTGTTCAAACTGTGGCTTACCCAAGTCTATGCTTTAATGGGGTTAATCAAGCAAACATGCAAAAAAAAAAAAGGAAAAAGGGAAAGAATTTTTTTGAAATAACCCAGAAACCAAGTTCAAAATAACATTTTAAAAATGGGAAACGAAACTACACATTCAATGCTGTTCTTAGCTTCAAATAAATGTTAGTGTTCTCTAATATGAATCACCTACCTTCCTGTTAAACAACTAAGTTAGTTTTATGAGTCAGGTCAAAACATGCTTCACACACTAAAAACCCAGCAAACATGCTTAAATTTTTTCAAAAGTGGTAATGAATGATCTGTAACTTCAACTTTCAACTTTAAATTATGCCCTTTTGATCATAGGTGATGGAATAATCTGCCTGTGTTAATGAATTGAGTGATAAATAAAAAAAAAAAAAAAAATATCAACGTAGGAAATGCAATTCGCACTAGTGACCACCAGATGGTACTGAGTGCAGGTCTGCGGTTTGGGAAATCCAGCTGCAATCTGTAATCTATTAAATGGCCACCAGATGTAGGTGTTGTTCTCTAACTGACTGGGAGAATGTTGGTCACAACTGTAATTACGCTCAGTGGCCACTGGGGGCAGGTCTGCTGCTTATCAGCGCTGGTTTTTACAGCTGCAGCAGCAGGCTGGCGACTGGAAATTAACTTTAACTTTCCACAAGTTAAATCAACTTTCACCTTGCATCCACAACAAACACCTCTGAAAGCTAATGTTATCCTTTGCAGTAGAACTGAGCAGAACCTAATCGAAATCCCCTAATTCACAAACGTTCTGTGCGAAACTCAAGTCTCCCAATAACGTCTAGTTAATGGGGATCACAACTGTTCGTTCATTCTGGGCAACAGTGATTTGATGTCTGTCTTTTTAAGGCCCGTCAAAGGGACGCCATATGTTGGGAGTATGATTATTGATTGAATAATCTTGATCAATAATTATAATTACAAATCATAATCTGACAAAATCAATTTCTTAACCATAAATCCTCATTTACGAATCGAGACCAGAGAGGTTTCTGGTGTTGTAATTGTGGCTCGACGCCTCTGACAATTACAACCGTTAACTACTCCGTAATAATTAATAACTATAGCCGGAGATGTCACTGTTTAATCGACCGTTTCTGCCGAAACGTGTGGAACTTGAACCTTATTTTGACTGACACATCACTTTTTGCACACAATGAAACACCAAACGCTCTCTCTTTATCTATGTGAATATTTATTAATTTTCACCTACTCAACATGCAAAATTCTACATACACAGGGGTAAACACATCTAAATAAGCAAAATCAACAAACGGTAGTGGGTATGTATGGAGTCAACCAGCAGTTTATGGCACAACAGAGGAAAGGAGAGGATATGAAAAGGGGGGTGTGGTGATGACTGGTGGGGGGTTGGAGCGCAGCTTAGAGTGTCTTTTATGATCTTCTGATCATAAAACTTCCCCCCTTTACTCCTGAAACAAAGGATTGATAACTTTTGGCGGCAAGCTAGCACAGTGAGATTGAAGACAAAGGTAAAATGGAGAATTTTACCATGAGGTCGTTTTAACAGTCCAGTTTTGCAACGCACCTGCGTTCAGATAGTAAACACAGACAGCTCTGGGGAACACGGCGGATCCCGATATTACATAACACATCAAAGTTTCAACAAGCAAGGTTACATGCACATATTATTCAGAACACATGAGATCCTAACCAGCGATTCTGATCGCTTCTACAACCTCTGACCCTGCCCAGGACTTGAATAAAGAAATAAAAAAAGAAATGGGTTTTACTTGTGTCGTCTTCTTCCTGAGCGAGGGAATTCGAGCGAGGAAACGTGGGGTTGAGTTAATTGTGCGTCCACAATTAACTTCAGGGGAACGGTCAGTCTTTGTCCTTCGGTCTTCTTGACAAAAAGGAAAAATATGATCTGACCATCAAAGTCGACTTGAAAATGAAACACGGTAGCGGTTCGTCTCTCCGAAACTCCGTGTCTCCAATTACGTGTTAACTCACGTCTTCGATCGGCAAAAGTGAAATCTCTGGCCTTCTTAGTCCAAAAACTTCAGTTATGAATAGTTCGTTGTCCAACGAGAGAGAATGAATGAAACTCTTCAAAGAGTTATTCTCTTAAAGTGGTGCGCTTCGATCACTAGATCTGGTTTCCAGCGGAAGGCAGCTTTTCAAACATGAGCGCCTCCTATATAGCATCCTGTGACGTCAGACTGGGGACGCCCAGTCATATCAGTCGCAATGCTTGATGGGATATGTAGGAGCGGGCTGTCCTGGGTACAAAATGGCCGATGCCATTGGAGGGGCACAGTGACGTCCAACAACGGGCAGATAATCCAATACTCAGCAAACAAGTGGTCCAACATTCCCCCCTAGGTTCAAAGGGTGAGATGAATCGCAGTCTTTGAAGTTACTGGGACCATTCTGTCCTTTGCTGAGCAATCAGTGATCCGTGGCGAAGCAGAACAAAACAAAATTGTCTCTGTGTTACTCAAAACCTACGACTGGGCAGGATAGAGGTTAGCCTGGGCAGGACTAACTCTGACTAAACTCATCCCCTTCTACATTGTTCAATGAGACAAATACAGGACAATACATTCACATCATCATTACATTCTTTGGTCATCAGCTTTGGTAATCCTGAGACAAAATGAAACAATAACAGATATCGTACATATATATGTATATATAAGAATAAAAGGAACAAACAAAATCATGGTTCATAGCTTATTCATCCAACTTCTATTAGGCACTGGACCCTGGCTGTGTCGTTGGCAAAGGCGGTGCTATGAACCGTGAGGGAATGAATGTGAGGGAATCAATCCTGACCTGTAAACGCTTAACCTGCTGGTATGCGGTGTGTAATCTAAAACGAATGGTTAAAACAGGTTTAGGCTTAAACCATTGGCTCTTCCGGATGATGATGGGTTTTAATAGGACTCCTGTCTCTAAACTATCTAGATGTGGAAAGAGGGAGAAAAGAATAAACGAATTGCAGTATTTAGGCTATAAGCCAGGTGTGTTTGTGGAGGTTGCAAGGTGTCTGTCGTGGTGGACTTAGGATTTCTCTACTAAGTTCAGCAGAACTAGGTCAATGGGTATCTGTGCCTCGGTGGGACTGTCTATAGATGAACCAACCTCCTTTAACACGATTTTGTATGAAATCTCGGGCAGCATGGGTGTGTCCATTACATCATTCTTAAACACTTTTGTGAGGTCTGCTGTGCATACAGTGTTATGGAAAATTATCATGTCAACTTACAGTTTAAGACTGTGTCCTAGAAGGTAGTTATATGTTTAACTGTTTCTGTTGAAGAAAGTTGTTAGTGATTAGTGCATGTTAGTGTGAGTTAATGAAACATGCACCTATTTAACTAGTCCTACGCACTGGCCTCTCCTTTCCCGGACATTGAGACAAGCTCTGTTCTTGGGGAGGAGAGTTCGATGTAGGACTTCATCTGGTTCAGCTAAAGAGCAGCAGCTGGGATGATGGTGTCAACCTTTTCTGACAAGCATCCAACCCACTTGATGAAGCTGCATGTCGCAGTTAGGAGGAATTTGTTACCTCCTGTTAATTTTGGAGCTGGTTCGACCCAGTTGGTCTGAAGGTGGAACCAAGGTAATGTAACCCCCCTTCGCTGAAGCGGAGGTTTACTGGTTGGCTGGGATGGCTGAAACTGGCGGCAGGAAAAACATCCTTTGATGTAGACCTGGGTGTTGTGAGACCTTGGAGGCCAGTGCGCCATCTGCTGGAGGGTGTGGCTTTGTAGCTCCTATGGCACCCTACAGGAGAGTAATGGGCGTCGGATAACGTGACTCCCCTTTGGTCTGTTGGAACAATGTCCACAGCATGGGAGAGCTGTTTGATGCCAATCTGCACACTGGCTGTCTTGAGGAGACGGCGGAGCCCGTCTACTAAAAGGAGTGTGTGGCTGTGTTGTGCCTCAGTTACAAAGGGGTCTTTTTGGCACAAACGGTCATACAGCTCTCTAATGGTTGATGGATGTCCCAGCCAGAATGCTAGTAGCACTTCTGGTATGAACATGGTTTCCAGGTGTACACCTTCCACCACTTTGGGGTTGTAAGTGTCCACACCTGGGTTCTTTAAAGAGCCAAGCAATGCATGACCGCCTCTGGCAGGAGTTTCCTGGATGGCTGGGTGCAGCTGTGTCTCGGAGGTGCACATGACCGGCTCTGATGAGGGCCTGAGAGGCCCTTCGGGCTCCTCTAAGCTGCTGACCTGATTGGTCACAACAAATCGTTCGCTGCGTGCACCCCGTGGGTTTTGCACCTCCGCCTGGACCCAGAGTTGGTCCTGGTGGCCGTCAATGAGTGGGGCCAGCCTGTCCAGCAGGTCCTGGCCACCAAGACAAAGGTCTTTGTTTAATGTGCACCTATAGATGGGGTGCACCAGAGCCGTGTCTTCGGGTGTAATGTGTAATGTCCAGCTCCACCCAATTAGTGATGCATGATCGGTTTTGGGTGCAGCTGGTGATACTTACATCACGAAATTCAGCCTGAAGTGGTTTACTGAGGGAGAGCATGGCTCTACTCGCCTCCTCAAACGAGACCGAGAACCACAGGCTGATCTCTGATCCTGTTTTAAAATGGAACCTCAGTTTGACCTGTCCTCCTATACTAGTGAAATAGTGTAGGTAACCTATATGTTCATTATGGTTCAGTTTACCTAAGAACCTTGGAGCAATGATTTGTGGTGTTTCTCCTGGAGAAGTCCCAAGGGGTTCTTGGAGTTTCCCAGGTTTGTCTCCCCATCCGATCAGGTAGATTCTGATGGCTGTGGAGACTGGGTCCACGCCTAGTCATGCTGACGGGAAGTTTGGGTCTGTTTTAACTAGGTCCGCTTCCTGTTTCAAGGGTTGTGGGGGCATGGTGGCCTGACGCACCGCTTCCATCACCATCTTACGCAAGGCCTCCTCCATCTCTTTCCCCATAATCCCTTCTGCGTGTGGGTTCCACCCTCTTCCATCAGGTTTACCTTTAGGCTTCACGTGATGGTCAGGTCGTCTGTTTGACCGGAAATGGTCCGGCAACTTTGACTGTGGTTGGTATTCAGTACCACCCCCCCAGTCCAGCTCACCAAACCTATGTTGTTCCCTGAACCTGTTCTTCGCATAGGTTCTGGTTGAAGGCCTTTCCTGACCTTCTAATGCATGGCTGGTTCTTTCAGTCTGGACCTGTAAAACCCCAGCCTCGCTCTCCGATCCCTTGGTCGGGCGAGCACGTGTTTCCCACGCCATCTGAGCATATTTGCGGATCTCTTGCACACTCATGGCCTTGGTCCTGCAATACATAGTAACTTCGTATCGCACACTTTCATGAAGGTTGTGGAGGAACAGGGATTTAAAAGCATGTTCCTCCTCAATGCCTGGCGCATTGCGTCCTTGGAAGTAAACGGCTCTCAAGCGTCGGTAATACTCCCTGGGTGCTTCGCTTTTCTTTTGCTGGATCGCGAAAGCACCAAGTGTGGCTGAGGCCCGGTCCGTGTACACAGAATATTCCTCCCTTAAAGCTTCGCAAAGGGTTGAATAACGGTCTCGGACTGCGGGTGTCAGGCTCTCCATGAAAACATGGACGCTCCTGGACGTTGTCTTCCAGATGAGCTTCAGTTTCTCCCGTGCTGATGGGCAGTACAAATCTAGAAGACAGCGTTCCACTTCCCTAAGGTAATCATCAATGTTTGATTCTGCCTTATTAGGGTCGAAACGCTCTATGTCTTTAGCAAGGGACTCAAGCTGGCGGGTGCGCAATCCACTTTCAGGGATTGGTCCCGGCCCATCTGAGTCATCATCGGAGAGTTCACTCCGGTTGCACTCAGAGGGTATCGGTGCATCACGCCTCATCCTCGGAGGAGGCAGTGGAGGCTGCTCCTGGTATAACTGTGGGCCCTGTGCTTCCCGGACTCGGGTCCTGGGCAGCGGTTGAGGGCGGTAGGAGCTACCTGAATCCCAGGGGCGGCACTCCTGTCGCCGTGGCGGAGGTGAGGGATCGTAGAGGACCGTACTGCGAGTCACGTTTGACGGCTGCTCGCATCTGAACCGTGAACTATTTACACCTGCTGGGTCCCCAGCTAGGTACCGTTCATGGCTGCTGATTGCAGTGGGGCGGGGCACCGCTCCACTGAAACCTATTCTGACTACTTATCCCCGTTCTTATCTCAGTGGATGTCTGGGGAACCCCATGAGCCTGGAAAGGTAATCTCTGGAGAGCAGCTTCTACATCCTCCAGATCTGATCTGCAGGTTCTCTCAGGGTTTCGCAGGTGTGGCTCACCTCCAAAGGTTTCAACCTGTGAGGTGGGTTTCGGTTCGTCCCCCCATTCTTCCAGGGGGGGCGGGGTGGCATGGCTACCCTCTATTGCTTCTAATCTATTTCCCACTTCTGTTATTTCCCCTCGAAGGACATCCACCGTCTGCAACGTATCATTCAGCTCGAACTGCAGTTTAACGCGCTGGTCAACTTCCAACATTAACCTTCGCTGATACAACAGAGTGAGCTGTCCTAACACATCTGAGACCCGTCTGTCCTTGGTGGGTTTTTAATGACTTGGAGCAACTCCTGAATCCTGGCTTCACATTGCTCAATAATCATTGAGGCCTTTACACTCCTCGGGGGACAGCAGAATCAATGACCCTATCACCTCTTGTGCCTGCATTCCTATGGGGTCCTCCACCATACACACATCTCCAGCTGCAGTCTGGGATGTTCCCTCCATCTTTGGCCCAAAATGCACAATGCAAACACACAAAACTGTTTATTTATGAACCACCACTAAAGAAATTAGCTGCACACAACAGGCTAAGCTGTTCAGTGATTAGGGATTGCTAAACTTAATTAGCTGCACACAACAGGCTAAGCTGTTCAGTGATTAGGGATTGCTAAACTTAATTAGCTGCACACAACAGGCTAAGCTGTTCAGTGATTAAGGATTGCTAAACTTAATTAGCTGCACACAACAGGCTAAGGTGTTCAGTGATTAAGGATTGCTAAACTTAATTAGCTGCACACAACAGGCTAAGCTGTTCAGTGATTAGGGATTGCTAAACTTAATTAGCTGCACACAACAGGCTAAGCTGTTCAGTGATTAAGGATTGCTAAACTTAATTAGCTGCACACAACAGGCTAAGCTATTCAGCTAGCTGTCTGATTCATACCTGTCTCTTCCAGGTGTATGGGTTTGCTTAAAATGGGCACACAGGTTTGACTGTTCAAACTGTGGCTTACCCAAGTCTATGCTTTAATGGGGTTAATCAAGCAAACATGCAAAAAAAAAAAAGGAAAAAGGGAAAGAATTTTTTTGAAATAACCCAGAAACCAAGTTCAAAATAACATTTTAAAAATGGGAAACGAAACTACACATTCAATGCTGTTCTTAGCTTCAAATAAATGTTAGTGTTCTCTAATATGAATCACCTACCTTCCTGTTAAACAACTAAGTTAGTTTTATGAGTCAGGTCAAAACATGCTTCACACACTAAAAACCCAGCAAACATGCTTAAATTTTTTCAAAAGTGGTAATGAATGATCTGTAACTTCAACTTTCAACTTTAAATTATGCCCTTTTGATCATAGGTGATGGAATAATCTGCCTGTGTTAATGAATTGAGTGATAAATAAAAAAAAAAAAAAAAATATCAACGTAGGAAATGCAATTCGCACTAGTGACCACCAGATGGTACTGAGTGCAGGTCTGCGGTTTGGGAAATCCAGCTGCAATCTGTAATCTATTAAATGGCCACCAGATGTAGGTGTTGTTCTCTAACTGACTGGGAGAATGTTGGTCACAACTGTAATTACGCTCAGTGGCCACTGGGGGCAGGTCTGCTGCTTATCAGCGCTGGTTTTTACAGCTGCAGCAGCAGGCTGGCGACTGGAAATTAACTTTAACTTTCCACAAGTTAAATCAACTTTCACCTTGCATCCACAACAAACACCTCTGAAAGCTAATGTTATCCTTTGCAGTAGAACTGAGCAGAACCTAATCGAAATCCCCTAATTCACAAACGTTCTGTGCGAAACTCAAGTCTCCCAATAACGTCTAGTTAATGGGGATCACAACTGTTCGTTCATTCTGGGCAACAGTGATTTGATGTCTGTCTTTTTAAGGCCCGTCAAAGGGACGCCATATGTTGGGAGTATGATTATTGATTGAATAATCTTGATCAATAATTATAATTACAAATCATAATCTGACAAAATCAATTTCTTAACCATAAATCCTCATTTACGAATCGAGACCAGAGAGGTTTCTGGTGTTGTAATTGTGGCTCGACGCCTCTGACAATTACAACCGTTAACTACTCCGTAATAATTAATAACTATAGCCGGAGATGTCACTGTTTAATCGACCGTTTCTGCCGAAACGTGTGGAACTTGAACCTTATTTTGACTGACACATCACTTTTTGCACACAATGAAACACCAAACGCTCTCTCTTTATCTATGTGAATATTTATTAATTTTCACCTACTCAACATGCAAAATTCTACATACACAGGGGTAAACACATCTAAATAAGCAAAATCAACAAACGGTAGTGGGTATGTATGGAGTCAACCAGCAGTTTATGGCACAACAGAGGAAAGGAGAGGATATGAAAAGGGGGGTGTGGTGATGACTGGTGGGGGGTTGGAGCGCAGCTTAGAGTGTCTTTTATGATCTTCTGATCATAAAACTTCCCCCCTTTACTCCTGAAACAAAGGATTGATAACTTTTGGCGGCAAGCTAGCACAGTGAGATTGAAGACAAAGGTAAAATGGAGAATTTTACCATGAGGTCGTTTTAACAGTCCAGTTTTGCAACGCACCTGCGTTCAGATAGTAAACACAGACAGCTCTGGGGAACACGGCGGATCCCGATATTACATAACACATCAAAGTTTCAACAAGCAAGGTTACATGCACATATTATTCAGAACACATGAGATCCTAACCAGCGATTCTGATCGCTTCTACAACCTCTGACCCTGCCCAGGACTTGAATAAAGAAATAAAAAAAGAAATGGGTTTTACTTGTGTCGTCTTCTTCCTGAGCGAGGGAATTCGAGCGAGGAAACGTGGGGTTGAGTTAATTGTGCGTCCACAATTAACTTCAGGGGAACGGTCAGTCTTTGTCCTTCGGTCTTCTTGACAAAAAGGAAAAATATGATCTGACCATCAAAGTCGACTTGAAAATGAAACACGGTAGCGGTTCGTCTCTCCGAAACTCCGTGTCTCCAGTTACGTGTTAACTCACGTCTTCGATCGGCAAAAGTGAAATCTCTGGCCTTCTTAGTCCAAAAACTTCAGTTATGAATAGTTCGTTGTCCAACGAGAGAGAATGAATGAAACTCTTAGAAGAGTTCTTCTCTTAAAGTGGTGCGCTTCGATCACTAGATCTGGTTTCCAGCGGAAGGCAGCTTTTCAAACATGAGCGCCTCCTATATAGCATCCTGTGACGTCAGACTGGGGACGCCCAATCATATCAGTCGCAATGCTTGATGGGATATGTAGGAGCGGGCTGTCCTGGGTACAAAATGGCCGATGCCATTGGAGGGGCACAGTGACGTCCAACAACGGGCAGATAATCCAATACTCAGCAAACAAGTGGTCCAACACAGGCCAGCCGAGAGACATAGTCCCTCCAGCACGTCCCTCCTCCCGGTGGGACGTGCCTGGAACACCTCCCGAGGAAGGCGTCCAGGAGGCATCCAGTATAGATGCCCGAGCCACCTCAACTGGCTCCTCTCGATGTGGAGGAGCAGCGGCTCTACTCCGAGCTCCTCCTGGATGGCCGAGCTCCTCACCCTATCTCTAAGGGAGTGCCCGGCCACCCTACGGAGGAAGCTCATTTCAGCCGCTTGTATCCGTAATCTCGTTCTTTCGGTCATGACCCAAAGTTCATGGCCATAGGTGAGGGTAGGAACGTAGACCGACCAGTAAATTGAGAGCTTTGCTTTTCGGCTCAGCTCTCTCTTCACCACAATGGACCGGCACAGCGCCCCCATTACTGTGGCAGCCGCACCGATCCATCTGTCGATCTCCCGCTCCATTCTTCCCTCACTCGTGAACAAGACCCCGAGATACTTAAACTCCTCCACTTGAGGCAGTGGGCCCACCACCTGCAGGGGGAACCGTGAGGGACCGGTGCAAAGAGGATTAGGTGGCGGACGAAGGTGGAGACCTCAGCGGCCCGATCCCCGGATGCTTAGGCTGCCTCTAGGGACGTGGAATGTCACCTCGCTTTATCACAATATGCTAATATTTTGAGAAGGACCTGTGATGGACTTGTGTCTGTACTTGTCCTCTTAGATCTCAGTGCTGCATTTGATACAGTCGATCATAATATTCTCTTAGAAAGGCTGGAATATACTGTATGGATCAGGGGAACAGCACTAGGCTGGTTTAAATCTTATTTGTCTGACAGATTCCAGTTTGTTCATGTAAATGATAAATCATCTTTAAACTCCAAGGTTAATTGTGGAGTGCCACAGGGTTCAGTACTTGGGCCAATTCTCTTTACTATATATAGGCTTCTAATAGGTCAAATTATCAGGCAGCATGGAATAAATTTTCACTGTTACGCTGATGATACTGTCAGGTTTAAACAACTTAAAATACTTATAACATCACAAAAAGAAGAGAAAGACAAAAAATTTGTTATTTCACTCGCTGCGAGGAGAACGAACAGAGATGTGCTTGTTGGACCACTGGTTTGCTGAATATTGGACTATCTGCATGTTGTTGGACGTCACTGTGCCTCTCCAAAGGCATTGGTCATTTTGTATCCAGGACAGTCCGCTCCGACATATCCCGTCGAACACTACTACTGATATTACAGGGCGTCCCAAGTTTGACGTCACAAGACGCTATATAACAGGGCCTCCATTTTGAACCCCCGCTTTTCAGCTGGAGACCGGACCAGCAACTGAAGCGCATCACTTCTGGAGAAGAGTCCCAAGTGGATTTCATTTATTCTCCTTCGTTGGCCAATGAACAATTCATAACTGAGGTTTCTGGACTAAGAAGGCCAGAAATTTCACTTTACCAATCGAAGACGTGAGTTTAACATGTAACTAAAAACACAGAGTTTCGAGGAGACGAACCGCCACTGTGTTTCATCCTAAGTCCTAAGATCATGTTTTTTTCCCTTTTCGCCAAGGAGGCCAAAGGACGAAGACTGACCGCTTTCTTGGACTTTAACTGCGGATGCGCAGCAACGCTTCACCACCCTTTTTCCCTCTAACCCTTTTCTTTGTCTTCAACCTCACTGCTTGCTAGCTTGTCGCCAAAAGTTTTATAACTCTTTGCCTGTTCAGGAGTTGGGGGAGGTTTTATGAATGAGTATAACTGAGTTACAGTGGAGCTGCGGCCCCACCCTCCACTCACCACCACATCCCTTTGTCATATTATCATTTTTGCCATAACTGCTGGTTTGATCCCATGCGCTACCGCTGCTGTTTTGCTTTATTTTTGCTTAGTTAGATATTTTACCCCTTTTATGTAGAACTTTGCATGTTGAGTAGGTGAAGATTGTTAAATCGGAAGAACAAATTGTATCAGGCTGTGATTTAATAAATATTCACATAGATGGTAACAGAAGGCATTCTGTGTTTATTTTGTGCAAGAGTGATTCGTCAGTCAAGATAAGGTTAAAGGTTCTACACGTTTCGGCAGAAACGTTCGATTAAACAGTGACATCTCTGGTAATAGTTATTAATTATTAAGGAGTATTTAACGGTTGTAATTGTCAAAGGCGTTGAGCCACAATTACAACACCAGAAACATCTCTGGTCTCGATTCATAAATGAGGATTTTGGTTAAGAAATTGATTTTGTCAAATTATGATTTTTAATTATAATTATTGATCAAGATTAATTAATCAATAATCATACTTCCAACATATGGCATCCCTGGGTGGGCCTTAAAAAGACAGAAATCAAATCACTGTTGCACAGAATAAACAATTGTGATCTCCGTTAACTAGACGTTTTATTGTGAGATTTTTTAGTTTCGCACAGAACGTTTGTGAATTAGGGGATATCTTGCCTAGAGTTTGCTCAGTTCTGCTGCAGAGGATAAAATAATCTTTCAGAGGTGTTTGTTGTGGATGCAAGGTGAAAGTTGGTTTAACTTGTGGAAAATTTAAAGTTAATTTTGAGGCGGTCAGCCTGCTGGATCAGCTGCAGAAAACCAGCGCTAATAAGCAGCAGACCTGCCCCCAGTGTCCGCTGGGCGTAATTACAGTTGTGACCAACATTCTCCCAGTCAGGTAGAGAACAACACCTACATCTGGTGGCCATTTAATAAAGTTGCAGTTGCAGCTGGATTTCCCGAACCGCAGACCTGCACTCGCTACCATCTGGTGGTCACTAGCGAGAATTGCATTTCCTACTTTGATTTTAATCACTCAATTCATTAACACAGGCAGATAATTCCATCACCTATGATCAAAAGGGCATAACTTAAAGTTGAAAGTTGAAGTTACAGATCATTCATTACCACTTTTGGATAAAATGTATGCGTTTTTGCTGGGTTTTATTGTATGAAGCATGTTTTGATCTGACTCATAAAACTAACTTAGTTGTCTAACAGGAAGGTAGGTGATTCAGAATCAGAATCAGAATCAGAAAAGCTTTATTGCCAAGTACGTTTTTGGACATACAAGGAATTTGTTTTGGCGTAGTCGGTGCAATACAGTACAAATTAAACAGTACAAACATATCTACAATATAATATAAATATAAGTGCACAGTTTTAAGTGAGTGAGAGTAAATATAGAGCAGTATAAGATGCAAGAGCAATACAACAGTGCAGGTGATCATTGTGCAAGTAAAGCAGTGCAAGTAAGCAGGAGTCCAAGCTGAGCGTTAATGTAACGCATAGAGTTACAGGTTACAGGTGTCCTGTCAGCAAAAAAAGGGGGGGTGTGGGGGAAAGGGGGAATGTCAGGATGGTTTCCGGGCTTTGTTAACCAGGCTGGTGGCAGATGGGAAAAAACTGTTCTTGTGGCGTGAGGTTTTGGTCCGGATGGACCGCAGCCTCCTGCCAGAGGGGAGAGTCTCAAAGAGTCTGTGACCGGGGTGGGAGGGATCAGCCAGAATCTTCCCTGCCCGCTTCAGGGTCCTGGAGGTGTACAGTTCCTGGAGCGACAGTAGACTGCAGCCAATCACCTTCTCAGCAGACCGAATGACACGCTGCAGCCTGCCCTTATCCTTGGCTGTAGCAGCGGCGTACCAGATGGTGATGGAGGAGGTGAGGATGGACTCAATGATGGCTGTGTAGAAGTGCACCATCATAGTCTTTGGCAGGTTGAATTTCTTCAGCTGCCGCAGGAAGAACATCCTCTGCTGGGCTTTCTTGATGAGGGAGCTGATGTTTGGCTCCCACTTGAGATCCTGGGAGATGATGGTTCCCAGGAAGCGGAAAGATTCCACAGTGTCAATTGTGGAGTCACAGAGGGTGATGGGGGCAGGTGGGGCTGGGTTCTGCCTGAAGTTCACAACCATCTCCACTGTCTTTAGAGCGTTGAGCTCAAGGCTGTTCTGGCTGCACCAGTCCAACAGATGGTCCACTTCCCATCTGTACGCGGACTCGTCACCATCAGAGATGAGTCCGATCAGGGTGGTGTCGTCCGCAAACTTCAGAAGCTTGACAGACTGGTGACTGGAGGTGCAGCTGTTGGTGTACAGGGAGAAGAGCAGAGGAGAGAGAACACAGCCTTGGGGGGAACCGGTGCTGATGGTCAGGGAGTCAGAGACGTGCTTCCCCAGCCTCACGCGCTGCTTCCTGTCAGACAGGAAGTCAGTGATCCACCTGCAGGTGGAGTCGGGCACACTCAGCTGGGAGAGCTTCTCCTGGAGCAGAGCTGGGATGATGGTGTTGAAGGCAGAGCTGAAATCCACAAACAGGATCCTGGCATAGGTTCCTGTGGAGTCCAGGTGCCGGAGGATGAAGTGAAGGGCTAGGTTGACTGCATCATCTACAGACCTGTTGGCTCTGTAGGCAAACTGCAGGGGGTCCAGGAGGGGGTCGGTGATGTCTTTTAGGTGTGAGAGCACAAGGCGCTCAAAGGACTTCATCACCACAGAGGTCAGGGCGACGGGTCTGAAGTCATTAAGCCCTGTGGTCCTTGGCTTCTTGGGAACAGGGACGATGGTGGAGGACTTGAAGCAGGCTGGCACATGACATGTCTCCAGTGAGGTGTTAAAAATGTCTGTGAAGACTGGAGACAACTGATCAGCGCAGTGCTTCAGGCTGGCTGGTGAGACAGAATCCGGACCAGCAGCTTTCCGGGGGTTCTGTCTCCTGAAGAGTTTGTTGACGTCCCTCTCCTGGATGGAAAGAGCCGTCCTCGGCGTGGGTAGGGGGCTGGTGGGGGTTGGAGGTGCCAAGGCCCCTCTTGAGGTTGGGGAGGTGGGGGTGGTGGATTGTGGCTGCAGCTGTTGGGGGGCGTCGTGGGAGATGGTTGCAGGACTGTCCCTTTGTCTTTCAAAGCGGCAGTAGAACTCGTTCAGGTCGTTGGCTATCATTAATTTACTCAGGTTGTCGAAATATAACCAAATCAGAAGATGACACAGATTCGATGCACAGAATTAGATTGAAATGAGGTTTTATTGTTCCAACTTAGGTAGACCTTGATTAGAGTTGTTAGAAGCCAGAGGATGAGGAAGCCCCAAGGATCCGAGCAGAGAGAGAGTGTTCTGGCGGTGGAAATATTTACAGTGCAGATTTCCTGAAGAAGAGTTCCATATGGCGACAGGCAGGCAGACAGATGGGCAGATCGACAGGAAGGCAGGACAACAAGCGATCAGGCAGGCTGACAGAAGTCCACATAACAGAGACTATGTTCCAGCAACAGACTGTGTCAGCAGCTGTCTTAAAAAGCCATGAGCTCATTAGCTGGATGAGTTGCAGCTGAGAACAATGAAGTGCCAGAACCAGCCAGCAGAGATCTCACAGTACCCTCCCCTCAACGATTGCCTCCAGGCAATCCCGAACGTTTCTCCGGATGACGTCTGTAAAAAGATGTAATGAGAGCAGGGTCCAGGATAAGAGAACGAGGTACCCAGGTTCTTTCTTCAGGTCCATATCCAGCCCAATCCACAAGGTACTGAAAACCACGCCCCCTACGTCGAACATCCAGGATACGATTGACCGTGTAAGCTGGATGGTCATCAATGAGACGAACAGGGGGAGGGAGCTTGGTGGGTGGATTCAGGGGACTTTCCGAGACTGGCTTGATCTGTGAAACATGAAAGGTAGGATGAATGTGCATAGAAGCTGGCAACTTGAGTCTCACCGCAGAAGGGTTGATGATCCTTTCTATGACAAAAGGACCGATGAAACGGGGGGCCAACTTTCGAGTAGTATCCTTTAATTTAATATTCTTGGTGGAGAGCCAGACCTTCTGATCAATGCAGTAGACCGGTGCGGTGGAACGGTGACGGTCAGCAAACCTTTTATTCTGTTCCAAAGTGCGTAGAAGTGTCCTCCTGGTCTGACGCCAGATCTTACGACACCTGGAGATATAATGCTGAACAGAGGGGACAACAGTGTCAGATTCAATACTGGGGAATAATGGAGGTAGATAGCCCAGAGAAATCTCAAAGGGAGATAAACCAGTAGCAGAGGAAGTATGAATATTATGGGCATATTCTATCCAAGTGAGATGTCTACACCAGGAAGAAGGGTTGTCATTAATCACACATCTCAATGCTACTTCCAGTTCCTGATTGCATCTCTCAGTCTGCCCATTAGACTGAGGGTGGTAACCAGATGAAAGGCTTACGGTAGCACCAATAGCCCTACAGAACTCCTTCCAGACTTGTGAAATGAACTGCGGGCCTCGGTCAGAGACAATATCCAAGGGCATGCCATGAATACGGAAGACATGAAGAACCAGAAGTTGAGCAGTCTCCAATGCAGACGGAAGCTTAGTTAAGGGAATAAAATGAACAGTCTTAGAGAATCTATCAACAACGGTAAAGATGACTGTGTTTCCGTCAGATGGCGGGAGACCAGTGACGAAGTCAATAGAGATGTGGGACCATGGGCGACTGGGGGTAGACAGAGGTTGAAGAAGACCGGCAGGAGGTTGATTTGAGTTCTTGTTACGGGCACATGTGGAACAAGCTGCGACAAACTCTCTAATGTCGGGATTCATAGTGGGCCACCAGAAATACCTCTTGGTAAAAGTGATCATACGATTAATCCCCGGATGACAGGTAAGTTTATTATTATGAACCCAATCCAGAACTTTATTGATGACAGAGTTCGGAACGAACAGTTTGCCTACAGGACCAGTACCTGGGTCTGGTTCAGATTGTTGTGCCTCCCTGATGTCCTTTTCAATGGCCCAGGTGAGGGCGCCCACAATGCAGGATCCCGGTAAGATGGAAGCTTCAGTCTTGGATTGCTCAGAATGAGAAAATTGGCGAGAGAGAGCGTCGGGCTTGATGTTCTTGGAGCCGGGTCTGTAAGAGATAGAAAAATTAAAACGAGCAAAAAACAGGGACCAACGGGCTTGTCTGGAGTTAAGTCTCTTGGCATTTTGGATGTAAGAGAGGTTTTTATGGTCAGTCCAAATGAGAAAAGGGACTTCCGCCCCCTCTAACCAATGCCGCCACTCCTCAAGCGCCAACTTGATAGCCAGAAGCTCTCGATTTCCCACATCGTAATTCTGCTCTGCTGACGACAAACGACGAGAAAAATAAGCACAAGGATGCACCTTGTTGTCTATAGGAGAACGTTGAGACAAGATGGCCCCTACTCCAATGTCAGAAGCATCAACCTCCACAACGAATTGCGCACTAGGATCAGGATGAGTCAGAATGGGTGCAGAAGAAAATAAAGTTTTCAATTTGCAAAAAGCTTTCTCTGCCTCAGGGGACCAATGGAATGTCTTCAGAGAGGAGGTAAGTTGAGTGAGAGGCACAGTGACCTGACTGTAGTTCTTTATGAACCTTCTATAAAAATTTGCAAAACCTAAGAACCTTTGGAGTTGCCTGCGATCCGTTGGAGTAGGCCACTCTGCCACTGCCTTGGTCTTCTCAGGATCCGTTCTGTACCTGCCTGCTTCAAAAATAAAACCCAAGAAGGTCACAGAAGAAACACCGAATTCACATTTTTCGGCTTTTACAAAGAGTTGGTTTTCATAAAGCCTCTGGAGTATGGTCCTGACATGCTGGTGATGCTGATCAATGTTCTGAGAGAAAATCAAAATATCATCCAGATAAACAAACACAAAGAGGTTGAGGAAATCACGGAGAATATCATTTATAAGAGCCTGAAAAACAGCGGGTGCGTTAGTCAATCCAAAAGGCATCACCAAATATTCAAAATGTCCCAGGGGAGTCTTGAAAGCTGTCTTCCACTCGTCACCCTCTCGGATCCGAACCAGATGATACGCATTGCGCAGGTCGAGCTTGGTAAAAATCTTGGCAGAGTGTAATTGGTCATGTATAGAATCAATGAGTGGTAAGGGGTACTTATTTTTTATTGTGATTTGATTCAACCCCCTATAATCAATGCAGGGTCTTAACGTGCCATCTTTCTTCCCCACAAAGAAGAAGCCGGCGCCAACGGGGGAGGTAGATGGCCGAATGATCCCGGATGCTAAGGAATCCTCAATGTACTCCTTCATGACTCTTCTCTCCGGTCCAGAGAGATTGTATAGTCTGCTGGATGGTAACGGAGCACCTGGAAGGAGATCAATAGCACAGTCATAGGGGCGATGCATGGGTAAAGAAAGAGCCCCCTGTTTACTAAAAACAGAAGCAAGATTGTGGTATTCAGGAGGAATCTTAGACAGATCAACAGGCTCAGGTGGTTCAATTTGTTTGCTAGAGTGAGAGACAGCAGTCTTTAGACAATTCTGGAGACAGTAATCACTCCACTTCTCTACTCTGCCCTCCACCCAATTAATTGCGGGATTATGTCTCTGCAACCACGGAAATCCTAGAACCAATTGTGGGGAGATAGAGGAGACAACAAAGAACTCACCCCATTCATGGTGGTTACCTGAGGTAATGATGTGAAGGTGGGGCACTTTAAACTTCACCTGAGATATGGTTTGACCAGTGATGCCCGAAACAGAAAGGGGGTGGTTGAGAGACTGAGAAGGTATCTTAAGTTTGTCAACTAGATCCAAGGAAATAAGATTCTGTTCCGCACCAGAATCAATAAAAGCATCCACTGGACACTTTTCTTGGCCAATAATAATAGTGACTGGAAAACACAGACGAGATATAGGGGAAAAATGGGACATGCTCATCAAAGTCCCCTGACCTATTGACGAGCCCCCCTCTTTTCCCTTCTTAGGGCATCTTGCAACATAATGTCCACCTTGTCCACAATACAAACAAAGACCAGCCCCAAAACGACGTTGTCGCTCTTCAGGAGAGAGACGAGTGTGACCAACCTGCATAGGCTCAGGTTCCACAGATCCCTCCGAAGAGGAAGTGGGTGTATCAAGGTAAGCGGTCCGAGGTGCCATAAAGTGCTGCCACTCTGACTTATGATTCCTCTCTGCTTGTCTCTCTCTTAGGCGGTTGTCAATACGGATTGATAGTTTGATTAAATCATCCAGTCTCGCAGGTTGATCTCTTAAAACCAACTGGTCCTTTATCTGATCTGTAAGGGAATTCACAAAAATACCCTTGAGTGCCGCTTCATCCCAACCCACCTCCTGTGCTGCCACCCGGAAGTCGATGGCGAACTCCGCCAATGCCCTCTTTCCCTGTTTGAGGGTAAGTAACTTCTTAGCAGCTGTCTCCTGTTGGAGTGGTTGATCAAAGACTTCCTTGAAGTGACTGAAAAAAACAGCATAACTCAGAGACTCAATAGGGTTAGTTGTGAGAAAAGCGTGCGCCCAGCGTAAAGCAGATCCTTTTAGGGAGGTAACAATAAAAGTGATCTTGGAAGCAGCAGTCGGAAACAGAGAGGGGGAACGACTAAAAGCCAACTCACATTGGAGAGAAAACCCACCAAAATTATTAGGGTTGCCATCAAAAAGTTCAGACGGACGGAAATCAGGTTCTCGGATTCCGGATGAGTGGGTTGTGGGTGGCTGAGGATTCTCAGAACGAACTGGAGGATTGGAAGGAGCGGGTGAGAGTTTGGTTAATATTTCACTTAAGGCATGTACCATACCACCAAGTTCCGTGAGATGGGCATCTGTCGTCCTTTGTTGTTGTAGCAACTGTTGAAGCATGGTCTCAGTGGATTGGAGGCGTTCCCTCCAGGAGGTCTGTTCATCTTCATCTGATTTGTTTTTTCGACATGTCTGCTGGCTGGAACATACTATCATTAATTTACTCAGGTTGTCGAAATATAACCAAATCAGAAGATGACACAGATTCGATGCACAGAATTAGATTGAAATGAGGTTTTATTGTTCCAACTTAGGTAGACCTTGATTAGAGTTGTTAGAAGCCAGAGGATGAGGAAGCCCCAAGGATCCGAGCAGAGAGAGAGTGTTCTGGCGGTGGAAATATTTACAGTGCAGATTTCCTGAAGAAGAGTTCCATATGGCGACAGGCAGGCAGACAGATGGGCAGATCGACAGGAAGGCAGGACAACAAGCGATCAGGCAGGCTGACAGAAGTCCACATAACAGAGACTATGTTCCAGCAACAGACTGTGTCAGCAGCTGTCTTAAAAAGCCATGAGCTCATTAGCTGGATGAGTTGCAGCTGAGAACAATGAAGTGCCAGAACCAGCCAGCAGAGATCTCACAGTTGGCGAGGCGTCGGTCGTTGATGGAGTGGGGGGCTTTCGGCTTGTAGTTGGTGATTTGCTTGAGCCCTTTCCAGACAGACGCAGAGTCGTTGGCTGAGAACTGGATTTGGAGCTTCTCAGAGTACAGTCGTTTGGCCTCTTTCACTGCCTTGCCAAACTTGTACTTGGCCTCTCTGTATATGTCTTTGTCCCCACTCCTGAAGGCCTCTTCCTTATCCAGTCTTAACCTTCTGAGTTTAGCTGTGAACCAGGGTTTGTCGTTGTTGTAACTCACCCTGGTGCATGATGGTACACAGCTGTCCTCACAGAAGCTGATGTAGGAAGTCACAGCCTCTGTGTACTCGTCCAGACTGTTGGTAGTAGTCCTGAACACATCCCAGTCTGTACAGCCTAAACACGCCTGGAGATTCTCCACAGCCTCACTGCTCCACTTCCTTGTCGTCCTCACAACAGGTTTGCAGAGCTTTAGTTTCTGCCTGTATGCAGGAATCAGGTGGACCATGATGTGGTCGGATTGGCCCAGTGCAGCACGTGGGACGGCATGATAAGCGTCTCTGATGGTGGTGTAACAGTGATCCAGAATGTTGTCCTCTCTGGTCGGACATTTTATAAACTGTCTGTATTTGGGAAGTTCGTGGGTCAGATTACCTTTGTTAAAGTCACCAGCGACGATTACTAAGGAGTCCGGGTTGGTCCGCTCCACACTCAGTATCTGGTCGGCGAGCATGCGCTGTGCGACCTGCATGTTAGCTTGCGGTGGGATGTAAACACCGACCAGGATGAACGAAGCGAACTCACGGGGGGAATAGAAAGGCTAATAGAATAGAAATAGAATAGAATAGAAAGTTCATATTAGAGAACACTAACATTTATTTGAAGCTAAGAACAGCATTGAATGTTTTAGTTTCGTTTTTCCATTTTTAAAATTTTATTTTGAATTTGGTTTTGGGTTATTTCAAAATTCTTTCTCTTCTTCTTTCTTTCCCTTTTTGTGTGTTTGCTTGATTACTCCCATTAAAACATAGACTTGGGTAAGCCACAGTTTGAACGGTCAAACCTGTGTGCCCATTTTAAGCAAACCCATACACCTGGAAGATACATATATGAATCAGACAGCTAGCCTGTTTGTGCTGCTAATTAATTTAGCTATCATTTAATCACTGAACAGCTTAGCCTGTTTGGGTGCTGCTAATTAATTTTAGCAATCATTTAATCACTGAACAGCTTAGCCTGTTTGTGTGCTGCTCAGTAATTTAGTAATCATTGGTCACTGAACAACTCAGTCTGTTGCGTTGCTGCTAATTTCTTTAGTGGTGGTTCATAGATAAACAGTTTGGTGTGTTTGCATTGTGCAATTTGGGCCAAAGATGGAGGGAACATCCCAGACTGCAGCTGGAGATGTGTGTATGGTGGAGGACCCCATAGGACTGCAGGCACAAGAGGTGATTGGGTCATTGATTCTGTTGTCCCCAGAGGAGCGTAAAGGTCTCAATGGTTATGGCATTGAACAATGTGAAGCCAGGATTCAGGAGTTGCTCCAAGTCATTAAAAACCCACCAAGGACAGATGGGTCTCAGATGTGTTAGGACAGCTCACTTTGTTATATCAGCGAAGGTTAATGTTGGAAGTTGACTAGCGTGTTAAACTGCAGTTCGAGCTGAATGATACTTTGCAGACGGTGGATGTCCTTAGAGGTGAGTTAACAGAAGTTGGAAATAGATTGGAGATTATAGAGCGTAGCCATGCCACCCCCCCCCCCCCCCCCCCACCCCCCTTCCCTGGAGGAATGGGGGGACAAACTGAAACCAACCTCACAGGTTGAAACCTTTGGAGTTGAGCCACACCTGCGTAACCCTAAGAGAACCTGCAGGTCAGATCTGAAGGATGTAGAAGCTGCTCTCCAGAGATTAACTTTCCAGGCACATGGGGTTCCCCATACATCCACCGAGGCAAGAACAGGTGTAAGTAGTCAGAATAGGTTCAGTGGTGCGGTGCCCCACCCCACTGCAATCAGCAGCCATGAACGGTACCTGGCTGGGGACCCAGCAGGTGTAAATAGTTCACGGCTCAGATGCGAGCAGCCTTCAAACTTGACTCGCAGTACGGCCCTCTACGATCCCTCACCTCCGCCAAGGAAGCAGGAAAGCCGCCCCTGGGATTCAGGTGGTTCCTACCGCCCTCAACCGCTGCCCAGGACCCAAGTACGGGAAGCACAGGGCCCACCGTTGTACCGGGAGCAGCCCCCACTGCCTCCTCCGAGGATGAGGCATGATGCACTGATACACCCTGAGTGCAGCCGGAGTGAACTCTCCGATGATGACTCAGATGGGCCGGCACCAATCCCTGAGAGTGGATTGCACACCCGCCATCTTGAGTCCCTTGCCAAAGACATAGAGCGTTTCGACCCTAATAATGTAGAATCAAACATTGATGATTATCTTAGGGAAGTTGAACGCTGTCTTCTAGATTTGTACTGCCCATCAGCACGGGAAAAACTGAAGCACATCTGGAAGACAACATCCAGGAGCGTCCATGTTTTCATGGAGAACCTGACACCCGCAGTCCGAGACCGTTATTCAACCCTTTGCGAAGCTTTAAGGGAAGAATATTCTGTGTACACGGACCGGGCCTCCGCCACACTTGGTGCTTTCACTATCCAGCAAAAGAAAAGCGAAGCACCCAGGGAGTATTACCGACGCTTGAGGGCCGTTTACTTCCAAGGACGCAATGCGCCCGGCAACGTCCGACCGGCGTTCCGGTCGAACAGACGACCTGGACGACACGTGAAGCCTAAAGGTAAACCTGATGGAAAAGGGTGGAACCGTCACGTAGAAGGGATTATGAGGAAAGAGATGGAGGAGGCCTTACGTAAGATGGTGACAGAAGTGGTGCGTCAGGCCACCACGCCCCCACAACCCTTAAAACAGGAAGCCGACCCTCTGGTTAAACCAGACCCAAACTTCCCGTCAGCATGACTAGGCGTGGACCCAGTCTCCACAGCCATCAGAGTCTACCTGATCGGATGGGGAGACAAACCTGGGAAACTCCAAGAACCCCTTGAGACCTCCCCAGGAGAAACACCACAAACCATCTTTCCTAGGTTCTCAGGTAAACTGAACCAAAATGGACATGCACGTCGTCTATTCTGTCTGACCATGATAGGAGGACGTTTCCAACTGGGTTTCTATTCTGAAATGGGATCAGAGATCAACCTGATGTGCTCAATCATGTTTGAGGAGGTGAGTAGAGCCATGCTCTCCTTCAATGAACCATTTCAGGCTGACGCTTGTGATGTAAGCATCACCAGCTGCACCCAAAACCGATCATGCATCACTAGTTGGGTGGAGTTGGACATCACACTCAGAGACATGACTCTGGTGCACCCCATCTATATGTGCACATCAAACAAAGAGCTTTTTCTTGGTGGCCAGGACCTGCTGGACAGGCTGGCCCCACTCATTGACTGCCACCAGGACCACCTCTGGGTCCAGGCGGAGGTGCAAAACCCACCGGGTGTAAGCAGCAAACCATCCTTGGTGACAAACCAAGTTGCCAGCTTAGAGGAGCCCGAAGAACCTCTCAGGGCCTCATCAGAGCCGGTCATGTGCACCTCTGAGACACAGCTGCACCCAGCATCCAGGAAACTCCTGCCAGATGCAGTCATGCATTGCTTGGCTCTTTAAAGAACCCAGGTGTGGACACTTACAACCCCAAAATGGTGGAAGGTGTACACCCGGAAACCATGTTCATATCAGAAGTGCTGATCTGGCAGGGAAATCCTTCAACCATTAGAGGGCTGTATGACCGTTTGTGCCAAAAAGACCCCCTTGTAACTGAGGCACAACACAGCCACACACTCCTTTTAGCAGACGGGCTCTGCCCTCTCCTCAAGACAGCCAGAGTGTGCACCTCCAGTGTGCAGATTGGCATCAAACAGCTCTCCCATGCTGTGGACATTGTTGCAACAGACCAAAGGGGGGTCACATTATCCTACGTCCATTACTCTCCTGTAGGGTGCCATAGGAGCTACAAAGCCACACTCCACACCCTCCAAAATATGGCGCACTGGCCTCCAACGTCTTACGACACCCAGGTCTACATCAAAGGATATTTAACCTGCCGCCAGTTTCTGCCATCCCAGCCAACCAGTCAACCTCCGCTTCAGCGAAGAGGGGTTACATTACCTTGGTTCCACCGTCAGACCAACTCGGTCGAACCAGCACCAAAATTAAAAGTAGGTAACAAATTCCTCTTAACTGTGACATGCAGCTTCATTAAGTGGGTTGGACGCTTGTCAGAAAAGGTTGACACCGTCATCCCACCTGCTGCGCTTTTGCTGAACCAGATGAAGTCCTACATCGAACTCTCCTCCTCGAGAACAGAGCTTGTCTCCATGTCCGGGAAAGTAGAGACCAGTGCGTAGGACTAGTTAAATAGGTGCATGTTTCATGAACTCACACTAACATGCACCAATCACTAACAACTTTCTTCAAGAGAAACAGTTAAACATATAACTACCTTCTAGGACACAGTCTTAAACTGTAAGTTGGCACGATAATTTTCCATAACACTCTGCATGCACAGCACACCTCACAAAAGTGATTAAGAATGATGTAATGGACACCCACATTGCCAGAGATTTGCCCCTATGCAAAATCTTATTAAAGGAAGTTGGTTCATCTGTAGACAGCCCCACCGAGGCACAGATACCTACTGGCCTAGTTCTGCTGAACTTAGTAGAGAAATTCTAAGTCCTTGCAACCTCCACAAACACACCTGGCTTGTAACCTAGGTACTGCAATTCATTTATTCTTTTTCTCCCTTTTTTCACATCTAGATAGTTTAGAGACAGGAGTCATATTAAAACCCATCATCATTTGGAAGAGCAAATGGTTTAAGCCTAAACCTGTTTTAAACATTAGTTTTTTTTTTTAGATTACACAACGCAAACCAGCAGGTTAAGTGTTTACAGGTCAGGATTGATTCCCTCACATTCATTCCACCACGGTTCATAGCACCGCCTTTGCCAATGACACAGCCAGGTTCCAGTGCCTAATAGAAGTTGGACGAATATTGGACTGTGTTATTTTTGACCAGGGCATGTCATTTAAATCCCATATTAAACGGTTTCTAGGATTTACTTCTTTCATCTCCGGAACATTGCCAAAATTAGAAATATCCTATCCAGGAGTGACGCTAAAAAACTATTCCATGCATTTGTTACTTCAAGGCTGGACTATTGTAATTCTTTACTATTAGGATGTCCACAAAATGCAGTTAAAAGCCTTCAGCTGATTCAAAATGCTGCAGCAAGAGTTCTGATGAAAATGAAAAAGAGAGATTATATTTCTCCTATTTTAGCTTCCCTTCATTGGCTCCCTGTTAAGTCCAGAATATAATTTAAAATTCTCCTCCTCACATATAAAGCCCTTAATGATCTAGCTCCATCATACATCAGAGATCTGATTGTTCCATATGTTCCTAACAGAGCACTTTGTTCTCAGACTGCAGGTTTACTGGTGGTTCCTAGAGTCTCTAGAAGTAGAATTATCAAGCTCCTCTACTGTGGAACCAGCTCCCAGTTTTGGTCCGTGAGGCAGACACCCTGTCTACTTTTAAGGCTAGGCTTAAAACTTTCCTTTTTGATAAATCTTATAGTTAGAGTGGCTTAGGTTATCTTCCTTATTTTTTACCTCCGCCTTTCTCCCTCCCTGTTGGATGGAGTAAGGGGGAGTCAGGTTTAGCCTAAACCGGCTCAGTTATGGCTGAGGTGCAAACACACCCTCCATTCCTGCTACCTGTATGACCCCTTCTCTTTTCCAATGGTTATAATCAGTCAGAGAGAGAGGTATCCCGATGTAAGGATCATGATTATTGATTAATTAATATTCATCAAAAATTATAATTTAAAATCATAATTTGAAAAAAAAAAATGTTCTTAACCAAAAATCATTACTTACGAATAGAAATCAGAGATGTCCTCTGGTATTGTGATTATGGGTTCAAAGCTCTCTAATAATTACAAATTATTAACCAAAACCACCAACTGTCACTGTTTATTCAATCACTTCACCGAAGGTGGGGGGACTTCGACCTTGTTTTGACAGATAAATCTCTCTTGCACAAAATAAACACAAACGCTTCTCTTAATTATATATATGAAGATTTATTGAAGTCAAATAATCCTGATATACCATTATTCTGGTCCAAAAACCTTCACCTAACTAACAAGCACTATTCAACACAAAGGGAACTACCTTACCTTACCTTACCTAACAATAATAATAAAAGAAAAACATAAATGCGCATTTAGTGTCTATGAAGATCAAACCAGTAGTTTTATGGAAAAAATGTGTAATTTGGGTTAAATGGAAAGAAGTCCTCCTGTTGTGCTGATGTCTCGATCGCAGCGATCAGCTGATAAAACGGTGGGCCACACCCCTTTAGCCACAACCAGCTGAATGCCCCAAATCTTGACAAAGGATCATAAACTCTGAGGCAGGAACTCAGTGGAAAATCTCCAGCAATAAAACTGGAACAAAGAGTGGTCGGGCGAGGCCCAGACTGCAATTGCTTTGAATGAAAAACTTTAAAAAGTCCAACTTCTAACTCCTGGCTGATTTGAGATCAGCCGGACAAAACATTAACCACGCATGATTCAGCAGCGCTTGCGCACCAAATCAAAACATAGCTCAGCATAACATAATTCAATCAGTATTGCATGCAACTTGTTAATACCTGAGATCTACTACTGGTGATCCTACATCACCTTAACTATGCCTCATCCTGCCCAGACCTCTAAATGCACCTATGTGGTTTAATATGAAAAGAACGAAATTACTTTGATTTCTGCTCTCCACCGGTTGAGGATAGATCAGGTCTGAAGAAAAGGGAGGGGAGGGGGATCACGCGTCCGTGATCAAATTAAAGAAAAGAAACGGTAATTTCTTATCCATCCAGAAGGGGAAAAGATGAACCGTTAGTCGACTGCATTACACAAGGAGGAAAAACTCATCTCCTTGGAAATAGAACCTCTGTAGGTTTCCACCTGCGCCGGGTGTCGGTGTGGTCTTCGATCGGTAAATAAATCTCCTGATCTTCTCGTATCAGACAGATTTCCAGCTTTCAAGGTCTTCCGGGAATGGCCTTGTGGAGCAAAAGTTCGCCTGCGAGCTTTTGTCTCTTCAGATATGCGCCTCCGTTGCGCTGTCCTGTGAGACAGGTGGGAAATGGCCACGAAACTCTGCATCTCAGCCGGTTAATGCTCCCAGTGACATCAGAGCTGCGATGTCTGTTGAGTTGAGCTGCGTGTGTCAAAATGTGCGACCAAAATGGATGGCCCCAACACCGATCCTTGTAGTTTTTAGTATAACAATGGCCATCAGTGGGCTCTTGATGGACAAACTTTATCAGTTTATTATTTTACTTAATGCCCCTACACGTGGCCTGTTCTGGGGTGGCCGGGCTCTGGGACTCGGTGGTTTGGTCTGGCTTCCCCGGCGGCTCCGCGCCATTCCGGACCCTTTGTGGGGTGCCTTGAGACGACATTGTTGTAAATAACCGCTATATAAATAAATAAACTGAAACTGAAAGCATCTCTGTAGTTATGCTGCCATAGGCTTAGGCTGCTGGAGGACATAATGACCACTTTCACTCTCTTCACTACATTCTCACACTACTCTCCAATTTTGCATTATTTACTGTTATTTCAGCTTTTAACTTTATGTTCTCTCTCTTTTCTCTCCCTAGAAGCTACACCTGGCCTGACTGTGTCTACCTGTGACACTTTCCTAGAGGGGGCCATCGTCCAAGCTTCTGGTGGGAACAACTTAATGCTCACCCTCTACCAATGATCCACTTGGCCCTGTCTTTCAGTGTTTAACCCCGTCTATCTCTAAGACATATCTACTGAGTGAGCTTTTACTGAAACTAATTACATGTGCTCTCTTTCAGACTCTAATCTTGAAAACTGGCTCAGAGTTTATCTGTTCTTTCTTTCTAGATGAAACGACTAAAGGAGCTACATTCATTAACATTTACTTTTCCTTCCCAAAGGAAGTACTCCTGGATCAGTGCTTCTGGGTTATTTTTGTTTCTCTGCTCTGTTCTCTCAAACCTCCAGTTGGTTGTGGCAGGTGGCTGCTCACACTGAGCCTGGTTCTGCTGGAGGTTTCTTCCTGTTAAAAGGGAGTTTTCCTCTCCAATGTCGCTACATGCACGCTCAGTATGAGGGATTGCTGAACAGTCAACACCAGTGACTGTCCACTGTTGCTACATGCTCATCCAGGAGGAGTGAATGCTACAAATCTCTGACTCGATGCAATCTGCTGGGTTTCTTTAAATAGAAAAACTTTTTATCCAATTTGAATAAATAACTGAATCTGACTGCACTATTCAATGGTTAGGATTAATTGGAATGTATGTACCTGACTTTTGTGAAGTGCCTTGAGACAACATGTGTTGTGAATTGGTGCTATATAAATAAACTGAATTGAATTGCATTAAAGTGCTTATTACTAGATTCACATTCAAACATTTGCAAACAAGTATTCATACACCAACACACAGATCTGCAGGAAACTTGGGATTAAGTGCTTTCTGAGTTTCTGGTGGAGGATGTCTGGTTTTATAGTGTTGAAGGCCGAGCTTAAGTCCACAAACAGGATCCTGGCATACATTTCTGGGTGGTCGAGATGTAGTCCCAAGTTGACTGCATCATCTGCTGACCTGAATTCTGCAGAAACATCAGGAATCAGCTAATAATATGCCGAATTTATCCAAGAATCATATACCATTAAATTTAAATTTTCTATTCTTGATAATCTATGGGATTTCCCATCAAGATATAATAAACACTGATGAGGGCCTAGCAGCAGTGAATGTTCTTTGAATGAGGACTGTTGATATTTAGAAGGTAAAATGTTTTAATTAAAGTGGTTGTTTTTGCCAATAAAATGGAGAAACTACAGTTTTTGTTTTTGACAGTAAAATGTAAAACTAAATTATCTGAATACTCTAAAACTTAATTAGAAACAATTGAATTTAACATTTTTATATTTCTTTTGTATTTTTTAAAAGTTTTATTTCATTTATTTATTTGTTTTATTTCTTTTTATTTTTTATTAATTATTTTCTTATTTAATTTTTTTTCCAAGGGCAGAAGAGAGATTTGAGCAGTTTTGGGGGGTACAATACATGGAGCGTGGAAGCCATGTACGGAGGCCTTAGTCCTCAACGCAGTTGTCCCAGGTTTGAGTACTGCTACGTATAGTGAGTGGCAGCATTAGCTCCTTTATTTGCTTTGTCTATGAGTTAGACAACATTTCACCAATAAATGTTTCATAATTAGGAAATATTTACTTTGTAAACTATATAAACCTCGTACTCGTACCCGTCGTCTTCCGCTCTATCCGGGACAGGGTCACGGGGGCAGCAGACTCAGCAGAGACACCCAGACGTCCCTCTCCCCAGACACCTCCTCCAGCTTCTCCGGGGGGAGCCCAAGGCCTTCCCAAGCCAGCTGAGAGTCATAGTCCCTCCAGCGTGTCCTGGGCCGTCCCCTAGGCCTCCTCCCAGTGGAACGTGCCTGGAACACCTCCTGAGGAAGGCGTTCAGGATGCATCTGGTGTAGATGCACAACCCACCTCAACTGGGTTCTCTCAATGTGGTGGAGCAGCGGCTCTACTGCAAGCTCCTCCCGGATGGCCGAGCTCCTCCCCCTATCTCTAAGGGAGTGCCCAGCCACCTTACGGAGGAAGTTCATTTCAGCCACTTCTATCCGGATCTTGTTCTTTCGGTCATGACCCAAAGTTCAAGGCCATAGGTGAGGGTAGGAACGTAGACCGACCGGTAAATCGCGAGCTTCGCTTTTCAGCACAGCACCCTCATTACTGAGGCAGCCGAACCGATCCATCTGTCAATCTCCCGCTCCATTCTTCCCTCTCTCGTAAACAAGACCCCGAGATACTTGAACTCCTCCACTTGAGGCAGGAACTCCCCTCTAACCTAAAGAGGACAAGCCACTCTTTTCCGGTCGAGAACCATGGCCTCAGACTTGGAGACTTGGAGATAATGCTTTATGTTGGCTCTAACAGCAACAAATTAGATTTAATTTGAGGCAAAATTGTTATACTATTCAGAACTGACATTTTTCACGTTGCTACTCCTTCCAGTCACTGGAATTGTTTTCTTGGTTAATCATCAAAATTGAGTTTATACCAAAATAAAGAGTTGTACAATTAAATGAAAATTCTTCTATTGCAATGATTTTTTTTGGCAAAACAGCAAATTTAGGTAAATTTAGGCAAATCTGGAGCAGCTGATCTTCATCCCAGCCGCTTCACACTCGGCTGCGAACTGCCCCAGTGCATGCTGTAGGTCTTGGCTAGAGGTGGCCAGCAGGACCACGTCATCTGCAAAAAGAAGAGACGGAATCCACTGGTCTCCAAACCAGACCCCCTCCGGCCCTTGGCTGCACCTGGAAATCCTGTCCATAAAAGTTATGAACAGGACCGGTGACAAAGGGCAGGCCTACCAGAGTCCAACATGCACCGTGAATAGGTTCGACTTAGTGCCGGCAATGCGGACCAAACTCCTGCTCCGCTTGTACAGAGACCGGATGATCCCCCTATAGTTGGAACATACCCTCTGGTCACCCTTCTTTTGAAGCCCAGCCCAGTTTGCCAGTCCAGAGGCACTGTCAACCATGACAGCCCCACAACATCCAGAGACTTGAGGTACTCAGGGTGGATCCCGTCCATCCCCAAAACCCTACCACCATGGAGCTTATTAACCACCTCGGTGACTTCAGCCTGGGTGATGAAAAAGCCTAACCCCGAGTCCCCAGCCTCTACTTCCACCAGGGAATGTGTGATGGCAGGATTGAGGAGATCCTGTAAGTACTCCTTCCACTGCCCGATAATGTCCCCAGTGAAGGTCAGCAGCTCTCCACCCACACTGTAAACAGTGTTGGCGAAGCACTGCTTCCCCCTCTTGAGGCGCCGGACGGTTTGCCAGAATTGGTTCAAGGCCAACCGGTAGTCCTTCTCAATGGCCTCACCGAACTTCTCCCAGGCCCTAGTTTTTGCCACAGTCATAGCCCGGGCTGTGGCAGGCTTGGCCTCACAGTACCCGTCAGCCACCTAAGGAGTCCCACAAGCCAACAACAGTTGATTGGACTCCTTCTTCAACTTGACAGTGTCCCTCACTGCCGGTGTCCACCACCAGGTTCAGAGATTGCCGCTGCGACAGGCACCACGGATCTTACAGCTGCAGCTACAGGCAGCAGCATCGACATAACATGGGGGAAACATGGTCCACTCGGACTGTATGTCTCCAACATCCCCCCGGAATCTGGTCAAAGCTCTCCCGAAGGTGGGAGTTGAATTCGTCCCTGGCCGAGGGCTCTGCCAGACGTTGCCAGCAGACTCTCACTATGCGCTTGGGCCAGCCAAGTCTGTCCAGCTTTCTCCTCTTCCAGCAGATCCAACTCACCACCAGGTGGTGATCAGTGGACAGCTCAGCCCCTCTCTTCACCCAAGTGTCCAAAACATGCGGCCGAAGGTCTGACAACACTACAACAATGTCGATCATTGACCTCTTGCCTAGGGTGTCCTGGTGCCAAGTGCTGATGAATACCCTTATGCATTATATACAATCCGTGACTAGCACAGAAGTCCAATAACGAAACACCACTCAGATTCAGATCGGGGAGGCCGTTCCTCCTGAGCGCGCCTTTCCAGGTGTCACTGTTGTTTCCCACATGGGAAGTCCCCCAGCAGAATAATGGAGTCCCCGGGAGGGGCACCATCCAGCACCCCCGACAGGAACGCCAGGTACTCCGCACTACCGCTCGGCCCGTAGGCAAAAACAACAGTCAGAGACCTGTCCCCAACCCGAAGGCGCATTGATGCGACCCTCTCATCCACTGGGGTAAACCCCAACATGAGATGGCTGAGCCGGGGGGCAACAAGCAAACCCAGCCCAGCCCGCCGCTTCTCCCCATGGGCTTCTCCAGAGCAGAAGAGAGTCCAGCCCTTCTCGACGAGATGGGTTCCAGAGCCCACGCTGTACTTGGAGGCGAGCCCGACTATTTCTAGTCGATATCTCTCGACCTCCCGCACAAGCTCAGGCTCCTTCCCCCCCTGCGAGGTGACATTCCACGTCCCTAGGGCCAGCCTAAGCATCCGGAGATCGGGCCACCGAGGTCTCTACCTTCGTCCGCCGCCCAATCCTCTTTGCACAGGTCCCTCATGGTTCCCCCTGCGGGGGTTGGGCCCACTGGGGGGAACCATAGTTAGGAATTATTTTCTTTGTAAACTACATAAACCTTTGATGAGTTTAAGTTTCTGTAATATCTAGCTTTTTACCATTTCTCATAGTATCTTGTTGTCAAATTCTGGCCATTGCTTTTTTGGCATCTGGTTTTATATTTTTGTTATTTCAGTATTATCTTCACGAGTAGTTAATTCTTCATCTAGATTCTTTCCGAGTTTCCACTCTTAGTTTATTTTCTCAGTTGCATCAGATAACACTCCCAGTCTGATTTAAAAATAATTTTTTTACCCTTACCTCCGATATCTCAATCTAATACCTTAACACAAACATTTGACTTCCCAAAGAACAATTACTGAATACTTATCATATTTGATCCTGTGGTGTATCATCCTGCAGCCAATCATCTGCCCAATGCCAATTATCAGCATTTTGTTCTTTTTTCATCCACTGTTAGGTTAGATAGGTTTGTTACTTGTTGTTAATGCTTGTTGTTAATGCTTGATTTTAGAAGAAAGATTATTAAACTTTAAATTGCCTTAAACAAGGAGATAACGAGTTTAAGTGATTAGTCAGCATACATGGTAGTAATCTCACCCTATAAAGAGATTTTTAAAAGCTACCGTCCCATTTTTTAAAAATCAGTTCCCATTTGTTATTTTCTCATCAGTGCAAATTACACACCTAGATGGTACAATGCAGCTACTGGTAATTCCTGGCCTGTAATTTGTTGGTGAGTGTGTGTGTGTGTTGTTTCGGTGTGTGTTTTGTGTTCTGTGTGTGCCTTAGTCTTTCGTGTCAGTCCAGGTGAGATCTGGTTGAACTCTCACTTATCCTCTGATGAGCTCCTTATATCTCCACTCGGTAGACAACATGCGAGACATCTGATCTCATCACAGCTTGTTCACAGATAGACATTAAGCAAACGTTGTTCTTGCAGAACACTTTTGTGCCCTCCATTTCTAGAGGGATCCGTTTTTGTGTCTATATGATTTATGTTAGATTCTCATATAGAGATGGAAATTATTCACTGAAAAAATGTTAAGGACATCAACGAGATGCAACAACATGCATTTGTAGAAACTAATAAATGTACCTAATATTTATATAGGGAACCATTTCCATGTATATATGAATTCAATCCTGTAAGACTCACAATGAAAAGACACATAGGTAGCGATTAGAGAAGTTTATTTACAAATATTTTTTTCTTTGGCGCTCGGACCCCGAAGGAAGATACGAACGCTGAGAATCACGTGAGCTCGAATGAACAACTTATGAATAGGATTAGAGATGTCTTCCCCCTGGGATCTGACTAGTGGTGAAGTGGAGACTCAAGGAGGAAGGGAGGAGCTAGGAAGCCAGATGGTGGAGGTGGGGAGGAGGAGCGTCGCAGCACAGCTTGGAGAGCGAGGAAGTCCGTGACTGAAGATCTTTAAAGCATAGCCTTGGATGGTGATTGGCTGAAGAGGAAATGCGGACTCGATGCTGATTGGCTGGAGCAGGGACACATGACGGAGTCATTGGACAGAGCAGAGGAGAGGGTGAGTCTTCCAGATTGAATTTTCATCAAAACTCCATAATGTAGAATGAATATGTTGGAGAGCACACAGGTTCGTTTAAAATAAAAACCTCTTGGCTTTTGAATAGATTTCAACTATAAAACTTTTAAGTATCAAAAGCCTCCCTTTTCCGGTAGAGAACCATGACCTTGGACTTGGAAGTGCTGATCTTCATCCCAGCCGCTTCACATTCGGCTGCACACCGCCCCAGTGCATGCTGTAGGTCTTGGCTAGAGGGGGCCAGCAGGACCATATCATCTGCAAAAAGAAGAGACGAAATCCACAGATCGCTAACCAGACGCCCTCCAGCACTTGGCTGTACCTAGAAATCCTGTCCATAAAAGTTATGAACGGGAGGACCTGTGACAAAGCACAGGCCTGCCGGAGTCCAACATGCACCAGGAACAGGTCCGACTTAGTGCTGGCAATGCGGACCAAACTCCTACTCCGCTTGTACAGAGACTGGATGGCCCCTAATAAATGACCCCCGACTCCATACTCAGGGAGCACCCCCCACAGGGCACCACAAGGGACACAGTCAAATGCTTTCTCCAGGTCCACAAAACACATGTGGACCGGTTAGGCAAACTCCTATGAACCCTCAACATGGTTCTCGACTGTGTTGTTATTATGAATCTGACAATATTATTTTATATTAATATTTTAATATTTTATCAAATAATATTTCGGTCTGTTAAGGGTTGTCCTGTGAATACCAGCCCAGTAAGGCAATGGTATTAGGACAAAATAGAAAGGTGTGAGATGAGCTCTGACATTATTGAACACCATAAACTCTGCACATATATGGAATGAATTCACACAATTTCTTAAAATACAAGAATTTATTAACAAAAATAAGTCAACTCAAAGTCAAACATATTTCAATCAATAAACTCTTTACTATGCTAAAACAATCCAACTAAACTACCAAGAGGAATTAAAGAATAGGGAAGATTGATGGGCTATGTGCAATATAAATAAGTTGATTAAAGATGATTGAAAATTATGACCAAAAGAGTGATGCAACATTACCATGCAATGTTTATGTTTGAGAACCAAGGATTATCTTGAAGAATCTGGAAATGAAGTTAAGTTAGTCTTGGAACCAACTTAGGAAATAATCAGCAACATTTAGACAACCCTTCACAATGCAAGATCGGATAAAATATTATTTTAATGAAATGATATTTTAAAGAATGATCTACTGAATAAAAGCAACCTTCTGGATGACTAATTCTCAATGGTGTCTAATTAGCTGCCTTCATTTATTCAAATAATATTTGAAGAAATATTATAAAGGGGATATTCTGGAAACGAGCCAAATCTTTCTGGAGAAATGGGCTTAATGGTGTTTACTTAGTTATCAAATCTAGTAAATGATGTTCAGGGACTATTATTCACTAGCTTGAAAACCAACAACCTTTCTGTTGAATACTCTTTAGTAGCAAGCACGTGTTCTTACTGGTTAGCAGTTGAGCTAACAAAGAAGCAGATAGCTTAGCACCAGAAACACACACATACCTTTAAAATATCTCGGTTAATATAAGGGTTAAAATGCATATGTGCGGACAGCGCGTTATGATCAATGTTCTGTTTAAAAATCACCCTTTAAATAAAGTTTGTCTTAACTTTAAAAAAACATACAAAGAACACAAACCGGGCACGTGAGCTGCAGATAGCCTGCTAGCACTAAGATAGCCGTTTCACAAAAACAAAACTTCATAGAATGAAAACGTTCAGATTATTACATCCTAAATGTTAATCTGCCCAAACCTAACCTCTGACCATGGTGAGGAAATGTTGTCCAAGGGGCGATGAAGTTTGAAGAAGGTATTGTAGAATATAAACTATCTATGTGTGTAACTGGAATGTGCTGATAGAGGTCATAAATTGGTGAAGGACAGGGGAGCATGTCAGATAGGGAGTGAAGGAGATAGGATGAGAGGAGCCTGCTGGAAGTAATAACAGGAAGCACTCCTTATTTGAACATAAGGAACTGTTATGCAGTACGACTAAGTGATATGATATTTGTAAAAAAGGAAATGTACACACCCTGGAGACCTAATAAAACGAGCTGGAAGCGGAGAGAGGGCAGAGATGTTGCTCGCAGGTGTTGGCTGTGGCATTTCTCTCCCTCTGCGCAGAGGCGAACTTAAGCTGATTGTACTTTGTGTTTATTTCACTCTTTTGAAACCTGTCCCCAAAACAACAGACCTGGGGAAGCAGAGACGGCTTCGACAACTTGGGGGCGTCGTCCGGGATTTGGGGAAACAGGTGAAAATTGGGATCACTGACAAGGACCAACAGACACCGGACACAGGCTAGCC
Source organism: Girardinichthys multiradiatus (assembly GCF_021462225.1). Taxonomy (NCBI): domain Eukaryota; kingdom Metazoa; phylum Chordata; class Actinopteri; order Cyprinodontiformes; family Goodeidae; genus Girardinichthys; species Girardinichthys multiradiatus. Next base: position 1,537,141 of record NC_061794.1, on the reverse strand, counting down.
AAAAACTACAGAAAAGGTAAGCAGAACCTGTTTTATCAAATTCTGCTTTTGAATTTTCAATAGGCTAAATTAATATTGTGTCCGATGTCTTAGTAAGTCTGAGTCTGCTAAAACTTAAGAAAAAGAGTGTCATAAATGTTGACTAGGATTTAAACTGGTGAATAGGATATTGTTTTAAGAAAATTACAAGACTTAGTGGTGGTGTTGTGTGGAAAAATATAGTAGTTTCTCGAACGTGGCACTTCAGAGTACGTCCTCGACAGTGGGGTACTGTTAGCTGGGTTAGAGGCCCGAGGAACTGAGAAACCTTGAATTCTACATATAACTGAGAACAAGACCAGGCAAATACACTGTGTATGAATGCTGATGAGTAACGGAGATATTTCTCTGCGAAAACTCAGATTACAGACGTCTGCACAAGCACAGAAGGAACAATAGTTTGAGAGGTTAAATAAATGAGCTGTGAGCTGGACACATCCCCAGCAAGAACAGACAAGATTTACAGTTTAAATGAATGAGCTGTTAGCTGGACACACACCCCGGCAAGAACAGACTAATTAGGAAAACACGAGTGAATGAAAGCTGTTGTGTGAGTGGGGAAGAACACCAAGCAGCGAGCGATTCCCATTGCGGGTTAAAAAAAAATGGTGTGAAAGGCCCGGGGACTGGATAAGTGTTCGGTCTGGTAACCTGACGGTGATAACAAGGACCGGCCACTGAAAACAGGCTCCTGGGGGGTGGGTGTGTTCTGGTGTCTTGAGGGTCGATTAGAGAACCTTCAATTAGACCTTGAACTCGGGACATAGCGTGCCATACGTCCCGGTCGGTCAGAACTGAATGAGTGAGTGACTGAGATAACGCATGAAATATATCTTTTAGAAAAAAGGATAGTAGTTGTCATAAGATGGAAGGTGAATTTTATACAGAAACAGATGATAGTGGATGGGGACAGAATGGTCCATGGAAGAGCATAGAGAACCAGCTGCTAATAATGAAAGCTGCTATTAAAAAATCAAATGAACAAAGAGGAGCAGAAGTTGGTTAAACTGATGGATTCTAAAATAAATGAAGAATTGTCAAAAAATGGACAAAGCAAGACAGATAGAGAGAATGTTGGCAAGTGGTTCTAGTTGAAGATGAAACAGTCAAAACAGGAGAAAGAGTTGGCTGACAAACAGTGTAGAGACAGCAGGTGGTTGGGCAGAGGAAAGTGGAAAGAACTTAGAGAAAAAGCAGAAAAGAATGAAAATTTTTAGTCACAGATGGGTTTGCTGTGGCAAAGTAGTGACCATGCTATGACTGAGAAAAGAGACAGGAAAAGCAGACAGATTAAAAATAGCAGTACAGTTGAAATGCCGCCACCCTATACACTTCCCACTCCCCCCACTCCTCCCCCCGCAGGCTTATACCCCACGTTGCAAGTTACTCGGGGACACGTGAGCGTGTGTGATCTGCCGCCAGTAAATGGCCAGTCTCCTCCTGGCCCCCATTGCCACCAGTATCTGAGGGTACTCCTCCCCCTGCTGGACATGGCTATAACATGAGACCCCGAACCCAGCCCAAACCTTCTTATATGGGTCCACTGTTCCAACAACAATTTGAAGGAAACAGATACAAACCATTCACACTGGGAGATCTCACCACTTTGTGTGAGAAACGTCCCCCTATCACAGAAGGTGCCTCTATATGGCTACAGACACTGGACTCCCTGACGGCAGGCAACACTTTAGCTCTAGGTGATTACAGGGCCATTGCTGGACGATGCATGAAGCCACACAGCTGTAGGGACATAGAGCTTGTTGCGGGTATAACAACAGCACCAGATGGGGACCCATTTACCTTCTATTCCACTCTCATAGGCATAGCGCTTAGACAAATGTATCCAGTAACCAGAGGACGTACCATTCCAAAATTTGAGTGGAACGCAAACACAAATCCTAGAAAATACTTAGATCAGTGCAAATCCATGTGGCAAACACAGACAGGAACTAATCCAGACAGAGCTGGTCCCCAAAGGGACTGGTTCCGGGATGCTGTCTTAAGAGGGTTACCGTTGCAGGTTAAAACTAGTATGGAAGATAATCCCAACCTACCTGGGTCAGAGACTGGAGTATGGGAGCGCCATCTGATGCATCATTTATCTAAAGTCAAAGAGGCAAAACAAAATGAGGAGAGTGAAATAAAAACGTTACAAACTCAGCTCCTGAAAATGCAATTAGCAGAAGCTAAACAGAAGGTGGGGGAAAAGAAAAAGGAGGGTAAAACACCTATAATTATGTATGAAGGTGCAGTGTCTCAGCCCCCTCAGGCTCCTCCATTTCCTGGAAATCGAGAAACAGCAGGACAGTGGCATCAGGCCCCGGTCCCATATCAGGGACATGCTGGTCGTTTTGGGGGATGGGGAGGGCCGAGAGCAAGGGGATTCCAGAGAGGACCACAGAGGAGACTGGGTGGTGCTGATGTGTGTTACCACTGCAATAAGCCTGGACATTGGGCCCGAGATTGCCCCCATAAGAATGGTCCACCCGGAGGGTATGGGTGTTGTGTTCCCGCCATGGCTCCTCCGGCCCGTCCATACAGAGGCAGAGGTGGTCCTGCACGCGGCGCACACGGACCACAACTCCAATTACCGGCCTGGGACGAGCCTAGTCTCTGGCCTGAGCACCACTGAAGGTCCCCACCGACCCCAGAAGACAGCTGGACTGCGGACCCCCTGCTGTCTGTGACTGTGTCCGGAAATAGCCTTCCTTTTCTGGTGGACACTGGGGCCACATGTTCAACCATCAAACAGACTCCTCCAAACACACTCTCCACCAGGACTACAACTGTCATGGGGTTCTCGGGGGCAAAACAGGTCCTGCCATATACCAAGCCCTTAAAGACTGAAATTGGTGGACAGACACTGAATCACAGTTATCTAGTCTCCACTGACACACCAGTAAATTTACTGGGTAGAGACATGTTGATAAAAATGGGAGCAACCATTTTATGCAGGAGTGATGGACTGCAGGTTCACCTGCCCAATGGGACCCAGTTATTTTGTGGCAATAACACTTCTTTTTCACATGGACAATACCTCCTCCAGCCACTGCAGGACTCAATGGTTGACATACAGGTCCTTCCCAAAATATTAGCATATTGTGATAAAGTTCATTATTTTCCATAATGTCGTGATGGAAATTTAACATTCATATATTTTAGATTCATTGCACACTAACTGAAATATTTCAGGTCTTTTATTGTCTTAATACGGATGATTTTGGCATACAGCTCATGAAAACCCAAAATTCCTATCTCACAAAATTAGCATATCATTAAAAGGGTCTCTAAACGAGCTATGAACCTAATCATCTGAATCAACGAGTTAACTCTAAACACCTGCAAAAGATTCCTGAGGCCTTTAAAACTCCCAGCGTGGTTCATCACTCAAAACCCCAATCATGGGTAAGACTGCCGACCTGACTGCTGTCCAGAAGGCCACTATCGACACCCTCAAGCAAGAGGGTAAGACACAGAAAGAAATTTCTGAACGAATAGGCTGTTCCCAGAGTGCTGTATCAAGGCACCTCAGTGGGAAGTCTGTGGGAAGGAAAAAGTGTGGCAGAAAACGCTGCACAACGAGAAGAGGTGACCGGACCCTGAGGAAGATTGTGGAGAAGGGCCGATTCCAGACCTTGGGGGACCTGCGGAAGCAGTGGACTGAGTCTGGAGTAGAAACATCCAGAGCCACCGTGCACAGGCGTGTGCAGGAAATGGGCTACAGGTGCCGCATTCCCCAGGTCAAGCCACTTTTGAACCAGAAACAGCGGCAGAAGCGCCTGACCTGGGCTACAGAGAAGCAGCACTGGACTGTTGCTCTGTGGTCCAAAGTACTTTTTTCGGATGAAAGCAAATTCTGCATGTCATTCGGAAATGAAGGTGCCAGAGTTTGGAGGAAGACTGGGGAAAAGGAAATGCCAGAAGTCCAGTGTCAAGTACCCACAGTCAGTGATGGTCTGGGGTGCCGTGTCAGCTGCTGGTGTTGGTCCACTGTGTTTTATCAAGGGCAGGGTCAATGCAGCTAGCTATCAGGAGATTTTGGAGCACTTCATGCTTCCATCTGCTGAAAAGCTTTATGGAGATGAAGATTTTATTTTTCAGCACGACCTGGCACCTGCTCACAGTGCCAAAACCACTGGTAAATGGTTTACTGACCATGGTATCACTGTGCTCAATTGGCCTGCCAACTCTCCTGACCTGAACCCCATAGAGAATCTGTGGGATATTGTGAAGAGAACGTTGAGAGACTCAAGACCCAACACTCTGGATGAGCTAAAGGCCGCTATCGAAGCATCCTGGGCCTCCATAAGACCTCAGCAGTGCCACAGGCTCATTGCCTCCATGCCATGCCGCATTGAAGCAGTCATTTATGCCAAAGGATTCCCGACCAAGTATTGAGTGCATAACTGTACATGATTATTTGAAGGTTGACGTTTTTTGTATTAAAAACACTTTTCTTTTATTGGTCGGATGAAATATGCTAATTTTGTGAGATAGGAATTTTGGGTTTTCATGAGCTGTATGCCAAAATCATCCGTATTAAGACAATAAAAGACCTGAAATATTTCAGTTAGTGTGCAATGAATCTAAAATATATGAATGTTAAATTTTCATCATGACATTATGGGAAATAATGAACTTTATCACAATATGCTAATATTTTGAGAAGGACCTGTATACTGGGATTTGCTGCAAGCCGGAAACCACTCCGCACAGAGGCATTCTCTCGGCTTTCCATCGGTGGAAATCCTGGGTCTCCACTCTGGTGCCCTATGTACCTCCTCCTGACCCCCCGCATGTCACCTTGTTTTATGATAGAAACATTTGTGAATGCTACCAGGAAAGCTTTGCTGACGAGTTAGAGGGTACGCACTGGGACATTGTCACCACAGACATTTATGTAGCACCAGGAGTGGTGGCCGAGGTTCACTTGGCTGAAGAGCAGGAAGTGTGGTTTAGGATGTGGTCTGATGGCGTGCCTCATGTCTCTTTGGCTCTGCACCCAGGTCATGAAGCACGTGAACTTGGAGGTGTGTTAAAACGCTCCCTGAGCCTACAGGATTGGCAGCCTTTGGCAACCCCCAACCTCTTTCACTCGCCCTCAGGTAACACTTATCGCATATTCAACCACTCTACGGATGTGGGCACACTGGAGCATGTTCAGTTAGACAGACACCATGGTAGGGAAAAAAGAGACCATCCACTGGCAGCTGCTATTGTGGAAAAAATGCCTTCCACCCTCTGGGCAGAGGGGCCCACAGATGTAGGCCTGATTCAATGTTCCCCCATTACCTTTCAGTGAACCACCGACCAACCAATATGGAAGCCCCAATACTCTCACAAACCAGCAGCAGAATCAGGCATTAAAGATACAGTGGAAGGCCTCTGGAACTCAGGTGTTTTAGAGTCCACACATTCCTCTTCATGGAACACACCCATTTTGCCAGTGGAGAAAATAGGGACAGGTAAATGGCGCATGGCACATGATTTACGGGCCATAAATGCAGCTTTGGCCACCCCTACCGTTCCCATGCCCAATCCCTATGTTGCTTTGACAAATCTTAACCCTGACCATTGCTGGTTTACCTGCATTGACCTGGCCAACGCATTCTTCTGCCTTCCTTTAGCTGAGGAATGCAGGGACATTTTCGCATTTACCTATAAATCCCATAGGTATAGATACACTCGTTTGCCGCAGGGATTCGCGTTTCTCCGGGAATCTTCAATAAGGTTCTGAAAGAATCTCTCCAAGATTGCCCATTACCACCAAACGACACTCTGATTCAGTACGTGGATGACATTCTCCTCGCAACACCCACTGTGGCTGAATGCCTTGAGGCAATAGAAATTGTCCTGTCGCATTTGGCCAAAAAAGGCTACAAGGTTAGCAAAGCCAAACTCCAAATCTGCAGACGCCAGGTTGACTTTCTGGGCAGAGTTGTTTCCCAACCTGGCACGGGGATGTCCCCAGCTCATCAATCTGCAGTTTTGTCCCACCCAAAACCACTCCTGGTTAAGGACATGTTGTCTTTCCTAGGACTCACAGGGTATAGCAGATCTTTTGCGCCCGGCTACACCGACCTCACTGCACCCCTTAGAGAGCTTGTCAAAAAACAGGGCATGAGAAACCTCACTGCCCCGCTTGAATGGACCAGAGAAGCCGAAAAAGCGTTCATTAACTTAAAAACCAGCCTCTCGCAAGCTGCACATTTGGCACACCCAGATTACATGTTGCCCTTCCAGTTGGATGTTTCTGTCACAGCACACACGGCAAATGGTGTGCTGTTCCAGAAAATCGGGGAATAAGAACAGTGCTAATGTACATAAGTGTAATGTTGGACAATATGGAACAAAGACATCATGAGTGCACCCGACACACAGCAGGGATGGCTAAAATAATCCAAAAAACAGCTCACGTAGTGATGGGACATCCTCTTAACATATTGACATCACATGGTGTGGTGGCCTTTGTGAACTCTCAGGCTTTCACACTCTCACCACTGAGACAACAGAGGCTGAGTAAGGTGCTGGAGGCCCCAAACATCACATACACACATGAAGGAATAAACATGGCAGATAGAATAACTACCGGTACACCACATGTCTGCTCAGAAAAAGTGGAGTTCAATGAAAAAAATCAGACCAGATTTACAAAGTACATTCCTAACAGATGCCCGAAACCTGTACACAGACGGGTGCTGCTTCAGACATGACACAGAAGGACTTAAGGCAGCATACGCGGTGGTGGAAGACACAGGGACAGATTTTGTCACAGTACAGGCAGAGGAACTGACAGATGCACAATCAGCGCAGAGAGCAGAAGTTTTGGCAGTGATAGCTGCTCTGGAACTAGGAGCAGGACAGAAGGTTAACATCTACACAGATTCCGCATACGCTACAGGAGCGGTACATGTAGAACTCAAACAGTGGCTGAGGACAGGATTCAGAACTGCAGGACAGAAATCCATTAAACATGAACAGGAAATGAGAAAGTTGGCTGAAGCTTTGTTGCTCCCTCAAGAAGTAGCCATCATTAAATGCAAAGGACATAACAGCAGTAACACCAGAGTAGTACAAGAGAACCAGGCAGCTGACCAGGCAGCTAAACAGTGTGCAGGATATCAGCCCAGGCACATAATGTTGTGTTCAGAAGCAGGGTGGACACCAGAACCCACCCTGGAAGAAGTAATTAAATTACAAAAGGGGGCCTCTCCCGAGGAAAAATCAGTTTGGAAGGCCCGAGGGGGCTCAGAGAATCAGAGTGGTCTCTGGAGAAGCCCAGACGGACGTCCCATCTTGCCACTAGGTCTTACCAAAGTAGCCCTAGAAGAAGCACACGGAGTAGGACATGTGGGAAGAACTCAAATGTTTAAAAATCTCGAACACTGGTGGCACCCTGTTTTGAAACCAATGGCAGTGCATTGGATTAATTCATGTGAGATGTGCAGGCAGTTCAATGTTAGACCAACCTTGAAGCCAGCACCTGGAAAGTTCCCAGTAGACCAAAATAGCAGGAAAATAGGTTATCCTTGATTATACAGACATGACTGAGAGAGTAAATGGGTTCAGATATCTGTTGGTGTGTGTGGATGCATTTACTGGATGGCCGGAGGCATGGCCTACAAAAAAGGAAGACAGCAAATCTGTGGTGAAGTGTTTGATAAATCACTATATCGATAGACACGGTTTTCCAGCTAAAATAAGGTCTGACAACGGAACACATTTCAAAAAAGAGGAACTCAAGGAAGTGGAAACATTTCTGGGACTGAAACACTCATTTGGTACTGTGTACCATCCACAGTCACAGGGGAAGGTTGAAAGAATTAATCAAACCCTTAAAACCAAATTGGCTAAAATCTGTGCACAGACCAAAATGAATTGGGTTACTGCCTTACCATTAGCTCTGATGTCTGTATGGAGTTCTATAAATCAGAAACATGGTTTGACCCCACATGAGCTGCAAACAGGGAGGCCATTTCCAGGCCCCCAAACAAGGTTACCGTTTCTCACTGTGTGAACAATCTATGTCTCATCGTGATTATTACAGATCTCTCCACAGTCTTGTTACAGCTTTCTCCAAACAGATCCCAGCAGAACCAGAGACCAGGGTCGGAACCACCACCTCGGAAGCCGAGTGGGTCCTCCTGAAAGTCATCAAAAGGAAGTGGTCAGAGCCAAGGTGGACTGGTCCATTTCAGGTCACAGAGAGGACAACCCATGCAGTCAGGCTGAAGGGCAAAGGTGACACTTGGTATCACTGGAGCCAGTGTGTAGGAGCAGAACCACCTGAACGATCCCTTTCTCAGGTCCAGGAAGATTTGAGCGAAAACACAGGAAAAGACAATCTCAATTCTCTCACCCAAGAAGGGGCAGAATAATCCCCGGGTGAGAGAAATTAGCCCAGGGTCAGTCTGCCCTGAGAGCTGAAGACAGAAGAAGAACAGCAGAAGAAGAGGCGGAAGTGATTGAGTTTCCCTCTCACTAGGAGTGGTAGAGCTTCCCTCCCACCCCAGAAGACACTATTCGGCGAACATTTTATATTTTATACTACATTTAGATTTTTCTGTATTTTTTTCTGGTAATGATTTAACTCTATATGTTTATGTTTTAAGTTTCATAAGTTTAAAAAAAATGAGGACACTGGAAGGGTTTGATAATGTCTTTGATGATTTCTATTGCAGTATTTGTAGCGATAATGATGACCTGTGGATGTTGTTGTGTACCATGCATTCGTTCCCTGATGGTGCGCCTCATCACCTCCACAATTGAAGGGAGGGATCCAAAGATAACGATGCCACTGTTGCAAATTGACCATAACCAGGATGAGGACTCAGAGTGTGAATTCATGGACGCATAATAAGATGGATGCAAGTTTTCTTAATGATTTTCTCGTTTTACAGGTGGTACAGTAATATTTTTACTTATTTCTACTTATTCTTAGAAGTACTTGGTTGAAGGACATTATAGAGTGTGACCTCTTATGAGAGTTCAAAAGGGGGTGTTGTAGAATATAAACTATCTATGTATGTAACTGGAATGTGCTGATAGAGGTCATAAATTGGTGAAGGACAGGGGAGCAGCGGGTAGGGAGTGAAGGAGATAGGATAAGAGGAGCCTGCTGGAAGTAATAACAGGAAGCACTCCTTATTTGAACATAAGGAACTGTTATGCAGTACGACTAAGTGATATGATATATGTAAAAAAGGAAATGTTGTACACACCCTGGAGACCTAATAAAACGAGCTGGAAGCGGAGAGAGGGCAGAGTTGTTGCTCGCAGGTGTTGGCATGGGCATCTCTCTCCCTCTGCGCAGAGGCGAACTTAAGCTGATTGTACTTTGTGTTTATTTCACTCTTTTGAAACCTGTGCCCAAAACAACGGACCTGGGGAAGCAGAGACGGCTTCGACAGTATCCACAGTGAACAAAGGGTTAGCTTCCCGCTAACCTCCTCTGCTTCTCACGATCAGAAGGTGCGCTCGTTCTGTGAACAAAAGGGTTAGATCCGGAGCTGTAGCTGGGCGGCCTGTCCTGTCCGCTGTGGTCTCTGCTGTCTTCCTTCCAGACTGGGAGACCGTGTCTTTGCAGGGGCTTCTCTCGAACACCGTTTGCGTGTGCGGGGGCTCGGAGAGACAGTCAAGCAATGCTTGTACCTTAATTACCCCTGTTCATGAATGAAAATACCGGATACACAAACAGTATTTCATCCGTACTTATCTTTACATATGATCGATGATCGTATGGCTTCCTTGGATCCAGTTGAAGAGTTTATGTCTTTTTGCCAGCAAAAGACATTAGCGCGCTTTGTTCTCCTCCTATCCCGTGTTTTTGTTCAGGTAGTGGCGTCACAGGAAGTCAGCAGTTATCCCGTTTCCTGGTTGTGCCGGAAGAAGGTTAATGCACTTTATTTTGAAAACTCGAGAAATGTCTGTACCGGAGTTTAATGTTGAAATCCATGGCTGTGGGTCCCAACAACTGGAAAAGGGTGGCTTGTCCTCTTCAGGTTGGAGGGGAGTTCTTGCCTCAAGTGGAGGAGTTCAAGTATATTTGTCGAGAGAGGATTTTGGGTCGGACCAAAGCGCTGACAAGAGCTCGGTAGTTTATTCTTAAAAAAGGTCGAAACGTAACAAAAACACTGCAGGTATGAATCCAGAGACAAAATCCAAAACTTTCAAAACACTGCAGGTACTTTGGAAAAACGTAGCATAAGCGAAGCAAAAACAAAACATAGTCATGGTAGGGAAAGGGGTAATCGACAGAATAACAGAAGGAACCAGCCCAGAACAGAGACACCAAACCAACTAATATACTGGGGGAAAAACAAAAGCAGATAATCAACGGAACAGGGAACAGGTGCGACAAGGGGGCAGGAAAGGAGCAGGAATAGGTGAAACAAATACAAAGGCTGAGGAAGAGTGAAAGGACAGAAAACACAAACTAAGCAAGAGAATAAATCAGAGGAGGAAATAAAGAACTAGAATAACTATGAACTAAAGTAAACAGAGAAACTAGAGGGGAACATAGAAACAATAACCTAAGAAATAAACAAAGAGCCATAAGGAGAATCTAAATTACAAAATAAACCATTACAAGAACCCACAAAGTCCAAAATGTCAATCCATGACATAGCCCCCCCCCCCCCCCAAGGTCGGATTGCAGACGACCTCTGGGAACTAACAAGAGTTAAAAGCAAAACAACCCACCCAGGGTGGGCGGAGGGAGGTCTTGGGAGGAGGGCCAGAGTCCAAAACAAAAGTAACTCCCAATAAACAAAACTAGAGTCCATGATCTCCAGGGGCAAGAACATAAATCCAGGAGGCCGATGATCAGGGGGCCTGCGACGACAAAGCCAACGATGAAGGAGCTGATGATCCGGAGGCCGGCAATGAAGTAGCCAATGAAAAGACTGACGGTCAGGAAGCCGGCAGCGTCGAAGCTAGTGGTGAAGAAGCAAGTGTTCTGGAGGCCTGCAGCGACGTAACCAGCGATGAGGCCGATGATCCGGAGGCCTGCAGCGGAGGAGCCAACGAAGAGGCAGGTGCCTCGGACACCTGCGGCGAGGAAGCAGGTGCCTCGGAGACCTGCGGCGAGGAAGCAGGCGCCTCGGAGTCTGGCAGTGGAGATGCCAGGCAAACCCACGAAGCGAGGAGTCAGGCAGTCTATGACGTGGCAAGATCCTTAGAGACTTGAACCTGGCGTCCGGAGTGGACCCAGGCTTAGAGTCGTAAGGTGTATGGTCAGGAGTACGGTCAGTCAAAAAGTCAGTCGTCAAATAGTCGAGCTGTGGTGTGTCAGGCTCAGAGTCAGGCTCTGGTGTGTCAGGCAAAGAGTCAGGCTGCAATGTCTCAGGCAAAGGGTCAGGCTCTAGTGTGTCAGGCAAAGGGTCAGGCTCTAGTGTGTCAGGCAAAGGGTCAGGCTCTAGTGTGTCAAGCAAAGAGTCAGGCTCTGGTGTGTCAGGCAAAGAGTCAGGCTGCAATGTCTCAGGCAAAGGGTCAGGCTCTAGTGTGTCAGGCAAAGGGTCAGGCTCTAGTGTGTCAGGCAAAGGGTCAGGCTCTAGTGTGTCAGGCAAAGGGTCAGGCTCTAGTGTGTCAGGCAAAGAGTCAGGCTCTAGTGTGTCAGGCAAAGGGTCAGGCTCTAGTGTGTCAGGCAAAGGGTCAGGCTCTAGTGTGTCAAGCAAAGGGTCAGGTTCTAGTGTGTCAGGCAAAGGGTCAGGCTCTAGTGTGTCAGGCAAAGGGTCAGGCTCTAGTGTGTCAGGCAAAGGGTCAAGCTCTGGTGTGTCAGGCAAAGGGTCAGGCTCTAGTGTGTCAGGCAAAGGGTCAAGCTCTGGTGTGTCAGGCAAAGGGTCAGGCTCTAGTGTGTCAAGCAAAGGGTCAGGTTCTAGTGTGTCAGGCAAAGGGTCAGGCTCTAGTGTGTCAGGCAAAGGGTCAGGCTCTAGTGTGTCAGGCAAAGGGTCAGGCTCTAGTGTGTCAAGCAAAGGGTCAGGTTCTAGTGTGTCAGGCAAAGGGTCAGGCTCTAGTGTGTCAGGCAAAGGGTCAGGCTCTAGTGTGTCAAGCAAAGGGTCAGGTTCTAGTGTGTCAGGCAAAGAGTCAGGCTCTGGTGTGTCAGGCAAAGGGTCAGGCTCTGGTGTGTCAGGCAAAGTGTCAGGTTCTAGTGTGTCAGGCAAAGAGTCAGGCTCTGGTGTGTCAGGCAAAGGGTCAGGCTCTAGTGTGTCAAGCAAAGGGTCAGGTTCTAGTGTGTCAGGCAAAGGGTCAGGCTCTAGTGTGTCAGGCAAAGGGTCAGGCTCTAGTGTGTCAGGCAAAGGGTCAAGCTCTGGTGTGTCAGGCAAAGGGTCAGGCTCTAGTGTGTCAGGCAAAGGGTCAGGCTCTAGTGTGTCAAGCAAAGGGTCAGGTTCTAGTGTGTCAGGCAAAGGGTCAGGCTCTAGTGTGTCAGGCAAAGGGTCAGGCTCTAGTGTGTCAAGCAAAGGGTCAGGTTCTAGTGTGTCAGGCAAAGAGTCAGGCTCTGGTGTGTCAGGCAAAGGGTCAGGCTCTGGTGTGTCAGGCAAAAGGTCAGGCTCTGGTGTGTCAGGCAAAGGGTCAGGCTGTAGTGTGTCAAGCAAAGAGTCAGGCTGCAGTGTGTCAGGCAAAGTCAAAAGGTCAGTCCGTATTTCCAGTAACACCCCCCAGAGGAAACTGAGCAGGTGCTCTGCACCAGGTCGTGAAGGTAACCCGACCACGGGCTCCTCCGAATCATGGTGTGGAGGTGAAGGCAGCCCACCCACGGGCTCCTCCGTGTTGTGACGATGTTCTGTAGACCCGGCGGCGGCCGGCTGAGGCTCTGTAGACCCGGCGGCGGCCGGCTGAGGCTTTGTAGACCCGGCGACGGCCGGCTGAGGCTATGTAGACCCGGCGACTGCCTGCTGAAGCTCTGTAGATCCGATAACGGCGGGCTGAGGCTCTGTAGGCTCTGTAGGCTTGGCTGCATGCTGTGAGTCCTGAGACTTGGCTGCATGCTGTGAGTCCTGAGGCTTGGCTGCATGCTGTGAGTCCAGCGGCTTGGCTGCCCTAACGGCCACGAGAAGAGGGTCGAAGGGACCTCCAGCGGAGAGTGGAGCTGGAGCGTCTAACCATCCCACAGCAAGAAACTCAGCCTGAAGTAATGAGTGCACCTGGTCCAAATCCTCTGGGTGATCCATTAGATGGAGCACGAATCTACAGCAACGATTCAGAATCAGAATCAGCTTTATTGCCAAGTTCGTGCATACAAACAAGGAATTTGACTCCGGTACACTTTGCTCTTTTGTTCTGTTTTTGCATTACAGAATATACAAATTTACAATTTACAATGTACAATATACAATGTACAATGCAATATTCTGCATTACAGAATATACAAATTTACACTTTACAATGTACAATATACACATATCTAATAGAAAAGGTGCATTTGCAACATCTGTATGCTGTTGTTCTGTACTCTATTGAATGTTCATCAGAGAAAAAGCCTGGGGGAAGAAACTGTCTTTGTGGCGGCTGGTTTTAGTGAACAGTGCTCTGTAGCGACGGCCTGAAGGTAAAACTCTAAACAGTTTATGTGCAGGGTGTGTGGGGTCGGCAGAGATTTTGGCAGCTCTTTTCTTGACCCTAGACCTGTATAAGTCCTGGATGGAGGGAAGGTCAGCTCTGATTATTCTCTCTGCAGTCCTGATTATTCGTTGCAGTCTGGACCTGTCCTGTTTTGTGGATGAGCCAAACCATACTGAGATGGATGAAGACAGGACAGACTGAATGATGGCAGTGTAGAAGATGACCAACAGCTCCTGTGGAAGGTTGAACTTCTTGAGTTGTCTCAGGAAGTACAGTCTCTGCTGGGCCTTCTTTCGAACAGTATCTATGTGCGAAGACCATCTCAGGTCCTCAGAGATGGTGGTTCCTAAGAACCTGAAGTGGTCCACGGCCGATACAGTGTTGTTGAGGATGGTGAGGGGGGTGTATGGGGGTGGTGTTCTCCGAAAGTCCACCACCATTTCCACAGTCTTGAGTGGGTTCAGTTCAAGGTAGTTCTGACCGCACCAGTGTACCAGCCGATCCATCTGCTGTCTGTATGCAGACTCATCACCGTCCTGGATCAGTCCAATGACAGTGGTGTCGTCTGCAAACTTAAGGAGTTTCACGGACGAGTCCGATGAGGTGCAGTCATTTGTGTACAGAGAGGAGTGGGGATAGAACACACCCCTGGGGGGCACCAGTAGTTATTGATCTGGATCAGGAGAAGATGCTCCCCAGTCTCACCTGCTGCTGTCGGTCTGTCAGGAAGCTGTTGATTCACTGACAGGTGGAGGCTGGGACGTTGAGCTGTGTGAGCTTCTGGTGGAGGATGTCTGGTATGATAGCGTTGAAGGCCGAGCTGAAGTCTACAAACAGGATCCTGGCGTACGTCCCTGGGTGGTCGAGGTGTCGCAGGATGAAGTGTAGACCTAAGTTAACAGCATCATCTGCTGACCTGTTTGCTCAGTAAGCAAATTGCAGGGGGTCCAGCAGGGGGCCTGTGATGTCTTTCAGGTGCTTCAACACCAGCCGCTCAAAGGATTTCATGACCACAGACGTCAGGGCTACAGGCCTGTAGTCATTTAATCCTACGATGGTGGGTTTCTTGGGAACCGGGATGATTGTTTGAGGCAGGAGGGGACCTCACATTTCTCCAGTGACTTGTTGAAGAACCTTGTGAGGATCGGAGCAAGTTGATGTGCGCAGGCTTTCAGACATGATGGGGAGACGTTATCAGGTCCTCCAGCTTTCTTTGTTTTCATGCGCTGAAAGAGCCTGTTTGCCTCTTCCTCGGAGATCTTTTGTGCAGGCAGAGGATCTGATGATGGGAGTTTGGTTGCTTTATGGGAGGAATTTGTTCCTGAATGGGATGTAGAGGGGATGATTTGAGGTGTAAATGGCTTCTTGTCATGTCTGCAGTAGAAGCCATTCAGACGGTTGGCCAGGAGACGACTCTGTTCAGGATGGGTGGAGGGGCTCTAGTAGGCAGTCAGGTTTCTCAGACCAGTCCATACAGCTGAAGTGTCACCAGTAGAAAGGCTGTTCTTAAGCTTCTCACTATAGCTTCTCTTAGCTGCTTTGATCTCTTTTGTTAGTTCGTTCCTGGCCTTCCTGTACCACGCCCAATCTCCACTGCTGTGAGCTTCTTCCTTTTCCCTGCGCAGATTCCTGAGGTGTGGAGTAAACCATGGCTTATTGTTCCCAAAGGTGCAGAAGGTCTTGTCTTGGTCTGCACACACATGTCCTCACAGAAACTGATGTATGATGTCACCACATCAGTTAGTTGGTTTAAGTCAGTGGCTGAGGTTTCAAAAACAGTCCAGTCTGTGCATTCAAAGCAGGCCTGTAGCATCTGCTTTGATTCCTCAGTCCACTTCTTAACAGTGTGAACCTTGGGTTTGGAAGCTCTTAGTTTCTGTCTGTAAGTTGGGATGAGGTGGATTAGATAATGATCCGAAAAACCCAGAGCAGCCCTGGTAACAGCATGATATGAGTCCTTTAAAGCTGTGTAACAATGGTCCAGTGTGTTTTTGTCTCTGGTGGGACACTTAATATGCTGTCTGTATTTGGGGAGTTCATTGGAGAGGTTTGCGCTGTTAAAATCTCCCAGTATTATGATGAAAGAGTCCGTGTATTTTTTCTCCAGGTCTGTAATCAGCTCAGAAAGATGTTTTTCCGTGGCAGAAGTGCAGCCATGCGGTGGAAAATATGAGCCAATTATTATAAACGAGGAAAACTCTCTCGGTGAGTAAAACGGCTTACAGATTATGGAAAATGACTACAGATCCGGGCTACATGTTTTTCCCAGCAGTTTTACGTCTCTGCACCAACTTTCATTTATATAAAAGCAGATTCCGCCACCTCGCTTCTTCCACGATATCTCCGTGCTGCGATCCGCTCTGAGCAGCTGGAAGTCCGGCAACAGTAATGCGCGGTCCGGGATGTTTTCACTCAGCCATGTCTCGGTGAAGCAGAGAACCGCTGATCCGTGGAGGTCCGTGTTTTTACCGGTGAGAAGAAGCAGCTCGTCCATCTTGTTGTTGAGAGAGCGGACGTTTGCCAGGTGGATTGAAGGCAGTGGTGTGCGAAGTCCTCTTTTGCGGAGCTTTACCAGTGCGCCAGCACGCTTTCCCCTCCGCTGTTTTCGGCGCAGAATCCCATATAGAGCCGCAGCTCCACTCGCCAGGAGCTCAGTGAACCTCGGATCAATGAAAGATGGTGAAAAAAACCCAAGAGAGGACTCTCTGATGTCGAGAAGTTCCTCTCTACTGAATGAGACCACAGGATTGTGGCCCGACACCACAGAACTGTGGCTCGAAAAACATAAAAACACACAAAATACAAAAACAAAGAGAGAGCGAAGCTCCGAGGCTGCCGTCGTCGGCGCCATCTTGAATGTGATTCCTCATAAGTTTCCTCTTTATTTCTTCCAGCCCGGCTTCAATCCTACTCGGGGCTGGAGGCTGTACTGGCGGCTGAAGAACAGCAGAGGGCATGACGAGCTCAGGCGCTGCTGCTGCTGCTGTGGAATGCTTGCGGCGCCGGCGACATCTCCGACGAGACGGGGCAGGATTCAAACTGGGAGAGTGTGCTGCAAGCAACTCTGGCTCCGAAAACGAGGAGGAAAAACAGACTGGAGCCAGTAACTCACTCCGGGGATGAGGAGAGGGTCTGTGGCGCAGCGGACCGGTACCCGGAAGGGGAATGGCCAGCCTGGAGCCCCAAAACGGTGACCGCTGCTTTCTCTCCTCTGCAGCCTGACGAGAGCTCTTCTCCGCTTCCCGTCTCAGGTACTCCCACAGAGTAATCACACTATTGTCTGCTTGGTCCATCTGGCTGGTTCCTAATGTCGAGGGAGGATTTTGGGTCGGACCAAAGCGCAGACAAGAGCTCGGTAGCCGCATCATAGTTTATTCTTAAAAAAGGTCGAAACGTAACAAAAACACTGCAGGTATGAATCCAGAGACAAAATCCAAAACTTTCAAAACACTGCAGGTACTATGGCAAAGCGTAGCATAAGCGAAGCATAAGCGAAGCAAAAACAACACATAGTCATGGTAGGGAAAGGGGTAATTAACAGAATAACAGAAGGAACCAGCCCAGAACAGAGACACCAAACCAACTAATATACTGGGGAAATAAAAAAAGCAGATAATCAACAGAACAGGGAACAGGTGCGACAAGGGGGCAGGGAAGGAGCAGGAACAGGTGAAACAAATACAAAGGCTGAGGAAGAGGAAGAGTGAAAGGACAGAAAACACAAACTAAGCAAGAGAATAAATCAGAGGAGGAAATAAAGAACTAGAATAACTATGAACTAAAGTAAACAGAGAAACTAGAGGGGAACATAGAAACAATAACCCAAGAAATAAACAAAGAGCCATAAGGAGAATTTAAATTACAAAATAAACCATCACAAGAACCCACAAAGTCCAAAATGTCACTCCATGACAATATTGGGGTTCACGAGCTTCATGAACTTTAGGTCATAACCGAAAGAACGAGATCCCAGATACAAGCGGCTGAAATGAGCTTCCTCCTCCTCCCTTAGATATAGGGTGAGGAGCTTGGCTATCCAGGAGGGGGTCGGAGTAGAGCCACTGCTCCTCGACATCGAGAGGAGCCAGTTGAGGTGGCTCAGGCATCTATACCAGATGCCTACAGGACACCTTCCTCGGGAGGTGTTTCAGGCACGTCCCACTGGGAGGAGGCACAGGGACGGCCCAGGGGAAGCTGGAGGGATTATGTCTCTCGGCTGGCCTGGAAAGGCCTTGAGCTCCCCCCGGAGAAGCTGGAGGAAGCGTCTAGGGAGAGGAATGTCTGGGTGTCTCTACTGAGTCTAAAGCCCCTGCGACCTGGTCCCGGATAAAGCGGAAGACAATGACTTCGACACATATGTTTATGAACTTTTAAATAATGAGGAAATAACATTAAAGACACAGTAAAAAAAAAAAAAAGAAAAAGATTAAATACAGCTATCAACAATAAAAGCCACAGAAGGTTTTTGAAGAGGACCATTGAGTATTTCAGGTGTTGTTTAAATTCCCTCTATTCTACCAAATTTCACATTATCATTGTTGAAGATCTAAGAGTAATGCACCCTTACTTTGTTGTATGCTATCACGTGTACAGGAGGCTGCATGGAGCTGTTGGTAACTGCTGCTTTCCTGCAAGGGGACCCTGGGTTTAAATCCAGACCCAGGATCTTTTAGCATAGAGTTTGCATGCTTTTCCTGTGCATGCCTGGGTTTTCTCCAGGATTCTCCCACAGACCAAAAACTAGTGCAAAAGTGAATTAATTTTTGTCCTGTGTGTTTTGCCCTGTGATGCAGTGGCGATCTGTCCAGGGTGTATGCTGCATCTCGCCCAATGACCGCTGAAATTAAGCCACTGCCCAACCCATGCAGCGACTCTGCAAGAATAAGCAGGTATAGACAATGAATGGATATCAGGTATACAATGGAATTACAATACATTGATTTAATTTTGGTGAACCACTGGAAATATTTTAGTTTCTGAGTTGAATAAAGGTGTCATACTGCCATATTCTCAGAGGAGGCTTTTTGTTTCTACTCTTCCATGTAAGCCATGCGTATTGGTCTTTTCTAATTGATTTCTCATAAACTCCAACATTTAACATGCTTACCAGGCATTATGTCTTTGAGCACTGCACACTCTGACCTTGGAAGGAATTTGCTGGAACTTTGACCTGTGGGAAGACTGGCAGCTGTCTTAAATGTTTGCTCTTTCTCATTGGAGTATAACAGAACAGACCTAAAAAGTTTTCAAAAGGCCTTGTAGACCTTTACAAAATGATACCTTTTGTAAACAATATCTTTCATTTTTGGCATTATCTTTATCACACCTGTATGCTCCAGAGCACTCTCTTTTTGTGGGCATAATTATCAGTGTTTTCATTCAATGTATTGAATAAAAACATTGATGAATAAAGGTCATTTATAGGTGTATTAGAAGTTAGAAAGGAGCCAAGGTTTCAATGCAAACTTTATACAGCAGCTAGAAAGCTTGGAGATCTGTTTATTATGACCTCTTTAAAAGATCACCAAGACGTATGGCTTTTTAAAAATAATATAGGCCCATGAAGAAATTGAGGTCAAAATGAATCCCTTTGAACAGAACTATAATATAAAAGCTATCGTCATCGATCACTGTTTTTTGTGTAGTTAGATTTGAATATTTGAGCCAAATACTCAAATTAAACTTGTGTGTGTAAAAGAATGAAGGCTGTTAAATAAGCTAAAGAGATCCAGCTTGCTGACAGACGTATCCTGAGGAAACACCTCAGAAACTACAGGAGCAGTGGGAATGTGTGAATGTGGAACCATCTGTAGTTGTAAACAGCTCATTCAGCTGCTGTTCACTTCAGACACTTGGTTTGTTTATGTCAAGGGTATTCAATTAAAACTGACTGAGGTCTAGTCACAAACAAATCCTCCTAGTAAAAGCTCTGACCAGAAGTCCAGCTTTTGTCTTTTTGTGTCTTATCTACCCAAATGTTCACATTTCAACTTTTAACAATTTGCACTTTTAGAGTAAACAACAAACTATTTTAAGATAAATAAAAGCAATCCCTGGCAAATGAATTTTAGGCCTTTATTTCAGATTAAAACAAAACCTCAGAATAAAATACATTTCAAAAGTGCAAACAGAGCCTAATAACCCCTTTGTCTCTTAAATTGAATAGGTCCCACCATAAAGAATTTAAGGCTAGGAAAAAACCAAGCGCAAACAGTGCAAGCAAACAATTTTGTAAAACAGATCAGCATCTTCAGAAAACAATGAATAAAATGTCTCCTCTAGGGGTAAAATGAAAATAGAGCTTTTAACACCATTATTCCCATTTGGGTTATTATTTCTTTCTTTTGCTTTGTTTCCACATCTTAATGACAATAGCTTGAAGGATGTTAAACATTGAAACAATTTAATAGGTCCTGTGAATCCCAGCTTACCACATGAGTCTGTGAATTCCATTAAGCAATCAATCACTGTTGACTCTTTCTGTTATTCTTCTTTTGGAAAGGAAGAGGAGTGAAACCTGAAACCGTTATTTCCAATAGCCCTCCCATTTCTCTGTTTGCTCCCACGTTTGTTCCCCTTTTCCTGGAGCCACTCTACTTTCCCAGCTGGGCTCCAAACAGCCCAACATTGCCACCCTACCTGCCCAAGCTGTTCCACATCTTATCCCAAGAGATACCACTGTGGTACTTAATGCCTTCTGTTTCTGCTTCTGAAGGTAGGTCTCTGAACTGCTATGCTGCCATACATTGACCGGTTTGAAAAGATCTGCTCAGGAAGAATGAGAGAACATTGGAGAAACGCTTTGACAGCTTTGTCAAACTGGTGTCATTGGGTGTTCATTATTCAGATGTGATGTGTTTTAACAGCGTCTGGTGGCTCTTTTTATTTCAAACTGACTGACAGCAACTTTATTTACTGAAAACAAACTTTAAGACATTGTCATTAGTTTAAATTTAATTTAACCTTAATTATTATTATTATTGTTGTAGCAATGAATGGGAGATATACTTGATAAAATTTGATTTTGGGTGGAAGGTTTTATTTTTGTGTGTTTTTATTTCCACATGTATGAATTAATGTTTTCAACTTGTGATTGACTGGAAAATAGTATAATAAAATATGAGCGGCAAAAAAGCACACAAAAAGTAGTTTTAAAACAGATCTAAACATTATATAGTAAGTGTCTTGCTTGCTTACAGTTATAAAAAAGAGCAACGGTCTTATATAAGCTGTAAACGTTCACAGTCCATGCTACGAAAAGAGGGCTGGGCCTCTCCCAGGAACAAGTTGTACACTGTTGCTACACTGTGTGCCACAGTATTTGCTGCAGAAGGCAGGGTAAATTTACTTGATTGTGAAAAAGTTGAGAAAAGGAATAACCTCTGCATATTTTACTCTAAATCAACTTTTGTAGAAGTTTTCTTGAAACACACAGCACCAATTTATGTTCAGGGATATATAAAAATAACTTCTGGTCTCACTAAATTACATGAGGGAATTACAAAATAAGTTATGATAATATTAAAGAGGCTAAATACATTAAGCTATGAGACCAAAGGAGTTTAGTAGAACAGCACAGGTCATCTGCGTTTTTTTTTTCTTTATCTCATCTATAATATTTTTTTGCAAGTATTGTTTTCTATACTGTTACTCTTTACTTTTATACTTGTCTTGGGCAAAACTGCAAAACTGTCGACTGATGACTGCCTGATGGTATGATGGACAGACCTGGTAAACCCAAACAAGTGGTGAGAGTGAACTGGGAACTGGCAGAGAACCCAATATTGGGAGATGTGTGACCTCCAGAAGTTCATTTTCTGAGGGACTAAAGAACATCAGAATAAATGGATATGGGGTTGGAATTTCTGGTGGTCTCAAGACATTTTCTGGAAAACCGTATTAAAACTCTGTAAGGAAAAGCAAGGGCCATCCCAAGCTATGTATGGTTGTAGGACTGGAAGGGGGTGTGGGGTGTTAGTGGAACAATGCTTACTCAGACTGACGATATTGATGGGTGGTGGAAGGAACACTTTCAAAATCTCCTCAATCCAAATGTCATAATGAGGGTTTCTGTTGGACCACTATACGGGGAAGGACTCCTGAAGCTCGAAGTTTGCAGGTAAGACAACACTTTGTTGCTCATGGCTGGACACGGACAGGGTACCAGGCGTCCACACAAACAAAACAACACATAAGGAACCAGCGGGGAACAAAGGAAACAAACGGGCCTAAATACAAAACTGGACAGCAGGGGGAACCATTGACACACGTGACTAGACAATCAGAGGAAAACACAGAACAGGTGTGGGCTTGGGGTGCAGGGAGACAGAAAACAAAGGACCATACCAGGTAAAATAACAAAACACAACTGAAGAACTCAAAACACTAGCAGGTATGATATAGTCCCTCCCTTTAAGGGCGGATCCCAGACGCCCACAAAACAAAAACAAAACAAACATCCGACAAGCGCGGGCGGAGGGGGCCTCAGAAGGAGGGCAAGAACCAAAAGCAAAACAACCCGACCAGGGCGGGCAGAGGGGGCCTTGGAAGGAGGGCAAGAGTTCAGGCAGCCGGCCCACATCCAGAGTTCAGGCGGCCGGACCGGTGGCTGTCCCCGGCAGATCCAGCGATCGGCAGGAGAACCAACAGTGGAGCTCAGAGGCGCAGTGCGAAGACCGCTGGGACCTTTGGCAAGGCCATGGAGATCTGCCGCGGAGCCGGCAAGACACAGCAGGCGGTGCGTCCTTGCACCCTCTCAGGGACCAGAATTGGAGACTGGTCCTCCACGAACTCCTCCGGAACAGGAACCAGGGATGAAGTCAGTTCGTTCTCAGAGCACTCCAGGACAGGACCGGGAAGTGGAGCAGGAAATGGAGGCAGTCCATCTAGGAGCCCCTCACGGACAGGAACAAAGTGTGAGGGTGGCTCGGCTTGGGACCCCTCCGGAACAGAATTAGGAACAGGATCGAGGTGGGGAGGCGGTTCTTCCATGAACCCCTCCGGAACTGGACCAGGAACAGGATTAGGAATCGGAAGCAGCGGTGATGGCTGATCAGGAGCTAAACTATGAGCTGGAAAACCGTGTCGAGCTTCGGTGGAGAGGCGGGTGGAGGAGGGAGCGGGAGATCTCCTCATAGAAGCGACAATTTCTCCCAGGGCCCTTTGTCGCTCTGCCTCAATCTCATGGTGAATCCGAGGTTTGTGGAAATAATCCCTCCTCGCCTCGAGCCAGTCTTGGAGGCTGCCAGCTATTTTCAGCCTTCTCCATGTTGAGCTGGGAGAGGTTACCAGGGGAAAAAATCATTTGGCCAAAACCTCACCCCTCTTGAATTCCCTCACCATTCCTCCCGCTTGGTCCCATTGGCTGGTTCCTCCTGTAATAATGAGGGTTTCTGTTGGACCAATATGCGGGGAAGAACTCCTGAAGCTCGAAGTTTGCAGGTAAGACGATACTTTATTGCACATGGCTGGACATGGACAGGGTACCAGGTGTGCACACAAACACATACAACACATAAGGAACCAACGGGGATCAAACGAAACAAACGAGCTTAAATACAAAACTGGACAGCAGGGGGAACCATTGACACACGTGACTAGACAATCAGAGGAAAACACAGAACAGGTGTGGGCTTGGGTTGCAGGGAGACAGAAAACAATGGACCATACCAGGTAAAATAACAAAACACAAACTCAAGAACTCAAAACACAAGCAGGAATGACACCAAACACATATGGGAAATAAGGGTCCAACAAACTGTTAAGCATTACATTCAGGAGGAGCAATCTTGGCTTTCACCCTGGCTGTGAAAAGGTGGACCAGATGATTCCCTAGGTCAGGGGTTGGCAACCTTTAGTGTGGTCTTCACACATGCTCTCTATTTTGACTTTATGATGCTAATGCTGGAGAAAACTTGTGAATCAAGTATGTTTAACCAAAATTGGACACAATTCCAAATGCATACTTTTTCATGTTCATATATGTTGTGATTATGATGATGAATATATTATTTAATCTTTTATGAAATAATATTTCTGTCTATTAAGGGTTGTCCCATGAATACCAGCCCAATAAGGCGGTGGTATTAGGACAAAGTCGAAAGGGATGAGCCAAGCTCTGACATTAACCGGAAAACTCTGTACACACACAAAATGAATTCATGCAATTTCTTAAAATACAAGAATTTATTAACAAAAATAAGTCAGTCAGTCAGTCAGTCATTTTCTACCGCTTATTCCATAGTGGAAACTGGTGCCTATCTCCAGCAGTCTATAGGCGAGAGGCAGGGTACACCCTGGACAGGTCGCCAAGATAAAATATTATTTTAATAAAATAATATTTAAAAGAACGATTTGCTGAATAAAACAAACCTTCTGGATGACCAATTCTCAAGCTGAGCAGATAATCTGCTAGTACTAAAATGGCTCAACATTAACAAAACCAAACATCATAAAATTAAAATGTTTAGATTATTTCACTCTAAACTACTTCTCTCTGCCCAAAACACAACCTCTTACGTGAACCATGCTGAGGAAAAGTTGTTCAGGGCGACGAAGTTGAGGAAAGCATCCACAGTGAACAAAAAGGTTAACTTGCTAACCTCCGTAGCTGTAGAATGGGGCGGCTCGTTCGGTAGGCCGGCCAAACTGCACATTACTGCTGTAGCCACGGTGATGCAGCCCATTGTCCCGGGAAAACTGCTCCACTCGGCGTTGTAGAGACAGGGTCTCTGCTGGGAACTCTCTGGATCACAGTTTGCTTCTGTAGGCCTCAGAGAGAAAAGTCAAGCCACTCTTGTACCTTAATTACCCCATTCATGAATGAATACTGGATACACAAACAGCAATTCATTCGTACTTAACTTAGTGCATATGATCGCGTGATCGTATGACACTCTTGGATCCAGTTTGAAGAGTTATGTTTGTTTGCCTGCAAAGAGACATTAGTGCGTTGTGTCCCTCCGTCCAGTTCCTCTGGGGCCCTGAATGGAAGAGGTCAGTTTGTTGCAAAAGCGAGGTTTTTATTCGGACAGTGATGTCACGGGAAGTCCGCTGTAATTCCCTGTTTCTGGCTGTGCTGGAAGTAGGTTGATGTGATTTATTTTGAAAGTTCCAGAAAAGTTTTTACTGGGCATTCATTTTGTACCCATGGCTGGGGTCCCAACATATATGTGTTGAAAATGGCACTCCATATTTCAAAAACAAGTTTTTTAAGCTTGGGGAAGTTTTCAATATTATTTTATTTGTGCTCTTTAGTGAGAGTGGCCTTCTGACGAACGACTTCTTCGAGATCTGCTGTCTGGCTTTTGAACTTGGAAATCCATATGTCTTTATCCACTATGTTGGCCAGCTCTATTTCAAGATCTGACTGACTTATCCCTGTAAATGCGGCTATTTCAGCAGGAATGGATCAATGTCCAGTGGTGTGGCAGGGAAGGACACCATAATTGCATGTTGTAGATAATCCCAATTTATGCAATTTTACTCTTCTTTGAACCTTCTCGGTGATGGGAAGTGAGAGAGCGTACCTCTCTACATCTCTGGCAATCTTGCACTAAAATGACAGAACATCCTCCAGCCAACGCAGGGCCATATTTCCCTTTCCCTGGAAATTTTCATTCAGCAAGTGATGTGTCATATCCACCATGAAATAAAACTTCTTCAGCCAATTGAGGTCTCCCAGTTTGGGATAGCTGAGGCCTTTCCAAGAATGTTTTCGCATGTTCCAGAAAAGCAGCGAAGTTTTTCAACATGTCTTGCCTCAACAGCCACTAAACTCAGTTTGTGTATGTTTCGGGAGGGGGTTGGACATAGGGTTTTTGTTGGGCCTGTGACAGTAATAGTGACGCAGAATATCGGTAAATAGCGGTTATTGGCCTTAACAGCTGTATTGATATCGGATATTGATATTGGCCCAAATTTTCATATTGGTGCATCTATAGTGTCAACACACTTTACAAGACAAACAGATCTAATTTATATACAGAAATATACACTCACCGGCCACTTTATTAGGTACACCTGTCCAACTGCACGTTAACGCAAATTTCTAATCAGCCAATCACATGGCAGCAACTCAATGCATTTAGGCATATAGACATGGTCAAGACGATCTGCTGCAGTTCAAACCGAGCATCAGAATATGGAAGAAAGGTGATTTAAGTGACTTTGAACGTGGCATGGTTGTTGGTGCAAAAAGAGAAAATATCCAGTGGGCGGGAGTTCTGTGGGCACAAATGCCTTGTTGATGCCAGAGGTCAGAGGAGAATGGCCAAACTGGTTCGAGCTGATAGAAAGGCAACAGTAACTCAAATAACCACTCGTTACAACCAAGGCGTGTAGAAGAGCATCTTTAAACCCACAACACGCCGAACCTTGAGGCGGATGGGCTACAGCAGCAGAAGACCACACCGGCCACTCCTGTCAGCTAAGAACAGGAAACTGAGGCTACAATTCGCACAGGCTCACCAAAATTGGACAATGAAAGATTGGAAAAACGTTTCCTGGTCTGACGAGTCTCGATTTCTGCTGTGACATTCGGATGGTAGGGTCAGAATTGGGCGTCAACAACATGAAAGCATGGATCCATCCTGCCTTGTATCAGCGGTTCAGGCTAGTGGTGGTGGTGTAATGGTGTGGGGGATATTTTCTTGGCACACTTTGGACCCCTTAGTACCAATTGAGCATCGTGTCAACGCCAAAGCCTACCTGAATATTGTTGCTGACCATGTCCATCCCTTTATGACCACAGTGTACCCATCTTCTGATGGTTATGTCCAGTAGGATAACGTGCCATGTCATAAAGCACGAATCATCTCAGCCTGGTTTCTTGAACATGACAATGAGTTCACTGGACTCAAATGGCCTCCACAGTCACCAGATCTCAGGCCAATAGAACACCTTTGGGATGTGGTGGAACGGGAGATTGGCATCATGGATGTGCAGTCGACAACTCTGCATCAACTGTTTGATGCTATCATGTCAATATGGACCAAACTCTCTGAGGAATGTTTCCAGGATCTTGTTAAATCTATGCCACGAAGGATTAAGGCAGTTCTGAAGGCAACAAAGGGGGTCCAACCTGGTACTAGCAAGGTGTACCTAATAAAGTGGCCAGTGAGTGTATATCAGATAGTATGGACAGTGGGCAAATATTATATGTTATATTATATTTGCCCACTGTCCACAGTGTATAATCAGTTTAATATTATTTTGTAGACAGATTATAAATCTGATACATCTGGTACATTTTAACTCGATCCTGAGTTGTTATCGATTATGACAGATTTAAGGCCAGTATATAATCAACAACAAAAAAAGAAATTTGTTCTTTCTCTCAGACATCATTCTGATTTCATTATGGTCTTGAATCTCTGGACCTAAGAAACATTTCTAGGAGTTCTGCACAGTAGTTCTTGTAAAGTAGGAAATGTCTTGGTGTTTGAGTTTTCACCATTCCTCTGTTGTTTATGTTCTGTAAGCTGTTGCTATATCAGTTAATTCCTTTAGGTTAAATTTCTTACCTATTTCTTTTGTTTCCTGTGTATTCTAGATTATTGTTGTGTTCTGTTCTTTGTACTGTTGGGATTGTTTCTGTTTGTTCTCTGTTTGACGTTTTCCCGGGTTTGATCATGTCCTTGTGTTCTGCTCCACTTATGTGCAGTAGATTAGCCTTTCCACTTCAGCATCCCTGCTTTCCTTCTACTTCAGCTATTCCACAATTCTTTGATTAGCATATATAGTTTCTTAGATATCTATCTTCTGAACCTTAGTGTTTAAGCCCCTGTCTTCTCACCGTTCATTGCTGGATCTTTTCGTTACAATACCTGTTTCTTCTCTGTGATACTGCCTTAGATTCCGTCTCTCTCGTTTCTCTCCCAAGTTCCTGCCTGCACTTTTTACCCCAAAGTATTTTTATTTACATTTTAAATATTTCACAACATATTTTATAATCTGAAAATTCTGAAATGTCAGGTTGCAGATTTTCCTTCCAGGCATTCTTTTAATGAGAGTTTTCTAATGAGTGAAATACTGTGAAAGTATATAAATTCAGATGTGGCACCTTTTCTGAGACTGTCTTTGACCATCATTTGTAAGTTGAGAGCGATGGTTAATTAAGTGTTTTACCTACCTTAACCAATATTACCCCATGCTGGACTAAATTGTGATAATGAACTTGATTCTTTTAAGTATTTTTTAACAGTAAACCATGTTTTTATCATTTTATTTACAATTAGATTTTTGACTTGTTTTTGTTGTTTTTTTTTGTGTATGTCTTAGTAAGTAAAAATAGGAAAAGGTAACTTCAGACCATAAAATCCCAGTCCTGTACAATGAGGAGTCATCATTTGTAGAAAAATAAAATATGATAGGCCTCAGTTGTGCTGCCCGGTAATACTACAGTACATTTGGACAGTTCAGACCTCCTCAATCTTGTGGTAAATGCAATCAACAGATTTGGAAACATTCTCTTCCATTGTTCCACAAAAATTCCAAAAACAGTTTCACTGTTTTAGAGAACAGATCCAAAAGGTGGTGCCAGTGGAATATTTTGAAATGGAATTTTGACGAAAATCCAAACTGAAGGACTCATTTCAACCCCCTGGCCGTCCTATGAATCCACCGTGCGTCTCTCCTCCATCCAATCAGCGTCAGATACACGTCTTCAGTCAATCATCCTCCGAGGCTTTGCTTTTAAGGACCTCCAGTCATGGATTCCCCACTCTTCAGCTGAGCTTTGACCCTCCTCCGCCCCACCTCCACCATCTCCCTTCCATACTCCTCCTAGCTCCCTTACCTTCTTAGGTCTTCACTCCACCCCCAGTATCGGATCCCAACGGGGGAAGACTTATCTAATTCTAAGCCTAAGACGTTAATTCAAGCTTATGTTATTCTCAGCATTCATGTCTTCCTCCAGGGTCCGAGCACCAAATATATTAACTTTTATCAATAAACTTCTCTAATCGCCATCTTGTTTCTTATTGTGAGTCTTTTTAGGTTGAAATAAATAAAGTTACTTTGGTACAATATTCATTTTTAAGATATTAATTCTACCCATTGTTAATACTGACAATGATTTAATCTATCAAAAGATTTTTCTATTTCCAACATTGAAGGTTTATATTGGGCTGCATGGTGGCGCAGTTGGTAGCACTGTTGCCTTGCAGCAAGAATGTCCTGGGTTTGATTCCCGGCATGGGGTCTTTCTGCATGGAGTTTGCATGTTCTCCCCGTGCATGCGTGGGTTCTCACCGGGTACTCTGGCTTCCTCCCACAGTCCAAAGACATGCCTGTTAGGTTAATTGGTAACTCTAAATTGCCCTTAGGTGTATGAATGAGTGTGTTTGTTTGTGTGTTGCCCTGCGATGGACTGGCGACCTGTCCAGGGTGTACCCCGCCTCTCGCCCATAGACTGCTGGAGATAGGCACCAGCTCCCCCGCGACCCACTATGGAATAAGGAGTAGAAAATGACTGACTGACTATTCAGCGAAAACCACTTGATCAGCAGTAGGTAAAATTTCTATTACCAGATATTTGAATTACGTTATTTGAATTATTTAAATTACGACCAAATATATGTTCCACCCTAATGCCATCAGCTAAGTTGTTACTAAGCTACAGACAAAACGCCAATGCTTTTGTGGCAATTTCTGGTGATTTTAAACATGCTTCACTCTATGCTACACTTCCAATGTTTCAACAGTTTGTCAGCTGCTCTACCAGAGAAAACAAAACGTTGGATTTGTTTTATGCAAATGTCACTCATACATCTCTACAGCAAGACCTCCTCTAGGCAAATCAGATCACAATCTTGTTTTTCTCGTCTAGTCTCGTCGTCTTCCGCTTATCCGGGACCGGGTCGCGGGGGCAGCAGACTCAACAGAGACGCCCAGATGTCCCTCTCTCCAGACACCTCCTCCAGTTCCTCCAGGGAGAGCCCAAGGCGTTCCCAGGCCAGCCGAGAGACATAGTCCCTCCAGCGTGTCCTGGGCCGTCCCCTGGGCCTCCTCCCGGTGGGACGTGCCTGGAACACCTCCCAAGGAAGGCGTCCAGGAGGCATCCGGTATAGATGCCCGAGCCACCTCAACTGGCTCCTCTCGATGTGGAGGAGCAGCGGCTCTACTCCGAGCCTCTCCCAGATGGCCGAGCTTCTCACCCTATCTCTAAGGGAGTGCCCGGCCACCCTACGGAGGAAACTCATTTCAGCCGCTTGTATCCGGGATCTCGTTCTTTCGGTCATGACCCAAAGTTCATGGCCATAGGTGAGGGTAGGAACGTAGACCGACCAGTAAATTGAGAGCTTTGCTTTTCGGCTCAGCTCTCTCTTCACCACAACGGACCGGCACAGCGCCCCCATTATTGTGGCAACCGCACCGATCCGTCTGTCGATCTCCCGCTCCATTCTTCCCTCACTCATGAACAAGACCCCGAGATACTTAAACTCCTCCACTTGAGGCAGGAACTCCCCTCCAACCTGAAGAGGACAAGCCACCCTTTTCCGGTCGAATACCATGGCCTCGGACTTGGAGGAGCTGATCCTCATCCCAGCCACTTCACACTCGGCTGCGAACCGCCACAGCGCATGCTGTAGGTCTTGGCTAGAGGGGGCCAGCAGGACCACGTCATCTGCAAAAAGAAGAGACGAAATCCACTGGTCCCCAAACCAGACCCCCTCCGGCCCTTGGCTGCGTCTAGAAATCCTGTCCATAAAAGTTATGAACAGGACCGTGACAAAGGGCAGCCCTGCCGGAGTCCAACATGCACTGGGAACAGGTCCGACTTAGTGCCGGCAATGCGGACCAAACTCCTGCTCCGCTCGTACAGGGACCGGATGGCCCCTATTGATGCCCCCCACAGGGCATCACGAGGGACACAGTTGAATGCCTTCTCCAGGTCACGGAATGCGTGATGGCAGGATTGAGGAGATCCTCGAAGTACTCCTTCCACCGCCCGATAATGTCCTCAGTCGAGGTCAGCAGTCTCCCGCCCCTGATTTTTTCCCTGATTACTGAATCAGGGAAAAGTTCCCTTTTACGTTTTAACTAACGTTTGATTTCAACTTCAACTTCATAGACTCCAATGCATTCCTAGCGTGCGGTTGGCTCTATTCAATAGAATTCTATGTAGAGGAGACCTTACCATGAGAGTGAATGGAGTTATCAGAACGCTGGTTTGTAGTGTATTAATAAAGTTTGACTGACTGACTTATCTGACTGTTTTGTTGACATTCTCTTTAGCACAGCTCCATCTAGTGGATGCATAACGCAACCCCAGTCAAACGTTTGACTGCAGTAGCTTCTATTCTATGCGCCTTACAATCCGGTGCGCCCTATAGATGAAAAAAGTTCTAAAATAGGCCATTCAATGAAGGTGCGCCTTATAATCCTGTGTGCCTTATAGTGCGGAAAATACGGTAATAAAGTATTTTTGAATTGAATTGAATTGAATTGAATTGAATTGAATCGAACTGAATTGAATTGAATTGAATTCAATTCAATTCAATTCAATTGTTTTAGTACATTTAATGTGTGATCTCTGGAGTAGGATTCTTTAGTTCATTTGGGCTTATTAACATTATGGAGGATTTTGTTTTGTTTACTTTGCAACCTAAAATATCACCAAAGCTTTGAATTTGCTGTAACAATAGATCATTTGTTTTTTTGTTTTATCAGGAACAAATCATCTCATTTTCTTTTCAGTTTCCCCCACTTTTATTGCAACGATTTATGGATGTTGACACACTGCAACTGCAAGTGGCTCAATAGCTAACCTGAATATTAAAGGAGGGCATGGAACTTTTATTGATCTCTATTAGGTTTGAAATTTTTCTATTTGTTAATTATTTTAGCTGACTAATTTTTATATAAAACTGAACCCATTGAGCTCTAAAGTGAATAATATTCAATATCATTGTAACACCCCTCCTTGAACCGTCACCTTAACGTGGTGGAGGGGTTTGAGTGCTCAAATGATCCTAGAGGCTATGTTGTCTGGGGCCTAAATGCCCCTGGTAGGGTCTCCCATGGCAAACAGGTTCTAGGTGATGGGTCAGACAAAGAATGGTTCAAGAACCCTTCATGAAGAACACAATATCGAGGCACGTGACGTCGCCCGGTACGGCGGAGTCCCACCCTGGAGCCAGGCCTGGGGTCGGGACTCGTCGGAGAGCGCCTGGTGGCCGGGTTGCTCCTCGCGGGACCCGGCCGGGCCAAGCCCGAACGAGAGACGCGAGGCCATCCCCCAGTGGGCCCACCACCTGCAGGGGGAACCGTGAGGGACCGGTGCAAAGAGGATTGGGTGGCGGACGAAGGTGGAGACCTCAACGGCCCGATCCCCGGATGCTTAGGCTGGCTCTAGGGACGTGGAATGTCACCTCGCTGGGGGGGAAGGAGTCTGAGCTTGTGCGGGAGGTCGAGAGATATCGACTAGAAATAGTCGGGCTCGCCTCCACGCACAGCGTGGGCTCTGGAACCCATCTCCTTGAGAGGGGTTGGACTCTCTTCTACTCTGGAGTGGCCCACGGGGAGAGGCGGCGGGCTGGTGTGGGTTTGCTTGTTGCCCCCCAGCTCAGCCGTCTCGTGTTGGGGTTTACCCCAGTGGATGAGAGGGTTGTATCCCTGCGCCTTCGGGTTGGGGAGAGGTCTCTGACTATCATTTCAGCCTACGGGCCGAGTGGTAGTGCAGAGTACCCTGCCTTCTTGGCGTCCCTGTCGGGGGTGCTGGATAGTGCCCCTCCCGGGGACTCCATTATTCTGCTGGGGGACTTCAACGCCCACGTGGGGAACGACAGTGACACCTGGAGAGGCGTGATCGGGAGGAATGGCCTCCCCGATCTGAATCCGAGTGGTGTTTTGTTATTGGACTTCTGTGCTAGTCACGGATTGTCCATAACGAACACCATGTTCAAACATAAGGGTGTCCATCAGTGCACTTGGCACCAGGACACCCTAGGCAGGAGGTCGATGATCGACTTTGTTGTCGTATCATCAGACCTTCGGCCGCATGTTTTGGACACTCGGGTGAAGAGAGGGGCTGAGCTGTCCACTGATCATCACCTGGTGGTGAGTTGGATCCGCTGGAGGAGGAGAAAGCCGGACAGACTCGGCAGGCCCAAGCGCATAGTGAGGGTCCGCTGGGAACGCCTGGCGGAGCCCTCGGCCAGGGATGTATTCAACTCCCACCTCTGGGAGAGCTTCGACCAGATCCCGGGGGATGTTGGAGACATAGAGTCCGAGTGGACCATGTTCTCTGCATCTATTGTCGATGCTGCTGCCCATAGCTGCGGCCGTAAGGTCTGCGGTGCCTGTCGTGGCGGCAATCCCAGAACCCGGTGGTGGACACCGGCAGTAAGGGATGCTGTTAAGCTGAAGAAGGAGTCCTATCGGCTGTGGTTGGCTTGTGGGACTCCTGAGGCGGCTGACGGGTACCGTGAGGCCAAGCGTGCTGTGGCCCGGGCTGTGGCAGAGGCAAAAACTCGGGCCTGGGAAGAGTTCGGTGAGGCCATGGAGAAGGACTACCGGTTGGCCTCAAAGCGATTCTGGCAAACCGTCCGGCGCCTCAGGAGGGGGAAGCAGTGCTTTGCCAACACTGTTTATAGTGGGGGCGGGAGACTGCTGACCTCGACTGAGGACATTATCGGGCGGTGGAAGGAGTACTTCGAGGATCTCCTCAATCCTGCCATCACGCATTCCGTGGTGGAAACAGAAGCTGGGGACTCGGGGTTGGACTCTTTCATCACCCAGGCTGAAGTCACCGAGGTGGTTAAAAAGCTCCGCGGTGGCAAGGCTTCGGGGGTGGATGAGATCCGCCCTGAGTACCTCAAGTCTCTGGATGTTGTAGGGCTGTCATGGTTGACACGCCTCTTCAACATTGCGTGGCGGTCGGGGATAGTGCCTCTGGACTGGCAGACTGGGGTGGTGGTCCCCCTTTATAAGAAGGGGGACCGGAGGGTGTGTTCCAACTACAGGGGGATCACACTCCTCAGCCTCCTTGGTAAGGCCTACGCCAGGGTATTGGAGAGGAGAGTCCGACCGATAGTCGAACCTCGGCTTCAGGAGGAACAGTGTGGTTTTCGTCCCAGCCGTGGAACACTGGACCAGCTCTATACCTTCTACAGGGTGCTCGAGGGTTCATGGGAGTTTGCCCAACTGGTTCACATGTGTTTTGTGGACCTGGAGAAGGCATTCGACTGTGTCCCTCGTGATGCCCTGTGGGGGGTGCTCCAGGAGTATGGAATCGGGGGCCCTTTATTAGGGGCCATCCGGTCCCTGTACGAGCGGAGCAGGAGTTTGGTCCGCATTGCCGGCACTAAGTCGGACCTGTTCCCAGTGCATGTTGGACTCCAGCAGGGCTGCCCTTTGTCGCCGGTCCTGTTCATAACTTTTATGGACAGGATTTCTAGATGCAGCCAAGGGCCGGAGGGGGTCTGGTTTGGGGACCAGTGGATTTCGTCTCTTCTTTTTGCGGATGACGTGGTCCTGCTGGCCCCCTCTAGCCAAGACCTACAGCATGCGCTGTGGCGGTTCGCAGCCGAGTGTGAAGCGGCTGGGATGAGGATCAGCTCCTCCTAGTCCGAGGCCATGGTACTCGACCGGAAAAGGGTGGCTTGTCCTCTTCAGGTTGGAGGGGAGTTCCTGCCTCAAGTGGAGGAGTTTAAGTATCTCGGGGTCTTGTTCACGAGTGAGGGAAGAATGGAGCGGGAGATCGACAGACAGATCGGTGCAGCTGCCACAGTAATGGGGGCGCTGTGCCGGTCCATTGTGGTGAAGAGAGAGCTGAGCCGAAAAGCAAAGCTCTCAATTTACTGGTCGGTCTACGTTCCTACCCTCACCTATGGCCATGAACTTTGGGTCATGACCGAAAGAACGAGATCACGGATACAAGCGGCTGAAATGAGCTTCCTCCGTAGGGTGGCCGGGCACTCCCTTAGAAATAGGGTGAGGAGCTCGGCCATCCGGGAGGGGCTCGGAGTAGAGCCGCTGCTCCTCCACATTGAGAGGAGCCAGTTGAGGTGGCTCGGGCATCTATACCGGATGCCTCCTGGACGCCTTCCTCGGGAGGTGTTCCAGGCACGTCCCACCGGGAGGAGGCCCAGGGGACGGCCCAGGACACGCTGAAGGGACTATGTCTCTCGGCTGGCCTGGGAACGCCTTGGGCTCCCCCTGGAGGAGCTGGAGGAGGTGTCTGGAGAGAGGGACGTCTGGGCGTCTCTGCTGAGTCTGCTGCCCCCGCGACCCGTTCCTGGATAAGCGGAAGACGATGAACGAACGAACCATTGTAACATTGTGATTTCCTAGTCTTCCTGTTACAAACCCATTTTGATCTTTATTATTAATGGTTGACAGAACGTTTTGTAAACATTCTGCTAAAAGTTTGTTAATTATCTTTAGGTCTGAATTTAACAAGCTTAATTGGTCTAAAATTCTCACATTTGTTAGTGGATTGTCTGGTCTTGGCAGTAAAATTATTAAGGGGGGAGCGAACCATTCTGAAGAGCCCCTTAAAACATTTCCAGAAGTGGAATTGTTTTAGGTTGGGTCTTGGGTGCTCTCTCTCCTGGATCAGTTTAGGCCCCTCATCAAATGTGGGGTCTATTTCCTCCTCGCCACACTGTCTGCCAACTGGTGTATTGGTGGTTCTCAGTGTCCAGGGCTGGGTGCTTTGGTGTGTGCCAGCTCACTCCCGGTGACTGCTTGCCCGGGGCCTGTCCCCCTTGGCTCTGTCAGGCCTCCGCTTGGGGGTGATGTGCCCCGGGGTCTTGGGTTTCTGGGTCAATGGCTGGATCTGCTCCGGTGTACACGGCTGCCGACGGGGCCTGTGTGCTCGTCGCTGGAGCTCGCTGGTGCTTCTGCAATGTGGCTGCTGGGTGGTTCCCCTGGGACTCTCCTCTGCTCTTCTCTGGGGGGGTTGCAGTAGTCCCGGTGGTGGTCCTCCCGGGATTCCCGTGCTCTGAGGGACCTTTGGATGTCTGTGGCTCAGATCTCCTCCGTATCTGTCTCGGGTCCAGGGGGGCAGGTCTGTGGCTCCTCACACTCTCTATTGCATATTTTTTATGGAGAAACCTTATAAACACAAGCGCGCTCACACTCAGACCCACAGGTATTTAGATTCAGGTGGTAACAGATACACAGGTGCTCTATACTGAGCCACAGTTAACACTTAATACATCTTGCATTCATTAGTACCGTTCACTTTTCGGTTACAATGCTGTTTTATATATGTTTCTGCAGGTGTAGAAGCAGTCTTCTAGGGTGTTATCTAGTATTCTCTTCTTTCTCTCCTCCATTCTTTTCTCCTTCTCTCCCTTTCTTCTTTTTGCCCCAGCTCTCACTCTTTCTTGCTTCTTTTTTCCCTTTTTGTTTCTGTCTGCGTGTCCCTTGCAGCTGAAATAATGATTTTCCTAATATTTATATATTTTATAAATAGCATTTTAGCATTAGCCATAATGCTCCACTTGTGAAAGTAAAAACCAGTTGGGCTTCTTCTTGTCACTCAGATGACAATTCTGAGTGCTACTTTCCCGGTAAAAAAACAGTTTAACACGATAAATTTTAAAAAAAGGTGAGAAAAAGATCTAAAAAAAAAAACTGGTATCATCT
Organism: Girardinichthys multiradiatus; assembly: GCF_021462225.1. Classification (NCBI taxonomy): domain Eukaryota; kingdom Metazoa; phylum Chordata; class Actinopteri; order Cyprinodontiformes; family Goodeidae; genus Girardinichthys; species Girardinichthys multiradiatus. Next base: position 1,500,943 of record NC_061794.1, on the reverse strand, counting down.
GTGTTGGGCCATACACAAAAAAATCACAAAATTTAAACGCTATGACAGAAGAAAGCCTTGTATTATCAAGTATGTCCCATTTTATCTTAGTTGCATTTTTCACTTGGAAAGGAACTGTGTTATGAATAAGAGCCATATAGGCTCCACTAAACATAGGATGAAAAGGATACAGTAATTATGTTTTCTTTCCCCCTCCTCCTAATCTTGTTATGATCATCAGTCAGTGCTACCAACTGTGCCACCGTGCAGCCCGTTATGATCATCATTTAAAGGAAATTCTTTTTGTAGGAATAGTATTTTGGTATTCAGATCTTTGAGTTTTTTCATTACTTGTTTAAATTTCCCTGGTTACTCCAGACTTCTTTATCTCCAAAATACAAATGAGGATCCAATCCCTGCTTCAGCATTTTTAATACGGAGAATCAAATTACCTTCCCATACGTAATTAACTATACAGAGAAGCTTAAAAAACTGGATGCCAAACTCTGCATCCACCATATCAAATAAAAACCATTTCCTATTTCTCATCTATGTCATGATTCGCCTGTGATAGGTGTTTGAGTTTTGAGTTTCCTCATTGTCTGTTTCTCTGCACTTCTTTGTTTATGTTCTTTAGTTGCTGTTATTTTAGTTTATTCAATTTATTTATTATTGTATTCCTGGACATTTAAATATCTGTTAGATTCCTTCCTGTGTTTCTGTGTTCTTGTTGACCTGTTTTCGTAGCCCTTGTATTTCCCATGCCCCCAGCTGCTCCACATTTCAACTGATTAGCTCTTCCACTTCATTGATCATTTCTCCACCCTGCCTCTGTATTTAAACTCTCTCGGTTTCATTGCTCGCCAGTGGATCCTATGATTTGCCTGACAGTTTTATGCCCATCTCATTTCCCATGTTCTGTGTCCTGTATTCACTATTGCAAGTTATTTCAGTTCTGTTGTTACTTTCCATGGGAAAGAAAAGTAAAACATTAATGGTAGTAGTGTCATATTATTTTTAACGGATTTGACCCACATGCAGAAAGTAATCCAGGAGACAGAGTTTTACGGTAAAGTGTTTATTTACAGAGCAGTGAAGTGAGCACGGAACTGGATCCGGGATACCAACTGTAAAAATAAACAGGATGGTAAGCAGGGATATCTCTGGGTCAAAACTAATAAATAATAATTCTGCCTTACTGGATTGATGGAGTGATCCGCCAGAGGGGGGAGCAGAGAGACCAAGAGGTTGTTTACCCGTGAGACTGGTGATGGTGGATAATGGTGTGTCAGGATGATTAGTTGGTCCAGGAGTTTCAGAAGTAGGTGCAGTGGAAGGAGGAGGGTGGACAGGGTTCATGAACAGAGATCCAAGGAGCGACGAAATCAGGAGGCTGCCAACCGGTGTGATCCAACGAAGTAACAAGAGGCTTGAGTCTTAGTTCATGGAGCTGGATCGCTTCTATTCAGACGTGGGTAATCCAGATGGAGTTACATGCAGAAGGCAAAGTCAGGTTCAGGTAATCCTGCAAGGTAACAGATTCAGATTACCAAAAGCTCAAGGCAAGGACAAGACAAAGGTAATGTGGCTTGAGCTGTACCACTAAAGGCAACACTCTGGCAGTGAGTTGCTGGCAGCCTCGTCCTTATATACTCCTCAGCAGGTAATCAAGGGAATAGAGAACACCTGTCACCTCTCCTCCAGGTTCCACGCCATCTAGGGGCTAAGCACAGTAAAAGCACCAAACAAACACACAAGGCACAGATCCTAGCAAGTAGCTCCTTTAGTGGCTTCATCTAAGAGAGAAAGACAGCTATACAGGAATCTACATTTCCTTCTCCACTCTAAACGCACGTTCCTGTTCCAGAGGGGTTTGAGGACAAACTGCTTCCTGTTCCTGTGTTCTTTGATGAGGGTGTCCAGGTGGAGCCGCCTCATGTTCCTGTTCCTGTGTTCTTCAACAATGGCATCCAGGTAGACTTATCCCTGTCTACCTCTCCAAATCCTCGTCGAGGGTTGTCCAGGCTTCCACGCCACTCTCCAGGGCTCAGTTGAGGGTTCCAGCGGCGTTCTCCAAGGTTCCTGCAAAGGTTCTCTGGGCTGCCAGGGCGATCTACAGGGCTCCTCCGAGGGTTCCATGGCAGTTTTCCAGGGCTTGTGGCTGCCCTCCTGAACTCTGTACTTCCTTGGGACAACCTCCCGGCCTCCCTGTTTGGGTTATTTTTTGTTTTGTTTCTTGTCCTCATTCCAATGCCCCTTTCGCCCATGCGTTTTGGGTTGTTTTTTTCTTTTTTCATGGACTCTGGTAGGGCGTCTTGGAGCTGCCCTTGCGGGGGATGGGGTAATGTCATGATTCGCCTGCATTAGGTGTTTGAGTTTTGAGTCTTCTCCTTGTCTGTTTCTCAGGACTCCCCTGTTTATGTTTTTTTTTTGTTGCTGTTATTGTAGTTCATCCCATTTTTACTTATGTCTTACATTCCTGTACAATTAGAGTTCTGTTAGATTCCTGCTGTTTGCCATCCATTCCATGCCCATCTCATCCCCCATGTTCTGTGTCTTATATTCACCTGTGAGTTATTTCAGTTCATATTCGATCAGCAAGCCACTGAAAAGCACACTTTGAAATTTTTTTTTAAAATAGAAATTTGAGAAAGTGCTTAAAAGAAGCTCTTCAGACCGATTGGTGCATTGGTTAGGTGTGTGTTCATGCACCACAAAGAGTCAGAAAATGTTGGCTGAAAATGTCAGCCATAGGAAAGCTATTTGATTTGTATTATTTGATTTTTACTGATAATTGCTAATTCTCATTTTCCCTGGCTTTTGAATATATGATTATACAATTTCAGAATGTAGAACAGAAAAAAAACATTAAAACAAAAACAGTTTTTATTCTAGGTCTTTAATCTGAGATGGAATGTTGCCAGTCTATATCTTGTAGTGGAACATATTTTCCTGGCAAGACAAATACTAATATCCTGTGTTTTATAAGCTACAATATAAATTCATTGATTCTAATAATTGCATGTATGGACTTAGAAGTCCAGTACAAAACACCACTGCCTTTAGAGACTAGAAACTTTATGAATAGCTATATTAACTATAGCTATATTAACATGACAGCTTAATCCAAAAATCCTAATAAGGTTTATTAGGATTTTTTAAATATTTCCAAACCTAAATAATCCCAAAATCATAAAACTATGCTTCGGCAGTGAGAAAGTATTTACAAATAACATCCACAGGACTACTACAGAACATAGTCAAAGTCTAAAAAACCCAGGTCAGTCATGTTTGACTTGGGAGGTATGTTTCACAATATTACTCATTCTGTTTTAACTGAGACCAACAGGGAGAATCCCACAGCTGGAGGCATCTAGACCTGGCCCCATTTCAGTCTCTTATCAGTACAGACATGTTACTTTTCCTGCAGTTTGCTAAACATTTACTCTCAAATAGTAATACTCATGCGTATATGTCCTCTGCTCAATGATTTATCTAGTCCAGTTCCATTATAATCACCAACAAAATAAACACTAATAAAACTATATGTGCATACAACTGATTTATTCATTCACTTAATCTTCTGACTCTTTCATGCAAGAAATACATTGCAAACCAAAAGCATCAGAAATGGTTCTATATTTGTAGATTATTTACAAATGAAAAATAGAGCTTGTCTACACACAAAATGAAATAATCATTTGTTAGAAGGAATTATACCTGCTTCTGTATTAAATTTATGTGAGGGACACAGTTGTTTTCAATCACTTCCACCTTTTTAACAGTGATGCTTGTCTTAAAATACACAGGAATTTAATCTTTTTTGCATTTGAAATCGAAGGCATCAAAGCTTTCTTTTCCTAGACTTAGCTACAAGTACCAGACTTCACTTTCACTGTCTTTTGTATTTTTCAGAATTTAAATCTCATACCCAAGTATGGAAATGCAGAAGATCTCAAATTGCATTCACAATGATGATGCTGTGGAGACAGGGTATGTTTCCTCTGTGTGTCATGTTCATTGACTTGCATTTCATCCCTATAATTTCTATAAAATGAAATGTGATAAACAAGTGTTAATATTGCAGAACCCCACCAGAGGGAGAAACGTTCCTGCAGCACAAAGATGATGGTTTAAATAGACCCCAATTCACAGACGTGAGTAATAGCTGTTATTGTTTATTTTTACTTTCCTTTCAGTCTTTTAAAGTTATGATCAATAGTCCTGCAGACTTCCAGAGGGTCTTTGCAAGCTTTCTGCTGACTTTTGGCTGTTTCAGAGAAATGTTGTGTTTTATTGTTTTGTTTTTAACGCTGACCAATGAATCATTCAAGCACAAAGCACCTTTTTTTCTGTAGATACCAGATGTTACATTCTGTCGCAAATGTAAGTAACTAACTAGCTACCCAACCCCTTTAATCACTTGTTGTGTAACCATAGCAACAAGAGAGTTGTTTTCAGAGAGAAGGGGGTGTGTGTGGGGAGGTGTTGTGGTAGTCAGTCTGGCTTATTGGTACCATCTTTTTCCATACTGGGTCGAGGGGGAGCTGGTGCCTATCTCCAGCAGTCTTTGGGCGAGAGGCGGGGTACACCCTGAACAGGTCACCAGTCATTCGCAAGGCAACACACAGAATAAACTATTCACACATAAGGGCAATTTTAAAGAGACCAATAAACCTAACGGTCATGTTTTTGGACTGTTGGAGGAAGCTGGACTACCTGGAGAAAACCCACGCATGCATGGGGAAAACATACAAACTTCTTGCAGTAAAGACCCCTGGCTGGGAGTTGAACTGAACCCCTTCTTGCTGCAAGGCAACAATGCTACTAACTGCACCACCGTGCAGCCTGCTTATTGGTACCCCAATATTTAATTAAAGGTCTGCAAAGTATTAAAGTAGCACAGTTTAGGTTTACAGTCACTGCCCAGTTCTCATACATGTTGGAAACAGAGGTCTTACTAACCTACCCTACAACTTATCAGTAACATGACAATCAGTTTATTTACTGTTGGGGTATTTAAAAACATGTTTTTTTTTACTTTAAATTATAGTTTTACTAAACATCTTACACATCTTTTTAATTTTTCCATTGATCATGAAGATGAGCTTCCACAAAGGATGATTGGGAAAGAGGGTTAGGGTTAGGGTTAAAAACAGATGTTTTTTGTTGGACTTTTCTTTCTTTTGTATTACAGAATAAAGTCTAAATGTATTTCCAGAATAAAGTTGAAATGTTGAGAAAAATCTCCAAATTTTAAGAGAAAATTATAAAAATCAGTTTCAAAATATTGACAATAAACTCTGAGTAATATCTTGAAAAGACAGAATGCTGAAACTGCCGTGTTTGTCACCTTTTCTACTTTTGTCAATTTCTTTTAATCATTTTGACTTTTTTTCTTGTCATTCCAACTAATTGGTTGAAATACTTTTTATACTTTTTTCTTATCATTTTTACTTTTTTCTTGTCATTTTGTGTTTAATCGTAAAGCTGGTAAGCAACAAAGCAAATACATTCTTCTCAAATTGCTTTGGCTCGGAGTGACCGTAATGCATTATAGGCCTCTTTAGGTAAACATACAGTCAGTTACTCTCCCACTCTGGTAACACATTCATTGAAGTGGTCCATGCAAAATAATGGTAGCTGCTTACTCAAAATTGTACACAAATAAAAGACAGCACCCCGGTTTATATTTTAAATAAATCCAACAATGTGACAGAATGTATCTAGCAGCACCTACTTACCTGCAAAGTATAAAACAACTCAGTTTAGGTTTACACTCTCACAGAACTCATACACATCCATCTTTGAAACAGAAGTCTTACTTTTTGATGTTATAATGCAATATATCCCTGAGAGTTCTATTTCTCCTTCATTTGTGTAGTCATAATGACCCCTACTGGCAAATTATGTACACACTTAGTAAACAATGACTGGTGATCAATATATTTTTAGCTAATATCAACTTTCGTTTTTGCTATAACTTCAAAAATATAACATATATAAACCATATATAAGGACATGGTAGCACTATTGCCTTTCAGCAAGAAGGTTTTCAGTTTGACTCCCAGCCAGGGCTCTTTCTGCATGGAGTTTGTATGTTTTCCCCATGTATGCGTGGGTTTTCTCCAGGTACTCCGGCTTCCTCCCACAGTCCAAAAACATGACCGTTAGGTTAATTGGTCTCTCTAAATTGCCCTTAGCTGTGAATGAGTGTGTGCATGGTTGTTTATCCTATATGTCTGTGTTGCCCCGCGATGGATTGGCGACCTGTGCAGCGTGTAGACCGCCTCTTACCCGTAGATTGCTGGAGATAGGCAACAGTGTCCCCGTGATCCACTATGAAATAAGCGGTATAGAAGATGAATGAATGAATATAAGGACATAATGGCATTAACTATTATGCTGACATTGTCTATGTCCTAGAGGAACAATAGGGAGCATGAAAACTCTTAGAAAAAAAGATGGAGGAAATTGAATCACAGACAAGGACCAATTGGGGAAAATAGGAGCAGGCAGAGATTTTAAGAGGAGCAGCACAAGCAAGATTGGATTGTCAACAACAGATGGTATAATCCAGGAAAACCCCTATTATCTCTGAAGACCACATTCAAACTGTTAGCTGTAGGTTTTCATCCATATGTAAGGGCACAGATAGTTTGTGTGTTGCCAATCAGATGTGGAGATATTGGGTTTGCGTAATTGGTCAGAGAGTGGAGAGATAGAAGATGGCCAGGAGAGGATGTTGACTCCTGTGATCATTAAAAAAGTTAGAGACAGAAGATAAGTTAACTTCTGTGCGTTGGTGTGGCTAAGACCATCCAGCTTTGTGATCCGCTGTCAATGGTTGTGGCATAGACTTGTATGGACAGGTGGCTGTACAAATCTGGGTGCTTGTGGTCTCGGTGGTATAAACAGTGGCAAGGGCCATCAAGGCGGCTGTTTGCTGATCTATAACTGCTTTTGCAAGTAAGGTAGCTTCCCTTTGCTCATCCCTGGGCGGTTGTCAAAACCCTGTCTGGTCTCTGTAATCCCACAAAACCTTTTCCTCGTTTAGGTGTGCAGCAGGTCTACATTGGAGGGCTGTGAGTGACTGAATAAAGTTCTCTCTCTTGCTGGAGAGTAACAAAGGGGCTATGTTTGTCACGTGACAGCTTGCCGGGTCAGGAGTATAGACTTAAAAACTTATTGTATGTAGAGTTACAAGGGAACAAGGCGGAGAGTTTTAACATTCCACGCTGTGCACATCACCGATGCCCCTGAAAAGAGAAACAGTTCATCACATGCAACAGAGCCAGACGACAAGGACAGTTGGCATCTGGGTGCTTTCAGCGGCAGCTTGGAGGGGTTTGGGGATAAATGCTTAGTGAGTAATGGTCTGACATTCAGCTGTCATGTCTGTGAATAACCCCTACTTTCGGCTGTAATGTATATTAGTGAGGTCCACCGCCATTTGGATCCTGTTATTTGTTCACAATGTTATGTTTCTGGGAATAGGGAATGGTTTTTGTTTTTGTAATTTCAGTTGTTAAACTGGAGGATTTAACCTTGGGTTAAAGTGCCATACACTTCAGATAGGGCTTCACAATTATATAAAGTTTCTTTAAGCAAGATACTGAGTCAGAGAAATTACCACATACTTACTGTTGTAGGGATTAGGGCTATTTGTACTGGAGGGGTAGTGAGTCTTTCTTTGTGGGCTTTTAATGTTCACCCTTACGTGGTGAAGTTATGTTATCTACTGAGGGACTGGACCAGTATCATCTTAGTAACATGACACATTCCCCCAATAGTTGTTAACTCTGTGTGACTCCATCAGTTGAGTTGTTGCTACTGTAAAGACACAGAACCCCGATGCATTTGTGGGATGGATACCTGGAGATTTTAAACACACCTTTCTCTGTTCTGTGGACCTGTTTTAATGAGGACTGACTAGTAAAAAAACAAAAAAACATCACCAGCCAGTCTTAAACTCAGAATTCCCTGACAACTAATACAGTAATTTATTAACTGAGATATTTGTCACGTTCCTATACAAACACTGAAAAGCAAATTAAAAAAAAGTATATACACTCATTTTCTAAGTTTGACCAAATTGTCTTTTCATGACAAGAAAACCTAGACTAAAATATTTCTTATCATTTTTTTTTTGTTCTGCCCTAAAAGGCAAGTGAGATGTTTTTTTGACAGGCGTAAGTGTTTGTTCCGGTAATACCTTGCTCTCTCTCTCTCTCTCTCCCTCTCTCTCTCTCTCTCCCTCTCTCTCTCTATATATATACAGGTCCTTCTCAAAAAATTAGCATATTGTGATAAAGTTCATTATTTTCTATAATGTAATGATGAAAATTTAATATTCATATATTTTAGATTAATTGCACATTAACTGAAATATTTCAGGTCCTTTATTGTCTTAATATGGATGATTTTGGCATACAGCTCATGAAAACCCAAAATTCCTATCTCATAAAATTAGCATATTTCATCCGACCAATAAAAGAAAAGTGTTTTTAATACAAAAAACGTCAACCTTCAAATAATCATGTACAGTTATGCACTCAATACTTGGTGGGGAATCCGTTTGCAGAAATGACTGCTTCAATGCAGCGTGGCATGGAGGCAATCAGCCTGTGGCACTGCTGAGGTCTTATGGAGGCCCAGGATGCTTCAATAGCGGCCTTTAGCTCATCCAGAGTGTTGGATCTTGAGTCTCTCAACGTTCTCTTCACAATATCCCACAGATTCTCTATGGGGTTCAGGTCAGGAGAGTTGGCAGGCCAATTGAGCACAGTGATACCATGGTCAGTAAACCATTTACCAGTGGTTTTGGCACTGTGAGCAGGTGCCAGGTCGTGCTGAAAAATGAAATCTTCATCTCCATAAAGCTTTTCAGCAGATGGAAGCATGAAGTGCTCCAAAATCTCCTGATAGCTAGCTGCATTGACCCTGCCCTTGATAAAACACAGTGGACCAACACCAGCAGCTGACACGGCACCCCAGACCATCACTGACTGTGGGTACTTGACACTGGACTTCTGGCATTTTGGCATTTCCTTCTCCCCAGTCTTCCTCCAGACTCTGGCCCCTTGATTTCCGAATGACATGCAGAATTTGCTTTCATCCGAAAAAAGTACTTTGGACCACTGAGCAACAGTCCAGTGCTACTTCTCTGTAGCCCAGGTCAGGCGCTTCTGCCGCTGTTTCTGGTTCAAAAGTGGCTTGACCTGGGGAATGCGGCACCTGTAGCCCATTTCCTGCACACGCCTGTGCACGGTGGCTCTGGATGTTTCTACTCCAGACTCAGTCCACTGCTTCCGCAGGTCCCCCAAGGTCAGGAATCAGCCCATGTCCACAATCTTCCTCAGGGTCCGGTCACCTCTTCTCGTTGTGCAGCGTTTTCTGCCACACTTTTTCCTTCCCACAGACTTCCCACTGAGGTGCCTTGATACAGCACTCTGGGAACAGCCTATTCGTTCAGAAATTTCTTTCTGTGTCTTACCCTCTTGCTTGAAGGTGTCAATAGTGGCCTTCTGGACAGCAGTCAGGTCGGCAGTCTTACCCATGATTGGGGTTTTGAGTGATGAACCAGGCTGGGAGTTTTAAAGGCCTCAGGAATCTTTTGCAGGTGTTTAGAGTTAACTCGTTGATTCAGATGATTAGGTTCATAGCTCGTTTAGAGACCCTTTTAATGATATGCTAATTTTGTGAGATAGGAATTTTGGGTTTTCATGAGCTGTATGCCAAAATCATCCGTATTAAGACAATAAAAGACCTGAAATATTTCAGTTAGTGTGCAATGAATCTAAAATATATGAATGTTAAATTTTCATCATGACATTATGGAAAATAATGAACTTTATCACAATATGCTAATTTTTTGAGAAGGACCTGTATACACTGCTCAAAAAAATAAAGGGAACACTTAAACAACCCAATATAACTCCAAGTAAATCATACTTCTGTGAAATCAAACTGTCCACTTAGGAAGCAACACTGATTGACAATTAATTTCATATGCTGTTGTGCAAATGGAATAGACAACAGGGGGAAATCTTTGGTGATTAGCAAGACACACTCAATAAAGGAGTGGTTCTGCAGGTGGGGACCACAGACCACTTCTCAGTACCGATGCTTTCTGGCTGATGTTTTGGTCACTTTTGAATGTTGGTGGTGCTTTCACACTCGTGGTAGCATGAGACGGACTCTACAACCCACACAAGTGGCTCAGGTAGTGCAGGTCATCCAGGATGGCACATCAATGCGAGCTGTGGCAAGAAGGTTTGCTGTGTCTGTCAGCGTAGTGTCCAGAGCCTGGAGGCGCTACCAGGAGACAGGCCAGTACACCAGGAGACATGGAGGAGGCTGTAGGAGGGCAACAACCCAGCAGCAGGACCACTACTTCCGCCTTTGTGCAAGGAGGAACAGGAGGAGCACTGCCAGAGCCCTGCAAAATGACCTCCAGCAGGCCACAAATGTGCATGTGTCTGCACAAACGATTAGAAACCGACTCCATGAGGATGGTCTGAGGGCCTGACGTCCACAAATGGGGGTTGTGCTCACACCCCATCACCGTGCAGGACGCTTGGCATTTGCCAGAGAACACCAGGATTGGCAAATTCGCCACTGGCTCCCTGTGCTCTTCACAGATGAATGCAGGTTCACACTGAGCACATGTGACAGATGTGACAGAGTCGGGAGACATTTCTTTGGAGGGCTGCATGTGTGATTTTGTTGTCAGCACATTCAACTTTGTACAGAACAATGTATTCAATGAGGGAATATTTCATTCATTCAGATCTAGGATGTGTTATTTGAGTGTTCCCTTTATTTTTTTGAGCAGTATATATATATATATATATATATATATATATATATTTATATATATAATATTTATTGTTTTGTTAATTTTTATTTACGCACTTATACTGATCATAATCTGAGAGTTTGAAATTTAAATATCATGAAACCTTAAAATTTACTTTGTTTTGAAAAACCAACACCGCCGGCTCCTGGATGGCCGAGCTCCTCACTCTATCTCTAAGGGAGTGCCCGGCCACCCTACAGAGGAAGCTCATTTCAGCCACTTCCGGGATCTCATTCTTTTGGTCATTACCCAAAGTTCATGGCCATAGGTGAGGGTAGGACAACCGGCCCGACTTGTGTAGGCAATGCAGACCAAACTCCTGCTCTGCTTTTACAGAGACACCACGAGGGACACAGTCGAATGCCTTCTCCAGAAAACACATGTGGACCAGTTGGGCAAGCTACCATGAATTCCCATGAACCCTCAAGTACCCTGTAGAGGGTGTTGAGCTGGTCCAGTGTTCCACGGCCGAGACAAAATCCACACTGCTCCCCCTGAAGGCAAGGTTCGACTATCGGCTGGACTCTCAATTCAATTCAATTCAATTCAATTCAATTCAGTTTATTTATATAGCGCCAATTCACACACATGTTGTCTCAAGGCACTTCACAACAGTCAGGTACATACATTCCAATTAATACTAACAATTGAAAACTGCAGTAGGAGTTAGCTTTTTATTCAAATTGGATAAAAAGTTTTCCTGTCTAAGGAAACCCAGCAGATTGCATCCAGTCAGTGACTTGCAGCATTCCCTCCTCCTGGATGAGCATGTAGAAACAGTGGACAGTCACTGGCGTTGACTTTGCAGCAATCCCTCATACTGAGCATGCATGTAGCGACAGCGGAGAGGAAAAACTCCCTTTTAACAGGAAGAAACCTCCAGCAGAACCAGAACCAGGCTCAGTGTGAGCGGCCATCTGCCACAACCGACTGGGGGTTTGAGAGAACAGAGCAGAGACACAAAAAGAACACAGAAGCAGTGATCCAGGAGTACTTTCTATGGGAAGGAAAAGTAAATGTTAATGGATGTAGCTCCTTTAGTCGTTTCACCTAGAAAGAAAGAACAGATAAACTCTGAGCCAGTTTTCAAGGTTAGAGTCTGAAAGAGAGCATGTAGAGTTTGTTACAGTTAAGCTCAGTCAATCGCCATGTCTTGGAGAGAGAAAGGGTTAAACACTAAAAGACAGGGCTATGTGGATCATTGGTAGAGGGTGAGCATTAAGCTGTTGCCAGCAGAAGCTCGCACGATTCCCCTCTCCAGAAAGGTGTCACAGGTAGACACAGAGCCAGGCCAGGTGTAGCTTCTAGGAAGAGAATAGAGAGAACAAGGTTAAAAGCTGAAATAACAGCAAATAATGCAAAATTGGAGAGTAGTGTGAGAATGTAGCGAAGAGGGTGAAAGTGGTCGTTATGTCCTCCAGCAGCCTAAGCCTATAGCAGCATAACTACACAGATAGTTTCAGTTCAGATTATTTAGTTAAACGGCGCTTATTTACAACAATGTCATCTCAAGGCACCTCACAAAGGGTCCCACTGATGGTCATTGTTATACTAAAAACCACAAGGATTGGGATACCTCTCTCTGTCAGACTGATCACAACCATCAGAAAAGAGAAGGGGTCACACAGATAGCAGAAATGGAGGGTGTGTTTGCACCTCAACCATAACTGAGCCGGTTTAGGCTAAACCTGACTCCCCTTTACTCCAACCAACAGGGAGGGAGGAAGGCTCCCTCCCTGATAAACTAAGCCACTCTAACTATAAGCTTTATCAAAAAGGAAAGTTTTAAGCCTAGCTTTAAAGTAGACCGGGTGTCTGCCTCACTGACTAAAGCTGGGAGCTGGTTCCACAGGAGAGGAGCCTGATAACTAAAGGATCTGCCTCCCATTCTACTTCTAGAGACTCTAGGAACCACCAGTAAACCTGCAGTCTGAGAACGAAGTGCCCTGTTAGGAACATATGGACCAATCAGATCTCTGATGTATGATGGAGCTAGATTATTAAAGGCTTTATATGTGAGGAGGATAATTTTAAATTCTATTCTAAATTTAACAAGGAGCCAATGAAGGGAAGCTAAAATAGGAGAAATATGATCTCTCTTTTTAATTTTAATCAGAACTCTTGCTGCAGAATTATGAATCAGCTGAAGGCTTTTAACTGCATTTTGTGGACATCCTGATAGTAACGAATTACAATAGTCCAGCCTTGAAGTAACAAATGCATGGACTAGTTTTTCATCGTCACTCCTGGATAGGATATTTCTAATTTTGGCAGGCAATGTTCTGGAGGTGAAAGAAGGAAATCCTAGAAACCTGTTTAATATAGGATTTGAATGACATGTCCTGGTCAAAAATAACACCAAGGATTTTTACTTTATTACTGGAGGTCAATTTAATGCTATCCAGGTTAAGTGATTGACTAAGCAGTTTCTTTTTTAAAGACTCATATATATATATACAGCATATATATACAGTAAAGAGAATTGGCCCAAGTACTGAACCCTGTGGTACTTCACAATTAACCCTGGAGTTTAAAGATGATTTATCATTTACATGAACAAACTGGAATCTGTCATATAAATAAGATTTAAACCAGCCTAGCGCTGTTCCCCTGATCCCTACAGCATATTCCAGCCTTTATAAGAGAATATTATGGTCGACTGTATCAAATGCAGCACTGAGATCTAACAGAACCAGAACAGACACAAGTCCATTATCTGAGGCCATAAGAATATCATTAGTGACTTTCAGCAGAGTTGTTTCAGTGCTATGATGAGCTCTGAAGCCTGACTGAAACTCTTCAAACAGGTCATTGCTGTGTAAATGCTCACACATTTGATTAGCAACAATTTTCTCAAGGATTATAGATAAAAATGGAAGATTGGATATAGGTCTGTAATTTTTCAAGTCATCTTGATCAAGCGAAGGTTTCTTAAGTAAAGGTTTAATTACAGCTACCTTCAAGCTTATGATACATATCCATTTACTAAGATAGATAGATAGATTAATCATATCTAAAATGGGGCTGGTAATCAGAGGGATCACTTCCTTAAATAATTTGGTTGGGATTGGGTCTAACATACAAGTGTAAGGTTTAGATGAAGCTAATATTTATGATAACTCAGGAAGCTCCTCAGGATCAAAACAGTCCGAACACAGATCAGGTTCTATAGTTAATTCCAATGTTGTCTCTCATGCTGAGGATGAAGTAATCATCTTCGGGAGTATGTCAAAGATTTTATTTTTAACAATCAATTTTATTTAAGAAGAATCCCATAAAGTCATGACTGCTGAGGTAAAGGAATGGATGGCTCAACAGAGCTATGACTCTGTGTAAGTTTAGCAACTGTACTAAAGAGAAACCTAGGATTATTATTATTCTCTTCTATTAATGATGAGAAATAAGCTGTTCTAGCTTGGCGGAGAGTCTTTTTATACAACAGTAGGCTATTTTTCCAGATTAAGTAGGAATCCTCTAGGTGTGTAGAGCGCCATTTTCTCTCCAATTTTCTGACATTGTGCTTTAAAGTATTCAGCTTTGAATTAAACCTGGGAACCAGCCTCCTATAAATAATTACCTTCTTTTTCACGGGGGCTGTATTGTCTAATGCACCACGCAATGATGAAGAAACACTATCAACAAGAGAATCAATTTATGAAGCGGAAAAAACAAACTTTTTGCCCTCCACTGTGTTTTTCTGTGATAATGAGGAAATTAAAAGTGGAACAGATTCCTTAAAGGTTGTTACAGCATCGCCTGATAATGATCTGCTATAATGAAATTTTCTTTCAGGTGTGGAGTACTCGGTTAAATTAAACTCAAAGGTTATTAAAAACTGGTCAGACAGGACACAGTTATGAGAAAATATTACGTCTTTACACTCAATACCATATGTCAGCACAAGGTCCAGAGAATGAAGACAAAGGTGAGGAGGTTTGTTAATATTTTGAGCAAAGCCAATTGAGTCTAAGATGGCATTAAAGGCTATATTTAGGCTATCACTTTCAGTGTCAACATGAATGTTAAAATCCCCCACTATAATAACCTTATCTGTATTTAACACTAAATCAGATAAAAGGTCTGAAAACTGACCTAAAAGGGCCTGGTGGATGGTACAAAACAACAAACATAAGAGGTTTTAGTGCTTTGCATTTTGGATGGATTAAATATTCAAAAGAGTTGTACCTATTAATTGGTCTGGGACAAATCAATAAATCGGACTGAAAGATGGTTGCTACTCCTCCTCCTCGCCCAGTATTTCGAGGAATGTGAAAATTTAAATAATTAGTAGGAGTTGACTCATTTATAGTAATATAATTCTCTTGCAGCCAGGTTTCTGTGAGGCAAAATAAATTAATCTGATTGTCACACATCAGGTCACTAACTAGCAAAGTCTTTGAAGAGAGAGATCTTATGTTCAGTAAGCCACATTTAATTGTTTTATTTTTATTTTTAGTCTCAGTTATGTTTATTTTTATGAGATTTTTATGATTTCCTCTTTTTAAATTATCTTTTAATCTATTAAATTTTGGCCGTGGGCGAGACACTGTCTTAATAGGGTAATGGGTGGGTAGCAGTTAAGAAGCTGCAGAGAGGAATGTTAAACTACTACCCTGCTTCCTGGTCTGAACCCTGGGTTGTCAGAGTTTAGGAGAACTAATAAATTCAGCCAGATTCCTAGAAAGAAGAGCTGCTCCATCCAAAGTGGGATGGATGCCGTCTCTCTGGATCAGACCAGGTTTTACCCAGAATGTTCGGCAATTATCAATGTGGCCCACATCGTTTTCTGGACACCACCTAGACAGCCAGCGGTTGAATGACAGCATACGGCTAAACATGTCTTCACTGGTCAGATCAGGGAGGGGACCAGAGAAAATTACGGAGTCCAACATTGTTTTGGCAGACTTACACACCGAAGCAACACTAACTGGTGACCTCCGATTGAAGTAACCGGGTGTCATTACCGCCAGCATGAATAACAGTCTTACTGTAATTACACTTATCCTTAGCCAGCAGTTTCAGGTAGGATTTGATGTTGCCCGTTCTGGCCCCTGGCACGTTTCTGACTATGGAGCTGCCAATTACCAGAGTTTGCTTATCAGCGAGTGTGTCGCTGAGCAGGGAAAATCTGTTAGAAACGCAGACGGGTTGGTGGTGACCTGTGGGCTGGGATCTAGGACTATGTTTCCTACGTACCGTCACCCAGCCGGCCTAAGGCCCCGCCTGCCTGGGCTCTTCTAAAGGACTGCTATGGTGAGCTACCCTCGCTGGCAGGAGAGAGGAGGAGAATCAGAGAGAGAAACAGCAGAACGGGTAACCATGGTGGAGTTAAAGCTAATGCTAAGCTAGCGACCCCTTGCCACTACTAGAAAAATCTTGTAAGACACGGAGTCCCCAAATGTTAAATGCAGCAACAGAAAGTATTTTTTTTAACGTGCTTATGTATTAGAAGAAGAACAGCCTCAAAAGCTGACAACATAAGGAAGAGTGGGTATTTATTGTTGACAGTAATCTGGTACAAACCTCAGTAATCGATGCAGGGAAGAAGGGAACCATCCTTCTTGGACATAAAGAATACTCAGACCCCAGTGGTAAAGATGGAGGATGGATAATGCCAGTAGCTAGAGACTTGTTGATGTATTTTTTCATAGATTAATTTTATGGACAGGAAAGGCTGTAAAGTTGTTATGTAGGAAGGGGGGAAGAAGGTCTATTGAACTTATGGTCTGTGAGGTGGCAAGGAAAGGGCCTTGTATGTACTGAAAAACTTGTCTGAGGTTGTGATAATGGTGCCTTTTCCATTGCCTATAGAAAGCCCCAGGCTTTGTAAAGCCCAGGTTGCGTTTTGATACAAATTTACGAGGGTAATTTCACTTTCCCGTGGCTATACTTTCACGGGTAAACGATCCTACTCTGGAGATGGTCTTTTCAGCTTTCCCTGGGACTTGTTAAAAGGGCGGAGCTTTGTGCAGCGAGGCATGGCACCAGCAGCTTCAGTAATGGTAGAGGTTACTATACAAATTAATCGTTTTTATTTCATTAATTTCTCCCAAAAAGTAGTTTTAAAATATTCTTAACAGAGAAAGTAGACCTCAAAACTTCATTGGTGTAGTCAGTTCATCAAGAATGAGCCTACTTTGAAATGTGTTTTTCTGAGTTTTCGGAGCAGCAGAGGTCCACTTACATGCTGGTCTGGCTGCTAAGCTAAGCTAAGCTTATCGGGTAGCTGGACTGGGTGCAAAGAGGATTGGGTGGCGGACGAAGGTGGAGACCTCAGCGGCCCGATCCCCGGATGCTTAGGCTGGCTCTAGGGACGTGGAATGTCACCTCGCTGGGGGGGAAGGAGCCTGAGCTTGTGCGGGAGGTCGAGAGATATCGACTAGAAATAGTCGGGCTCGCCTCCAAGCACACCGTGGGCTCTAGTACCCATCTCCTTGAGAGGGGTTGGACTCTCTTCTACTCTGGAGTGGCCCACGGGGCGAGGCGGCGGGTTGGTGTGGGTTTGCTTGTTGCCCCCCAGCTCAGCCGTCTCGTGTTGGGGTTTACCCCAGTGGATGAGAAGGTCGTATCCCTGCGCCTTCAGGTTGGGGATAGGTCTCAGACTGTCGTCTCGGCCTACGGGCCGAGCGGTAGTGCGGAGTACCCGGCCTTCTTGGTGTCCCTGTCGGGGGTGCTGGATAGTGGCCCTCCCGGGGACTCCATTATTCTGCTGGGGGACTTCAACGCCCACGTGGGAAACGACAGTGACACCTGGAGAGGCGTGGCGGAATGGCCTCCCCGATCTGAATCCGAGCGGTGTTTTGTTATTGGACTTCTGTGCTAGTCACGGATTGTCCATAATGAACACCATGTTCAAACATAAGGGTGTCCATCAGTGCACTTGGCACCAGGACACACTAGGCAAGAGGTCGATGATCGACTTTGTTGTCGTATCATCAGACCTTCGGCCGCATGTTATGGACATTCGGGTGAAGAGAGGGGCTGAGCTGTCCACTGATCACCACCTGGTGGTGAGTTGGACCCGCTGGAGGAGGAGAAAGCCGGACAGACTTGGCAGGCTCAAGCGCATAGTGAGGGTCTGCTGGGAACGCCTGGCGGAGCCCTCGGCCAGGGATGTATTCAACTCCCACCTCCGGGAGAGCTTTGACCAGATCCCAGGGGATGTTGGAGACATAGACTCATGAGGCGGCTGACGGGTACCGTGAGGCCAAGCGTGCTGCGGCCCGGGCTGTGGCAGAGGCAAAAACTTGGGCGTGGGAGGAGTTTGGTGAGGCCATGGAGAAGGACTACCGGTTGGCCTCGAAGCGAATCTGTCAAACCGTCCGGTGCCTCAGGAGGGGGAAGCAGTGCTTCGCCAACACTATTTATAGTGGGGGTGGGAGGCTGCTGACCTCGACTGGGGACATTATCGGGCGGTGGAAGGAGTACTTCGAGGATCTCCTCAATCCTGCCATCACGCATTCCGTGGTGGAAATAGAGGCTGGGTACTCGGGGTTGGACTCTTTCATCACCCAGGCTGAAGTCACTGAGGTGGTTAAAAAGCTCCGCGATGGCAAGGCTTCGGGGGTGGATGAGATCCGCCCTGAGTACCTCAAATCTCTGGATGTTGTTGGGCTGTCATGGTTGACACGCCTCTTCAACATTGCGTGGCGGTCGGGGACAGTGCCTCTGGACTGGCAGACTGGGGTGGTGGTCCCCCTTCAAAAGAAGGGTGACAAGAGGGTGTGTTCCAAATACAGGGGGATCACACTCCTCAGCCTCCCTGGTAAGGCCTACGCCAGGGTATTGGAGAGGAGAGTCCGGCCGATAGTCGAACCTCGGCTTCAGGAGGAGCAGTGTGGTTTTCGTCCCGGCAGTGGAACACTGGACCAGCTCTATACCCTCTACAGGGTGCTCGAGGGTTCATGGGAGTTTGCCCAACCGGTTCACATTTGTTTTGTGGACCTGGAGAAGGCATTCGACTGTTTCCCTCATGATGCCCTGTGGAGGGTGCTCCAGGAGTATCGAATCGGGGGCCCTTTATTAGGGGCCATCCGGTCCCTGTACGAGCGGAGCAGGAGTTTGGTCCGCATTGCCGGCACTAAGTCGGACCTGTTCCCGGTGCATGTTGGACTCCGGCGGGGCTGCCCTTTGTCGCCGGTCCTGTTCATAACTTTTATGGACAAGATTTCTAGACGTAGCCAAGGGCTGGAGGGGGTCTGGTTTGGGGACCAGTGGATTTCGTCTCTTGTTTTTGCAGATGACGTGGTTTTGCTGGCCCTCTCTAGCCAAGACCTACAGCATGCGCTGTAGCGGTTCGCAGCCGAGTGTGAAGCGGCCGGGATGAAGATCAGCTCCTCCAAATCCGAGGCCATGGTACTCGACCGGAAAAGGGTGGCTTGTCCTCTTCAGGTTGGAGGGGAGTTCCTGCCTCAAGTGGAGGAGTTTAAGTATCTCGGGGTCTTGTTCACGAGTGGGGGAAAAATGGAGCGGGAGATCGACAGACGGATCGGTGCGGCTGCTGCAGTAATGGGGGCACTGTGCCGGTCCGTTGTGTTGAAGAGAGAGCTGAGCCGAAAAGCAAAGCTCTCAATTTACCGGTCGGTCTACGTTCCTACCCTCACCTATGGCCATGAACTTTGGGTCATGACCGAAAGAACGAGATCCCGGATACAAGCGGCTGAAATGAGCTTCACCGTAGGGTGGCCGGGCACTCCCTTAGAGATAGGGTGAGGAGCTCGGCCATTCGGGAGGGGCTCGGAGTAGAGCCGCTGCTCCTCCACATCGAGAGGGGCCAGTTGAGGTGGCTCAGGCATCGATACTGGATGCCTCCTGGACGCCTTCCTCGGGGGTGTTCCAGGCATGTCCCACCGGGAGGAGGCCCAGGGGATGGCCCAGGACACGCTGGAGGGACTATGTCTCTCGGCTGGCCTGTAACGCCGTGGGCTCCCCCCGGAGGAGCTGGAGGAGTTGTCTCGGGAGAGGAACGTCTGGGCGTCTCTGCTGAGTCTGCTGCCCCCGCGACCAAGTCCCGGATAAGCGGAAGACGACGAGTACGAGTACGAGTGGACTGGGACTTCCCCAATAACCACTGCCTGATCTCGGCCAGGCACTCTGGGATTTCCTGCTACCTTTTATGTGTGGCAGCTCAGAATGAATATATAGCGTTTAGTAGGTATGTGAATAAACGCAAGTACCAGAAAGTTAAACGGAATATTTTTTGACAAAACCTTGTGACATTTTGTCGGTATTAATTGCTGGCATTAATTGTGTGAATGCTGAAGGCATTCACACAATTGAGATCCTGTTTCTCTTTATTATTATTATGTACAGGGACAATGAAACTGAAACACCTGGTTTTAGAACACAGTAATTTATTAGTATGGTGTAGGACCTCCTTTTGCGGGCAATACAGCGTCAGTTCGTCTTGGGAATGACATATACAAGTCCTGCACAGTGGTCAGAGAGATTTTAAGCCATTTGTCCTGCAGGATAGTGGCCAGGTCACTACGTGATACTGGTGGAGGAAAACGATTCCTGACTCGCTCCTCCAAAACACCCCAAAGTGGCTCAATAATATTTAGATCTAGTGACTGTGCAGGCCATGGGAGATGTTCAACTTCTCTTTCATGTTCATCAAACTAATCTTTCACCAGTCTTGCTTTGTGTATTGGTGCGTTGTCATCCTGATACACGGCACCGCCTTCAGGATACAATGTTTGAACCATTGGATGCACATGGTCCTCAAGAATGGTTTGGTAGTCCTTGGCAGTGACGCGCCCATCTAACACAAGTATTGGGCCAAGGGAATGCCATGATATGGCAGCCCAAACCATCACTGATCCACCCCCATGCTTCACTCTGGGCATGCAACAGTCTGGGTGGTACGCTTCTTTGGGGCTTCTCCACACTGTAACTCTCCCGGATGTGGGGAAAACAGTAAAGATGGACTCATCAGAGAACAATACATGTTTCACATTGTCCACCGCCAAAGATGTGCACTCCTTGCACCATTGAAACCGACGTTTGGCATTGGCATGAGTGACCAAAGGTTTGGCTATAGCAGCCCGGCCGTGTATATTGACCCTGTGGAGCTCCCGACGGACAGTTGTGGTGGAAACAGGAGAGTTGAGGTGCACATTTAATTCTGCCGTGATTTGAGCAGCCGTGGTTTTATGTTTTTTGAATACAATCCGGGTTAGCACCTGAACATCCCTTTCAGACAGCTTCCTCTTGCGTCCACAGTTAATCCTGTTGGATGTGGTTCATCCTTCTTGATTTTATGCTGACATTACCCTGGATACCGTGGCTCTTGATACATCACAAAGACTTGCTGTCTTGGTCACAGATGCGCCAGCAAGACGTGCACCAACAATTTGTCCTCTTTTGAACTCTGGTATGTCACCCATAATGTTGTGTGCATTTCAATATTTTTAGCAAAACTGTGCTCTTACCCTGCTGATTGAACCTTCACACTCTGCTCTTACTGGTGCAATGTGCAATCAATGAAGACTGGCTACCAGGCGTGTCCAATTTAGCCATGAAACCTCCCACACTAAAATGACAGATGTTTCAGTTTCATTGTCCAACCCCTGTACTGTTCCTTCTCAAAATATTAGCATATTGTGATAAAGTTCATTATTTTCCATAATGTAATGATGAAAATTTAACATTCATATATTTTAGATTCATTGCACACTAACTGAAATATTTCAGATCTTTTATTGTCTTAATACGGATGATTGTGGCATACAGCTCATGAAAACCCAAAATTTCTATCTCACAAAATTAGCATATTTCATCCGACCAATAAAAGAAAAGTGTTTTTAATACAAAAAACGTCAACCTTCAAATAATCATGTACAGTTATACACTCAATACTTGGTCGGAAATCCTTTGCCAGAAATGACTGCTTCAATGCGGCGTGGCATGGAGGCAATCAGCCTGTGGCACTGCTGAGGTCTTATGGAGGCCCAGGATGCTTCGATAGCGGCCTTTAGCTCATCCAGAGTGTTGGATCTTGAGTCTCTCAACGTTCTCTTCACAATATCCCACAGATTCTCTATGGGGTACAGGTCAGGAGAGTTGGCAGGCCAATTGAGCACAGTGATACCATGGTCAGTAAACCATTTACCAGTGGTTTTGGCACTGTGAGCAGGTGCCAGGTCGTGCTGAAAAATGAAATCTTCATCTCCATAAAGCTTTTCAGCAGATGGAAGCATGAAGTGCTCCAAAATCTCCTGATAGCTAGCTGCATTGACCCTGCCCTTGAAATAAAACACAGTGGATCAACACCAGCAGCTGACACGGCACCCCAGACCATCACTGACTGTGGGTACTTGACACTGGACTTCTGGCATTTCCTTCTCCCCAGTCTTCCTCCAGACTCTGGCACCTTGATTTCCGAATGACATGCAGAATTTGCTTTCATCCAAAAAAAGTACTTTGGACCACTGAGCAACAGTCCAGTGCTGCTTCTCTGTAGCCCAGGTCAGGCGCTTCTGCCGCTGTTTCTGGTTCAAAAGTGGCTTGACCTGGGGAATGCGGCACCTGTAGGCCATTTCCTGCACACGCCTGTGCACGGTGGCTCTGGATGTTTCTACTCCAGACTCAGTCCACTTCTTCCGCAGGTCCCCCAAGGTCTGGAATCGGCCCTTCTCCACAATCTTCCTCAGGGTCCGGTCACCTCTTCTCGTTGTGCAGCGTTTTCTGCCACACTTTTTCCTTCCCACAGACTTCCCACTGAGGTGCCTTGATACAGCACTCTGGAAACAGCCTATTCGTTCAGAAATTTCTTTGTGTGTCTTACCCTCTTGCTTGAGGGTGTCAATAGTGGCCTTCTGGACAGCAGTCAGGTCGGCAGTCTTACCCATGATTGGGGTTTTGAGTGATGAACCAGGCTGGGAGTTTTAAAGGCCTCAGGAATCTTTTGCAGGTGTTTAGAGTTAACTCAACAGAAAATGTGTTGATATTCTCGTTCCCCTGTCCGTTCTGAGAAAAACGGTCCAAGAATGATGTCAATAGCCCCTACGGTTTCCGAGTTATGGGCAGTTTTTCGGGAGCATGTGCCACCATGTTATAAAGCCAGGCCATGATGAGACACAATGTGTGGTGCTGCCTGAGTGAGAAACAGCAGCTGTTGGGCGCTCATTATTTACCATAGCAACAGAACACAGCTGCCAGTGAACTTAAGTAACCTCTGACAGAGAGTGGCTCTGAGGCTGAGCTCAGGCCAGAAGCTTCCATGAGTGATCACAATAAGTCAGTCATAGCTGATAACCACACTAGATTTTCAAAATAAGACCTACACGTAATCTACAAAATAAAAGCCTTTTTTCACACTGAACATCAACCTTCCATATTTACAAATGATTTTTTAAAGCTGATAATAGTATACACAATGATTTCAGCCAAGCAAGAAGGTTGTATATGACTAATGGAAATAACCCAGACTTGAAAGGACAACTCTGCTAGATTTTCAAAATAGGACAAAAAATGCTCTACAAAATAAAAGCCTTTACATTTTAAAATATAGAACATTGCAGCACTGGGCTGATTCACACTAATGTTGGAGCTCATTCAGTGTAGGAAATAGGACCAGGTCAGCCCTTTAAAATAAGGATTACTGACATTTTCAAAATAAAAGCCTCAATCTTTAATAGTTACTAGTGATTATTTAAGCTGATAATAGCATACATAATGATTTTAGAATAGCGAACAGGTTCTATGTAACTAATGAAAGTAACCCAGACCTGAAAGGACAACCCTGCTGGATTTTCAAAATAAGACAAAACATGTTCTACAAAATAAAAGCCTTTACATTTTAAATTATAAATAATTGCAGGACTGAGCTTCACACTACTGTTGGAGCTTTCCCAGTGTTGGAAATAGGACCGTGTTGGCCTTTTGAAATAAAGCTTACTGAAACATTCAAAATTAAAGCCTCAGTCTTCCAGAGGTAGTAGTAATTTTTTAAGCTGATAATAGCATACATAATGATTTTAGAATAGCAACCAGGTTCTTTATATCTAGTGGACGTATGCCAGACCTGAAAGGACAACTATACTGGACTTTCAAAACAACACCTAGACATACCCTACAAAATAAACGTCTTCATATTTCACACAGCGATAATTCCAGCATTAGTCTAAACACTATTTCTGGGACTCTGATGGAAATAGATCTATTTTATCCTTTCCAAATAAACTCAATGATATTTACAAAATAAAAGTCTCAACATTCCTTAGTTGGGGCCTGCCATATCAATGAAGGGAGAACAGTAAGTGACCTGACTCCCATGCCATTGCCTTGTGGCACCTATTACTACACATCTCTAAACTGGAGTCTTTATTGCTGACTGCCAAAGCAATGCAAGGACGGATGATTAGTGGTGAAACAAGAACAGGTCTAGATAGACATCTTAACCTTCTACCCTCAGTCATGATGCACACCGTTCTGTTTCTTTGGTTCTGTACCTCAGTCCATCATGTATTATTTATCTGTTGACACAAAAAAGTGATTTATTAACTTTATTTAGCAGCACAAAACTTTATTAAATTTATTATTAAATGTATTTATTAAAAAGAGTGAGAGTAATGCCAGCTCCTGGAATGTAGGTGTATTGCAGTCTTTTTTCACAACTTCACCATATGTCATTAGGCTGATTTAAGTAAATGCCCATGGCAATGGAAAAAGAAAGTAGGAGATTCTCAGGGATTCCTATTACCCAGTTAAAACAAATCCCGGGCGGTCGTTAGGTTTCACTTAATGCTTTCTTTCAGTATCAGTGTTTTTAAGTTTAGAAGTCTAAGCATAGACCACTTTTGGATCAGGCAGTATTGCTTAGAGCCAGTATTAGCACAGACAAACTTTTTAGGTTGAGATCATAGATGTGATATGGATCATGGCTCATGTCTAAATGAAATCTACAAATAGCTTCAACATTACAATGATGTCTATTCCTTAATGGGAAACATGAGAGATGCAAAAAGCTCATCTGGAAGACCTGCTCTTGGAAGGCAAGATCATAATCTAGTATTTTTCTGCTCTGCATTTAAACCCCTTTTTCAGAAAAAAACTGAACAAAAATTGTTAGGAGTTGATTACATGAAGTTGAGGGGATGTTTTAAGGCTAACAATAGGGTTACACGCTGTGAACATGACATATGTACCATCACTATATCTGACTGTAGACTTACAACCTTACTCCTTTTACCTGAAAGAGCTGCTGAACAAGAAAAGGTTGCCTTCAAGAAATGAGGCAGGGAATTACTGAGGAGTATACAATACAGCTCAAAGTCAAGATAAAAAAAACAAGCAGGTGTTCATGTAAAAGCCCTAGACTCACAGCTTCCTTATCTTACCAAAACTTGTCAAATTTTCAACCTCAGTCATGGATTTTGTTAACGCTCTATCGTTGTCTTAATTTGCATCAGAAGATGCTTGTGTCCATCTATCCTACAACTCAGTTCATCCTAACTTTCTATGCAAGAAAGTGGATTCTCCCTTTATCACATGGATCACTGACTATGTGATAAACAGACCACAGTTTGTGAGACCAAAGGGTTGAGTCTGATCACGTAGCCACCAGCTTAGGAGCACCACAGAAGGAATTTAGTCTCAATAAAGTCTCAAAAAGTGTTGAATATGTCAAAATGTTTTGCAGTAAATGCATTTTTATTTTATATATTTTACATTGAAATTCACACCAGATATTGGCAACAACCTAGGTGTTGAACCAGACACCCTATAAAATAATGCTCCCATCTGCAAACTTCCGTTTTGGCATGGTGAGCACTGGCAAGGTGTTTCGGGGGTGATGTGCAGGACCATTCTTCTTTCAGACATGGTGTGTGCAATGAAATCAAAGAGTTAATCTTTAGGACCATCTGACCAGACTATATTTTCCCAGTATTTCACTGGCTTGTGCAAGCCATTGATTGCATTAAGTATTGTTTTGATGTGGGAAAAACTGTACCTAACTCTTTTGATTATTCTTCTGATTTTTCCGCAAGAAAGCATATAAGGGGCACATGGCTATGGCTGGTTTATGATGAAATTGTGTTTTTCCAATTCAGGATTATGACTCCAAACAGTGCTCACTAAATCATACGGACGTTTAGAAACGCAGCTGTAACCATTGCTATTAGTCTGTTTTGCAATAGTAAAGCTTATTTGTGAATTTCTAGTTATTAAAACATCTAATTTCCCTATATATATATAATTTTCCGTATATATATATATACGTATTTGTGAACTGAATTTTTGTTGAATATAAAATACAAAGAAGTGTCCGCCCTAAAAATTAACCCTCCTCAGCTGATTATTAATGTTGTTTTTGAAAAAAAAACTGAAATGTATTCCACATAGAACCAGGCACATGGCCTGTGAAATTCATTATCCTTTAAGTAGTCATCTTCTAAAAGATTTTCTTTTCCCATTATATCACCTTCCAAGTCCAAAAACAAGACTGTTAGGTAAATTGGTCATTCTAAATCACCCTTGGGTTATGAGGTGTGTGTGCATGGTTGCCTGTCCTGTGCCTCTGTGTTGCCATGTGATGGACTGGCGACCTGTCCGGGGTGTACCCCGCCTCTCACCCAATGACCCCCCCAATGACTCTGCAAGGACTAGTGGATACAGACAATGGATGGATAGATCGGTCATCATCTACAAATTATTCACAATATTTGAAATTGGAGGATTTCTGAGTAACATTTGTATGATGCACAGAACTATTGATATACAGTATTTTGGATTTATTGACTACATTCTGATATCATATATTTTCCAGTTTGAAGGGAAAACCTCCTTTGGGATGTCTGTTTTCAACCTGAGCAATGCCATCATGGGCAGTGGCATCCTTGGTCTGGCATATGCTATGTCAAATACTGGCATGGTCCTTTTCCTGTGAGTCACTCACAATATATCCTCTACTTTATATACCTGATGTCCTACTTTTATATATATGCTTTATATACCTCAATATTTCCCTTACATGCACAAGCTTTGATTCTACCATTTTTGTTAAAGGTGACAATTTAAACGTAAAAACATAACAGGGGAAAGTCTGTTTGACGTGAAACAATGGATGCCAAGCTAGTTCTTTTGACTGAATTTACAAATCATTTCAGCTTGGTTTATGTAAATAATGGCAATTCACAACAAAATTCATCTAAAGCAACTTTACATGACAAATAAATCAAATTCATGTCCATTCATATATATTCTAAATTGGTCAAAATTCTATTCAAACTCATCCAGTATAATCACAGAGTCCATCCCTGCCCTAATTATAATAGAGTACAATTAAATTCAGTTGATCATGTAATATGAATTGGTAAGAAATTATGTATCAAAAGAAGGCAAGTCATTCAGTAATTATGAAAAGTGATTTTGCAACAATTACTTAACCTGAGCAAATGCAGTACAAGAAGCCATTTGTTGTGACCAACTAAGGGTTTGCAGAAAAAAGAAGGTGCACACTGAAAGCACTGGTCCAGGAGTACCCTGCAAGGCAAAGAAAAAAAAAAAAAAGCAGAGTTAATACTGGCAATAACTGCATCAATGGAGAGCAGTAGGGGAAAATTGTTTGAAAAAAAGGGGACAGTATATAGTCTAGCAGTCTAAGCCTATAAAGGTACAAATACAGAAATAGCTCAGAATAACTTAAGCCTCTCTGATTATCGCTTAGCTTTGTAGAACAAATGCAAGATTTAAGCCTTAAAAAACAGAAAAAAAGATTGGGAAGAGATTAATGTTTTCATTCAGACCGGGTGGACTCCTAAACATCATGTTTCCTATGGGGAATTTAAACATGTTTCTCTTATATTTTCAGAAACAATGCTAAATATTACACTTGACAATATAAAGCACTGTTACAAAATTAAGGCAAAAAAAGTTCTGAGAACAAACTCTTGACTCTTTGTCACCTGCAGGATCCTGCTTACATGTATTGCCTGTTTGTCTTGTTATTCAATCCACCTGCTGCTTTGCAGTGCTGGGGTGGTCGGTAAGGGCTCTTTCTCTTGTCAATTCATTATCTCAGTAGTTAAATCTTACAAAGTTGCTCTAAAAATCTGACTGTTCATTACTTATTTCTTTAGGGATCCGTGCTTATGAGCAACTAGGTCAAAGAGCTTTTGGTCATCCAGGAAAGATCTTAGCTGCTGTCATCATAACACTCCACAATATTGGAGGTAAGACCATGGTGAATGAATGGCAGGTGTGGTGCTACATTAAGTCATATAAGAATGTGATTATGTATATTTGTCTTTACCTGCAGCCATGTCCAGCTACCTGTTCATTGTAAAATATGAGTTACCATTGGTTATCCAAGCATTTCTAGGACAGACATCCATCACTGAGTGAGTACCGATTAAAAATTAAATGTGTTTAACTGTGTACAATCCATCTAAATAGGATAGTACAAATACAATATACAAATAAAAATTTCACATCTCTTTCTAGGACTGTTTTAATGTAAGCTTACAGATTTTATGAAGGAAAGCTTATTATAACCTTAGCCCCTATGTGTTTATTAACCAAAGTCTCTTCATTTATTTCCCTTGGGATCTGCCTCAGACAGAGGGGTTACACTGCACAGACACATTGCATTCTTCTATAACATCACACAGATAATAAATACATTAATAAATGAGTAAAATCACTATATAAAAAAACACCAATTCAAGCACATCACTAAGAAGGTTTGTAGGTTAACTTAAGCACCCCCCCCCCCCCGGAAACGAGGGAAGCTCCAGATTCTTTTTTTTTCTATGTTTATTGCTCCAACTTCCCTTACTTAAACATAAACATGTGTGGTATCCTCTGAAACATCAGACTGTTGGCTAAAAGCTGAGATAAAGCATTTCTACGAACATCAAACACAGTTAAAACTAGAAGCAGTTAAATCAGAAAAATGCTGGAAGTAAACGCACTCCACAAAATGGATTCACCGGAAGTCTTGGTCTCTGCTTCCTGATTGGTGGGATTTACGTGAAATACGTGGAAATAACTTTATTTTATTGGCTCTAAGGATAAAAAGGAGGGGTCATTTGTGCAATTCGGCCAATCCAAACTCAAGTTATTGGCGTGCGTAATGCCGGTTGTTAGTATAAACACTGAGCATGCTGTACCGCATGGTGAAGTCATTACAGCTGTTACGCGCCGGACTTTCCTACCTCTGGCTGTTTATGTGTCGTGGTTATCATTTCGCGTGTTCGAGCGTTTTTTTTTTTTTTTTTTGAAACACAATGGCTTTGGACCTAATTACAATGGACTGCGGTACTGAAGTCAGTGCAGAGGATTTCTCATCTGAGACGAAGACCTTATTTATCCCAACTTGGTCAATGAGGAGCTGGATTATGCAGTTCCACCGCTTGAAAGGTATGTCATTTTAATTTTATCGCGAAATACTTTTAAAGATTGATTTTCTTTTTACACTAGTGCTTCGTGATGTCCCGTAATAAATGGATTTGTAAGCCACACAGTGGAAGATAGCACTGAAATGTTTGCATCTGTAATTAGCCCCGACACACCCACCCCCACCTGCCCGGTAAACAAAGGTGTTGTGAACACATACATTAATTCCTAGTTGTCAATAAATTGATATTTTATTTTTAGCCATGCTGTTACGTATTTTATTGCAAAAAAAGATTTTTTTTTTTACACTGGTGCCGTCTGTTCAATAAAAGTGCTCCAATATGATTCAACATGGAATTTTCTTGTTCTATTGAAAAAATGTTTTAAATGTGAGCAATACAAAAAAAAAAAAATAAAATAAAAAACTGGCTGTTTTAGACATGTAAAAAGTAGATTATATTATATTTTCAAGTAAAAACACAAGAAATCTCCTCTTTTGCAGATGGTGCCGAAATGCGCCATATGGTGCCAGAAGGAAAAACCCCTACGAATGTCTTTTAAAACCTTTGTTTATTACCTTAATTAAGGTTTAGTACCTTATTTAAATAGTTTGTAATTGCTGAGAAAAACTCAATTACATTTGGCCATGTAATTTTGAGCACAAAATTCACAAAAACGCCTTGGGTTACAAGAAGTTAAAAAACACTATAAAATGAAGTTACTTAAAACACTGCCATCTTCTCATGATTAGAGCACAACTGAGAGAACCCATGTAACCATAAAAAAAGAACACATGCTCCTCCAGCCTCTAAATGCATTTAGACACCTAAACTGGTTGATGATGAATTAGTTATATAGGTAACTTTGCCAATTCATCTTGCGCTCTGTTTTCATTAATGCCTTTCAAGATAAAGGAAGGAATGACCTGTTAGGCTTTCAGAGCAGGACTCTGTACCTTCTTCCTGAGTTTAGTAAAACATACTCAAGGTGCGGGATATGAGAGGGATTTGTTAAAAAAAACAGTCTGCCTGTCTGCCTGAGGATGATCTTTACAAATGATTCTTGAGGAGCTGGAGGACCTGTCGTACCCATAATCTTTCCTGCTTTCTTAATCAAAGTTAAATTCTGAGTTTTTGATTTTACAGTTCAATTTCCAAACCAGCATCCATTGCCAGAACCCGCTGTCCTGCAGAGAGCCTGGGCAGTGGCGTCCCGATGCGCTTACATCGGCGAATGTGATGTTGCGCTGTGGGGACAGCAATTTGTTTCTCGTCACAAGGGAACAGCGGAGGTTGGTAACCCAGGGATGCTTCGAAGGGAGACACACAGTGGCCACAGAGATGTGAGTATTGTCGGAATATTCCACCCGAGGCAGAAACTTACTCCAGTCGGCGGGGTTAGTGGAAGTGAGGCAACGAAAGGCCATCTCAAGTTTTTGGTTCATCCTTTCGGACTGGCCATTAGACTGAAGATGAAAACCAGAAGTTAGTGAGACCTTGGCATCCAGTGCTAAACAAAACTGTTTCCATACTTGTGATGTGAACTGTGGACCCCGGTCCGAAAGGATGTCCTGAGGAATGCCATGAAGTCGAAACACATGTTTCACGAGCAGCTGGGCCGTTTGAAATGCTGATGGCAGTTTTCTGAGTGGAATATGGTGGCATGCTTTAGAGAAATGGTCAATGATCGTGAGAATGGTGGTCATACCTGCAGATCTGGGAAGGCCGGTGACAAAGTCAAGGGAGACCTGGGACCATGGGCGATGAGGAATCTTAAGGGGTTGAAGCAAACCCATAGGAGGTTGATTGGAGGACTTGTTTCGGGGGCAGACCACACACCAGAACCTTCTGGAGATGAGGGCCACAGTGCTGGTGATGCCTGGGTGAATGGAAAACTTACCATTGAATAACTTGTGAACGTAACCTTGAGGGAATGAAGGTCATGTCAATAAGATCGGTTCCGGGGTCTGGTTCGTCTGTCTGGGCTTGTTTAATTTGTTCCTCAATTCCCCAGGTTAGAGCTCCCACAATGCAACTGGGAGGACGGTCCAGATCGTCCGAGGCAAACTGTCTGGAATGGGCATCTGGCTTAATGTTCTTAGATCCGGGTCTGTAAGAGATATTTAGGCGGAAACGGGAAAAGAACAGAGACCAGCGGGACTGGCGGGAATTAAGGCGTTAGGCTGTCTGTAAATAAGCTAGATTTTTATGATCGGTCCATACCAGAATGGGGTGACCAGTGCCTTCAAGCCAGTGTCTCCATTCCACCAGGGCCAACTTGATGGCCAGTAAGTCATGGTCCCCAACATCATAGTTGCGTTCTGTCTGTGTTAGACTGTGGGAAAAGAAAGCACAAGGGTGAAGCTTCTTATCCGATTCAGCTCTTTGAGAGAGTACTGCTCCAACACCGGAGTTGGAGGCATCAACCTCTAAAACAAACTGTTTTGAAGTGTCAGGATGCACTAGAATTTGGGCTTTTGAGAACAGTTCTTTTAGTAAGATGAATGCTTGGTTGGCCTTGGGCATCAGCTTGAAGGGGGTTTTAGTAGATGTTAATGCAGTGAGGGGGTAGTTCCTGATGAACCTGCGGTAGAAGTTAGAGAAGCCCAGAAGGCGTTGAAGCTGCTTACGTGTGTCTGGAAGGGGCCACTCCAAAACGGTTCTGATCTTCTCCGGGTCCGAACGAACCTGCCCACCCTAGAGGATAAATCCCAAGAAGGTTATTGATGTTTTGTGAAACTCACATTTTTCAGCCTTAACAAAAAGGCGATTCTCCAGGAGACGTTGGAGGACGAGTTTGACGTGACGTCGGTGCTCATGCAGGTCTTTGGAATAAATGAGGATATCATCTAAATAAACAAAAACGAAAATGTTCAAAAAGTCCAGAAGGACATCATTAACCAGGGCTTGGAAAACAGTGGGGGCATTGGTCAAACCAAAAGTCATTACTAAATACTCAAAATGACCTAGGGGAGTTTTGAATGCTGTTTTCCAATCGTCTCCATGGCGTATCCTGACCAGGTGGTAAGCGTTTCTGAGGGTCCAATTTAGAAAACAGTTTGGCGTCACGAACAAGTACAAAAGCAGATGCGAGGAGATCAACATTTTAAATGCTCAAATAATACCTCAACAATTGCCACACACCCCAGATGGTTTGAAAAGGTTGAACTGTGGATACAAAGCAGGAGCAAATAGGAGAGAGAGAGAAAAACAAAGTTCAAAGCATATCTTCTGTTGATCAAAATGAGCAATCTGAGATCAAAGCTGGATGAATTCTAAGCCCTAACAAGGTTATCGAGAATGTAGCATTATGTGTATTACTGAGACATGGCTACATGATCATATCTCTGACTCCAATATCTCTCTGCTGGGCTTTCTAACGACACAAGCAGATGTTAAGAGGGCCAGGAGAAGCAATTATGGGGTATTAGCTGTGCTTGTGAACAACAGGTGATGTAATCCAACTGTTGGCAGTTTTCGTCCATATTATTCACCTAGAGAGTTTACCACTGTTATTATGATAATCCCTTGCATTTCACCATCAGCTATTGCCGACACTGCATCTGATATCATCAGCTCAGTTGTTAAGCTACAGAAACCCCATTGTGTTGTGTCTGTAGCTTGTGGCAATATCTAGTGATTTTATCCACAACTTACACTCTGCTACACTTGTTTCAATGTTTCAACAGTGTGTAGGCTGCCCTACCAGAAGAAACAAAATGTTGGAATTGTCTTATGCAAACGTCAGGGATGCATACATCTCCAAAGCAAATTCTCATCTTTGCAAATCAGACCATATTTTTGTTTACCCACAGCCAAACAAACATCCACCCTAGATTGACCCACAGTCTTTCCAGTCACACCTCGAAATGTTTTATCCTCCACCTTGGCCAAGGGCCCTTCTGCTTATACTTCTTTGTCTTCAACCAAATCAGAAGATGCTGGTGCTCAATTTTGCCCCTTTTCCATTAATACCTACTCAGCGCAGTTCATTTCAGGTCAGTTCTGCTCTACATGGTTTGTTTTGTTTTCCAATACATTTGAGTACCATCTCAATGTGGGTGGGACTGTCAATAGCAAGGTGGCCCCACAATCCAAGAAGGCAGCGTGGTGTGATTTGTGTGTGTGGCACAAACACAACAACAATGGAGGATCTGCTGCCTGGTCTACAGCTTTTGCCAGTCTTAGAAAAAGAAGAGAGCCAGAGGAGGCTGCGGGCAGAAAGATAAGACACTGAACAAGTACAAGAGAGAAGACATGGACTGGTACAAGCTAAAGGACGAGTGAGGATATGCTAACACTACCTAATGGTAGCTTACTAAAGTGGTCATTCAATTCAATTCAAAGATACTTTATTGATCCCTGAGGAGAAATTAGAATTCCAGTACAACCCATCCAAGCATACATCATGACACAAGACAAGGGGGGGACGGGTCACCGAGGCTTTGCTGCCCACTCACATGCGCTGCCCTTGCTAGATGAGAAAAGAGGCCACATTAGGTAAGTAGAGGGGGGAAAAAAGTGGTCATATATGCACGATAAGCCCAATGTACAACAATTTAACGGTTAAAGATATTAGTTATTATACTATGTATACTGTGACTAGTGATGCCACCCCCAAAACAATTAGAAGCCGACAGTCTTCTGACATTGCGTTTTGAGCACGACTTGGCACAGTTGAAACCAAAAAAGTACTAAAAAAGTAATGGTTCGACATAACTATTATTATGGAAAATCTAATTAGCAAGTAACGCTGTACCAAACAAGGAACAAGACTGTGGGTCAGGATGGTTTAGCCGCAGTCATGAAGGCCTTTGTGGAACAGCTCTGTGGGATTCTGCACCACCTCTCAAACTTTCTACCTACCTTACATCCTACCTTCCTCTGGTACCAAAGATATCTCACCTATCAGCCTTCAATGACAATAGATCTGTTGCCCTGACAACATGAAGGTCCAAGAGAGACTCCTGTTAGCCCACCTGAGTAAGCAAACAAGCACAAACCAGGACCCCCTGCAGTTTGCTCATTGGCAATAGAGTTGAAGTTGAAAAAGGCCATCATACACCTGCAGCGACAAATCAGTTGTCATCTGGACAAAGCAGGCAGAACTGTGAGAATCATGTTCTTTAATTTCCAGCAGGGGGCCTGTGATGTCTTCAGGTGCTTCAACACCAGTCGCCCAAAGGATTTAATGACCACAGATGTAAGGGCGACAGGCCTGTAGTCATTTAATCCTGTGATGGTCGGTTTCTTGGGTACTGGGATGATGGAGTGTGTGAAGCAGGAGGGAACCTCACACAGCTTTGATCTCCTTGATCATTTTGTTCCTAGCCTGCTTATACAGGGCCCGGTCCCCACTGCTGTGCGCCTCAGATGGGAAATAAACTAAGGTTTATTGTTGTATGTGCAGAAGGTCTTGGTCTGCACACACATGTCCTCACAGAAATGAATGTATGATGTCACCACTTCAGTGCATTGATGTGACTGTGGCTCAGTAGGAAGAGTAGTTGTCTTGCAATCAGAAGGTTGTGGGTTCGATTCCAGCTTCCTCCTGCCATTTGTCGATGTGCCCCTTGGCAAGGCACTTAACCTCAAGTTGCCTACCGATCTGCGTACCGGTGTATGAATGTGTGAGCGTTAGTGTGTGCAATTGGGTGAATGTGGCTCTAGTGTAAAGCGCTTTGAGCGGTCTGTATGACTGGAAATGTGCTATATAAGTTCAGTCCATTTACCATTTAAATCAGTGGCTGATGTTTCAAAACCAGTCCAATCTGTGCAGTCAAAGCAGGCCTGTAACATCTGCTTTGAGTCATCGGTCCACTTCTTAACAGTCCGAACCACAGGTTTGGAAGCTTTTAATTTCTTCCTTTAGGTTTGAATGAGATGGACCGGAGAGTGGTCAGAAAGTCCCAAAGCAGCCATGGTGACAGCATGATATGCATCCTTGTTGTGTAGCAGCTGTCCAGAGTGTTTTTATCCCTGGTGAGACATTTAATGTGCTGTCTGTATTTGGGAAGTTTATTGGAGAGGTGTGCACTATTAAAATCCCCACTAACAATGATTAGAGATTCTGGATGTTTTTTTCTCCACGTCTGTTATCAGATCAGCCAGTTGTTTTGCAGCATCTGACATGGAACCTTGAGGTGGTATGTAAGCGGCAACCAATACAAACAAGGAGAAATCCCTTGGTGAATAAAATGGTTTACAGTTTATGCATAATTACTACAGGCGGCGCCGGTGGTGTAGGGGTTATCATGCAACAATATAGAGGCTATAGTCCTCAATGCAGCCGTCCTGGGTTTGAGTCCCGGACCCGGCAACCTTTGCCAAATGTCTCCCCTTCTCTCTCTGCCCCTCTTTCTTGTCTGCCTACTGTCAAAAAATGAAAAATAAAGGCCTCTAGTGCTGAAAAAATATCTTTAAAAAAATTGCTCCAGGTCAAGACTGCTTGTCTTCTTCAACACTTTGATATCTCTCCACCAACCTTCTTATATATAATAGCAGATTCCGCCTCCTCGCTTCTTTCCCAATAAGGCCACGTTGTGGTCCGCTCTTAACAACTTAAAGCCTGGTATTCGAAATGTGCAGTCTAGGGTGTTCTCACTTAGCCAGGGCGGCAGATCCTGGGATGTCAGAGTTTTTACAGGTGAGAGGAAGTAGTTTGTTCATCTTGTTGGCCACGGAATGCACATGAAGGCTATGAGGGCAAGTTTGGGTCAAAACTATTTGTGCATTGTAACTATGAATTTGAAGCCACAGAGAGAAATACTATAAGAGTTTTGAAATTGTAGATTATTTTTCAGTCTTTTCACAAATGCAAACAGCAGTTGCATGTCTCCAGATTCTTAAGTACAATTGCACAAATTGTATTCTTTGAGTTACACATCAAAAACCTCTTACATTCCTTTGCAGGCTGCATTTGTAGCCCGATGACATGATTCTTTGCGGGTGGAAGCAGAATGTTCAAACGGAACTAGTAATGATGGAGGAGACAGAAAAGCTGTATATATTAGGCTTTCTGTAAAAAAAAAAAATTAACTTTTACAATGTTTTTATGTGAGAATGTAGCTGTGTTAATCTGAAGTATATGATCCGCTTATCAAAATAGCACTTCATTGCAAAAGTGCTCTGATGCGTTTGGACATGTCTGCTCCCGCTGTGCCAACATTATTTTGAACACTTTAAATGGCTGATGAATGAGAATAAAATGAAAAGATAATAAAACAAGAACAAAAATAAAAAACCATGTGCAGTTATTTACAGTGGAGAAAGGGGGATTAACCTTCAGGCTCCATCTTTGCGGCTTCACAGCTCAGCCCTTCACACTGTCGTGGTTGCTAGGCGACAGACGTTTACCCTGGGGTAAGGGCAGGAACAGCTGGTGAAGGCTAGATTGTCCAAATTCACAGCCGATCACTATCGGCCTTTGCAGTGATTGAATGTTATGGTAGTAACTGTAGAACTGTATTTTTGGAGCAGGCTCAGTTCTAATGTGGTCTAAAAAGCACTAAAATGGCCCTTTTTTAAACTTTTACATATTAAACAAAGGTTTCAAAAATCCCAAATTGTGTTTATAAGATTCTTCTATTAATGTAGTGGAGTGGCACTATTGTTATTTTTGTCCATATCCGATAG
Source organism: Girardinichthys multiradiatus (assembly GCF_021462225.1). Classification (NCBI taxonomy): domain Eukaryota; kingdom Metazoa; phylum Chordata; class Actinopteri; order Cyprinodontiformes; family Goodeidae; genus Girardinichthys; species Girardinichthys multiradiatus. The sequence continues at coordinate 1,464,127 of NC_061794.1, read as the reverse complement.
TCTAACATTGAGGGCTTTAAAAAGTGAAATATATTAAGCTGGATTTACCTTTTAAGCAGCACATTTTATTAAACATTGATAACGGATTTTACATATATATGTCCATCCTGCAGAAGTGTATGTCTTTATTTCTTCATTTTATAATGGCCACTGTAATTTGAATACCCAGTTGATGGCGGTACTGAACCTATGCTGTTGTTTCCTAACGCTAAAACAACATTGTGGGGGAAGAAATGCGTCTCCTTCAATTTAAGTGTTGTTCCTGTGGTCGAGGTAGTTCACTTTCAAGTTGTTTGCCAGCCGTAAACATAAAAATGAAAAGGAGGCAGAGGTAGTCTCAGAGGCAGGGTGTTGCATGCTAGTCCGCATATATTGCTGATAGAGGAAGCGCTGTCCTTACCAGCTCTTCCCTGGTGTGTGGCTTATTAGGTGAGGACAAGCTGCTCCTGCTGTTGATGTTTTCGATACCAAAGGCTAACGCGCTACCGTTGGGGGCATGAGCAACACAACGTATTTCAAGGTGAGTGTATTTTAGGTTTTTAAGATCAAGATGAATACATCTTTATTGGAAGTGGTGATTGAAATAATACTACCACCCCGAAAGCAATGTTTACTGTACAGAAGTAAACAGAATTGTATGTATTGCTAGACATGTGCCCTTAAATTTGTTGTGCCATCACCAAATACACTGGCAGCGGGCAACAGCAGTTGTGTTACTGCGTATGCTGGCTTCCATTGCAGGCACCAGTGATGAACCTACTGAAGTAAAAAAATAATGTTGAAAAATAAAACTCCTTATCAAGCACAGTTGAATCTCTGTCTCCGATGTAAGACAGAAACAAGTAGACCACCTTCTTTCAAAATAGTCCTATCAAGTGTTCTTATTAGCCAGAATAATTTACTGTTAACTACGCAGAGTATCAATCATTGAAGTTAACCCTTTGAAGACGTATGGTGGTGGACTTTCGGAGAACACCACCCATATACACCCCCTCACCATCCTCAACAACACCGTGTCGGCTGTGGACCACTTCAGGTTCTTAGGAACCACCATCTCTGAGGACCTGAGATGGTCTTCACACATAGACACTGTTCGAAAGAAGGCCCAGCAGAGACTGTACTTCCTGAGGCAACTCAAGAAGTTCAACCTTCCACGGGAGCTGCTGGTCATCTTCTACACTGCCATCATACAGTCTGTCCTGTCTTCATCCATCTCAGTGTGGTTTGGCTCATCCACAAAACAGGACAGGTCCAGACTGTAATAAATAATCAGGTCTGCAGAGAGAATAATCAAGGCTGACCTTCCCTCCATCCAGGACTCGTACAGGTCTAGGGTCAGGAAAAGAGCTGTTAAAATCTCTGCAGACCTCACACACCCTGCACATAAACTGTTTAGAGTTTTACCTTCAGGCCGTCGCTACAGAGCACTGTTCACTAAAACCAGCCGCCACAGAGACAGTTTCTTCCCCCAGACTGTTTCTCTGTTGAACAGTTAATAGAGTACCAAGCAACAGCATACAGATGTTGCAAATGCACCTTTTTTATTATATATGTGTATATTTGTATATTGTATATACTGTATTTATATTCTTTAATGCAAAAAAGAAAAACCAGAGAAAAGTGTACCGGAATCAAATTCCTTGTTTGTATGTACGAACTTGGCAATAAAGCTGATTCTGATTCTGATTACTGTGTTGATGACCACCCTGTTTTTTAACGAACACATGCACTTATCCTTTTTATTTTAACAATTGTGTCCTGGCATGTAGTAAATTCTTTACTTTCAACATTGTGTGATGTGTCACAGTGTAAGTGAGTCTACAGTAAGTTTATCTTTGAGTTCAGGTGGTACAAAACAGATGAGTGGTTTGTGGACAGAAATAATCATTGTTTTGCTTGTGTGTCGATTCGCCGGCTGAGGTGAAACACAACATACAGAAAGTGGATGAAATGGTGGGAATTTGGAATTACTTCTACTTCTGCTTCGCACAGCATGCTATACACTACTTTGTTGTATTTCCAAAATCAAGCATGTTGGCTCACTGCATTTTAGAAAATAAAGAGCATGTTGTCGTAAATAACTCCACCGTTTATTAAAGATCACATGGTTTGCTATAGGTAGCCAGTGAAAAATAGACAACTCTTATTCCAAGTCTCATTCAAAAGCCTGTTTTAGAATTAGTTTAAAAATACAACTCCCAACAGTATTTGTGTGCTAGGGTTAATGCTGACTACTGTCTGATAGAGTTTGTGCTGCTGGCATCCCATCTCCAGCCTCAGCTCCCAGTGTGTGAGACTTCCTTTAGGTTATCAATCAGCTTAGTTTTTTTATTGATTTATGTGCTTTCTTCGTGGCCTTTTTCAGCTTTAAGGAATCTAAATGTGTTTGTTAATGTTCATTCTTTTCAAATTGGTAAAAGAGGTGTCCATATGTCATCAACCAACCGTATTCTGGTGTCCTTCTGTCCATCCTTTAAATTTTTTATACATGTGCAACTACAGATACAAAAATGCAATTATAGCTCATTTACTTTGTTTCTATTTGTTCTGGTGGTGCACGGTTAAAACATAATTTTGTCTTCGTGCTTGTATTTTGCAGTAAAACAAAGGCTCTCAGTCACAGTTGCCAAAATTATTTCCATCCTGATCTTGCTGTAGATTAGGTGAAGTGCATCATGCCCTCTTGCAGCAAAGCACTCGCATGACATGATGATGCCACCCTTGCACTTCACAGTTAGGACAGTGTCGGCTTCCTCCTTTGGAGGATCTGGGTGGATGACAAGGAGAAGCTTCTACATTAAAGATGTACTGATAGCAGCAAGCAAGCTCTAACATAAGTTCCACAGTGCTCCTCATCGCCTCAGTATGGAGGGAGTGCAGGGCTGCGGGTTCATGCTGATCTCACAAGAGCTGCAATCTAAAACTTTCTGCAGTTACGTGGATGCATCAACTCCTAACCAATAAGTGCAATTGTATTGATTGTGTGGTTCTTACTTCATGAAACTGGACAGTTGATGTGATATCAAACTAAATGGTATGGGGGAAATCTGTTTTATAAACCAGGAAGAGGGAGGGAATTATGAAGGATTTCAAAATCTTGTCATTTCCCTGGTCAGCAAACTGTTCAAAAATAATGAAGCTCTTCAGGATTTCCAGAAATGTTTCTGTCACCATGGCTACAGCAGATGCCTCTTCATCATCTTTGCTAAAGATGTTGGAAGTCTGTGAGGGATTCAGTCCAGCATTTACACTATTGTCACCTTTGATGTAAAGAATGTGATTGTAAGACTATATTATGGTACTAAACAAGTGTTCTTGTTATGCTTTCATCCAGTTATTACAACAAATGAGACCAATAGTTATTTCTTTTCAAAAAATAAAATGTGCTATTTGATTGTAATGGTTTGAAAGCTCTGCGATTGACTGGCAACCTGTCCACGGTGTATCCCGCCTCCAGCTCATAGACTGCTGGAGATAGGCACCAGCTTCCCCGTGACGCACTATGGAAGAAGCAGTAGAAAATGACTGACTAACTGACTGGTTTGTAAGCTGATTAAAAAGCACTTCAAAATACTTAATGAAAATTTTATCAAAAATTCACCAGACTAAAATGAATATTGAATTTAAAGATGTTCCTAGTCTAAACCCCATCTGACATGGCTTCTCATCGTTGGAAAGTACTTTGCTGCTTGTAGATCTACCAATCATTTCTAACAACAATATTTGAGACTACATAAAATTTAAACAGTAACAGTAATTTGAATTTATTGTAAGGTGATCGACAACAGGTAAGAGAAGCTATAGAGCTCACAGAACACATTATCTCACATCTTAAATGCCTTGATAAACATACATCAAGCAGGCGTGGCGCTGGTGGTGTAGGACTTAGCGCGCGGCCACTTATAGAGGCTATAGTCCTCAAAGTGGCCGTCTGGGGTTCGAGTCCTGGACCTGCTGACCTTTGCTGAATGTCTCCCCCTCTCTTTGCCCCTCCTTCCTGTCTGCCTACTATCAAAAATAAAGGCCTCTAGTGCTGAAAAAAGTATTTAACAAAAAAACAAATCAAGCAGTAATTTACACCTTTGTAGTATTTGGATATTTTCTGACATTACCCTGACATTACAAACAAAATGACTGTCCAACAAGTTTCTTGCAAGTGTATTGATCACCGGGAGAATAAGATTTACACGTCTATTAATCCGTTCAAATAACGCAAACAACCAACCTCTTTATGAAGGTTCCGAGAGTCCTCGCTGTTCTGCTAAACATTCATTGTAAAAACATTTGTTACACAGTCAGTCATTTTCTACCACTTCTTCCATTGTGGGTCGCAGGGAAGCTGGTGCCTATCTCCAGGCGAGAGGCAGGGTACACCCTGGACAGGTCACCAATCCATCGCAGAGCAACACAGCCAGGACAAACAACCATGCACACGATCATTTGCGCCATGTTAAAGAAACCAACTAACCTAATAGTTATGTTTCTGGACTGTGGGAGGAAGCCCGGAGTACCTTGAGAAAAAACACGCATGCACAGGGAGAACATGCAAACTCCATGCAGAAAGACCCCCGGCCAGGGGGTGAACCCAGGACCTTCTTGCTGCAAGGCAACAGTGCTACCAATTGCGCCACCTCAAATGCAGCTGAAGTTGAAGCATTTGTCATACAATGCTTCAATTCCTGTCACTTAAGGAGCTATTGGAACCTTTTTGGTCGATTTAATATTATCTGAATGGTTGATGTTCACCTGCAGACTGCCAACGTAAGCTGTGTCCACATACAGGGGCTGAATTATGTGAAGGACCAGTCTACGTGGGCCGGGTCCTTCAATGGTCGCGAAGGCCGATACTGATTGGCAGTGTCACTACCCGGTCAGTCCCGGAAGCACAATCTGTACCGTCAGATCAATTGCGCATGCGAAAACAGAATCACTTCTGGATCGCTGTTAAATACGCTTTGGTCATTGAAACAGTACTGGAAATAAATATTTCTATCCTTAAGCGGTGTGCTATATTACAATCCTCTAAATAGTTTTAATATAACATATGTAATACACATTTTGATATAAAAATTTAGATCTATAAAGCAAACTTTATATTATGATTTTATGATATTAAATTACTTGCTATTAAAAGGACCTACTTTTAGGTTAGGCTATAGCAGCCCGGCCGTGTATATTGACCCTGTGGAGCTCCCGACGGACAGTTCTGGTGGAAACAGGAGAGTTGAGGTGGACATTTAATTCTGCGGTGATTTGGGCAGCCGTGGTTTTATGTTTTTTGGATACAATCCAGGTTAGCACCCGAACATCCCTTTCAGACAGCTTCCTCTTGCATCCACAGTTAATCCTGTTGGATGTGGTTCGTCCTTCTTGGTGGTATGCTGACATTACCCTGGATACATCACAAATACTTGCTGTCTTGGTCACAGATGCGCCAGCAAGACGTGCTCCAACAATTTGTCCTCTTTTGAACTCTGGTATGCCACCCATAATGTGTGCATTTCAATATTTTGAGCAAAACTGTGCTCTTACCCTGCTAATTGAACCTTCACACTCTGCTCTTACTGGTGCAATGTGCAATCAATGAAGACTGGCTACCAGGCTGGTCCAATTTAGCCATGAAACCTCCCACACTAAAATGACAGGTGTTTCAGTTTCATTGTCCAACCCCTGTACATACACGGTATATAATCTACATACAGGTCCTTCTCAAAATATTAGCATATTGTGATAAAGTTAATTATTTTCCATAATGTAATGATGAAAATTTAACATTCATATATTTTAGATTCATTGCACACTAACTGAAATATTTCAGGTCTTTTATTGTCTTAATACGGATGATTTTGGCATACAGCTCATGAAAACCCAAAATTCCTATCTCACAAAATTAGCATATCATTAAAAGGGTCTCTAAACGAGCTATGAACCTAATCATCTGAATCAACGAGTTAACTCTAAACACCTGCAAAAGATTCCTGAGGCCTTTAAAACTCCCAGCCTGGTTCATTGCTCAAAACCCCAATCATGGGGAAGACTGCCGACCTGACTGCTGTCCAGAAGGCCACTATTGACACCCTCAAGCAAGAGGGTAAGACACAGAAAGAAATTTCTGAACGAATAGGCTGTTCCCAGAGTGCTGTATCAAGGCACCTCAGTGGGAAGTCTGTGGGAAGGAAAAAGTGTGGCAGAAAACGCTGCACAACGAGAAGAGGTGACCGGACCCTGAGGAAGATTGTGGAGAAGGGCCGATTCCAGACCTTGGGGGACCTGCGGAAGCAGTGGACTGAGTCTGGAGTAGAAACATCCAGAGCCATCGTGCACAGGCGTGTGCAGGAAATGGGCTACAGGTGCCACATTCCCCAGGTCAAGCCACTTTTGAACCAGAAACAGCGGCAGAAGCGCCTGACCTGGGCTACAGAGAAGCAGCACTGGACTGTTGTGGTCCAAAGTACTTTTTTCGGATGAAAGCAAATTCTGCATGTCATTCGGAAATCAAGGTGGCAGAGTCTGGAGGAAGACTGGGGAGAAGGAAATGCCAAAATGCCAGAAGTCCAGTGTCAAGTACCCACAGTCAGTGATGGTCTGGGGTGCCGTGTCAGCTGCTGGTGTTGGTCCACTGTGTTTTATCAAGGGCAGGGTCAATGCAGCTAGCTATCAGGAGATTTTGGAGCACTTCATGCTTCCATCTGCTGAAAAGCTTTATGGAGATGAAGATTTAATTTTTCAGCATGACCTGGCACCTGCTCACAGTGCCAAAACCACTGGTAAATGGTTTACTGACCATGGTATCACTGTGCTCAATTGGCCTGCCAACTCTCCTGACCTGAACCCCATAGAGAATCTGTGGGATATTGTGAAGAGAACGTTGAGAGACTCAAGACCCAACACTCTGGATGAGCTAAAGGCCACTATCGAAGCATCCTGGGCCTCCATAAGACCTCAGCAGTGCCACAGGCTGATTGCCTCCATGCCACGCCGCATTGAAGCAGTCATTTCTGCCAAAGGATTCCCGACCAAGTATTGAGTGCATAAATGTACATGATTATTTGAAGGTTGACGTTTTTTGTATTAAAAACACTTTTCTTTTATTGGTCGGATGAAATATGCTAATTTTGTGAGATAGGAATTTTGGGTTTTCATGAGCTCTATGCCACAATCATCCGTATTCAGACAATAAAAGACCTGAAATATTTCAGTTAGTGTGCAATGAATCTAAAATATATGAATGTTAAATTTTCATCATTACATTATGGAAAATAATGAACTTTATCACAATATGCTAATATTTTGAGAAGGACCTGTATATTTATATAGATATATAAATAAACACCTAGATATTTGTAATACTTCTATATGTTATATACATATATAAACATCTATATCTCTCTGTGTCTGTCCAAGTACTTAATCATATCTAGAGGGACTATTTATAGACATACGTACACATATCTATATTGGGAACATTTATACATTTATCTCAGAATCAGCTTTATTGCCAAGTTCGTACATACAAACAAGGAATTTGCCTCCGATACACTTTGCTCTTTTGTTCTGTTTTTGCATTACAGAATATACAAATTTACAATTTACAATGTACAATATACACATATCTAATAAAAAAAAGGTGCATTTGCAACATCTGTATGCTGTTGTTCTATGTAGCGATTCAACAGGAGTCTGTGTGTGTATGTGCAAGTTAAAGACCTTGAAATAGAATGGTCTTGCACAGCTTCTCACTTGTGTTACCACTCTGCATCTTCAGAGTCTCCAGTTTGGCAACATGATGGAGCCTTAGTTTATAGAAGGCAGACAACAAGTGAAATCAGCACAAAATGGTGGTTGTATCACGACCAGAGACAGAAGACCCAAATTGAACCAAGCACAAAGTGAAAAGTTGAAAGGTTTATTCAGCAAATCAGGATCAGAAAACAGGAGACCAGCAGTCAGCTTCCACAAATCACGGAGGACAGAGAGACGAGTTAGTGGCTGAATAAAACTCAGGACTTGAAAAGAGTTAGATAAAGCCACTAACCTTCTCAGTCTGGGAGCGAGATGCAGAATCCAGAAGAGGATGTGATCCAGACAGTTTATGTGGAAGAGTCCAACAAACTGAAGTCTGATTGCTGACTGATCCAAATCCCCAGGGGAATCAGCTGAAGCTGTGGCAGGAACACAGCTGTGATTGTCCTCTTGACAATAATTCCAGGCACACTTGAGAGCCAGGCGGGCTCAGGCTGAATAAACCAGTGGCTTGGCTGGGACGTAAATCCAAGGACAGAAACAAAGTCGAGTTCCAGGGCTAGAGGCGTCAGACAAGGGGCAGGCAGAGGCATGAAACCAGAGGCAGAAAACAGAGTCGAAATCCAGAATCCAATCCGTCAGACAAGGGGCTGGCAGGAAGGAAAGATCCATAAGGCAAGGCAGGGTCAGAGATCGAGATTAGGTAGGAAGAAACACTGGATAACTACTCATAAATCTGGCACCATCTGCCTGTCAGAGGGCTGTATATAACTGCAGCTCCACAGGTGTGTGGCATGACGGTGATGGCGCTGCAGCGCAGCAGCAGACAGGTGACGCAGAAGAGTTGATTGCATGAGTGAGAGCAGAGCAGGCAGAGGAGCCAGAATCATAACAGGTTGTCAATACCAAACTGAGTTTCTTGAATCTGCCCCCCAAGAAGAAACACATCTTCGAAACCAATCTGAGCCCGGACATACTGACAGATCAAAGCCACTTCGACAGTGTGTCTTGACTGCCGTGTCTGGCGAACAAAAAACTCAGCTGATCTCACAGCATTTACAGTGCCTTTAGAAGGAATCATCAGCCCTTTTGATTTTTAGTGTAAGCAACTGATAGCTCTCATCAAATGATGCAGGTACAGCATCAGTCACCAAACTACCACGGCACACAGGACAGCTTTTCCAGAATTTGGTGAACAACAAACCCTGAGATGTACACCAGTACATTGTCCCACCAAAGCGAGTTGGTAGATAGCTGTGGTCACAAACTACAGGTCCTTCTCAAAATATTAGCATATTGTGATAAAGTTCATTATTTTCCATAATGTAATGATGAAAATTTAACATTCATATATTTTAGATTCATTGCACACTAACTGAAATATTTCAGGTCTTTTATTGTCTTAATACGGATGATTTTGGCATACAGCTCATGAAAACCCAAAATTCCTATCTCACAAAATTAGCATATTATTAAAAGGGTCTCTAAACGAGCTATGAACCTAATCATCTGAATCAACGAGTTAACTCTAAACACCTGCAAAAGATTCCTGAGGCCTTTAAAACTCCCAGCCTGGTTCATCACTCAAAACCCCAATCATGGGTAAGACTGCCGACCTGACTGCTGTCCAGAAGGCCACTATTGACACCCTCAAGCAAGAGGGTAAGACACAGAAAGAAATTTCTGAACGAATAGGCTGTTCCCAGAGTGCTGTATCAAGGCACCTCAGTGGGAAGTCTGTGGGAAGGAAAAAGTGTGGCAGAAAACGCTGCACAACGAGAAGAGGTGACCGGACCCTGAGGAAGATTGTGGAGAAGGGCCGATTCCAGACCTTGGGGGATCTGCGGAAGCAGTGGACTGAGTCTGGAGTAGAAACATCCAGAGCCACCGTGCACAGGCGTGTGCAGGAAATGGGCTACAGGTGCCGCATTCCCTAGGTCAAGCCACTTTTGAACCAGAAACAGCAGCAGAAGCGCCTGACCTGGGCTACAAAGAAGCAGCACTGGACTGTTGCTCAGTGGTCCAAAGTACTTTTTTCGGATGAAAGCAAATTCTTCATGTCATTCGGAAATCAAGGTGCCAGAGTCTGGAGGAAAACTGGGGAGAAGAAAATGCCAGAAGTCCAGTGTCAAGTACCCACAGTCAGTGATGGTCTGGGGTGCCGTGTCAGCTGCTGGTGTTGGTCCACTGTGTTTTATCAAGGGCAGGGTCAATGCAGCTAGCTATCAGGAGATTTTGGAGCACTTCATGCTTCCATCTGCTGAAAAGCTTTATGGAGATGAAGATTTCATTTTTCAGCACGACTTGGCACCTGCTCACAGTGCCAAAACCACTGGTAAATGGTTTACTGACCATGGTATCACTGTACTCAATTGGCCTGCCAACTCTCCTGACCTGAACCCCATAGAAAATCTGTGGGATATTGTGAAGAGAACGTTGAGAGACTCAAGACCCAACACTCTGGATGAGCTAAAGGCCGCTATCGAAGCATCCTGGGCCTCCATAAGACCTCAGCAGTGCCACAGGCTGATTGCCTCCATGCCACGCCGCATTGAAGCAGTCATTTCTGCCAAAGGATTCCCGACCAAGTATTGAGTGCATAACTGTACATGATTATTTGAAGGTTGACGTTTTTTGTATTAAAAACACTTTTCTTTTGTTGGTCGGATGAAATATGCTAATTTTGTGAGATAGGAATTTTGGGTTTTCATGAGCTGTATGCCAAAATCATCCATATTAAGACAATAAAAGACCTGAAATATTTCAGTTAGTGTGCAATGAATCAAAAATATATGAATGTTAAATTTTCATCATGACATTATGGAAAATAATGAACTTCATCACAAAATGCTAATATTTTGAGAAGGACCTGTATAACAGGAATGTTGGCAAAAGGGGATGGAAGCTCTTCTGTTTCTTCTGCTCCTGGAGAAGAGGACATCTCAAAAGCAAACAGGGACACAGTTTTGTCCTGTCCTGCCATATTTCCTGATGTGCTCGGAGACACACTGCACCATCAAATGGCGGAAGATGGCCTGGAAATGGCTGGCTGAGGAGTTATTATTGCAGCCCCCTGAAAGACACACAACCACATTTACATATACAGTTATCTGGATAATATGCACGTGTAAAGACAAACCACATTGTAAAAAAAATTTGAAATTTTTACCTGACACCCTGACTGAATTAAACAGGAGCTCCAAGTGATCCTGGCTGAAGTGGTACCTGGTCTGTTCTCTCAAACCCCCAGTCGGTCGTGGCAGATGGCCGCTCACACTGATGGAGTAAGGGGGAGGCAGGTTTAGCCTAAACCGGCTCAGTTATGGTTGAGGTCCAAACACAACCTCCATTTCTGCTCCTTGTGCGACCCCTTCTCTTTTCCAATGGTTATAATAAGTCTGACAGAGAGAGGTACCCCCCAATCCTTGTGGATTTTAGTATAACAATGGCCACAAGGTGGGCTATACATGGACACACTTTATCAGTGTATTATTTTACTTAGTACCCCTACACATAGCCCATTCTAAAATGGCCAAACTCTAACACTCAGTAGTTTATTCTAACCTCCCCAACAACTCCACACCATTCCAAACCCTTTGTGAAGTGCCGTGAGACGATGTGTGTTGTGACTTGGCACTATAACAATAAATAAAACTGAAATAAAATAAAACTGAGATGTATTGCTAGTGCTGAAGCTGTTCTAGAATCATCAACATCAGAGTGACAATGTTGATTATAAACCCCATCACAGACAGGTACCTTGAAGGAAATGTTTTGTCGGTATAACTATGGCAAACAATGATACTTTGATGTATTCATGGCTTTGCTTGATAGAAGGTGCATTGGAAGATCTGAAATTTACAAATTATTAAGAACAATAAGTGTATCCTTTACTGAAGTGTGTATATCTGATTCAGTCGTGTTGTTGTTTTATTCATAATACTTTATGAGCCAATGTGTCCTTCTATTTGGTTGTTAATTTGATGTTGACAAAAATACATTTTAACTAAGGGCCAAATAAAGGACCATTCTATATTTAAATAAATTGTGTTATAAAATAAACAGGGCTCTGGGGAAAAAAGATCTGGTCAATGGAAATTGATTCATCAGCAGCCAGGCACAATTTCTGTCTTTCTGGTAATTTTGCAGAACATTGCCTTAATTAACTACAGCAACATCATAACGTTCACATAGCCAGTCATTAATACTCACAACACTGGGCACAGGCATGGGTTCAGCCTCTTGGGCATGAAGACTCCAGTGACAGGGGCTCTTGTGCCTTCTTTGAGGTCTGAGATGTCCTGGTATCCACAGGCTAAAACCAAGGATAACATATAAATCATTTCATAGTGTATTACAAAATACATAATCGATTCCTTCAGATTATGTGGAATTGAATTACAGTATCCTAAAAACATAGTCATATACCAACCTTGCGGAGATGAGCAGGGAAACAGAAGAATGAAGGAACAGCTCCAGCTCTGATCCTGACTGTCTGGCCAGTCCTATTGCTAGCTAGTTTCCCCGCGGGTTTCAAATTATCATGCACTGAAATTCACAGTATTTCCCCCGAAGTTTGCACATTCTGGTTTTAAATTATGTTATCTCGGGTAAATACAATCATACATATATTTTTGTTTTTACCTGCGAAAGGTAATGCCAGCAGACCTGGTTTGTACTGTAAATAGATTGGTACATTTCCACAAAGCACACAAATGAGGCATCTTTTCCGATCGCTGTGGCAGTGACATCGACATTCGGTCCAGTGCCCAATGAAGCGTCTACCTATACATGTCTAGGGCGCATACCTACAGAGTCTGGAGCAGGCAGCGCCCTCTGGTGTACGGCCATGCAAATTACCTTCAAGTCACTGATTGTTTTGCTACACCATAAGCAGTACGATTGTAGCAAAAGTGAAAGCAAGCCAAAAAGAAGGTGTAAGGCAACATTTGTGACTCACAGCAGCAGATTCATGCAGTTGTATTTACTGATTAGTGTCTGCGTTAAAGGAAAAATAATTTTTTTAAAAACAGTTTGTGAGACGATGTCAATACAGGTTTGTGAATTTATTTTGCACCATTAGTTTTGGAACAATTGGAGCAAAACTGTGAATGTAAAATGTTTTTGATGTGCAACTCAAAGAATACAATTTGTCCACTTGTACTTAAGAGACCGAAGAGATGTAACTGTTGTTTTGTATTTGTGAAAGGAAACATTCAACAATGACAAAACTCCACAGTTACAGTGCACAAATACTTTTGCACCAATAGTTTTAGAACAATTGGAGCAAAACTGTGAATGCAAGAGGTTTTTGATGAGTGATTCAAAGAATACAAATTGTCCACTTGTACTTAACTAAAGAGGTGTAACTGTTGTTTTGTATTGGTGAAAGACAGAAAATTCACAGTTACAATGTACAAATAATTTTGACCCAAATGTATCTTCATAGAAGGCTGTCATCAGCTGCAGCATCTTGGTGTAGTCAACCTATGACTAGGCAAGCTCCATGAATAAATTAGCAAGCAAAAGAAAAATAAATTTAGTTGTTAAGCTAACATTAAGTATAGATTAGTCTACTGTAGTTTTCAGCTCCTCCAAGTCCGAGGCCATGGTTCTCGACCGGAAAAGGGTGGCTTGTCCTCTTCAGGTTGGAGGGAAGTTTCTGCCTCAAGTGGAGGAGTTTAAGTATCTCGGGGTCTTGTTCACGAGTGAGGGAAGAATGGAGCGGGAGATTGACAGACGGATAGGTGCGGCTGCCGCAGTAATGGGGGCGCTGTGCCAGTCCGTTGTGGTGGAGAGAGAGCTGAGCCGAAAAGCGAAGCTCTCAATTTACTGGTCGGTCTACGTTCCTACCCTCACCTATGGCCATGAACTTTGGGTCATGACCGAAAGAACGAGATCCCGGATACAAGCGGCTGAAATGAGCTTCCTCCGTAGGGTGGCCGGGCACTCCCTTAGAGATAGGGTGAGGAGCTCGGCCATCCGGGAGGGGCTCGGAGTAGAGCCGCTGCTTCTCCACATCGAGAGGAGCCAGTTGAGGTGGCTCGGGCATCTATACCGGATGCCTCCTGGACGCCTTCCTCGGGAGGTGTTCCAGGCACGTCCCACCGGGAGGAGGCCCAGGACACGGCCCAGGACACGCTGGAGGGACTATGTCTCTCGGCTGGCCTGGGAACGCCTTCGGCTCCCCCCGGAGGAGCTGGAAGAGGTGTCTGGGGAGAGGGACGTCTGGGCGTCTCTGCTGAGTCTGCTGCCCCCGCGACCCGGTCCCGGATAAAGTGGAAGACGACGAGTACGAGTAGTTTTCAGCTCTCATATTTTACATACTGAAATTCAATAATTTATCATTCAAAAATGTTCTCTCTTGTATTAGACCTGGGGATTATGAGAAGTTACAAATAACTAGCAAGGAATGTTAACTGATTTTGAAAATGTATAAGCAGTAATTCAAAAAATACAGAGGATCCTATGTAATTGTGACATTAATTGTGACAAAGAATGCATCTTCTGTGGGTGACCAACCTTTCAGATGTTTCTTTTTCTATTTTCCTTACCATTGTAAAAAATTTTATTAAAAAAAACACTTCAATTATGACTTCAGGGCTGTCACTACAGGCATCTTTTACTTATTTGTCCTTTGTGCATTGTCCAACACAATGCCCAAATCATTATGGCAACTCTAGCAAACGATACATAATGTTGCTGCAATCGCTCACAGCCCTCTCGTCAGTGTAAATCTCTCCAGGATTGCAATTAAGAATTGGCCCACTTGCAAACACTTGGTTCTGTGTACATTTAAAATGTGACTTAAAGTGCATTAACATTATTGTGCAGGTTGATGCTGCATAGTAACCAATATGTTTATTGGATGATTTGTTTTTATTGCAAAAAATCTTTATTAGCACAAAGATATAACAAAGAATAGAACATACAATATGTCACAACGTATACCAGGGGGTAGGCTACAACAATAAATACACTTAAACAAGACCAGGGACATTGTAATAAATTAAATATATGACCTAAAACATCCATACGTGTTTATAGCTCTTTGTTTGTGCTCTTAGAAATAGTGGATAAACATAGTTCGATTTCCTTGACCCAAACTGGAAAAAAAGCCACAGTCGCCCCAAAAACAATAAGCTTACACCTCAGTGAAAGAGCTGGAGGATGGTGCGGAGGGGTTGAAGCATATGGGGTAGGGGAGTTGTGTCCTTTTTTGGATGTGTGGTCACTTTGTCATTTTTTGAATGTGAATGACAAATTTCTCCATAAAAGTCATCACCAACCTAGAGCGTATCCCATCCATACCGGACTTTGGCGAAGGGGTTGCAGCGTGTGGGGTGGGTTGTTGTGTCCTCTGTTTGGATGTGTGGTCCTCGGCATTTGGATCGGCTGAGCGATGTCGGTGAAGTTGAGCTGGTTTGTGTTTCTCCCTGGGCTGTCTTGGCAGTGGCGGTGATGTGGTGTGTTTGTGTGGTTACGAGAGCATGGTGGGGGCCATCTGCCCTGGGTGTGTGCCGCCGGCCGGGGACTGCTTGCCGGGGACTTTGTCCCGTCTTGGTGTAGGGTTGGAGGGTCCGTTGTGAGTACGGTGCTTGGTGGTGTCTACTCTGTGGGGCAAAGGTTGAAGCAGGGGGTCGGGGTCTGGGCCAGGGTTGTTCGGGTTCAGTCTGTGGGTACTCACACTTGCTATAGCATATTTTTATGGAGAAACCTTATATACACAAGCGTGCTCACACATACACCAACAGGTGTTTAGATTCAGGTATTAACAGATACACAGATGTTCTATATTGAGTTGTAGTTGACACTACATACATCTTGCATTCCTTAGTACCGTGCACTTTACGGTAACAATGCTCCTGTTATATTCAAATTCAAAAATACTTTATTAATCCCAAAGGGAAATTAAGTATATATATATATATATATATATATATGTGTGTGTGTGTGTATACAGTACAGACCAAAACTTTGGACACACCTCATTCAAAGAGTCATATATTTGTTTTATTTTTATTTTGTCAACACATCTGTTCGTAAGATGTTTTAAAAGTTAGTGCTTTTAGTTTATAAAAGAGTGTGTTTTTTGTAACTTTATTAATAAATGTACTCCCCCCAATGCCTGATGCTTTTGATACAGTTCATTAAAGTGGAACTAAACTCGATGTAAAAGTCTAACCCCGCCCCCAGACAAATTTTTAAAAATGCTACCAAATTGGGCAGTGCAAAGAGACACTGAGGATTACGGCCAAGTGTGGGGATGAGCGGAGGTGGTTAGGTGGTGGTGTGGTCATGAGGACAAGCAAAAGTGGCAGCTAGCTTAATCTGATATATTGAAACTTGGAGAGTGAGCAAGGTGATGCAGATAGTTACGCCACAGATACATCTTGTTAGGTGGAGGACTTTTCAACCCCCTCGTCACCAGAGGTTGAGGGAGGCTTTGTGGAGCCCAGTGGGCTTAGATTTTATCAGTTCAAGCCACTGGCTCAAGGCACTGACTCAGTTTCCCGAAGCCGGCGCTGCCGAGGCAATGGAAAACAGAACAGGGTAAAGTGATGTTAGCAGCACCATTGTTAACATGGGCTAATGTTCAAAGCAGTAACAAACTTTCAGAGAGTTTACATTTTCCTGTACAGGGGTTGGACAATGAAACTGAAACACCTGTCATTTTAGTGTGGGAGGTTTCATGGCTAAATTGGACCAGCCTGGTAGCCAGTCTTCATTGATTGCACATTGCACCAGTAAGAGCAGAGTGTGAAGGTTCAGTTAGCAGGGTAAGAGCACAGTTTTGCTCAAAATATTGAATGTGCACCTCAACTCTCCTGTTTCCACCAGAACTGTCCGTCGGGAGCTCCACCGGGTCAATATACACGGCGGGCTGCTATAGCCAAACCTTTGGTCACTCATGCCATTGCTAAACGTTGGTTTCAATGGCGCAAAGAGCGCACATCTTGGGCTGTGGACAATGTGAAACATGTATTGTTCTCTGATGAGTCCACCTTTACTGTTTTCCCCACATCCGGGAGAGCTACGGTGTGGAGAAGCCCCAAAGAAGCCTACCACCCAGACTGTTGCATGCCCAGAGTGAAGCATGGGGGTGGATCAGTGATGGTTTGGGCTGCCATATCATGGCATTCCCATGGCCCAATATTTGTGCTAGATGGGCGCGTCACTGCCAAGGACTACCGATCCATTCTTGAAGAGCATGTGCATCCAATGGTTCAAACATTGTATCCTGAAGGCGGTGCCATGTATCAGGATGGCAATGCACTAATACACACAGCAAGACTGGTGAAAGATTGGTTTGATGAACATGAAAGTGAAGTTGAACATCTCCCATGGCCTGCACAGTCACCAGATCTAAATATTATTGAGCCACTTTGGGGTGTTTTGGAGGAGCGAGTCAGGAAACGTTTTCCTCCACCAGTATCACGTAGTGACCTGGCCACTATCCTGCAAGAAGAATGGCTTAAAAGCCCTCCGACCACTGTGCAGGACTTGTATAAGTCATTCCCAAGACGAATTGACGCTGTATTGGCCGCAAAAGGAGGCCCTACACCATACTAATAAATTATTGTGGTCTAAAACCATGTGTTTCAGTTTCATTGTCCAACCCCTGTATATTCCGGTGTTAATTGATACTCTCATCTGTGGCCTCCTCGAGATCTCTCTCTCTCTCAGCAAAGTCCAAACTCAAACTAATGAAAACATATCAATATTTTACTGTACTGTATAAGGCAGAAATTAGAATCACTTGAGACAATGTAGAATATATATATATATAAATATTTCGATTGTTAAAGAACTGTCATGTATGAAACAATGATAAACCATTTTCTAATGCATAACTTTTCATCTTCAGTTTCCGTCTTTTCTTTTGAACAAATAAGTTATTGTTCTCTGCAATGTGGTCAAGTTTTGATTTCATTTAAATTACAAATTTGACAGTCCGGTTGTTTTCGCGGTTTTTAATTAAAAGTCTGTAGACGGTAAGTGATTTATTGTTTGTCCTGTCCTAATTCAAGCGGTGGTTTTTTATCAATTAAATTAAATTCAAAGATACTTTATTGATCCCCGAGGGGAAATTAGAATTCCATTGCAACCCATCCAAACATACATCATGACACAAGACATGTCTGTGCACCACCTGTGTAAAATCTCTCAGTCCATTAAAGCGAACGCATCTATCTCCTTGGCAACACAGGTAAGCGCGCATGCGCTTTCGTGTAGTGTATGTGAAATCTCAGGTTACAAGCGGTGTTTTCGAGCTGTACTGTGTTGTTGTAATTCAGCAAAATAACATGAAACAGAACTAGTTTCTCTCCCTTTGCTTTTAACTGGGGTATTTAGCAGCGAGCAGACAGACATTAAACGTAGCGGTGCTCGTTTTAAAGGTTGGCTGTTCACAAAAGCCTCGAGCTCCGAGGGGAGAGAAGCAAAGCAAGAGCATTGAGGCTCCAGCAAAGCAGAACAGAACAATTTGGAATGAGGGGAAAAAAGCTATATTTATAAACAGATTAAGTCGTGTTTTAGACTGCCTATTGGTGGCGAATCTGATCTTATTTATGTGCTCGTGAATTTTTGCAGCCGTAACTGGTTCTGGATGACGGCTTCATAGTAGACAGCCGTTCTTCCCTCTTCCCAGTATTGGGTACCGGTGCAAACTCTTTTAGTGCTATGCAGTAATGGACCGTACCAGCACCGCAGAAACAAAGATTTGAGAGAGAGAACAGAGTATATTTGAAAGAAAGCAGAAGTTTTGAGTGCAAGCATTACTAAGGTTGAGTACAAGCAGAATGAAATCGTGTTCTCAAATTGAAAATATGTGCTCTTGATTTTTGGCAGTAAATTCCCCCCATAGAAATCCCATTATTAAAATGGAGAAAAACAATAAGGGACTGCCAAATCTCTAAATTGACAACATGGTAAAAACAGGAACAAGGATGTATGTGTGCCATTATACTTATGAAAGTGTAATTACTCAAAACTAAATGCCTTATATTTTTTGGTGAATTAGAATGAATGATCACAGCTTTTCCCTTTGTTTTAAGTATCATTGTGTTTATTTTGTCCCCTGTGTTCTGGTTTTAGGAACTGGTTTATGAATGGAAATTACCTGATTATTATTGTTACCATTTGCATTATTCTCCCACTGGCCACGATGAAACATCTGGGTATGTGCCGTCTTAATGTTCTCATTGTTAGCAGCTTCTCACAATGTTTTAAAGGTTTATGTAGCCAAAAGTATAAAAGGACAGTCTCCCAATACATGTCCATGGAGTTACATAAACCTGTTGTTATAGTATCACGGGGTCTATTAATGGGATAATAAAATCAGGAAGAAAGACCACTATTTTACCCAATTATTGGCTGATCTGCTACTGTTGGAAGTTAAACACAACTAAAGAACAATTTTAAGGGTGACCAGTTTGAACCTTTTTGACACATAAAGTGAACCACGTTAAAGCTGGACAGGATTTACCATGCTGTTGCCAGTTTATTCAGTTTTTACTGGGTAAGAAAACGGTGGGGATATCTGTGCAGTGAGCCCAGAAGCCCCAGGTTAGTTTGAAAGACCATTTACTATACGGAAATATTTCACAGTTCAAGATGGCTCGAGAGAATCAACCCAACAGAATTCTCATTCTAAGCTTATGTATATGAGCCCAAACAAGAACTCAGAATTAGTCAGTCTTGACTGTAAATGCAAACAGCCGAATGTCATGTGGGGATGTGTTTTTTATCTGAGTGTTGGTTTCTGTCCATATGCAGGATATCTTGGCTATACAAGTGGCCTTTCTCTGTCCTGCATGGTCTTCTTCCTCTGTGCGGTGAGTTGTCACAGTTCTGAACCTATTGGGTTCTATGTTAGAAAGACCCAGATGTACTACAGCTCAAGTTCTAATTTACCAACAAGCAAATAATGAATGTAAATGTAAAGTTATGTATTGATATGCTAACTTTACTTTCCTTGACTGTCCTGTATGTGGTGCCTTTGTCTGCCACTAATAGAAGTTTTTAACTTTAGGTTTCTAAGATACCTGAGTCAGTAACAGGTCAGGTAATCAGGGGTTCTCAAACTTTTGGGGGGCCAGGGACCTCCTTAGCAGTGGTAGAATTTTTCCAAGGACCCCTTAAGATTATTCATGCTGATATTTTTTAAACTGCCTTTTATACTCTTAAATACTGTATAAATTCTGTATATTTAAGAAAAAAAGTAACATACATACATCTGTTATAGAAATAAAAATGTAAAAAAACATATGAACACTTTAAACAGGTAAAAAGTATTATATAAGTTATATTTTAACTCCTAAGGTGTTTTCTTCAAATATCATATCTTAAAGCTTCCACAAAAAAAAAATGTGAAAACTGGAACAATCAGTTTAACAGCTCTTCAGAACTTCACACATGTCCACCGCAGCTGGAAGCACAAGGTCTTGTCCAATTGAGTGTCGCTTCTTACTTTTTGCGGTGCGCTGTGCCACCAGATACGAAGAGCTCTGAGCTTTTTCTGATGTTGTGGCCAGGTTCACCAATTGTTTTTTTTGCCGCATGTAATTCTCACCCTTTCGCTGGAAAAATTATCTTGTTTTATCTTTGCTTTGTGATGAGATGCCGCTTTAGCTTAGCTGGCTTCATCGCTTCGTTTGCTAGCAATTGAAGATACATAATACATTTTGGTCTTCCATCCTCATTCTCGATGAAGCCAAACTCGACGTAACTGTTGTCATACTTTATAATTTAAGCCGATTTGGCTTTTGCCTTACTTGATGAAGTGGACGGAGTTAAATATTTGTCCATTGTGTTAATTAACTCAAGCCCGGAAGATCCACGCCAGTGCCTCCTCGGGTTCGACAACATGTGTTTCACGGACCCCCAACCTAAGGTTCGCGGACACCTTGGGGTCCAGGGACCCCAGTTTTAGGGCCGCTGATGTAAATGACCTCAAAGTTTGACGTCTCGCCGGAAAAAATAAATAGTTATTGCTCCTACAAGGAAAGTTGCAGAGACACAAACCCTTCTATAATTGATCCACATCTGCCCCCGAACAATATTCAATGGTCAAATCCTGACATAATTGAAGCCCCGCCCCCTGAGAACAGGAAGTGTAATATTTTACTTCGGAAGGTCCATATTTGATCCCCTTCACCTTATCAGCATATCACCTAACAACTGTCCCCAGTCACAGATAACATGATGATCATACCGAGAGGTTTGGCCGGAGGGTGTGGCTGTGGCGGTGTGGTGAAGTCCGACGTCAAACCATGGCCTTACTTTAAATTACACATGATGGTCTGATTTACGCCACACTGAATATTGTTGAACTTTATCATCCCCCAAACAGCTCTATTGGATTACATTGAATTTAGATCAACGGCACCCCCTAGGAAATGTGGACCCCTTTATCTCCTTCAAACATCATCGGATCCACTTCAGATTTGGTATGCATCATCGTGGTTTATTGCTGAACACATTTGTACAGCCAATTGATGACTTTACTTTAGTCCCGCCCACTAACAATAAAATTACAAGTTATTTAGCTTATTGACCTTCCTTGTCAGTCTCCAGAGGTTTTAAACTGTGTCTACTAGGACATAATACTTTTGATGACATTTTCAACAACTTCTGTCAACTTCATGACAGGAAGTCATCATTGATCTGTTGCCACCAAACAGGAAGTGAGCGCAGCTTCAATCGGAAAGGCCGAATTTCATTCAAAATTTTGAACGCTCCTCGCTGGAGCAGCCCAATACTGCTTGCAGCTTTAATTTTACTTTCTATAGTGGGTGTGCTTGTGTGGCTACAGTTCAATTCAATTCAGTTTATTTATATAGCGCCAATTCACAACACATGTCGTCTCAAGGCACTTCACAAAGTCAGGTACATACATTCCAATTAATCCTAACCATTGAACATTGCAGTCAGATTCAGTTATTTATTCAAATTGGATAAAATGTTTTTCTATCTAAGGAAACCCAGCTGATTGCATCGAGTCAGAGACTTGTTGCAGTCACTAATCCTGGATGAACATATAGCAGTGGACAGTCACTGGCATTGACTTTGGAGCAATTCTTCATAGTGAGCATGCATGTAGCGACAATGGAGAGGAAAAACTCCCTTTTAACAAGATGAAACTTCCAGCAGAGCCAGGCTCAGTGTGAGTGGCCATCTGCCACGACCGACTGGAGGTTTGAGAGAACAGAGCAGAGACACAAAAAGAACACAGAGGCACTGATCCAGAGGGAATGGATGACTCAACAGAGCTATGACTCTGTGTAAGTTTAGCAACTGTAGTAAAGAGAAACCTAGGATTATTCTTGTTCTCTTCTATTAATGATGAGAAATAAGCTGTTCTAGCTTGGCAAAGTGTCTTTTTATACAACAGTAAGCTATTTTTCCAGATTAAGTAGGAATCCTCTAGGTGTGTAGAGTTCCATTTTCTCTTCAGTTTTCTAACATTGTGCTTTAAAGTACGCAGCTCTGAATTAAACCAGGGAGCCAGCCTCCTATGAATAATTACCTTCTTTTTTAAGGGGGCTGCATTGTCTAATGCACCACACAATGATGAAGTAACACTATGAACAAGAGAATCAATTTGTGAAGGGGAAGAAACAAAATTATTGCCCTCCACTGTGTTTTTCTGTGATAATGAGGAAATTAAAAGTGGAACAGATTCTTTAAAGGTTGT
Organism: Girardinichthys multiradiatus; assembly: GCF_021462225.1. NCBI lineage: Eukaryota > Metazoa > Chordata > Actinopteri > Cyprinodontiformes > Goodeidae > Girardinichthys > Girardinichthys multiradiatus. The sequence goes on along the minus strand of NC_061794.1, from coordinate 1,441,686 downwards.
TACAGCATTGTCTGATAATGATCTACTATAATGAAATTTTCTTTCAGGTGTGGAATACTCGGTTAAATTAAACTCAAAGGTTATTAAAAACTGGTCAGACAGGACACAGTTAAGAGAAAATATTATGTCTTTACCCTCAATTCCATATGTCAGCACAAGGTCCAGAGAATGAAGACAAAGGTGGGTAGGTTTGTTAATGTTTTGAGCAAAGCCAATTGAGTCTAAGATAGCATTAAAGGCTATATTTAAGCTATCACTTTCAGTGTCAACATGAATATTAAAATCCCCCACTATAATAACTTTATTTGTATTTAACACTAAATCAGATAAAAAGGTCTGAAAACTGATCTAAAAATTGAGAGTAAGGGCCTGGTGGACGGTACAAAACAGCAAACAGAAGTGGTTTTAGTGCTTTGCAATTTTGATGTCTTCACAGACATTTTTAACACCTCACTGGAGACATGTCATGTGCCAGCCTGCTTCGAGTCCTCCACCATCGTCCCTGTTCCCAAGAAGCCAAGGACCACAGGGCTTAATGACTTCAGACCCGTCTGTGGTGATGAAGTCCTTTGAGCGCCTTGTGCTCTCACACCTAAAAGACATCACCGACCCCCCTCCTGGACCCCCTGCAGTTTTCCTACAGAGCCAACAGGTCTGTAGATGATGCAGTCAACCTAGCCCTTCACTTCATCCTCCGGCACCTGGACTCCACAGGAACCTATGCCAGGATCCTGTTTGTGGATTTCAGCTCTGCCTTCAACACCATCGTCCCAGCTCTGCTCCAGGAGAAGCTCTCCCAGCTGAGTGTGCCCGACTCCACCTGTAGGTGGATAACTGACTTCCTGTCTGACAGGAAGCAGCGCGTGAGGCTGGGGAAGCACGTCTCTGACTCCATGACCATCAGCACCGGTTCCCCCCAAGGCTGTGTTCTCTCTCCTCTGCTCTTCGCCCTGTACACCAACAGCTGCACCTCCAGTCACCAGTCTGTCAAGCTTCTGAAGTTTGCGGACGACACCACCCTGATCGGACTCATCTCTGATGGTGACGAGTCCGCGTACAGATGGGAGGTGGACCGTCTGTTGGACTGGTGCAGCCAGAACAACCTTGAGCTCAACGCTCTAAAGACAGTAGAGATGGTTGTGGACTTCAGGCAGAACCCAGCCCCACCTGCCCCCATCACCCTCTGTGACTCCACAATTGACACTGTGGAATCTTTCCGCTTCCTGGGAACCATCATCTCCCAGGATCTCAAGTGGGAGCCAAACATCAGCTCCCTCATCAAGAAAGCCCAGCAGAGGATGTTCTTCCTGCGGCAGCTGAAGAAATTCAACCTGCCAAAGACTATGATGGTGCACTTCTACACAGCCATCATTGAGTCCATCCTCACCTCCTCCATCACCATCTGGTACGCCGCAGCTACAGCCAAGGATAAGGGCAGGCTGCAGTGTGTCATTCGGTCTGCTGAGAAGGTGATTGGCTGCAGTCTACTGTCGCTCCAGGAACTGTACACCTCCAGGACCCTGAAGCGGGCAGGGAAGATTCTGGCTGATCCCTCCCACCCCGGTCACAGACTCTTTGAAACTCTCCCCTCTGGCAGGAGGCTGCAGTCCATCCGCACCAAAACCTCACGCCACAAGAACAGTTTTTTCCCATCTGCCACCAGCCTTGTTAACAAAGCCCGGAAACCACACTGACACTCCCCCTTCCCTCCCCCCCCCCTTTTTTTTTTTTGCTGACAGGACACTTGCAACTTGTAACTCTATGCGTTACATTAACGCTCAGCTTGGACTCCTGCTTTACTTGCACTGCCATACTTGCACAATGATCATCTGCACTGTTGTATTGCTCTTGCATCTTATACTGCTCTATACTTACTCTCACTCACTTAAAACTGTGCACATATATTTATATTATATTGTAGATATGTTTATACTGTTTAATTTGTACTGTATTGCACTGACTACGCCAAAACAAATTCCTTGTATGTCCAAAAACGTACTTGGCAATAAAGCTTTTCTGATTCTGATTCTGATGAGGAAAACCAAGGATTAAATATTCAAAAGAGTTGTAGCTATTAATTGGTCTGAGACTAATCAATAAATCGGACTGAAAGATGGTTGCTACTCCTCCTCCTCACCCAGTATTTCGAGGTATGTGAACATTTAAATAATTAGTAGGAGTTGACTCATTTATAGATCACAGTAGATCACAACATCTCCTCTTCCGGTGCTGCCCACTGCAAGTAAGGAAAACAACTTAAGCTTTCTGATGTGTGTTACAATTGTCACGGAGTCCTGACAACTTTTCAAAATAATAACCATTTGCTTTTGTCAGTTTAACGAATTCGTAGCAGATCAAAATGTTTTAGAAAGATTTTGGCCATAGAGGCTGGAAATGTTTAAATCAACATTACACTGATTTACATGTCAGAGAAAAATATGTGTTCTCTTTGTCAGTGAATATTTGCAAAACTCAACTAGAAGAGCTGTTCCTCATTTTACTTATATCGGTCACATTTTGTAATTGAGAAATATACTTTTAAGTATGAAAATAAGAAAGATGTGGCAAAAATGGTTGGTTGGATTTAGCCCAGCATGTTGATTTAGCCTGTTAAAATATATCTTTTTTATTGGGTTTCCTAATGTCTAACAAACAGGGTGCACTATATTATCTATATAAATGAACTACATAGGCTAGGATTGTCAGAATTTGTTCATCTGGGCTGTTCATTAAACTTTAGAGAAATCTCTAAAGGCTGGAGCTTTCGTACCAGTGTTCAGCTATGCTGTTCAGGAAAGTGGGGACTCATTCAGGAGCTACAGAACTTCTCACCCCTTTCACTATATTAAATGCACAGGTCTTTCCTACCATTATGTTCTTTGGAACATAGTTCCTGCATGTGAGGTGTCAGATATAATATCAAGGAGGAAGCAGAAAACAAAATACAAAAGCTCACTTTTGGTTTGTCTGAGACACCTCAGACTCAAAGCAGACAAATCTTATAGTAAAGCAGATGTGAGAACACGATATGATGCTAGGATAATTGTTTGCAGATTATGAAGTACATGAAAATACCAAATAAAAAGAGGCATGGACTTTAACATGGAATTTAGTTGTTTTTTGTTATTCAGATATCTTGACTGTTGAAGCACTTGCTCATCATCTCACCATCCATCGTGATGGTCCACAGTTGGGTGCCAGCCAGATAAAAAAGCGATGGACCCCAACACAAGGCAGAATTCTAGCATATGCATGCAGATTCTCAATCAAGTGCAGACTGTCGCACAAACTATCGATATAAATGTTCTAATATTAAAGTCAGTAGTTAAACACCTTAGTGTTATTCAGCCCTGGTCTTCAAGGCACACTGCCCTGCATGTTTTAGACGTTTCCCTGCTTTAATACACCTGATTCAGATGATTGCAGTTCAGCAAAAACCTGATAATCAGCCATCAACTGAAATCAGGTGTGCTTAAGCAGGGAAACATCTAAAACATACAGGGGAGGGTGCCTTGAAGACCAGAGCTAAGTAACACAGCACCAGATAACAACAAAACGCTACTAATACAATCCTCAGTACATTTGGAAACTGCATCAACAGGCATTAATGGTGTAAATACATCATCTTAGCTGCGTGGTGCTTTGATGCCAATTTGCAAGAATAGTTCACCAGGGCTATTAGTGTAGGATTTTTCATAGCTTGCAAAGTTTTTTTTTATAAAGAACTCAAAACTGTGTCAACATGAATAAAACATCAAAGACTTTATTAAAAGAGTTTGCTTTTATTAGGATATTTGCTTTCATAGTTTTGCTGAGGAGTGAATAAATGTCGAAGCTTTTAGGCAAATGACATAACCTGGCAGACAGGGGCACTGGTGAAAATGTTCAACCTTCTCTCTAAAAAGACAAGCATAGTAAAATGTCTGAATGTTACCAATACAAACACAGAAAATGGAGATAGATAATGTGACATTCATTTGTAAACTGTCTTGTCTAACGCTAAAACATTAAATAAAACCCAGAGCAACTAGTAAGGCAGATGTCTGAACCTTTGTAGGGAAATAAATCTGCTCTATTTCAAAAGTCAGTTAAGGTCAATAGGATAAGGTTGGCAGGAATTTAACCCTGAAGATGAGGGCTGAAGGAGAATTAACGGCCCGATACCAGCTCCTGTATTTGCTCCAGACCTCACAAACTTTCAAAAAAACAAACAACACAATGCTGCTGATTTCCCATCACATTTAGTTCTCTTGGGATAGTATTGCGTTTGCGTTAGCAATCTATTTGGGTCTTTTTTGCTTTGGAATCAGCAAGAAAGAGGGGAGTGTTAGAACGTACAGAAAAATGTTTATCCCAACTTATATATGTAGAGGCGACTGTGGCTCAGTAGGAAGAGTAGTCGTCTTGCAATCAGGTTGTGGGTTCAATTCCAGCTTCCTCCAGCCATATGTCGATGTGCCCCTGGGCAAGGCACTTAACCTCAAGTTGCCTACCAATCTGCATCTCGGTGTATGATTGTGTGAGCGTTAGTGAGTGCGATTGGGTGAATGTGGCTCTAGTGTAAAGCGCTTTGAGCAGTCTGTATGACTGGAAAAGCGCTATATAAGTTCAGCCCATATATAAAATTATTATTGCTCACCTGCTTCATCTGTGCCCTGTGAGTGGGTATTTTCTAAAACAGGCAAAATCATTTTGAGCTAGTGTTCCCTAGTGGTCTTCAGTGATCTCACCTATGTTGCCTGGGTTTGATTCCCAGTTAGGGATCATAGCTTTATATGAGTTTATCTTGGAAAATAATGTTTTAATCTCAAGGAGGCTTTACCTGGTTAAATAAGTACCATTATTATAAGCATTATAATCATAAGTAACATAAGAAAATTCACATTGAGGACAGATTATGAGACCATATTAAAAATGTATTGGCATCACAAACACTATTCATTTATTTATTCAATTTAAAGCTTAACACAAGAAAATCATGTCAATATAATCACTCTGCTTGTTTTACATTTCTTCTCCACTGGATGACACAGTAGAGCAAATGAAGCATCTTGATGCTGCCGCTCATGAGTAGAGCAATTGGATGTAAAGCCTCAGTGCTTCAAGAGGCTTAATTTCACCATCACTACCGCAAAGTGAAAATTGGATACTCATATATCGGTTTATCTTCATTCTCAAAAATACCTAAACTCACTATAAGAAGGGCTTAGTGCAATCATACTACAGCAATTTAGAATCAGCTAGGTGCTATCAACCCCGCAAGACTGTAAGAATAACTGGGTTTTTGGATGAGGAACAGATGGACGTCTCCAAGCCAGACAAATTGCTGCTGCTCTTTCTTCTTTGGTTTATTGGCGGGTTACAAATATGGGAGAGGGCAGTGCCAGAAGAGGAAATGTTGCACTCTACTGCACTCTACACCCACTAGAAGGAAAAACAAGAGCACCCTAACTAAGGTGCTGACCTCGCTGCTGCACAATGTCATTCTATTGGCTGGAATGGTTTCTAGAATCAGAATCAGAAAAGCTTTATTGCCAAGTACGTTTTTGGACATACAAGGAATTTGTTTTGGCGTAGTCAGTGCAATACAATACAAATTAAACAGTATAAACATATCTACAATATAATATAAATATATGTGCACAGTTTTAAGTGAGTGAGACAATACCACTTGAATCTGAGAAAGAGCAAAAATTATTTGCAAGCAGGGAAGACAAACTTGAGAGCGCAGTTTTGATCCGTGTAGAAAGCACGTTTGCGTGAGAGATGATAAGGCATATTTGAAAGGTTTACAATTTTTGATTGCAAGCAGAATGATATCCTGCTCTTAAATTAAAAAAGTGTGCTCTAGATTTTTGGCATGTAATTTCCCCCATACAGAATTCTAAGTATGCTAAGCACAGTTGAAGGAAAAGCTTCAAGGAGAGCTCCTACACAAGCTTCCACGAAAAAATAAAAATCTAAAAAAGAACCAAACCGTTCAGAGAATGTTGTTTCCAGAAATATAGTTTGCTTCACTGGACTGCGTTTCTTTGTCGCATCAGGTCATCTACAAGAAGTTTAACATTGCTTGCCCTCTGGAGACAGTCTATTCGAACTATTCTGCGAATGCACCTATCTCAGATGACATCTGCTTTGCCAAATTCTTCACCATCAACCACGAGGTGAGGCCTAACTGGATTTAAATAAACTCACATGCATGTTCTCTTCAACTGTTGTGGACTGTGGTGGTGCTTAGAACTCAGAGCACTAAGGCCTGAGCACATGTAGACTGAAATTGCTTGCAGGTGCATCATGTTACAGCTCATGTGATTGCACACGTTAATCAGTTTATGCGCTTCCAAGAAAGAGATATTAATCTGTTACTTGGTTTGCAGACGGCATACACCATCCCCATCCTGGCATTTGCCTTTGTATGTCACCCTGAAGTGCTTCCTATCTACACAGAACTGAGCAAGTAAGAAGTGGAAAACATTACACAGTAATATATCCAAATCATTTTATAAGGAGGGCTTTTTGTGGCTTTCAAAGTTACATTCGTGATCCTGCAATGGTCCCCTAAGTTCAAAAACTAAACACCAACATAGAAACACTTAAACATGCCTGGGAACAAAGATCACCATCATTTTTGTGTTTATTTTTACTGACAAAAACATGATCAGTTCCAATTCTAATATGAGATTCTAGTTTGCAAATTGAATTGTAAACTGAAATTAAAAGTGGAGGTGTTAACAACCTGCCAAATCAAAAGGAAACAATAATTAATACTGCCATATGATATTTTTTGGAGGACCTTGGCACTTGTCAGGATGTATCTTTAAAGATAAGATTTTTTGTTTGGTTGTTAAAAACTTCTTTTATATTGTTCCCCCAAGCCCAACCAAGAGAAGAATGCAGACTATTGGCAATGTTTCCATCTTGGGAATGTTCATCATGTACTTCTTCACTGCAATATTTGGCTACCTGACTTTCTATGGTGAGAACAACATCTCTCAGCTAAGTTTAATAGAACATTACAATTCAGTTCAATTCTGTTTATTTAAATTACAAAAATGTCTCAAGACACTGTACAAGAAAAATGGGCCCGATTCAAATAGAGAAATATATCATTAAATCATTCCACTCATCCAAACAAATTCACATTAGACATATAAACTGAAAAACATACTTAAACCAAAGCTAATAAACACTAATTCAATTCAGTTCTATTTCTGTAGCGCCTATTCACAACACATGTCGTCTCAAGGCACTTCACAAAGTCAGTTCAATCATATCGTCCAGATTTCAAGTCAGGTACATACATTCCAATTAATCCTAACTATCAAACAGTGTAGTTGGATTCAGTTATTTATTCAGATTGGTTAAAAGGTTTTCTATCTAAGGAAGACCAGCAGATTGCATCGAGTCAGTGACTTGCAGCAGAACCAGAACCAGGCTCAGTGTGAGCGGCCATCTTCCATGACCGACTGGGGGTTTTAGGGAACAAAGCAGAGACACAAAGAGAACAAAGAAGCACTGATCCAGTAGCCATGTTGATAGGTTGAACTTCCATGACCTCGAACCACACCTTCCAAGTCACCCGACTGTATATTTCCAGTCAGAAGAAATATATTGCAAAAGGAAGAAATAAATAAAGTAAAAGAATAATTATGGAAATGGTTTATTTTTTAAAGCAAATTAATAATTAAAAATAGATTATTGCATTTAAATTATAAACAGAAGCTTCAGCGTTTTTGTTTAAATCCTCGTGTGTATGTGTGTGTGTGTGTGTGTGTGTGTGTGTGTGTGTGCCAAACATACTATTGATCTTTATTTCTCCATGTCAGGATTCCTCAGTCAGGAATATCTGCTTCCCTCATCTGACAGAATATGTAAAGAAACACATATTCACTTTATATATAATAGTGGGGGGATGGAAATAAGAATATTTCAATGAAATAGTATTGCGTACCATTTTAGAAAAAAAGGACCTACCAAACTGTCAGCTTATCTTCTGCCCAGACAAGTCACCTGCACCAACAATTTCCTCCTGAAATAAAATAGCATTGGAGAGCCAAAGTGGTTGCACCTGGGTTATTGAACCATCCAGTTTCCTTTTGACTTATTGGATAAACTTGTTTTTCCTATTGGAAAAGGCAGAATACGGCCTAAACTCGTATGTGAATGGTTCGGATGGAAGTACAGGTAGGAGACGGGGAAGATATGGATTTTGAGGGATGGACACTAGTAGGTAGGGGGAGAGGAAGAGGATGTGGGAAAAAGGAGGAAGGAGGGATGTTTGAAAGTCAGGGTAACAAGCGAGAGTTGGAAGGAAGCAGTTCAGATGAAGAGAGAATAGTTAGAAGGAAAACACTGAAGGAGGAATTTAAAATAATATTAAAATTAAGGAATGAGGCGGAACACAATAACTTAAGCCCGATAGTGATTTCTAGAAAAAGAAAAAAGAAAATAGGAGATGTAGAAATGGTGAAAGTATTAAGAGACGGAAACTTGTTAGTGACGTGTAAAAACAAATAACAAAAAATGAAGGCTTTACATGTGGAAAGCATTAGCAAAAAAATGGTTGTAGAGAGAAAGATCTTAGGAGAAAATAAATCAATCCAGGGGTTGATTTTTGGTATCCCTCTGGACCAAGATTTAGACAAAATAAAAAGAAGTATTACTGGTGCAAATGTGAACTCGCTAAAGAGATTATCAAAAACTGTCAACGGAGAAAGAGTAGGAAGTCTGTCAGTTCTGATTGAATTTGCGGAAACAGTCTTGCCAGAAAACATAAAAATAGGATTCTTGAGCTTCCAAGTAAGACCATACATCCCTCCACCACTTAGATGTTACAAATGCCAGAGATATGGACACATAGCAGCAGTGTGCAAAGTGTGGAGAAGACCACAAGATAGAAGACTGTAAAGAAGTGCAAGAAAAATGTTGAAACTGTGGAGGTCAACAGAGAGTTACATGTGGAGGATATGAGGTGAGCAAAACAGCAAAATAAATCAAACATGTTAAGATGAGCAAAAACACGTTATGCAGAAGCAGTCAAAAGTGTGAAAGGACAAAAACATGAGAGGTGGAACAAAAAGAGAGACAAATTCCTCAACAAAAACTGCAAACAGAGGAGAATATCACACTATTGGTAGAAAAAATAATACTATTCATCGCTTATGCCATCAATTGCACTGACCAGGCCAAACATAAAACTGAAAAAATTAAAATAATTGTGAGAGGAAAAATTTCTGGGTTTCAAAGAGGGATCTTGGGAGAACATCAATAGAAGGTTGGAAAGAGAGGGGACACCAGGAACCTCAGTTGATCATCTATGATAATACTACAATGGAATGCAAGAAGTCTGATAGCTAATGGACAGGAACTGAAAAGATATATTGATGGACTTGAAGAGAAACCAGAGGTAATTTGTGTACAGGAGACATGATTCAAACCAACATTAGATTTTGTTATTAAAGGGTATGGTAGTATAAGAAGAGATCGACCAGAAGGAAATGGAGGAGGATGTGTGATATTTATAAAGGAATGAGTTCAATATCAAATATTAGAAAAAGGTAAAGATTTGGAGTACATAGTTGTTGAAATTTGGGAAAAACAAGGAAAATGTAAGATAATTGATTTTTACAACCCATGTAAAACATTATCAATGGAGTTGATGGAGGAGATGTTGGAATACCTGGAGGAGAAAGTAATATGGTGCGGGGATTTTAATGCTAATAGCACAATATGGGGAAAGTGTAATGATAACAACAGACAAGTTATAAAAGAAGTGATAGAAACAAAAAATGTAGTATGTCTTTATGATGGAAGGGGTACAAGAATTACTGTAAGAACAGGAGAAGAGTCACTGATTGATTTAACCTTGGTATCAAATTCAATAGCTGGTGTATGTGAGTGGGATATTGATAGAAATACAACTATAGGTAGTGATCATTATCCCATTAAGATCAAAACAGGATTAACATTAAACATTAAGAATGTAAAAATAAATAAATGGAAATTTCAATATTTGAGTGAAAAAAATCTAGAAAAAATAGACATGACAGTGGATGTAAATAATATAAATGAATCTGTTTGTAAAACAATTATGGAAGCTGCAGAAAATTCAATAAAGAAAGGAGGAAGACGGTGTGATAAGAGAATGGTACCATGGTGGACAAGTGAATGTAGAAAAGTAACTGTAAAAGTTAAGAAATAAAGCACTTAAAGCAGTTAAAAGAAATCCAGTATTTCAGAACTTCATTGAATATAAAAGAAAACAAGCAATGGTGAGGAAAATTATTAGGAATGCAAAAAGAGAATATTGGAGGAATGTTTGTAGTACAGTAAGGAGAGAAACAAAAATTGATCAAATATGGAAAACAATTAAAAGAATGAATGGTATTAAGAAAGAATATGGATATCCAATATTAAAAGTAGAAAACACAACTATAATAAAAGATGAAGAAAAAGCTGAAATACTAGCTAAAACATTTGGTAAAATTCAGAGTTCAAGTAACATTAGTGATAAGGGAAGGAAAGGAAGCGAAGCCACAAAACTGAAATACAAAGATTTACTACAGAACACTGAAGAAACAAATAATTTAATGAATGAACCGTTTACAAAAGCAGAACTGAACTCTGTGCTTAGAAAAATAAATGATACAACATCTCAGTGAAACATCCAAAGACGTCATATTAGAGCTTTTTAATAAAGTCTGGGAGGGGGGGAGCTGCCTCAGAGTTGGAAGGAATCAATCATTTTACCAATAGCTAAACCAGGAAAAGATAATACAAAACCAGAAAATTATAGACCTATTGCTTTAACATCACATATATTCAAAATAATGGAAAAAAACTATTAATAATAGATTAACATATTATTTGAATATGAACGGGTACGTTACTAAAGTGCAAAGTGGTTTTAGAAAACGGAGAAATATTAATGACCCGACGTTGTGTTTAGAACACGAAATCAGAGGAGCGCAAGTTAATAAAGAAAGTGTAGTTGCTGTATTTTTTGACATAGAGAAAGCATATTACATGATGTGGGTTGAAGGATTACTGATTAATTTAAATAAAATGAGAATTACTAGGAAAATGTTTAACTGGATTCAAAACTTTTTAACAAATAGAACTCTGCAAGTTAGAATAGATCAGGAACTGTCAACAAAATATGTCGTAGACAATGGAACACCTCAAGGTAGTATAAGAAGTCCAATATTGTTCACTATAATAACAAACGACGTACTTGCAGAAATTGGAAAAGAAATAAGATGTCCACTTTTTGCTGATGATGGAGCCATATGGAAAAGGGGGAAAATGTAAAGATAACTGGAAAGAAAATACAGGCAGAGATAAGAAGGATAGAGGAGTGAGCTTCTCAATGGGGATTCAAGTTCTCGGTCGAGAAAACAAAAGTTATGGTATACGAATAAAAAACAAGAGAGGAAATAAAATAAAAATTATATAATCAAGAATTAGAACAAGTTAAATGTATAAAAGTTTTTAAGAATATGGTTTGATGAGAAAATCCAATGGAATATACATATTCAGAAAATGATAGATAAATGTAAGAAAGTATTAAATATTATGAGATATCTGGCTGGCAGTGACTGGGGAGCAGACAGGGAAATTTACACAGATCAAATCAAATATAGATTATGGAAGTATTATATATGGTTCAGCAGCAAAGACACATATGGAAAAATTTTATATTATACAACATCAAGCACCCCTTTTCTTTCTGCTCTCGGTGGAGGAGGATGCTTTTTCTCTGTCTCCCACCCCTCCCATATCTGCCCTGCTTCAGCTGTGTCTTGTCTTTGGAGCCTCTTCTTGCATATCTTCCAAATTCTTAGTTATGGATTTGGTCAGCTGGTCTTTCAATGCAATTGATAAAATTTTCTCGAGGAGAAGACAGGGTGAAGGAGAGCACAACTTGTCCGGACTGGACGTTTTTCTCTGGATACACAATGGACTCCTGGCAGAAGTGGAGGATTGTGTGTTTGTCGATAATGTCAGTCGAGGATGTGGAAGATGTGTATATAATTGGATGTTTGATTTCAGGATTTCTGCTTTTTGGAGTCAGCGGTTACCTGGCATATCGAGAAATTCGGAGAATGTCAGCAGCTGTTCTGGCAATTGTAAGGCTGCCTGGCATGTGTGATGGGATCTTCAGGGCGATCAACACTCAGACCGAGATGTTACGTGAGCTGAATCTCAGACTTGATGTGATCCTTACACAGGATCGCAGGCAGATTGCGGTTCCTGGACTCAGGGGTGAAATGGTATAAATCTTGGAGAAAGTTGTTCGCTCGGATCTGGCAGAAAGAGCAGGAATTTGTCTATTTGGATTTGCCTTTGTGAAGCACCAGCGAGACTCTCAAGACTGACGGAAAATTAAGAGTCAACCTAACCCAAATTATTATTGTTTTTCTGAATCTGGCTCCCCTGCTCGGCCTTGATGGCTGGCTATCTTCAACTTCTCCTGGAAGTTATGTAAACATGACGCTCTGCTCCCTCTGCCCCCTCCCTTCCCTGAGGACATCTGTGGACCTGCTCAGAACTTTGTGGCCGGTTGATGAACGTACCATCAAGGACAATGGCTTCTGGGACAGTGCTTCATGGACTTACTTGCACACACACACATGCTCAAGATAAACATATGCACCCCTCACACCACCTTCACCGTTCCCGGCATGATGTTGTTTTGTAAACTTGTTGCTTCTTTGTTCTGAGGTTTTTTACAATCTCAAACTGTATCCTGCTAAGGATAAAGTGTGAAATATGATTTTTTCCCTCTACTTACCTAATGTGGCCTCTTTTCTCATCTAGCAAGGGCAGCGCCTGTGAGTGGGCAGCAAAGCCTCGGTGACCCGTGTCCCCCTTGTCTTGTGTCATGATGTATGTTTGGATGGGTTGTAGTGGAATTCTAATTTCCCCTCGGGGATCAATAAAGTATCTTTGAATTGAATTGAATTGAATTGAATTGAATTAAGACTTTGTACAGGAGCTTTTTAAAATAACCCCAACAACAGCAATTGAAGTAGAAATGGGAGAAATGCCGTTAGATTTGAGGAGAACACAATTAACAATAAATTATTGGATAAATTTACAAGGCAATAATCTGGGTCATCCAACACGAGAGATATTGAAGCCATGCTGGGAAAAAATTAAAAAAGAGACAAGAAGTTTTGGATGGATCATTAAAAAATAACAAAATAATTTCTTATACAAAATATAGTAATAAGTCCGATACTGCCTCTAGCTGTTGTACCACCCTGGATTTTACCATAAGCACAGGTAGATATATCATTAATGGAAAAAAAGAAAAGAACATATGTATTAGATTTAAATACAGTACAGGAATATGTTAACAATTATTACCAATACCTTCAGATTTATACAGATGCATCGAAAACAAATGATAAAATAGGAATAGCATTCATAGAGCCGGAATTTCAAATAAAAGTAGGAAAACGAATCACAAATGGTTTATTAGTACACACAGGGGAAATGTTTGCAATACTTTTAGCAGTACATTGGGTGGAAGACATAATACCTTTAAAAACAATTTGTTCAGATTCAAGCTTGGTATTATTGAGTTTAAAACATAACCATTCAGACAGCAGGCCAGACATTCTACTACAAATACAGCATACTTCAGACTACAAATGATGGGTTTATCAATAGTATTTTTATGGGTTCCAGCACATATTGGGGTTAAAGGAAATGAAATGGCAGATAGGAAGGTTAAAAAGGCAACACAAAATCATATCAATTTTACAGTACAATTAAGTAAATCAGAAGCATCAAACAAAAAATGAAGGAAGAATGGCAGAAAAGGTGGGATGGAGAAAGAAAAGGAAGATGGTTTTATAGGATCAAAAAGGCAGTTGGTGAAAAAAGAACTGGAAGAAGGAGCAGAAAGGAGGAAAGGGTAATAAGACTAAGATTAGGACATACAGGACTTAATTATAAACTTTTTAAAATACATAAACATAATACAGGAAAATGTGACCACTGTGGGATGGATGAAACAATTAAACACTTTTATAGAGTGTCAGAAGTATGAGTTATGAAGAGAGAATTTGAAAGGATTAAAGAAAAGTTTAGCATAATAGATTCATTACAAAAGAACATAGGGAGCAAACATATACAAATTATTTTAAGATTCCTAAAAAGAACAAAATTATTTAATAGAATTTGATTAAATAAGAAAGATATTAATCCATGATGAACCACACTCCATACCAGTGGTGGCAGTAATGCACACCTACAGATTCTTGCCAAATGTCATTAAACACCAGAAGAAGAAAAAGACTTCCTCGCTCTTCAAGCTGAACTGCGACGGTCAGCCGCGTCATGTCCACTAAGACTCTGGCGACTTAGCCGGTTCCTAGCACTGTTTCGTGATGGATCCTCGTCCTCCTTCCTTCTCTACCGCTCATAGGACTGTTCATCTAGCTTCCCGCCTTGATGGCCCATTTCCCTCGTCTCAGCTCCGGGCAAGTGGAAAGCGCCTTAACATCTACTCCAATTTTCCTGCTTCTGCAGCGTTTCTCCTCCGATCTTCCTTACATACTAAGGCTTCGATGTCTCATTCTACTCCAGCCATCCCACAAACTTCCTTGCTTCGTTCATCTCGTCCATGGATTATCTCTAGCACTCCAAATCATCCATTACTCGGCTTCTCCGGGATTCGCCTCCAACTCTGACACATCAGCACTTCCTCTTTTCTGTTCCACCGACGTTCAACCCGCTCTTCAGCTCCTCCCACTGACATTCACCATAGCAACGCCCGTCCTGGCTCGTCTCTAAGGGTGAGATGTATCACTTCATTCTCTTTTCTCTACGGTTTCCTCATTCATATGCCTTTTAAACACGCTGTGTTTCCCACTCCTCTTTTCCATTCAGGTAGATCATGTACTGCCATGCATTCTAACATCTCACTCAGGCTCCGCTCCAAATACTGCAAGGCAGCTCATTAATCTGGTTTCTCTCATATAACCATCTCCCGAGGGCAACCACTATGTCGCCTCCCGATGGCTTTACTGCTATGTTTAAATCATCTCATCTCGCCTTACTAAAAATCTCCCTTTTGGTGAGCTTGCATCCGCCTTTAAGCATTTCAGAGACGTTTACTGCTCAGTTAGCCGATTATTCGTCCCTCATCGTCGACCTACATTTCAAACATGGCTTCCTGATTTTTCTATCAGTATCACAATCCTTCTCCACTAAAGCTGCATTCACCCTCGTTCAGTCATGAGTCTGCCTAGACTGGTCTTTTCTCACCACAGAAATGTTCTCATGACGCAAGCCCCCTCTGATTCCTGCGGCTCAGTCGGCCATCAGAGCACTCTTGTTCTCTCTTCCTTTCTTTCAACACTCCTGCCCTGCTAAACTTAATCTGCTAACTTCCTGCTCCAGTCTCCTTACAAACTGGAATGGTATCTCCTTCTTTGTCGGCAACGTCGTTCTCTTGGCTGACTCATTTCAGTTTTACGGCCTATATTTCACAATTCTTTATTGACAGAGCCTTGTGTGTGACACACATAAGAGCTAAAAATACAGAACGTAAATACTTTTAGTAACTCAAACAATATGCTGCTTTTAACTTTTTTGCCTTTTATTATTTACCATAAATTAATTATTCAATTCAATTCAGTTTTATTTATATAGCGCCAATTCACTTCAAATAATTACTTCAAATTATTACAACCCCTTTTATCCTTGTCAATCTTTCCTTTGAGTGCTTTTAACCTGTTTTACCACATATAGGGGTTGGACAATGAAACTGAAACACCTGTCATTTTAGTGTGGGAGGTTCTAACTGCCAAATTTCAACCCACTCCTATTCCCAAGGCTGTGTTCTCTCTCCTCTGCTCTTCTCCCTGTACACCAACAGCTGCACCTCCAGTCACCAGTCTGTCAAGCTTCTGAAGTTTGCGGACGACACCACTCTGATCGGACTCATCTCTGATGGTGACGAGTCCGCGTACAGATGGGAGGTGGACCGTCTGTTGGACTGGTGCAGCCAGAACAACCTTGAGCTCAACGCTCTAAAGACAGTGGAGATGGTTGTGGACTTCAGGCAGAACCCAGCCCCACCTGCCCCCATCACCCTCTGTGACTCCACAATTGACACTGTGTAATCTTTCCGCTTCCTGGGAACCATCATCTCCCGAGACCTCAAGTGGGAGCCAAACATCAGCTCCCTCATCAAGAAAGCCCAGCAGAGGATGTTCTTCCTGCGGCAGCTGAAGAAATGTAACCTGCCAAAGACTATGATGGTGCACTTCTACACAGCCATCATTGAGTCCATCCTCACCTCCTCCATCACCATCTGGTACGCCGCTGCTACAGCCAAGGATAAGGGCAGGCTGCAGCGTGTCATTCGGTCTGCTGAGAAGGTGATTGGCTGCAGTCTACTGTCGCTCCAGGAACTGTACACCTCCAGGACCCTGAAGCGGGCAGGGAAGATTCTGGCAGATCCCCCCCACCCCGGTCACAGACTCTTTGAGACTCTCCCCTCTGGCAGGAGGCTGCGGTCCATCCGGACCAAAACCTCACACCACAAGAACAGTTTTTTCCAATTTGCCACCAGCCTTGTTAACAAAGCCCGGAAACCACCCTGACACTCTCCCTTTCCCCCCACACCCCCCCTTTTTTGCTGACAGGACACCTGTAACCTGTAACTCTATGCGTTACATTAACGCTCAGCTTGGACTTCTGCTTTACTTGCACTGCCATACTTGCACACTGATTACCTGCACTGTTGTACCGCTCTCGCATCTTATACTGCTCTACATACTGCTCTGCTTTTACTCTCACCCACTTAAAACTGTGCACATATATTTATATTTATATTGTAGCTATATTTATACTGTTTAATTTGACTACTGTATTGCACCGACTACGCCAAAACATATTCCTCGTACGTAACCTCAAGTTGCCTACTGATCTGCGTATCGGTGTATGAATGTGTGAGCGTTATTGAGTGCGATTGGGTGAATGTGGCTCTAGTGTAAAGCGTTTTGAGCAGTCTGTATGACTGGAAAGGCGCTATATAAGTTCAGTCCATTTACCATTTACGTCCAAAAACGTACTTGGCAATAAAGCTTTTCTGATTCTGATTCTGATTCCAGCCCTCAAAGACCTGAAACTGTATAAATCCCTTCTCTCCATTCTTTGCTCCTATCAGCAAAATCTACTGTAATTCAGGTCTAGCTCCTTCCATCCAGATCATATTCTTTCACCTGGCAAACGTTTTCTAAATACTGCCTCGCCCATCATACCTCTCTGTAACCAGTCCTCATTCAAACAGTCCTGGCCTTCATAACCTTTGTTTTGAACACTGCTGTTTTAAACTCCCTTATATCTGAGAGCTTCCTAGCAGGCATCAATTTCTTCACAAATAACACCCGTCTGAACCCGCTCCGGGCCTTTAATTCAAATCACGCTATTAAACTCCTCCTCAAAGGTATCGCTAATCTTTCTATCCCTCAGCCCGATTCCCGAGGTCCTGTTACACTCCCTATCCTCAAATAATCTCATTACAGCTCTTCTTTCTGGCCCTCTTTCCCCTTATCTAAAATCACGCCTTTCCAGTGCCTTTTTGGGTTAAGCAAATTACCTCCCCTTACAATTCATTTGATTCATCAAGATACATAGCCTTTTTGGACCTCAAGTTTTATCCTGACTGTGTCATGGTCTGAGGTTGTTTCGGACCAAAATGCAGACAAGAACTGGGCAGCAGCATGTTCAGAGAAGATCAGTTTTAATAAGGCTTGTAGTCAGCACTTACAATTTTGCTGGGAGAAACTCCATAGGCACAAATGCAGGAGAACACGAGGAGCTCGAGGAGAGACAGGACATTACACAGGGAATCAATGGGGACTGATGAGCACAAACAGGTATATAAGAAAGGGGAGGAGGAGAATAGACCAATGAAAGGAATGCTAAGGTGATCAGAGGATCAATGAAGACTGGCTACCAGGCTGGTCCAATTTAGCCATGAAACCTCCCACACTAAAATGACAGGTGTTTCAGTTTCATTGTGCAACCCCTGTAGCTCCTAGAATCATTGGGACACTCAAGCCCCTCCACCACGGTAAAGTGGCAGCCCAGGGAGGGGAAACTGGAAGCTGTCAGACAAATAAGATTTAAACCAGCCTAGTGCTGTTTCCCATTAGTATGATAAAAATTCATAAGGTGTAAAATTCTAAAACTTATTAAATCAGATTACGAGGTAAGTGTAACTTTTGAGTAATTCTAATTGACCATGCTCTAATTATCGGTTAGTTCGACTCTTCTATGAGAATCTCTCCCTTATACGCCTCACTGATATGCTCTGACGGCTGTGTACAGCAGGTATGACACCAACTGTTCATATGTCCACAACCCTACTTAAAAAAAAAAAAAAAACAGCCTTTAAGGTTTTAAATCAATATGGCAAGTGCACACTAAATGTGCCTTATGTGACAGATGTATTGCATGGAGAATGAATGTTATGTATTGTTGCAAATAAAGTTCTGTGTCTGATTACACAGGATACACTGAAGCCGAGCTCCTCCACACCTACAGCAAGGTTGATCCTCTGGACACTTTGATCTTATGTGTGCGGCTGGCTGTGCTGGTGGCTGTCACTCTGACTGTACCCGTGGTCTTGTTCCCTGTAAGAATATATGTAGACAAAAAAACTACCCATGAAAAGAGATTCATGATTGATATTGATGCATGTGAAACCTCCTAATAATTATATTTGAGTCAGATTCGTCGAGCGATCATGCAGCTGCTGTTCCCAGAAAAACCCTTCCATTGGTTACGTCACATCACCATTGCTGTGTGCCTGCTGTTTGTCGTGAACCTGCTGGTCATCTTTGTTCCTAACATTCGAGACATTTTTGGTATTACAGGTGAGATAATAGACCTGGAAGTAATAAAAATATTAATAGTTTTACTTTTCCTAAATAACATAACCACAAGTCTATAGCCATGAAACATCTCAGCTTAAACAATCAACAAATCATGCTTAAACAAATTAAAACAATAACAAGCAATTTTAAAATAAGTTAGTCATTAAGCTGAGCTCCTAAATACATTTTGTTTGGTAGGAAAATTAATTGTTGTGTCTAATCCTCTTATGCAGGGGCAACCACAGCTCCCACTCTAATCTTCATCCTTCCTGGGCTCTTCTACATTCGAATCATTCCTAAAAACCAGGAGCCCATGAGCTCTAGACCAAAGATCCAGGTACATATCCCTGACGGATATGGTAAAACTGCTCAAAATGTTACAGTCAGTGAAACAGTGATGCTTACATGTATCTGATCTTTTTCAGGCTGCTTGTTTCACCACTTTGGGTTTTATCTTCATGATCATGAGTCTGACCTTCATCGGGCTTGATTGGATGAGTGGAGAAAATTGAAGTCTCGGTGGACATTAATGTGCACCCTCTTTAACCTTTAACCAAAAGCAGCCAACTGCTGTGTCCCCTTCTAAAGGACTCTAAAAGAAAACCTCATTTTTGATGCAATGATGAGAACTTTTGTGAGAGTGACTTAATTTTAAGGATTAGCTGTT
Source organism: Girardinichthys multiradiatus (assembly GCF_021462225.1). Lineage (NCBI taxonomy): Eukaryota > Metazoa > Chordata > Actinopteri > Cyprinodontiformes > Goodeidae > Girardinichthys > Girardinichthys multiradiatus. The sequence goes on along the minus strand of NC_061794.1, from coordinate 1,422,117 downwards.
CTTCCACTGTGACAAGAATCCAGTTTCAATCCTGGGCCTTGGCTAATGTTCACCAAACCTTTAATATAACACAAAGTATTCATTATTTTGGGGGCCCTCAACAGCAGAAAGATATGTGTTTTTCCTGGGACTAAATGGTTAATGTGACAACAATTTGGGGAGTCAATGACTCCCCAATTTTTAAATTAAAACTTGGTAAATCTATGACAAGAAAAACAAAGAATAATCATCTTTTTTCTGATAACTAAAGTTTCATGGAGAATATTGGCTTATTTACAAATTAAGAATGGTCTTAAAATCAGTCCAACCTAGTGTGCATTACACTTATCTAACAGCGGGACAATCTTTGGTCCTTTCATTTGCTCTTGTTTGCGTTCAAAGAAATTAATGCATTTGTTTTGTAATTCTGTAGATGAGGACATGAAACACTAGAGGGAAACTTTCTATGAGCCAAAAGTTAAAAACATTTGGGCAACTGTGAATGTGTTAATTTGGTTTAATTTGTTTGTGAATATTTAATAAAATTTATAAAAGAACTTTTGTCTAATTAATGTAGTAATGAGTACAGAAACTGCTGGTCTGAATATTCTCAGCAGAAACTAAGCAAGGCAGTGTGTAAATCAAGGTGACATATTCACACATACAAATATGTAATTATAATAGATTTGCTCTAGAGCTACAGCTATTGTGAGTTGAAGCTTAAACCTGTCAAAAAATGGCAAAGGGTCTTTTTATACAATAATAGACTATTTTTTCCAGATTAATTAGGACATCTCTTGATGTTGTCGAGGTAGGAAAACTTTACTGGCCGTCCGTTAACTCTTACATTACTCCTCACCTCTCATCGACTCTTTTTATTTGGCACCCCAAAGAACAATCCTCAGTCAGAGATCAGTTGTACGTTTCCACAAGTTTATTAAAACCAATCTGAATTCAGAGAGGAGACATCACACTTACACGGGTACCTGGAAACGTTTGTGTGTTGTCTCCTTGGGGGCTGCATTACATTACATTTTATACCCCATGCTGCTATGCAGTACACATACACAATCATTCTGTCTGTGGATGTCTCCCAGCAACAGTATCAAAGAAACAGAGATACATTTCATCATTTAATTAAATAAATGTTTCCCACACGTCTTCAGGATTCTTCAAGGAGAGGAGTACCATGCCTCTCTAATCCACTGCCAGCTTCTCACGATACAGACAGAAAACACCTGCAAGCTTTAACCATGAATAATAAACACTCATTGTGTAAAAACTGGACTCTATAATACTAGAGGCTACTTTTATGTTTTTTCGCAGCAAAGTCCCAAATATATCTTAGTCTTAGCTACTAATAATAATGCATTTATATTTCCACAATGTGTAGAGCACCATTTTCTCTCCAGTGTCCTACTGGTTGTCATATTAGAACCGATCTTCCTGACCCACATGCAGAATCACACTAGGACACAGGTACATTTCAAAAGTTTAATTATCTCAAGAGGCAAAACTGTCTCCCAAAATTCTCCCAAAGTATGCGTTCTCTGGTCGTCTAGTCCAGACTCTCGGGCTTGTGATGTCCAGGTAGATGATCTAAAGGGGGGGTTCTTGGGGCACAATCCGTAGGCAGCGATCTGGAGGGTCAGAAGGTGTGCTTCCAGTAGAGTTGGAGAGCGGGCAGGCTGGAGGATAGTTGGAGCTTGCAGAGGCAGCTGGTAGCTGGGTTCCAGGGTTTTTCTGTCCAAAGGTGAAGGAAGTGAATCCGGAGTTGTGATCCACACGACCTGAGAGCAGCAAAAAACACGAGGTTAGGTTACTGCAATGTTTGCACAAAGGCTTACAAAGTTTCAACCATGAACTTGGAAACTGGTATCTCGGATGCATGAGTTACCACTCAACGTGGAACATCCTGCGAAGAATGCTTGTCCTGCAGCTCCTAAAAAATGCTCCAGCCAAAATTAGATACAGTTTGCACAGTCTGCACACCACGCCCACCAGCAAAGCCTCTCCGGGAAGACACACACACACACACACACGCACACACAGTAGTACAACACAGATTGTGACACTGGTGTGCTTTAAAGTGCAAAGCTCTGAATTAAACTAGGGAGCCAGCCTCCAATGACTAATTGCAATCCTTTTCAAAGGGGTTACTTTGTCTGAGGCAACATACAATGAGGCAGAAACACCATGAACAACAACACCTGTGACCATGTAGAAATGAAGCTGCTCTTTGTGTTGTTCTGTTATACTCAGGAAATAAAAAATGGAACAGATTGTTTAAAAGTTGTTACAGCTTTTTCTGATAAAGATCTAGGGACACAGGATGTTTATTTGTTACACATATATCACACAAAAACATAGTAACAAACAAGACTGAGACTTTTACTACAATAATTTTATCAAGCCAGGCTTTTCGACAATATCAAAATTACAGCCGGGGAGCTTTTTATAATAGGATCTAGACAAGGTGCAGCAGAAGTTGGCTGATTGTAGCAATCATAAAAGTGATAACAGACAGTCTTTAAGAATGTTTATGTTTACAGCCTACTCGAAGGAAAGGAACCTTATCAGAAGTAAGAAGTGCGGTTCTAACCCAAGCTTCAAGGGAGACTGGCCTAAATAGTAGCACCTAAGACTACTTGGCCATCCTGGCATTTGTGAAAACAGCAAACTGGCAGCTGGGCGAAAGTTTTTTTAACATACTTTACATTAAGTGGCTAAGAACACCTGTAATGTGCGTTCCTGGCCACAAGTAAGCACAACATTGCTTGTTGCACTGTAATGCAGTAATTGATGGAGGACATCAGTTTGTCAGAAGTGGTGAAGACTAACATACTAAGGTTCTAGTTTGTGTAGTTTTCTTTCTTCAGGTAAAACAGGTCAGTGCTTAAAAAAGGGCAGCAGACACACAGCACCAGGATCTCCTGGTTTGATTGAACACTATGTCGAATTAGAAGGTTTCATAGCCATATTGTAAGATAAAATATTTAAGATGCAACAGAATATCAGTGGGTCAAAGGAGGGTGGGATGTGTGTTTGGCTGGGGGCAGGAGAGGAGGATTCTGAACCTGTTCCTTAACTGAACCTATTAAAATTGTGTTCAGTTCCTTTGCACCAGACTTACATCTATTTGATCCTCCTTCTGCTTAAAGCCTGTAATAGTCATCACTGACCGCACATTTCTGATATTGTTTGCATTAGTCTCCTCTGGAGGTAGACGTTTGAATCCCACTTCTGAAAAGTATCTTTTACTTTGAGAACACTGTAAAACAGGGTTGTCCAGAGCTTAATGTGGCAACTTTTAGATGCATTCCTTCCCTAACACTCCTGAGTTAAATGAATGGCTTGTTACCAGGCCTCTGTAAAGCTGAATGACATGAATTCAGCAATTTAACTCCACTCCAGATTCTTCCTGTATTTTTTTGCTGTCCAGGCTGCATGGTGGCACAGTTGGTAGCACTGTTGCCTTGCAGCAAGAAGGTCCTGGGTTCAATTCCCATCCAGGGATCTTTCTGCATGGAGTTTGCATGTTCTCCCTGTGCATGCGTGGGTTCTTACCGGGTACTCTGGCTTCCTCCCACAGTCCAAAGACATGCCTGTTAGGTTAATTGGTCCATCTAAATTGCCCTTAGGTGTATGAATGAGTGTGTGCATGGTTGTTTGTGTGTTGCCCTGCGATTGACTGGCAACCTGTCCAGGGTGTACCCTGCCTCTCGCCCATAGATTGCTGGAGATAGGCACCAGCTCCCCCACGACCCACTATGGAATAAGCGGTAGAAAATGACTGACTGACTTTTTTTTTTTTGTTTCCATCCCTAAAAACTTTTTTTCTTGTGAAGCTGGTCCTTCAGGTCAGTGGTGATCAAGGGTTTGTTATTGGGAAGGTATCTTACTATTCTAATCAGGATGTTTTTTACACAGACATTTACAGGGGTTGGACAATGAAACTGACACACCTGTCATTTTAGTGTGGGAGGTTTCATGGCTAAATTGGACCAGCCTGGTAGCCAGTCTTCATTGATTGCACATTGCACCAGTAAGAGCAGAGTGTGAAGGTTCAATTAGCAGGGTAAGAGCACAGTTTTGCTCAAAATATTGAAATGCACACAACATTATGGGTGACATACCAGAGTTCAAAAGAGGACAAATTGTTGGTGCACGTCTTGCTGGCGCATCTTTGACCAAGACAGCAAGTCTTTGTGATGTATCAAGAGCCACGGTATCCAGGGTAATGTCAGCATAAAATTGAGAAGGACAAACCACATGCAACAGGATTAACTGTGGACGTGAGAGGAAGCTGTCTGAAAGGGATGTTCAGGTGCTAACCCGGATTGTATCCAAAAAACATAAAACCACGGCTGCCCAAATCACGGCAGAATCCCCCTTGTCTTGTGTCATGATGTATGTTTGGATGGGTTGTACTGGAATTCTAATTTCCCCTCGGGGATCAATAAAGTATCTTTGAATTGAATTGAATTGAATTGAATTAAATGTGCACCTCAACTCTCCTGTTTCCACCAGAACTGTCCGTCAGGAGCTCCACCGGGTCAATATACACGTCCGGGCAGCTATAGCCAAACCTTTGGTCACTCATACCAATGCCAAACGTTGGTTTCAATGGTGCAAGGAGCGCAAATCTTGGGCTGTGGACAATGTAAAACATGTACAGGTCCTTCTCAAAAAATTAGCATATTGTGATAAAGTTCATTATTTTCCATAATGTCATGATGAAAATTTAACATTCATATATTTTAGATTCATTGCACACTAACTGAAATATTTCAGGTCTTTTATTGTCTTAATACGGATGATTTTGGCATACAGCTCATGAAAACCCAAAATTCCTATCTCACAAAATTAGCATATTTTATCCGACCAATAAAAGAAAAGTGTTTTTAATACAAAAAACGTCAACCTTCAAATAATCATGTACAGTTATGCACTCAATACTTGGTCGGGAATCCTTTTGCAGAAATGACTGCTTCAATGCGGCGTGGCATGGAGGCAATCAGCCTGTGGCACTGCTGAGGTCTAATGGAGGCCCAGGATGCTTCGATAGCGGCCTTTAGCTCATCCAGAGTGTTGGGTCTTGAGTCTTTCAACGTTCTCTTCACAATATCCCACAGATTCTCTATGGGGTTCAGGTCAGGAGAGTTGGCAGGCCAATTGAGCACAGTGATACCGTGGTCAGTAAACCCTTTACCAGTGGTTTTGGCACTGTGAGCAGGTGCCAGGTCGTGCTGAAAAATGAAATCTTCATCTCCATAAAGCTTTTCAGCAGATGGAAGCATGAAGTGCTCCAAAATCTCCTGATAGCTAGCTGCATTGACCCTGCCCTTGATAAAACACAGTGGACCAACACCAGCAGCTGACACGGCACCCCAGACCATCACTGACTGTGGGTACTTGACACTGGACTTCTGGCATTTTGGCATTTCCTTCTCCCCAGTCTTCCTCCAGACTCTGGCACCTTGATTTCTGAATGACATGCAGAATTTGCTTTCATCCGAAAAAAGTACTTTGGACCACTGAGCAACAGTCCAGTGCTGCTTCTCTGTAGCCCAGGTCTGGGGAATGTGGCACCTGTAGCCCATTTCCTGCACACGCCTGTGCACGGTGGCTCTGGATGTTTCTACTCCAGACTCAGTCCACTGCTTCCACAGGTCCCCCAAGGTCTGGAATCGGCCCTTCTCCATAATCTTCCTCAGGGTCCGGTCACCTCTTCTCATTGTGCAGTGTTTTCTACCACACTTTTTCCTTCCCACAGACTTCCCACTGAGGTGCCTTGATACAGCACTCTGGGAACAGCCTATTCATTCAGAAATTTCTTTCTGTGTCTTACCCTCTTGCTTGAGGGTGTCAATAGTGGCCTTCTGGACAGCAGTCAGGTCGGCAGTCTTACCCATGATTGGGGCTTTGAGTGATGAACCAGGCTGGGAGTTTTAATGGCCTCAGGAATCTTTTGCAGGTGTTTAGAGTTAACTCGTTGATTCAGATGATTAGGTTCATAGCTCGTTTAGAGACCCTTTTAATGATATGCTAATTTTGTGAGATAGGAATTTTGGGTTTTCATGAGCTGTATGCCAAAATCATCCGTATTAAGACAATAAAAGACCTGAAATATTTCAGTTAGTGTGCAATGAATCTAAAATATATGAATGTTAAATTTTCATCATGACATTATGGAAAATAATGAACTTTATCACAATATGCTAATTTTTTGAGAAGGACCTGTATTGTTCTCTGATGAGTTCACCTTTACTGTTTTCCCCACATCCGGGAGAGTTACAGTGTGGAGAAGCCCCAAAGAAGCGTACCACCCAGACTGTTGCATGCCCAGAGTGAAGCATGGAGCTGGATCATTGATGCTTTGGGCTGCCATATCTTGGCATTCCCTTGGCCCAATACTTGTGCTAGATGGGCACGTCACTGCCAAGAATTACCGAACCATTCTTGAGGACCATGTGCATCCAATGGTTCAAACATTGTATCCTGAAGGCGGTGCTGTGTATCAGGATGACAATGCGCCAATACACACAGCAAGACTGGTGAAAGATTGGTTTGATAAACATGAAAGTGAAGTTGAACATCTCCCATGGCCTGCACAGTCACCAGATCTAAATATTATTGAGCCACTTTGGGGTGTTTTGGAGGAGCGAGTCAGGAAACGTTTACCTCCACCAGTATCACCTAGTGACCTGGCCACTATCCTGCAAGAAGAATGGCTTAAAATCCCTCTGACCACTGTGCAGGACTTGTATATGTCATTCCCAAGACGAATTGACGCTGTATTAGCCGCAAAAGGAGGCCCTAAACCATACTAATAAATTATTGTGGTCTAAAACCAGGTGTTTCAGTTTCATTGTCCAACCCCTGTATATAGTCAGTCACACTGACTATTGATGTCTCCACATAGATTGCACAGTGCATCCCAGTCTATAGCCTCAAAACAACCCTGCAGGGCTTCTTCAACTTCCTGTGACCATCTTATCATAGTTACCTTCAGTACAGGTTGCTTCTGATGAAGGAGTTCTATTCCCAGGCAGAGAAAAACAAGATTGTGAGCTGATTTACCCAGAGAAGATTGCTCTGAAGATGTATGCCTCCTTGATATTAAATTACACAAATCAAATGTTTCATTTTCTGAGGTGAGGTACGATTAAAATCACCAGATATTGCCACAAACGCAGTGGGGTGTTGTTTCTGTAGTTTCGCATCAACTGAACTGATGACATCACATTCAGGGTAATGTAAGCGATTGCCAAAATAACACTCATGAATTCCCATGGTAAATACTATGGAAGAAAACTTATTGCTACCAGTTCAATATCGGAGCCTCAGAGACAACACTTCACAATAACTTGTCCTGGATTACACCGTGTGTTGTTCACAAGCACTGTTAATCCACCTCTTTTGCTTTGCCGCTCTGCTGTAAATCTCTGTCTGCTTGTTTGCTCAGAAAGCCTAGCAGAGCGACATTGGAGTCAGGGGTATGATCATACAACCATGTCTCAGTGAAGCACAAAATACTGCATTCCCGATACTCTGGCTGGGGCCTGGTTAGGGCTTTTGTTTACCAAATATCTTGCAATGAGGATTCCTACTTAATCTGGAAAAGTAGCTTACTGTTAAAAAGACACTTCGCTTTCTAAGTAATCAAAAATATTAGCTTAATCTAAACCTTCAACTTGTATGTTAGACCCAATCCCTACCAAATTATTTAAGGAAATGTTCCCTCTGATTACCAGCCCCATTTTAGATATGATCAATCTATCCTTAGTAAATGGATATGTACCACAAGCTTTTAAGGTAGCTGTAATTAAACCTTTACTTAAGAAACCTTCGTTTAATCAAGATGATTTAAAAAAAATTAAAAACCAATTTTTCAATCTTCCATTCTTATCTAAAATTCTTGAGAAAATAGTTGCTAATTGAATGTGTGAACATTTACACAGCAATGACCTGTTTGAAGAGATTCAGTCAGGTTTCAGAGCTCATCATAGCACTGAAACAGCTCTGCTGAAAGTCACTAATGATATTCTTATGGCCTCAGATAATGGACTTGTGTATGTACTGATTCTGTTAGATCTCAGTGCTGCATTTGATACAGTCAATCACAATATTCTCTTAGAAAGGCTGGAATATTCTGTAGGGATCAGGGGAACAGCGCTAGGCTGGTTTAAATCTTATTTGTCTGAAAGATTCCAGTTTGTTCATGTAAATGATAAATCATCTTTAAACTCCAGGGTTAATTGTGGAGTACCACAGGGTTCAGTACTTGGGCCAATTCTCTTTACTATATATATGCTTCCAATAGGTCAAATTATCAGACAGCATAGAATAAATTTTCACTGTTACGCTGATGATACTCAGCTTTACTTATCCATAAATCCTGATGAGCCCAACCAGTTAGATAGACCATATCTTGAAGATATAAAAAACTTGGATAACTTTAAATTTTCTGCTTCTAATTCAGACAAGACAGGAGTTACATTTGTTACTTCAAGGCTGAACTATTGCAATTCTTTACTATCAGGATCTCCACAAAATGCAGTTAAAAGCCTTCAGCTGATCCAAAATGCTGCAGCAAGAGTTCTGATGAAAATTAAAAAGAGAGATCATATTTCTCCTATTTTAGCATCCCTTCATTGGTTCCCTGTTAAGTCCAGAATAGAATTTTAAATTCTCCTCCTCACATATAAAGCCCTTAATGATCTAGCTCCATCATACATCAGAGATCTGATTGGTCCATATGTTCCTAACAGAGCACTTTGTTCTCAGACTGCAGGTTTACTGGTGGTTCCTAGAGTCTCTAGAAGTAGAATGGGAGGCAGATCCTTTAGTTATCAGGCTCCTCTCCTGTGGAATCAGCTCCCAGTTTTGTCCGTGAGGCAGACACCCTGTCTACTTTTAAGGCTAGGCTTAAAACTTTCCTTTTTTATAAAGCTTATAGTTAGAGTGGCTTAGGTTATCCTGAGCTATCTCTGTAGTTATTTCTCTTCCTAGAAGCTACACCTGGCCTGACTCTGTATCTACCAGTGACACCTTTCAGGAGAGGGGCATCGTCCAAGCTTCTTTTGGCAACAACTAAATGCTCACCCTCTACCAATGACCCACATGACCCTGTCTCTCTCCAAGACATAGCTACTGGCTGAGTTTTTACTGTAACAAACTCTATGTGCTCTCTTTCATACTCTAACTTTGAAAACTGGCTCAGAGTTAGTCTGTTCTTTCTTTCTAGGTGAAACAACTAAAGGAGCTACATCCATTACCATTAACTTTTCCTTCCCATAGAAAGTACTCCTAGATCAGTGCTTCTGTGTTCTTTTTCCTTCTCTGCTCTGTTCTCTCAAACCCCCAGTCGTTCGTGGCAGATGGCCGCTCACACTGAGCCTGGTTCTGCTGGAGGTTTCTTCCTGTTAAAGGGAGTTTTTCCTTTCCGCTGTCACTACATGCATGCTCAGTATGAGGGATTGCTGCAAAGTCAACGCCAGTGACTGTCCACTGTCGCTACATGCTCATCCAGGAGTGACCGCTACAAGTTACTGGCTCAATGCAATCTGCTGGGTTTCCTTAGATAGCAAAACTTTTTATCTAATTTGAATAAATAACCAAATCTGACTGCATTGTTCAATGGTTAGATTTAATTGGAATGTATTTACCTGACTTGAAATCTGTATGATTTGATTAAATTGACTTTGCCCATTTTAAAGTTACCCACCTTTCACACAATGCAACAGGAAACAACACTCTCCAATTATTTTTACTTCTGGCTTCCCTCCCTGTTGAATGGAGTAAGGGGGAGGCAGGTTTAGCCTAAACCGGCTCAGTTATGGTTGAGGTCCAAACACAACCTCCATTTCTGCTCCTTGTGCGACCCCTTCTCTTTTCCAATGGTTATAATAAGTCTGACAGAGAGAGGTACCCCCCAATCCTTGTGGATTTTAGTATAACAATGGCCACAATGTGGGCTATACATGGACACACTTTATCGGTGTATTATTTTACTTAGTACCCCTACACATAGCCCATTCTAAAATGTCCAAACTCTAACACTCAGCAGTTGAATCTAACCTCCCCAAAAACCCTACACCATTCCAGACCTTTTGTGAAGTGCCTTGAGACAACATGTGTTGTGAATTGGCTCTACATAAATAAAACTGAATTGAACTGAATTCAATGCCTTTATGATTGAAGGAAGAGATGGTTTGAACTTCCTCCTTCTCTCTCTCCTCTTTGCTTCTGCTCTGTATCCTTGTAGCCTTCTTTTCAGTTCATCTTGGGTTTTGGATTGTAGTTCAAGTATTATTTGAGCTTTTAAGCCAAAAAAGGAGGAATTTAAGTTTTTAAAAAGAAATTCAAATGAAAGCAACAGAGCTCTTCCAACATGCTGCCACCTTGAGTGGCACAATTCCAGAATCATCATTCAGCATCAGCAATTGTCAGCATCCTTATGTGTCCTACTTACCAAGACCAGCAATACCAGATCACAAGAAATATCAGTATACATCTTGAATACAAGTTGAATGGGCAACATTTCTGGACATTAAAAAGGAGAAAAGAGCAGCTTGTGATTCTCCTTCCCTAAATTTTTCATTTAAGCAAATGCTTAAGTGTTTGTAAACTGTTGTAACATGTCTAATGTTTTTCCACTGAAATTTGATTCAAAAACAGAAACTGTTGTATGGCTTTCTTGAACAAGAAAGAAACCATCCCTTACTAACTGCGACATCTTCCTAGACAGTTTCATCAGCTGAGCTACTGCTACGACTTATAAAAGACTGTCTTTTATTTTATACTTATGTTTTTCTGTGTTTCTCTCCTAGATTAACTTCAAAAATACTTTATTCATCACAAAGAGAAATTAAGCTACTACTGCCAATAACGTTTTTAACGGTTGAACACAAAAGGTACCACTTGATCAGTGCGTCTGTTTTTGTTTATTTGCTCTTCTCTTAACCTACAGTCAATCATGGCCGACAGCCGGTTACACTGAGCCAGGTTTTTGTTGGTCTCTTCCTGTTAAATGGGGGTTTTCCTTTGCACTGAAGCTACATGCATTTTCAGTATGAGGGATTGCTGCAAAATCACCAGCACAATGAAATGGACTGTCCACCGTCACTACATGCTCATCCAGGAGACGTGAATGCTACAAGTCACTAACTCGATAAAATCCGCTGGGTTTCCTTAGATATTTTTTAAGAAATTAGAACAATAAACTACACTTGACTGCATTGTTTGATAACTACAGTAAAATTAGAATGCATGTACTTGACTTGGAATCTGTATGTTTGGACTGAGTGTTTTGTAGGGTGCCTTGAGATGATATTTGTTGAGCATTGGTGCCATATAAACTGAATTGACTTCAAATCTGTCAGAGGTATGAATCATTTCAGGCTTAATTGTAGGCATATTTTATACTATGGTGCTGCAATGTCAGACTGGGGTTAATCGCCGAAATCAAATGTTATTTTGCAGAGTTTCCATATGCCACCATGTATAACAGCACACTATCCCAGTCTTCGTTCCTGCAGAAAATAGATGTAACACTGAACAGAAAAACTTTTCACAGAATCAATATACAAGCACCGCAACACTATTTAGCATCTTAAAATAACAATTTAATAAATGACCAGGCCTATAAAAACAACTGTCAATCTGTAAGCTGTTCGGTTGTCATGACAGTTAAAAAAATGTAATCTGTAAGGCATCTTTATTTAAGCTGGTACTGTGTATACAATACTTTGCTGATAGATCTAGGACACATTTCCATAAGACCACATTCAAATGCCATTCAATAGTTTGTTAAAAATGATCAAGAAAGAACACAATGTCGTTAAATGAAACATCAGCTCATGTACACGAAACAAAATCCTCTGCAAACATATCATGACAGGACAATATGCTGTCCAGTGCTCCATTTCACAAAACAATCAAGCCAGTGGATGGACCATCAGAGCTCCTCTGTAGATTTTTAAAAAAATGAAAAAGACAAAACCCCATCTCTCTACTCATCCATGATTGATTCATCATTAAAGTAAGTTTTTTTCTATGGTACAAAACCCAGCTTGTCTCCATGTTAGTGAACCACAGTCCCTGTAGTGTAACACATGAAGAGCTGCTCTTGTCTTGCTCAGACTACTTTAAATCTCCAGATTTTTCATTCAGTGGAGTAAAGCCTCATTTTAGCCCTCTCGGACTTTGGCAGCTAGTGTAGAATTCTCCTGTCGTATCACTTTGTAGTCATCCAGAATCCTCTCCAGGTTAGCCACTGTTTTGTTACAGTTTTCTGTCTCAATCTGTAGAAAACAGGCAGAAAACAATCAGTCATAGTAAAAAGAAAGCAAACATATTTAAATTGCACTCTATCACATTTTAAAGGAGTTCCTGAGTGCACTTTTTTTTCACAGACCTTTCTATTTTGGCTTCATATTTGTCTAATAAAAAGTCACATGGTGGAAGCTACGGGTTGAATAAAAAACTGAATTTTGTGCCATCAGAAACGGAATTTTAATTGCTCAGACTGAATCTGTATTTGTGTAATTTGAAATTAAATGTATTGGTTTGAAAATAAATTTCACTAAACAGAAACTGAATATAATGGTTTAAAACTGAATTCATTTGCATTGAAAATGTACTTTGTTGAAATAAAAATTCTGTTTGACTACTTTCACTTTCAGGTCTGAAATTCAATTTCAGTTCCAAAATTCTGTTTTTTTGTGTCACATATCTGGGTCATTGAGGATAGCCACAGATGAATCAAACACTGATTCATCGATTTACATTTCACATCGGGTTAAACGTCTTTTACGGCATTTTGAGTTGGAGCAGTGGAGCTACATGAGCTTGGCGGATGTCTATCACCAAGTCAGATGAGCATTTAAAAGAAGCGTCATGTAAACAAATGATGATCAAAACAGTAACACTTATGCTACCTATTAGCTAAACATATCAGATTAGCATAGTATGCCGCCGGTGATACGTCGGTCTCCAGGCCAGCTTCATGCAGGGGCAAGAGGGGGCTATGCCCCCTCAAATCAATTCTCAATCACACAAGCACCATCCCCCGCGTTGCCTCTCCCTCTCCCTCCTACACTTAAGGACAAAACATAGTCGGGCTTACTTTCAATTCAATTGCAATTCAGTTTATTTATATAGCGCCAATTCACAA